>NC_083572.1:44559632-45185466 GCF_027579695.1 Neoarius graeffei
ATGGCAGTTAACAGAAACAGTGGAGATCAAGGTGATGTCTGGAAGATGAAGAAAACTTTCTGAAAGAACTGCTTATTGGATTGCTAGAAAGGCAAATAAAAACCCCTGTTTGACTGCAAAAGACCTTCAGAAAGATTTAGCAGACCCTGGAGTGGTGGTGCACTGTTCTACAATGCAGTGACACCTGAACAAATATGACCTTCATGGAAGAGTCATCAGAAGAAAACCTTTCCTGCATCCTAGCTACAAAATTCAGTGTCTGAAGTTTGCAAATGAACATCTAAGCAAGCCTGATGCATTTTGGAAACAAGTCCTGTGGACTGATGAAATCAAAATAGAACTTTTTGGCCACAATGTGCAAAGGTATGTTTGGAGAAAAAAGGGTGCCAAATTCCAGGAAAAGAACACCTCTCCACCTCTTAAGCATGGGTGTGGATTGATCATGCTTTGGGGTTGTGTTGCAGCCAGTGGCACAGGGCACATTTCATTGGTCGAGGGAAGCATGGATTTGAATAAATACCAGCAAACTCTGGAAGCAAATATCACACCATCTGTAAAAAAGTTGAAGTTAAAAAGAGGATGGGTCCTACAATAAGATGAAGAACCCAAACACACCTCAAAATCTACAATAGAATACCTCAAGAGGCACAAGCTGATGGTTTTGCCATGGCCCTCACAGTGCCCTGACCTAAACATCATTGAAAATCTGTGGATAGATCTCAAAAGAGCAGTGCATGCAAGACAGCCCAAGAAACTTGTAGAACTGGAAGCCTTTTGCAAGGATGAATGTGTGAAAATCCCCCAGGTAAGAATTGAAAGATTATTAGCTGGCTACAAAAAGTGTTTACAAGCTGTGATACTTGCCAAAGGAGGTGTTACTAGGTACTAACCATGCAGGGTGCCCAAACTTTTGCTTCAGGCCCTTTTCCTTTTTTGTCATTTTGAAAATGTAAAAGATAAAAATAAAAAAAATTGTTTTTGCTTTACATATAAAGGGAATGAGTCATTAACTTTATGCCTTTTGGCGATCATTTCATCTTCAACTTGCTTAACTGTTCAAAGTAACAGCAATTTTGACCAGGGGTGCTCAAACTTTTGCATACCACTGTAAGAGAACACTTTTCAGATTAAAAAAGAAAACATAATGAAAGCTACTGGGTTTTGCTGCAAAATTAAGAAGAAAGTGTGACAGTCAAAGTGTCCAGAAGAACTGGCTGGTTCTGCAAGATGCTCAGTAAAACCTACAGCTCAATACCCTTATAAAACTGCACTAATTGTACCTGAGACTACTATTTTTTTTAAGCAAAGGGTTGTCTCACACCAAATATTGACTTAGTTTCATTTATTATGGCTCACTGCTGCTTATAAAATATATAAAAGCTATAAAATATTGTTTATAGTATTTTTTAATGTTGAAACACTTCATTTCATTTTTTAAGCCATTTTTGGTCTACAGCATTTCTTTGCATGTGCCTAAGACTTTTGCACAGTACTGTATGTCAGCATTGAGCACTCCTGATGCTGACTGCAAGGTCAGGACATATGCTAACGAGACAAAGCCGAGATTACAAAATTAAATTTCTATATTGAAAGAATTTGATTAAAAGTTTTAATTACATGACAGACTTTACACACACAAGATTTTAACAAGCAGCGCATGACAAGTCTGGGTCATTTTATAAGAAGTTGCTTCTGTTTATTTAGTGTATAGTGTTGCACTCAGCTCTCCTGCTGCTAAAATGCTTTTTACTCTTTTCTGCATGAAACTCAAATGAGCAGTGCTAGTTCAGGGGGTTGGACTGGAAATGTGGCACTCCTGCTGCTTGACTGTGAGTCAGTTGACCTTTGGAACATTTCAAGCTACTTAAACCATCCTTAAGAGTCTGGACTTGTTTTGCACCAGTTGAATCCAGCTCTTACTCTGAAGACACTTGGTTATACAAAAAAAATCCCTGGCAAAGTAACATAAAATCACTTATTGTGTAGTATAACTAATGCTCCACAATTAAATGTTTGGCTAGTTTATAGTGGTCATCAGGAAATTATGAAGCATATAAATCAATTAACCACACACTGATGGATGAACCATTTTTTTAAATTCGTTTGTGCAAACTTGAGCTTTTTCCCCAGCAGAGCAGCACCTCGATCACAATCGAAAGCCTTCTTGTGAGTCCTATGAGTTTGGATTCCACTGAGACAACTGGATTTGAAGTACACATTGTGACGTTGCTGAAAAACACTGACACGATAAATGGAACTGACATACAGTACTGTATAGTGAGACTGACATTTTAGTGGCTGTTGAATTAATGAGGAACAGGTATGCATGATTCCAACAAAATTGTGGAGATGGGTGCAAGTGCAGGCTTTTAATTAAACAAAAGGCAAACAAAACAAAGACAAAACAAGAATCATACCTAGAGCAAAACGAGATCTAGGGAAACATGGTAGCAAACACACAACAGGCTATGCACAACAAACATTTAGCAACTCAAGAAAGAAATCTAAAAACTTCAGTCGGGACACTAACCAAAGAGAAACACACACACAAAATAAAAATGTGAGTGCAATCAAGATTGCATGTGGTGGGGTCATGTGATTTGTAGTAGGCTGGCAGGGCTTATGGGTAATGCAACACTGATTTATTATGACAGCCAAACTAGTGATCCATTTTTTTACGTAAAGACCTGTGGTCACAAACTTGCCATTGGCAGGTTTTCCAAACATGTAAAATATGACCACATCATCCCTGTCTTATCCACACTGCATTGGCTTCCAATCAAATTTTGTATTGATTATAAAATACTCCTGTTGACCTTTAAAGCACTGAATGGTCTCACACCATAGTACCTGAGTGAACTTCTGGTCCTCTATGACCCGCCACGCCTACTTAGATCAAAAGATGCAGGCTATCTGCGGGTACCTCGTATAGTGAAGGCTACATCAGGGGGCAGAGCCTTTTCTTACAAAGCCCCACAGTTATGGAACCGCCTTCCAAGTAATGTTCAGGAATCAGACACAGTCTCAGTGTTTAAGTCTAGGCTGAAAACATATCTGTTTAGTCAAGCCTTTTTGTTAATGGTGTTTATGAGGTAAAGGTGTAGATCTGGAGGGTCCTCAGACATAGAGTGTTTTGGTAAACTGGGATGTATGGATGCTGCCAGTCCCCCACTCGCTTGCTCACTCGAGTTTGTTGACGGTGTAGTGGCTGGCTGCTTTATGTCCTGGGGCTCCCTCATGCCTCTGTTACCTTCTGGCTCTCCCCTTTTAGTTATGCTGTCATAGTTAGTTGCCGGTGTAGGTGTAATTAATGATTTTGTGTATTTAAGATTGGATAAGTGATCACTCTTTAATAATTACATGAAATCAGTCTCATTAAATTTGAAGGTTAATAGTTAAAATGAATCAATCCTATTGAATTTGACTCATTTGAATTGAATCATACCATAGAATCAGTCTCATTTGAATTGGTTGAAGTGAATCATTCAGTGAATCAAGTCAGTGAATCAAATCAGTGAATCATTTAGTGAATCGTTCAATGAATCATTTAGTGAATCAAGTGAATCATTTAGTGAATCAAGTGAATCATTTAGTGAATAATTTAAAGAATCAATTGAAGAATCGTTTAAAATTTGATAATTCAAATTTATCACTTACCAAACTGCATCTAATTATTCATACACCTTAGGAATTCTTTGACGATGTGGGCGACTTCAAAGTATTGGAAACAACAGACAACACCACAACTTCAATAATACTGGAGTTTATTATAAAAAGATAATAAAAATTTTAATAAAAAGAAAAGGAAAAATTGAACAATCTAATAGCAGCAGAATTGAAATCTTCTGTAAACAGAGTGTGTGTGTGTGTGTGTGTGTGTGTGTGTGTGAGAAAAGAGAGAGAGAGAGAGAGAGACCTTGGCTCTCTCTCGAAGTTGGAATGTGTCCGTACCAGGACGTGCTATCTGCAATCTTGGTATGTGTGTGTGTGTGTGTCCGTACCAGGACGAGCCAGGGTGTCTTATCTGCAATCTTGGAGGAGGGGAATCCTCAAAGTTTAGTGAGCACGTGTGTGTATAAGCAGTTTTAGCTTGTGAGCTAACTGAACAAAATAATTTCTAACTAGCCATGTGCTTCCAGCCTAGTGGTTAGCTTGTAGGCTAATCAGACAAAGAGATGCTAACTAGCATGTGCTTTCAGGCCTAGTGTGTAAAAGCTGAAGGCTTTAATTAAAATTAAACATTCAAACAGTCATCTGTAGTTTATATGGCTTTAAATGTAAACAGGAGAATTGCTATCAAGGTTGAATTAAACTTAGGACTCATGATATTTAATTCAAAGATGAGATACAGGACCTCTTGGAACAAAGGGGAAGGAGGAGGGGCTCTTCCTAAGCATGCAAAGGCCCTTTTTAGAGGCAAAGCATTCTGAAATCTTAATGAGGTCACAATATGACTGAGTTAAATGAAATTAGAATGTTAGGAGAGAGAGAGAGAAAGACATGCACAAACTTATGGATTAACCAATTTTAAATCAACAAACAAATGATAGAGAACCAAGATTCAGTGTATACACTTCATTTAACTTCATACAATCTTCACATTAAGTGAATAACTAATTCCTAAGACTTAAACTTCTGTTTGCCCAATGCCTTCTTACTGCAGAGGAAGTTTGTCTTCTGTCCGAAGTTGGAAGCTTGAGGAAGTTGCACGTGCTTCCTGAGGTCAGAAGTCTTCGGTGAGGGAGAGAGAAGTTCTGAAGCTTTCTTTGGTGATCTTCGTAGTTGATAAGACGAAAAGTCTTTGTTCAACACCGTGCACGGATTTAAAAGAAAGAAAAAAGAAGAGCTCTTTAGAAAACTGCCTTTGCTCGCAGCCGCGTACGCATTAAAAGACAAGTAATACTTGCAAACCGGTTAATAACTCGCTTGAGTTGATGATCGCGTGTTTCCGATATCTACCTTGATCAGGAGCAGATTAAAGAAGGAAACGCGCTGTTTAGACGTCTGATGATGAGTTCTCTTTTTAGGTCAGTCTCGGTTAGAGTCTGACGCGAAAGAGCGAAGATGGCCGAGTTCCAAGTCCTTTTGTTGAAACCTGAGGAATGTGTACGTGATCCCGCCCAGGCGTGACGTAGTCAACGCGGAAGTTGCCTGGGAGTTGTAGTTCTGACACAAGATGGCGGCATGATACCTACACCGGAGTCCCTGCTTGTACTCAGTGCAATATGTATACTGTTCCTACTTATTCAGGTGACATTGGGCATACCTAACAACCTGTGTTTTCTCCTCTCCCCCATCCCCCCAGTCTGTCCCTCTGAGTTACATGTCGGTCCTGGGATCGAGATGTTGACCTCTTCTGCTCCTCGGACCTGCCTGATCCATCCTGGTGCCCTGTGTCTGGTTGGAGTCTCATCGCATTGCTCCTGTGGAGGACGGCCCCATGAGGACAATTGAAAGTCACACCTGGAGGACGCTCTGGACACTTACAGTAATGCTTTTATGGCTGAGGAATACAGTTGACTTGCTAACTTTAGGACTGCAGTTGTCATGAACAGTTTTGCACTCAAGTTTCCATCAATGAAGAGTTTATAACATCAACGAAACTGACTTCATGTTAAAACTGTTAATGTTGTAGTCATGTTGTTTGTTGTTGCCCAAATGAAGATGGGTTCCCTTTTGAGTCTGGTTCCTCTCGAGGTTTCTTCCTCATGTCGTCTGAGGGAGTTTTTCCTTGCCACCGTCGCCACAGGCTTGCTCATTCGGGATGGCTTAGGGATAAAATACTGTAAGCTCATGTTTTAAGTCATTCAAATTCTGTAAAGCTGCTTTGCGACAATGTTTCTTGTTAAAAGCACTATACAAATAAACTTGACTTGACTTGTTTTGTGTTTATATTTCCATAAATCATTTTTACCCTTCTAATAAATAATATGAAAATAAAATATAATATCATTATTATTCATATGGTGCTATAATACCAAAAGCTACGGAATGGGTCAAAGCACATGTGCAATAAATACTTTGGTATTTTCCAGTGCTGACCTGGACGAACCTCATCATTCTGACATTTTAGACAGAACAACAAACCACAACTCTATTTGCTCACTCATTTGCCGTAACACTACCACTAGTACAGTGTTGGATAAAGTGCAATGTAAATTGACATTAAAAAAAAAAAACTTCCCTCAAACTGTTGCCTCAGCGGTGGTGTCAAACATCATCAATTGATACGTTTTATCTCCTTGTGGTTCTCTCTCTAATGGTCTCCTAAGCTTGGTCAAGTCCAGGCTTGTTACAGATCGCTTGTTTAGCAAGCAGCTTGGTAGTATGTGAATGAAATTTGCTAATCGTTTCTCTTATTCCTCTTTCTCTGACAGTGGACAATGTAATGCAGGCTCCCATTATCACCAAGCAGCCTGGCAGCATCGTATTCCCAATGGACTCCTTGGAGAAAAGCCAAGAGGTTGTGTTTAGTTGCGAAGCTCAAGGACAGCCTCCACCATTTTACAGGTGACATTTTTTTGTGTTTCTACCCATAATAACTCATTAACTGGCAATTTCAAACCTAATCAAAAAGGAATCAGTAAAAAAAAATTTACTTAAGTAATCTAGGAAAGCTTATTTTTTTTTTAGCATTTGAATTATATACAAATGAGGCAAGTGCCTCATTCACAATTATTCTCATAGAGAGTCTAATATAACCACGTTATTTAATGAAATAATTATACAATAAGCAGTATGATATTATAACTGTTATTACCATAAAATGGACAATTAGGAAATGAAATGATGTTTGAAAAATGCCTTTTCCTTCTGCTAAACAGAAGACATGGGTACGAACTTGTGCAGATGTGTGATTCTTCAAGACCTTGCAACAGTGCAACTTTTCAACTACGTAGTTGATTAATCTTGCAAAAGCCAAGTATGTTTTGTCTATGCCAAGTGTCTTGAATGGATCAATGCAGTTGACTTTACTGCAGCAGCTGAGGTTTCTGTGCACAGACAGGCCTATTTTACTCCCCCAGGATTGAAGTAGCCTAATGGACAATCTAATAAGCTGCTTCCCATTTCCTGTCAGCTTGGCCAAATCGCCTGGCCTCAAGGTGAACGTCTTCCTCCTGGCAGCTCCCAAGTCCATCACTTTCAAAAGTCATTAAACTGCAAGCCGTTGCGCTATGCCTGCCGCACTCATTATCGTGCTGTTAGCCATTTTAGCCTGAGAAGCTAACCTTCCCTCCCTCCCGGAAAGTCATTTCATTCTTCAGTCAATTTAAGTTCATAGAGCCCTAGAGATAAATGAAACCTGTGTTTCTTAAGTTTTGTGCAAAGACAGCTGGCTCATGTGTGTATTGTCAGCTTTAGGTTTACCTACGGATGGTAAACAATTTTAAGATGAAATGGCTACTGTCTCCAGAGCCAGATGTTTTCATAATGCTACATAGTGTCTGTTTAAATCCAATCACAATGTGCTGATTCTTCTGATTACCTTATACAGTTATGCATCCTGCCTTCAAATACAGTACATCTATAAAACATGCACATTCTCATTTTGCAACAATGCTAATGAGGTCTCATGTGTACCGTATCTTCTCTTATTACTCCACCAGTGTCTCAATCTGATAGAGCTGCTGACACCAACATATCAACCTTTCTGACTTTTGCATAATAGTGTATGCTGCTATGAGTTATCCCTAAAAAATACACAAAAAAGACCAGTTTTCCTTTTTGCCCCAATTAAAAATCATAGATGAACCAATCAGCATGTGAAATTAGAATAACTGACAGTTGCATTGTGTTTGAACTCTTCAGTATTAACGGACATTCTGGAAGCCCTGCTCCTTCCACTCATCTCATCTCATCATCTCTAGCCGCTTTATCCTGTTCTACAGGGTCGCAGGCAAGCTGTAGCCTATCCCAGCTGACTACAGGCGAAAGGCGGGGTACACCCTGGACAAGTCGCCAGGTCATCACAGGGCTGACACATAGACACAGACAACCATTCACACTCACAGTCAATTTAGAGTCACCAGTTAACCTAACCTGCATGTCTTTGGACTGTGAGGAAAACTGGAGCACCCGGAGGAAACCCACGCAGACAGCATGCAAACTCCGCACAGAAAGGCCCTCGCCGGCCACAGGGCTCAAACCCAGACCTTCTTGCTGTGAGGCGACAGCGCTAACCACTACACCACTGTGCCGCCTCCACTCATCTTACATTAGTAATCTCTTGTCTCTTGGTTTTCCCGCTTGAGAGATGCAGCGATATAACGGCCTCTATGGAGTCACAGAAGTGAAGAAAAATGTTGAAAAAGAATAAGCAAATAAATAAAAATTTGTGAAAGAAAAATGTTGAAAAAGAATAAGCAAATAAATAAAATTTTAAAAAAGAATAAGAAAACAAATGCAGAAATAAAAACAAAAATAAAAGATGAGGAAAATAAATGTAGAAATAAAGATAAAAGAATAAGAAAATAAATAAAAATAAAAGAATAAGAAAATAAATATAAAATAAAAGCAAAAGAATATGAAAATAAATACATAAATAAAAATACAATAATATTAAAATAAATGCTTTTTCATTATTGTTTTGCTATTTCCTACTGTGTTTTCTTTTGCTTGAACAGCTAAGCTGTCACTCAGCTGGCTTTAGACGGGCCTTCCTGCCCAGGCTGAGTAGTCAGTAACTGCACACATGAATCCTCCTTTGCGAATGTGGTAGTGGTTTCAATCAGGGAGGGAGGAAAAAGATTTGCTTCCTCTATGTGTACACTGGCCATTATCTGGTCTTATTCTTTTAGTTTTAATCTTTTTTGGCACTCTTACAACAGTAGTCCATTTCCTCACATTATTGTTCCATGTATAGAAAAATGACTTGAAAAATACTCATTATTTGTGAATGTAAATAATGTATTTCAACATAAATGGCTGGGTTGCATAGTGGGTAGTGTCACTGCCTCAGAGCTTGAACATCTGTGGTTTGATCCTCAGCTTGGCTGAGCGCTTGATAATAACTTTGCTTTTATTCTCTGATTTTATGCTTTGGGGTTTTAGTCTTATAAACTTGTCATGTTTGTCAAAACCGGTGAGGTGACAGGCTTTATGTGACTGTCTTTATACAGTGCCTTCCATGATTATTGGCCTCCCTTGTAAAGATGAGTAAAAAGGGTGAGAAAAAATTCCACCTTTTGGTGAAGTAGCTTCGTCTCACACTGAAAACATGAGGAAAAATCCAACCTTTAACTGAAATGCATTTATTCAGAGAAAAACAAAATCCCTCATCAATACATAATTATTTTCAACAAAACACATGTGCCACAATTATTGGCACCCCTGGAAATTATAGTGAACACAATGTAACTGAAGCATGTTTCCCATTTAAACTGTACATGTTTGAGTTGATTGGAGTGTGTAGGAACTTTCAAGCTGTAATACATCACTTCCTGATTAACTGGGGTACAAATATGAGGTGACACAGAGGCCAAATTCCCTCAGTCATCCATCAACACGGGAAAGATAAGAGAACACACAAACCAAATGAGGGAGAAGTGTGTTGACCTTCATAAGTAAGGGAATGAGTATAAAAAATAGCTACTCACCTGAAAATCCCAATTTCTACTGTAAGGGCAATTAAAAAAAAAGGTGGACACCAACTGGAACTGTTAAAAACTTGCCCAGAAGAAGACCCAATTTTATTTTATCCCCACGTACAATGAGGAAGAGGGTAAGAGAGGCACCAAAAAATCCCCAAGGATCACTGTTGGTGAATTACAAGAAAAAGGTAAAATCTTGGGGTTTCCAAGTCTCCAAACCACCATCAGATGCTACCTCCATGCCAACAGATTATTTGGAAGGTATGCCAGGAAAAAAAAGCCTTTTCTGTCAGTTAACCACAAATGTAAGCGCTTGAAGTTTGCGAAATGCGATTACAGCTTTGAGTGGAACCATATTCTATGGTCTGATGTAACAAAAATGGAGCTTTTTGGCAATAAATACTCAAGATGGGTTTGAAATAAAAAAAAGGATGGCTATAACAAAAAGAACTCTATCCCAACTGTAAAATATGGTGAAAGTTCTGTGATGTTTTGGAGCTATTTTTCCTCCAAAGGCCCTGGAAACCTTTTTAGGGTAAATGGCATCATGGACTCCATGAAATACCAGGAAATTTTAAATTAAAATCTGGCTGCCTCTACCAGCTAAAACTGGGTTGTCGTTGGATCTTCCAGCAAGACAATGATCCAAGGCACATATTCAAATCAACACAAAAATATTTAGCTGATCACAGACTCAAGCTTCTGCCATGACCATCTCGGTTCCCTGACCTGAACCTCATTGAAAACCTGTGGGGTGAGCTGAAGAGGAGTGTACACAAGAGAGGGCCTAGGACCCTGGATGATCTGGAGAGATTCTGTAAAGAGGAATGGTCTCAGTAGTACTAACTTCAGAAAAAAAAAATCTATTTTAAGACAAATCTATTTTTTAAGAATTCTTGTTAAAATATATTAAGAATTATAATCAATATAGTTAATGTGAGAAAGTTAATGAATAATGAAAAATTTTCAGATTGGGGCTGTTTTTTCTTTTCCCTCCAAATTCCCTGGAAACCTTGTTAGAGTACATGGGATCATGGAATCCATGAAATATCAGGACATTTTAAATTAAAATCAAAATCTGTCATGGATGTCTTTGTCTTTTGTTTGGCTTTGCTCTCTCTCTCTCTCTCTCTCTCTCTCTCTCTCTCTCTCTCTCCTTTTTTTCAGTAACATTTTACTGACACCAGCGCTCACTTGTCTGACAGTGCATCTGCAATGAAATGTTGTTCATGCCAAATTACTTTCAGTGGCATTTCTGGTGTGAAAACATGTTATTGAAGTATACGAGCTGAAGAAAGAAAACTGTCACACACACTGGACTTCCTGTCATCGAGCACTGTGCTAAGCACCAGGTGGTCAGATCTGTCTTAACACAGACTTGGGTTAAATTCACAAGTACACATTGTGTATTTGGACAAAAAATTGTGCCACTTGCTCATCCAGTGCCTACAGATTGTCTGATGCTGCATTGTTTTAAATGTAATTATAGGACAACAGTCCTTTAAACAGCTTAAAAATTTTTTATTTTCTCACTGTATTAATGTTCAACTCAGAGAGTAGAAACTAGCTATAAAGACTGGGCTATACAGCGATAGTGATATGTACCATCAACAGACACTTCATCAATGCAAATAAGAAAATTGTTCGATAGAATATTTAATGGGCGGCACGGTGGTGTAGTGGTTAGCGCTGTCGCCTCACAGCAAGAAGGTCCGGGTTCGAGCTCTGTGGCCGGCGAGGGCCTTTCTGTGTGGAGTTTGCATGTTCTCCCCGTGTCTGCGTGGGTTTCCTCCGGGTGCTCCGGTTTCCCCCACAGTCCAAAGACATGCAGGTTAGGTTAACTGGTGACTCTAAATTGACCGTAGGTGTGAATGTGAGTGTGAATGGTTGTCTGTGTCTATGTGTCAGCCCTGTGATGACCTGGCGACTTGTCCAGGGTGTACCCCGCCTTTCGCCCGTAGTCAGCTGGGATAGGCTACAGCTTGCCTGTGACCCTGTAGAAGGATAAAGCGGCTAGAGATAATGAGAGATGAGATGAGAATATTTAATAGTTTTACTTAAATACATTAAATGCAAACAGCCAAAAAAGCATATAAGGAATATCCAGAGTTTGGTTGCATAAACAAACTCCAGGCATTCTCCCTCCTTGGCTCATAAACAGCCTATCATATCCCTTGATAATGGAGTATGCAATGAGTGACACGCAAACAGCCATGCATTTAACAGGTGTATTCTTCTGTTGCACCATTGGCATGGGACAACAACAGAAACAGTAGAGTGACACAACAGTTGAGTGAGAAAATGAGCAGTGTTTCCCACAGGTCTGAGTTATACTTCTGGTGGTAGCCAGCAGAAAGGGCTGCATTACCTGCCAGTGCAAATGTGTAATTTCGGATCGTATTGGAAATTGCTCAGCATGTGTGGCTCGAAATCTGCTTCACTGAGGTCACTGCTATCACAACAACCACAGGCTTCAGAAAAACTGGCTCTTTTTTAAAAAAATTTCATTTATAATTTCATTTTTGACTTACAAAGAAAGAAAAGAAGTACAAAAAAATGGCCTATTAATTTCTGTTACTGACACGAAAATAGAATGACCCAATGTACACGGACCATGAATGTCTTTTTAATAATCAGTTAAATAGGCAAGAAAAAGCGCTGTTCCAAAGCTGAATGCTCCGACTGGACTCACGCACAACATTGACAACAGCACCTAATGTGCACACTGATTAAAACTGTCTACAGCATGAAAGTTCTCCGTTCATGTGGTCGGATATTTGGCTAATCATTCCAGCACAGCATAGTTTATTTTAGCGATACAGTACATTATGTTCATTATTATTTATCTGTCACTCATAGAACATTCTTTTTCTTCATGGTTATTTGCTAAAATTGGTCACCAAATATACTTTAGAAGCCGTTAATATTCCTGTGCAGCCTGACCAAGTAAAGCCTATGTGTGGGAAACACTGCAGACGATGAGGAAATGTTTGATAAAAGTAAGGTGTTTAAATTCAAAATGAAGGGGTTACATTAAACATTTTCTCCTGGTAATTATTTAAAAATATGCTATTAAAATGATCAATAATTATTGATATCAACTGAAACAAACATTTTTTCAGGGTCAATTTTTCAGCTATATTGCCCTGCTATAATAGAAACAAAGGTGTAGGAGCTGGGAAATCACTGAAGTGTGCACTTTCTATTCCCTCTAGCAGACTTTAGTTTCATCCCTAATCTAACACATTTGCTTCACTGTTCAGGTTCCTCTCAAGACTTTACAGCCTGAATAGTTGTGTTACATTACAATTGGAATTAAACTCCCCAGGAGGCAAGTCCACCGGGAGAAGCGCTCTATTACTAGTTAGAATTTATTGGAATAATGGAAGAAATGCTCCAGTTTGATGTCGTTAGTCTTAATATTGAGTCTGCTCTCAGCCTTTGGTGGATCACCACATTGCAAGAAGTAACTTAACCAGGCGTTCTAACACAGCTTAGCATAATAAAAAGAATTACATTTATAACACATTATATTAGAATTATATATCCTGTATTATTATACACACAGGACACTTTTTCCATGGAATAAAAACATCCATTCTATTCCCTTCTAGCAGGTTTCATTTATTTGGTTTGATAGCATGCAATATTGTTATCATATCACTTATCCTACGTGTATTACACCACTCTACCCAATGGAGAATGAGCGTGCAATATTGTTACAATATTGCACTTTGTCAAGACAACACAACACACGTCAGAGCGCAAATATCCAATGAGAAACTTTTCTGCTGCACATGTGCACAACCATTTTTGTGTTTGCCTGGAAAGAGAAAGACGTGTTGAACACCCAAAAGGCAACAAAAACTTCATTAGATATTCTTCACACATATTTACAAGAGAAAAACATACCAACTGACATTGAAAAACTGGAAAGGAGACACGTTGAAGACATAAAACTTTCGCGCAAGTAAGCGACTGTGACAATTTGTAAACAAACATGGCCACCAGATTTGCTTCGTTAAATACAGAAGATTTTTAGAGAATTTTGGCTGCCAGGTGTGTGTAGTTGTCGATGTTGAGTTTAAAAGTAACTAAGTAAATTACATAGGGAACTGAATACTTAAGTATGAGCGAAAAATACTGGAGTGAGCGTGCGTGGAAGAAGTGTCTGGAGACAAATCTTAGTTTCTCGTCATTAGCCTGTGCTATTTGCTCTCGATAGCACTGGCTCGACTGCTTTATTAGCACTGGCTAAAACTACTGATGAACACTACACCAGCTGGAAGGTGACTGCACTGCCACGCTAACAGCGCCGAGTCACAGGTAAGTTACATTGGCCTTTGAGAATGCTGATACTCTGATATGAAGAGAATGTGTATGTATAGTAATAATAATATTGGCTGGCTTTTTTTCATGGTATATCAGATATATTCCATTCAGCTAGCATGATATTGAATGCGTCAAACATGAGTTCAATATCATGCTAGCTGAATGGAATATACCTGATATACTTCTCAAAGCCAGACAATATTATTTCATTATACAAATAGTCTCCTCTGAAAGTATTGGAACAGCAAGGCCAATTCTTTAGTTTATGCTACATACTGAAGCCATTGAGGTTTGAGATCAGAAGATGAATATGAGATGAAGATGAGAATTTCAGCTTTTGTTACCTGATACGTATGTACATCTAGATATATTAAACAAATTAGAACATGACAGCTTTGGTGGCAGACCAAAGCAAGCAGGTGAGCAAGAGTGTAGGAACAGATAGTCTTAAAGTAAATTAAAGTAAATAATACTTAATGTTTGTTTGCATATGCTTTGCTTGCAATAACCATATAATTTCCACTAAATGTAGCATCTTGTGCCAAGACCAAGCAGTTCAACTTTGGTCTCATCAGACCAGTTCAACTTTTTTCCACATTTGTTGATTACCTGCCTTTGGAAAACTGCAAATGGGATTTCAGATGGCTTTTCTCTCACCACACATCCATAAAGTCCAGCTTTCTGGTGTGTCAGGGATATGATTTTCCTATAAACAGTTTCTCCCATCTGGGCTGTGGATATCTCTAGCTCTTTCAGATTTTCCCTTTACTTCTTGGTTACTTCACTGATTAATAACTTCCCTATTTGCTAACTAACTTTTTGTAGAAGGCCTCCTCTCGGTACAATCATGGTTGTGTCATATTCTTTCCATTTACAAAAAATTTATTTAATGGTGTTCAGTGGGATGCTCAAAGTTTGGGATTTTTTTATGACTAAACCCAGATTAATACTTTTGTCAGTAATCTGAAGAATTTAGCGCACACACACACACACACACACACACACACACACACACACACACACACTATCAGAAAGTTTGTAATTTGTCAAAGATTTGTCAAAATTGCCCACAATGTTACTTTTTTATGAATACTATTATATTTATGAAGACTATCATAACTAACAAGTTTATTTAAGAAGGAACCTAGCACTTATTTGTGTTTGACTTATACTATGATCAAATAATGTCAAATAGCAGATAATATCTGTTGGCTGGATCTAAATATGCATACTTCCATACTATGAGTATGCAAAAAGCAGTGTGTAGTGCATCCGAATACTCAGTAGGCATTTAATAATAGTTGAATGGTATCTGGATGATCTACCACATCCATAGTTTGCAAACGTGCCACACACTGTGCTACATTATGCTGTTCCATAATTCAACTGGATCCCCCAAATAACGAGAGAGAGAGAGAGAGAGAGAGAGAGAGTGTGAGAAAACACGGGCAGCACAGTGGTGTAGTGGTTAGTGCTGTCGCCTCACAGCAAGAAGGTCCAGGTTCAAGCCCCGCGGCCAACGAGGGCCTTTCTGTGTGGAGTTTGCATGTTCTCCCCGTGTCCACGTAGGTTTCTTCCAGGTGCTCCGGTTTCCCCCACAGTCCAAAGACATGCAGGTTAGGTTAACTGGTGACTCTAAATTGACTGTAGGTGTGAATGGTTGTCTGTGTCTGTGTGTCAGCCCTGTGATGACCTGGCGACTTGTCCAGGGTGTACCCCGCCTTTCGCCCATAGTCAGCTGGGATAGGCTCCAGCTTGCCTGCGACCCTGTAGAACAGGATAAGGCAGCTAGAGATAATGAGATGAGATATATAAACACACACACGACATTTATTCTAGCCTTATCCTCTGTAACATCTTTCCTAACACAGGCTATACCTGTAATGCTCTTTCAACAAGTCTTTTTTACAAAATTCCTTGTCAGTTAAGGATATAAAAAAATATTGAGTGCTCGGTGGTTCACTCTGTTTCTATCATATGATCAGCTGAATTGCATATTGTGTGTCTAGGCATTCTTTTGTGCCACTCGCAGAGTAAAGTTTACTGTCATATGGTCATCTATTATTTTCATAGCACTCCTGAGAACAGGCTCTGTGACAGGCTACAGCATGTGCAGAAATGCTTTTTGAAGGGAACACAATTTTGCACGCACTATTTTGTGTATGTGCAAATGGTCTGCCTCTTGCTTTGTTTAAGAAAATGTAATGCATCCCTGTACAACAAACAGTGAAAAGCAAACACTGAGCTCTTTTGACAGATATTACATGACCAAGGTGGCATATAGAAATTACTAATGACAAGCCATAACAGGGAAAATCTATCCACGTGTGTCTAATATTAATTATCATTCTAACTCATCATAGAAATTCTTGATATATTCTACATTATATAATTAAAGTGATAAATTTTTCTCCCACACTGTTTTCAGTTAACCTTCTGTGGACACTGTCAATCAAAAAAGAGTGAATATACTGTAATATTTTGAAATAGATGCTTTGCACATGAATGATAACTTAGACCCTGAGCAAGAACAGCATGAAATCTAGTGATATTGATTTTTGCGTTTCATTTGCTTTAATAAGGGAAGAGAAGAATCGGCTGCCATCCTGACTGAATTACATCCTTCAGTGATCAGGCAAATTTGTGCAATGATCACCTAGCCCTCTATAGAGCTCAGTCCTGCCAAATGCTCGCTGCACCTATTAGTTTTAATTGCTTCTCCACTGTGATTAAGTCCCTTTTTGATGTGGTTTGACTGGGTTTCAAGTAAGATGGATGAGTCGAAGTTGTGCTCTTTATCGTGGCCCAGTCAAATTTTGGCTCAATGGTTGGATGTCAGATATCTGATATCATATTCCCACATGAAATATTCCAGTCTATAGTCATTACTTTATGATTTGTAGTAAAATACTAGATATGATCATGTCATGATAAATGAATGCATTAACTAAAAATGCGAATGCTATTTAAAATAAATGTCAAGCAAACATGTGCTTAATTTTCCACTGCAGTCAGTATTGGCATTAAACCTTCACCAATGTGTACATATGACCTCATACTGTTATTTGGTCTTTTCTTCTTTTAGGTGGAAACTCAATGGCACCAGCATTGATCCAACAATTGGTTCACGCTACACCCTCTTTGGTGGAAACCTCCGCATCTCCCAGTTGAACAAGGACCAGGACTCTGGGATCTACCAGTGCTTTGCCTCCAATTCATTTGGGACCATTGTAAGCCGCAAGGCCAGCCTTACTTTTGCATGTAGGTTGCATGCTTTATCCCTCCTTTCTCTTTTAGTCTTGGCCTTTCAAGGTTTCTGGGGTCACAATGGATGTGTAGTGTATGTGTCTTCTGAATACAACATTAAATGTTCAAAAGCAAATTAAGGAATTGGCCACCCCACTCTAGCAAAGGTGGAATCCCCCCCCCAGTTAAATCAGCCAAACAATCGATATGTTACGTATAACACACATGGACGAGGCAAAATTCAATCATAAATGTAAAATCAGCAGGTAGTTTATTGGGGTAAATTAATCAAATATCTCCATTATCCAGGTAGAGCTCAGAGAACAAACAGACAAACTCAAACAAGAATAATCCATAATAAGGAAAAAATTTTGTTAAAAACTCCATAATTACATAATGTCCATAATTACATAATTAAATACTCCATAATGTCCATAATTACAACACAAGAGCAAAGAACAATATTCATCTCGTGAAAATAAACTCAAAATCAGGATACAGGACATTCGCTTTTTCAGCTACCATGTTATATACGTAATTCACTGCCCGACTAAAAACTTTGAGACGACTAAGAAATTTAGAATTAACTATTGGAAACACTTTTCTGGTATTTAAATATATAGTTTTATAAATGGAATACAAATTGGAGTTTGCATGTTCTCCCCGTGTCTGCGTGGGTTTCCTCTGGGTGCTTCGGTTTCCCCCACAGTCCAAAGACATGCAGGTTAGGTTAATTGGTGGCTCTAAATTGACTGTAAGTGTGAATGTGAGTGTGAATGGTTGTTTGTCTGTGTGTCAGCCCTGCGATAACCTCACGACTTGTCCAGAGTGTACCCTGCCTCTCGCCCATAGTCAGCTGGGATAGGCTCCAGCTTGCCTGCGACCCTGTAAAACAGGATAAGCAGCTACAGATAATGGATGGATGGATGGATGGAATACAAATTTTCTCATTCATCTCATCTCATTATCTCTAGCCGCTTTATCCTTCTACAGGGTCGCAGGCAAGCTGGAGCCTATCCCAGCTGACTACGGGCGAAAGGCGGGGTACACCCTGGACAAGTCGCCAGGTCATCACAGGGCTGACACATAGACACAGACAACCATTCACACTCACACCTACGGTCAATTTAGAGTCACCAGTTAACCTAACCTGCATGTCTTTGGACTGTGGGGGAAACCGGAGCACCCGGAGGAAACCCACGGGGAGAACATGCAAACTCCGCACAGAAAGGCCCTCACCGGCCACGGGGCTCGAACCCGGACCTTCTTGCTGTGAGGCGACAGCGCTAACCACTACACCACCGTGCCGCCCGGAATACAAATTTTATTCATTATTAATCATAATAATATGCTTGTCTCACTATATTATATATTACTTATTTTGCATTAGTTATATATTTTACGGATGTAATAATGGAGATATAGATTATTAGCATAAGTTTATACACATCTTCAATGGAAACCAGAATCAGCTGAGTGGATCTTGTGTTTAATAAAGCTGTCTATCTTTTTATCTACCAGTACATGAGAAAACAACCATAGGTCAAAACCAGGAAGTAGAATTAGACATCGGGGACTGGATACTGTATTTGGGAAAATCAAGGTTCCATCATAACATAGATGAGACTTTGCCATGAAACAAAGTCATGTGAGAGTAAAATACGCTAACAAATTAAACTTGGTGAATAAATTTGTGACACAGTCAAGAAATTTTCAGAAAACAAATATATTGACAGGTTTGTTGTTCTGTCGTCATCGCCATCTGTGTTGTTATTGTGATAACACATTGTGATTTGATATGTGTCACTCAAATCTGAGTGTTCTGATTCTCCTCATAAATAACTGAAATAACAATAAATATAGCACATACATATATACAGTACATACATACGTACCAGTAATAATAATAATAATAATAATAATGTGCTTCGTGAATTTCTTCTAAATAATCCTCTTCCAACCTTCCACCCTTTAGTATGATTCCATGGAGTGACACACTTTCTGTTCCCTAATTGGCCCTGCAGCCTTACTTGACAGCATTGACAGTGAATGACTGGTAGCCCCCTCAGATTTCACTGTGCATTCCTGCATTCACATCCTACTCATTCACAGTCAGCTATAGAAGTACTGGCAGCCTTCATGAAAATGGGAAGAAATGAATATATAAAATGAATAACACATGCAGTGATATTTTCAGCTGAAACAAATGGGAATGCGGTCGAGTTTTATTTTAACTCACTATTTTTTCGACATAAAAAAGTTTCCTTAAGTTGCGCAGGGTTTTTTTTGTTAGTTTTTTTAAAAGGAATTTGAAAAATATAGATCATATTTCGAGAAACCTCCTCTAGAGAGGATAACAGCACTGAGCCTCTTCCGGTAATGTCTAATGGTGCTTGAAAACACTTGTAGAGAGAGCTTGGCTCATTCCCCCATGCAGAAAATTATAAACTTTTTAAAAGTATTCTTATGTTTCTGACCTGTATTTGAAGACTTTTGTCTTCAAATAATCAATTCTGTGTTGACTAGATTATATTTTATGGGTCATTATTATGAGGAAAAATCCATGTATGGAAAAGTCGTAACCTCCTGGCAGAGGCAAGAGGGTTTGGGCTAAAATAGACTTTTGTGGTATTCACATTGTCATCAATCTTCCTTAAAGGAATACTCCGGAGTGAAATGCTTTTTAGGTCTATTTTCGCATTATTGGGAGTGCATATGTTGAGTTGCTACCACAATCACATCAATCGGATGTGTTTTGAGAAAATTCGTTTTTTGTGATTTCAACCGGAAAGTGCTAACACGGCAGTGCGCGGGGCATGTCTTTTTGCCGATACAAAACGCTAGTTTTAAAACCATTGCAAAGCTCAAAACAACATGACAGTTCTGTGAAAGTGAGTAGAGGGTTCCTACAAACAAAACGAAGTGTCGCGAGCTCTGCAAGTGCACGGACAGAGTGTGTAGAAGAGTAAATACAAAGCCAGTGACCTTACCTGAAGTTGGTCTTCCTCAGATGCCATCTTCATGGGACAGTCCGTAAAAGTCGAGTGCTGAGTGCAGAGCCCATCTTGCTAGAAATGCACAACATACCACAATTGTGTATTTCCAGCGGTATGGGCTCTGCACTCGGCACCCAACTTTTACGGACTGTCCCATGAAGATGGTGTCTGAGGAAGACCAACTTCAGGTAAGGTCACTGGCTTTGTATTTACTCTTCTACACACTCTGTCCGTGCACTTGCAGAGCTCGCGACACTTAGTTTTGTTTGTAGGAACCCTCTACTCACTTCCACAGAACTGTCATGTTGTTTTGAGCTTTGCAATGGTTTTAAAACTAGCGTTTTGTATCAGCAAAAAGACATGCCCCGTGCACTGCCGTGTTAGCGCTTTCCGGTTGAAATCACAAAAAACGAATTTTCTCAAAACACATCCAATTGATGTGATTGTGGTAGCAACTCAACCAGTGGCGGCTGGTAGTCTTTCAAACAGGGGAGGCTGGTCGATTACGATATTTCCAGATTTTAAAAGAAAAAACATCAATTTTGCCCATACTCTTGCCTCTGATCTGGCTGATTGTTGGCAGCGTCACAAACTGTGAAATAACAGGTTCTTTTGGCCCATTAGCCTACTGTCCAATATACATGATGGTGGTGTTGGGGGGGGTATATTTTAACATTTTATATTTTAAAATTGTGGCATGTTGTTTAAAAATTGATCATTATTGAAAGCAGCTCTTTGTCAGGAACCTCAGCAATAGAGCTGGGTGCCACACATTTCATTCAATGACACTTTCCCTATATTTTACTTATTTTGACTGAGAAATGTTTTATTGACAATTTTGATAACCCTTCACTTTTAATCCAGGTCTGTAGTGTGAAATGTTCTTGGCTGTGTTTTTGTTTAAAAATGTTTTCCAAATTGTAGCTGTGTTTAATTCATATCCAGAAAAATATATATTCCAATATAATATACTTAGCATAAACATTTTAAATAGATTCTATATTTTTGGTCCATCCATTACTAAAGTAGCCTATTACTGTTGTTGATGTGGGTCACTTGCTGTTAGCCAATTCACTTTCTCGTACCAGGAGAGCTGAAAGGAACGAGTATTATTCCCTACCTTTTTCACAAAGTCAATTTGAGGTGTTGGTCTACCCTCCTCTTTAATTTTAATTTTTTCCTCGAAAGGAAGACTGGCAAATGGCTTCGCCAAAATTAAATCAGCAGTGCTTGGCATCCGTGCGCAGCTTTCTTGCTAGCTGACTAGCCCCCTCAAGTTCAAGTTCAGTCACTCAAATAAACGAAATTTCTGGAACTAAGATAGCAAACTTGACAACACTATATTTACACTTTATTTACAATGAAAATATATACAAACTAAAAAAGCTGGTAGAAACCGTATGTAATGAATGAAATCGAAATGTAAGCTGATCTCTTACAATACACCACAGCACTTGCGAATCCGCATGGGACTGAACTGAAATTCACCGCTGCCTGTCTATAGTTGAAACGAGCTGTCAATCAAAGAAAATATCCGGCCGCTTTCACCAATCACCAGTCTCCTCGTGGAAACTGCCATGTCCCTCCCATGTGAGGCTCGGAGTCCGTGGGCAGGCGTTTTCGCAGTATTTGTCCAATAACCATCTTGCATTTTGAGATTGAAAAGCGCATTGCTCCCAAATGCCGTTGAAGTCCACTGAGGCTGGGAGTCCGTGGGAGTCCGTAGGCGGGCATTTTCGCAGTATTTGTCCAATAATCGTCTTGCATTTTGAGATTGAAAAGCGCAGAGCTCCCAAATGCCATTGAAGCCCACTGAGGCTGCGCTGCATCGCGCTGTCACGAGGGGGAGAAACTCATGCACACATTAAAGTTATAAGGGCATTTTTAGAGGAGGCTGAGCCTCCCTCGTTGTCTTAGAGCAGTCGCCTGTGAACTCAACGTATGCACTCCCAATAATGCGAAAATAGACCTAAAAAGCATTTCACTCCAGAGTATTCCTTTAAAGCTCCTTAATCACGAGAAGCAAGGCAACCCCAAAGCATCACTCATCCACAACCATATTTTACAGTGTGTATCAGATGCTTTTCTTTCTATGCAGCTAAACATGCTGATAATGTGCATGGCTAAACACACACACACACACACACACACACACACACACACACACACACACACACACACGCATGCACACACACACACACACACACGCATGCACACACACACACACACACACACACACACACACACACACACACACACACACACACGACTCCAATTGTAGTTTCAGTGATACTTGGTAAAGCTCAGACACTGCACTGTGAGGACAGCTGAAAGTTAATCGGTTGAATCAGGTGAACTGTGCATATCTGAAATTGTGGACTTTAGGTTCCTCACAGGTGGCACAGTGGTGTAGTGGTTAGCGCTGTCGTCTCACAGCAAGAAGGTCCGGGTTTGAGCCCCGTGGCCGGCGAGGGCCTTTCTGTGCAGAGTTTGCATGTTCTCACTGTGTCTGCGTGGGTTTCCTCTGTGTGCTCCGGTTTCCCCCACAGTCCAAAGACATGCAGGTTAGGTTAACTGGAGACTCTAAATTGACCGTAGGTGTGAATGTGAGTGTGAATGGTTGTCTGTGTCTATGTGTCAGCCCTGTGATATGACCTGGCGACTTGTCCAGGGTGTACCCTGCCTTTCGCCTGTAGTCAGCTGGGATAGGCTCCAGCTTGCCTGCGACCCTGTAGAACAGGATAAAGTGGCTAGAGATAATGAGATGAGATGAGAGGTTCCTCACAATCTTCCTCACTATGTATGTGTACTATATGTTCATGCATCCTCTACATGCTAATGTTTCTGTTGTTCCAGACCTTTTTATATTTATCTTGATTGTGCTTAGTGGTATTTTTAACTGCTTATGTGCTTTTTATACACTTGTGGTCAGAAGTTTACATACAGTGACATGAATGTCATCTTGGATATGAATGTCATGGCAATATTTGGACTTTCAGTAATTTCTTTGAACTGTTCTTCAGTTAGGGTGGCATGGTGGTGTAGTGGTTAGCGCTGTCGCCTCACAGCAAGAAGGTCCTGGGTTCGAGCCCCGTGGCCGGCGAGGGCCTTTCTGTGTGGAGTTTGCATGTTCTCCCCGTGTCCGCGTGGGTTCCCTCCGGGTGCTCCGGTTTCCCCCACAGTCCAAAGACATGCAGGTTAGGTTAACTGTTGACTCTAAATTGACCGTAGGTGTGAATGTGAGTGTGAATGGTTGTCTGTGTCTATGTGTCAGCCCTGTGATGACCTGGCGACTTGTCCAGGGTGTACCCTGCCTTTCGCCCATAGTCAGCTGGGATAGGCTCCAGCTTGCCTGCGACCCTGTAGAAGGATAAAGCTGCTAGAGATAATGAGATGAAATGAAATGAATGTTCTTCAGTTAAGCTTGAAGGTGTCAATTTTGGAGCAGGGGATTATTTCTTGGATAGCAGCCTCTTTGTCCATGGTGATCTCAACTGTAGACAGTGATCCATCAGTTTCCAGTTCATGGCAGGGCTGTGCCATGGTGGTTCCCAGGTTGTTCCTGAGCATCCAAACCAATTTTCTTTCAGGTGAGGGTGACAGTTTGGGTTTTCTTGAAGCAAAGTGGCTTGGCAAAGTGACTACACCTCACAATAACTTGGATACAATTGTGTGAACTGGTCTTGGAATTTGCAGTTGTTTAGAAATGGCTCCAAGAGACATCCTGGAGTTGTGTATATCTGCTGTCTTCTTTCTCAGATCTGTACTGAGCTCCTTGGACTTTACAATTTTACTGTGTTGGTCAGTCCAATAAGCGCTGTAAACAAACCCTTTTTATGAAGGCACAGAGAAGCTACCAGCTGTAGTCAATCATGATCACTAACAGGAAGTTAAGAGACCTCGGCCTTGGCAAGATAAGAGACAATTTGGAAGTTTCAGCACCTCTGAATTAATAATCTATTGGCCCTTTTCCACTACCCTTTTTCAGCTCACTTCAGCTCGCTTCAGCTCACTTCAGCCCGACACGGCTCGCGTTTCGACTACCTCAGAGCAGCACGACTCAGCTCGCTTCAGCCCTGCTTAGCACCCAAAACTTGCACAGTTTTGGAGTGGGGCTGAAGCGAGCCAAACCGAGCCGAGTGGGGCTGGGGGCGTGAGGAGACACTCCCCTGTGCACTGATTGGTGAGGAGGAGTGTCCTCACATGCCCACACATGCCCCGCGAGCACGCTGGGATCTGTAAACACTGTAAACCCGGCAGAAGAATAATTACGAATTACGAGAATTTCTGAAGCCTTATGCGCCTCGCCTCATCTATACGCTCTTGCCAGTATCTGTTGGCGTTGTCGATGACAACAAGCCACAGCAACAAGACCAGCAACACTAACGACTCCATGTCCTCCATGTTTATTGTTTACTATCCGGGTCGTGAGACTACCGCTTAAAAGGTCACTGATGTCACTGTTTGCGCCGCCTAACGACATCACGTGATGTCCACCCACTTTCGCTAACTCCACCCAATGTGTCCACCCACTTCCAGCCAGCACGGTTCAGTGCGGTTGTAGTCGAAATGCAACTCCAACAGCCCCACTCAGCTCGACTCAGCCCAACTCGGCATGGCACGGCTCAGCCCAACTCAGCCGCGTTGGTAGTGGAAAAGCGGCATAAGTGAGCGTGTGTAAATTTTTGACCCTGTATGTATAATTTTGACCCTGTGTTGATTTCAGAAAACCCAAAGAAAATTAAAACTCGTGCAGCAAATTGTAGTGGGTTTTTTTTATTAAAAATGTATGCTGTACAATCATTCTGCCACACAAAAAGAACAGTTCAAAGAAATTACTAAAAGCCCAAATATTGCCATGACATTCATATCCAAGATGACATTCATGTCACTGTATGTAAACTTCTGACCACAACTGCATGTATAGCCTTATTTAAGTTGAGAGCCCATTGTTTGTTCCAGTGGTGAAGGATAACAAAGGGATCTGCTGTCACACAAAGAAAACTGGCTGACAAATCCATCAATTACACAGACTCCTGACCTTACATGGGCACAGATTGTTGTCATGAATATCTTGGCCTGCCTACCATCCATCTTCTTTATTACTCGTACTATAACTTAATTAACTCATATACGTAATGGATCAAGAGAGTAATTTAAAGGGCAGCTGATGTTATGAGACAGGCTATTTTATAATTTGGTCACTTGATGCAGGAGAACTTGGGGGGAGTTGGGTGGTAGGTGTGGGAGTACAACGAATCATGAACCATGCTGCAAATTCATTTCTCAACTTATGCATTTGTTAGCTGGCTGATTATGAGCTCCTTTTTGCTGGGGTTACAGGCTTTTTTAGCAGAAAAATAAAAAAAATGTAAAAAAAAAATTATTCACTGTTTATCTCTACACATTTTCCCCCACACAAGCATACAGTTTTAATTAGGCCTTTATTTGTTTTTATACTGAATGGTTTTGGCTATCTTCTAGGACATTTATTGAAAGCTGCCTTTTTAGTACATCTCTTATAGTGTTTGCCCATGTGGGCTACAGAAGTATCAGAATAAAAGGTTATAATTAAAGAGACATTTTCTCTTGCTGACAATAAATGAGTTTGTGTCAGCTTAAACCCTCCAATCTCAATAGGTTTATTTCGGCAGCACAGATATTGAAAAACTTGCATAGAATTGTAATTGTCAATATGTGCAGTGTTTTCGAACACAGTAATTGAGTTCTGGGATTCAGTAAGGTGTTTTAATTAAGGCGCTAATGACAGAGAACAGTGCACAGTACCTTTATCATGTTTCTTAAGTGTCATTACCTTCAGAGGACCTTGATTTGAATTATTATATTTCCCATGGTTCAGCTATCAAGTTCTGCTTTGCTGCATATTAACAAGTCCATGGTTATTAAATGTACTAATAGATACTGAATTCTATATATTAAAGATAATATGGGATATAATTCAAGTTTAATTCTGATAATGATTTTCAGCTCTGCTTGAGTCATTTGTCTTGTACCTTTTGAAGGTTCTTTTATATACATGTATCTATTCATGAAGGCAAATTTGCGTAAAATATGCAAGCCATAATTATCTCATTATTTGCTCCAATTATCATGACTTTGCCATGCTGGATAATTAGTATGTTATTATCTTAATCAGTTTAATCACCTTTAAGATAGCAGACACAGTGCAATAAAATTCTCCACACAAGATGGACATTTAAGAGGTACATAATACACCTGAATGACAATATAAACTGTTTTAATCAAGCTCAATGTGTTAATACAAATACAGCAATAACTCATGTTTATGAGAGAGAGAGAGAGAGAGAGAGAGAGAGAGAGAGAATAAATACCTTTCAATGTCATCTGTTTGTTTTTCTTCAGGTTACCTTTAAACTTGAAATTAATTTTGATTTGTGGAAAAATTATATGAAAGATGTTACGTTGAGATGAAGATGAAATGAATTTTAGAGACTGCAATCATCCAGAGACTTCTAGCAGAGCAAAAGAAAAAAAAAGTTATATACTGTAGGAAGACTTTGTGGTGGGTGGAGCACAGAAGCACGGCAGGCCAGAACTGAGTTCTCTTAAACTCTTTTATTTTAGCTTTTCAGCTTTAAACATCCAGGACACTCTCCCAGTCACGCACGCTCGCTCGCTCGCTCACACACACACACACACACACACACACACACACACACACACACACACACACACACACGTGTTCTGGTTGGGGAGAGAGCTCCCTTTCTCTGCTCTCTCTCTCTCCTTTAATAGGGCGCGGTCACTGGGGAAGACACACAAACACAGGTTAACTGACATCAGGTGCAGTGATTCTGCCACTTACCTTCCCTGACTCCGCCCTCCATTCACAGACCGACGCTTGACCACGCCCCCGCTGCCACATACCCCCACCGCCCGACTCAGGCCGGGGAGCCATCTGGCCTGCAGCCGACTCCCCCTCCCCCCCTCCCCCCTTGACAGGGGAGAGGAAATCCGCCATGACCATCTGCGCCCCCGGCCTGTGGACCACCTTGAACTTAAACGGCTGGAGTGCCAGATATCAATGGGTGATCTGCGTGTTGGCATCCTTCATGCGGTGGAGCCACTGGAGGGGCGTGTGGTCCGAATAGAGGGTGAAAGGGCGTCCCAGTAGGTAGTAGCGGAGGTCGAGGACCGCCCACTTGATGGCAAGGCACTCCTTTTCTATGGTACTGTACCGGCCCTCATGCACCGACAGCTTCCTGCTGATGTACAGCACTGGACGATCTTCCCCCCCCACCTCCTGGGACAGAACAGCTCCCAGCCCTCTGTCTGATGCGTCCATCTGCAAAACAAAGGGGAGAGAAAAATCAGGGGAGTGTAACAGTGGCCCCCCACACAGTGCAGCCTTTACCTCAGAGAAAGCCCACTGCCATTGCTCCATCCACTGGACCAGATCTGGTGCCCCCTTTTTAGTGAGATCAGTCAGCGGGTTGGTGACGTCCGAATAATTAGGTATAAACCTCCGATAGTAGCCAGCCAGCTCCAGGAACTGTCTCACCCCCTTTTTGGTCTTGGGCCTCGTGCAGGCCGCAATCACTGCTTTCTTATTAATTTGGGGACGTACCTGCCCATTGCCCAAGTGGAAGCCCAGATACCATACTTCCACCCGCCCAATCACACACTTCTTCAGGTTGGCTGTGAGACCGGCTCGCCTCAGTGACCTAAGGACAGCCCTTAGGTGTTCTAAATGCCGCAGCCAGTCATTACTATAGATTATGATATCGTCCAGGTATGGGGCCGCATAGGTGGCGTGGGGGCGGAGGACCCTATCCATAAGCCGCTGGAACGTAGTGGGCGCCCCAAACAGCCCAAAAGGAAGTGTGACAAACTGGTGTAAGCCAAATAGTGTGGAAAAGGCCGTTTTCTCTCGGGATAATGGAGTCAAGGGGATCTGCCAATATCCCTTTGTCAAATCCAGTGTGGAATAAAAACGAGCCGTGCCTAGTCGATCAAGCAACTCGTCAATACGAGGCATTGGGTACACATTGAATTTAGACACTGCGTTGACTTTTCTATGGTCCACACAGAACCGGACTGCTCCGTCGGCCTTGGGAACCAAAATCACCGGGCTGCTCCAGTCACTGTGGGACTCCTCGATGATGCCCATGTCGAGCATGGCCTCGAGTTCTTCCCGAACCACCTTTTTCTTGTGTACGGGCAGCCTGTAAGGCCGGCTGCGCACTGCCACCCCCGGGGGCATCTCAATGTGGTGTTCTATGAGGCGGGTGTGGCCAAGCAGGGGCGAGAACACGTCAGAAAATTCTGTCTGCAACTGGGTGACCTCCGTGAGTTGGGTCATGGAGAGGTGGTCTCCACAGGGGACTGGAGTGGTAGGCGATGGCAATGTTCCCTTTTGAACCTCCGGCCCCAGCTCCGCCTTCTCTGGAACCAACGACACCAACGCCACAGGGGCCTCCTCGTTCCAAAGTTTGAGCAGATTGAGGTGGTAAATCTGTAACGCCCCACCCCTGTCCGTTTGCCTCACCTCATAGTCGACGTCCCCGACTCACCGTGACCTCAAAGGGTCCTTGCCACTTGGCGATCAATTTGGAGCTCGACGTGGGCAACAGCACAAGTACTTTATCTCCCAGTGCGAACTCCCTAAGGGGCATGCCCCTGTCGTACAGGCAGATTTGCCGTTCTTGAGCCTGCCGCAAATTCTCCTGGGTTAGGTGTGTGAGTGTGTGGAGTTTTGCATGCAGGTCGATAACATATTGAATTTCGTTTTTGCTTGTTGAAGGTCCCTCCTCCCAATTTTCCCGCATTACATCTAGAATGCGGGGCGGCACGGTGGTGTAGTGGTTAGCGCTGTTGCCTCACAGCAAGAAGGTCTGGGTTCGAGCCCCGTGGCTGGCGAGAGACTTTCTGTATGGAGTTTGCATGTTCTCCCCGTGTCCACGTAGGTTTCCTCCGGGTGCTCTGGTTTCCCCCACAGTCCAAAGACATGCAGGTTAGGTTAACTGGTGACTCTAAATTGACCGTAGGTGTGAATGTGAGTGTGAATGGTTGTCTGTGTCTATGTGTCAGCCCTGTGATGACCTGGCGACTTGTCCAGGGTGTACCCCGCCTTTCACCCATAGTCAGCTGGGATAGGCGCCAGCTTGCCTGCGACCCTGTAGAACAGGATAAAGCGGCTAGAGATAATGAGATGAGATGAGACATCTAGAATGCCACGCAGCTTACGCCCATATAATAATTCTGGTAGATTTTTGGTGAAAAGACTGTGAATAAACGACGGTGAAACCAATCTCTGTTTTTTTCTGGTCTGTTTTTCGCGGTGTTTTTTCGCCCCAGAATTCTGCAAGTGGCATGAAGGCATTGATCTCGAGAGGTTGACCATTCCGGCTTTGGGAACCTTTACAGATTCGAACAGGGAGAACCCCGTGGAGGCTTGTGGGACCTCTCGCACTGCGAATAACAGGGGCTCAAGCCATTTATCCCAATTGTGTGCGTCCTCGCTTACAAATTTTTTAATTATGTTTTTGAGGGTGCGATTAAACCGTTCGACTAAGCTGTCCGTTTGTGGGTGATAAACGCTGGTGCGGATTGGCTTAATTCCCAGTAACCCATACAGTTTGTGCAGTGTGCATGACAAACATAGTGTCTTGATCAGTCAGAATCTCTTTGGGGATTCCAACTCGGGAGATGATGCAGAAGAGTGCTTCCGCAATACTACGTGCTGAGATATTGCGAAGAGGCACTGCTTCCGGATATCACGTTGCATAGTCCACCAGAACTAAAATAAAGCAATATCCTCATGTTGACCGATCTAATGGCCCGACGAGATCCATCCCAATTCTTTCGAACAGGGTCTCAATTAATGGCAGAGGGTGCAAAGGTGCTTTTGGAATGACCGCTGGAATTACTAACTGGCATTCGCGGCACGCCGTACACCACCTACGGACATCGCCGCGAATCCCAGGCCAATAGAACCGGGCCATTGTTCGGGCTACTGTCTTATCAAGTCAAGTCAAGTTTATTTGTATATCGCTTTTAACAATAAACATTGTCGCAAAGCAGCTTTACAGAATTTGGACGACTTAAAACATGAGCTAATTTTGTCCCTAATCTATCCCCAATGAGCAAGCCTGTGGCGACGGTGGCAAGGAAAAACTCCCTCAGACGACATGAGGAAGAAACCTTGAGAGGAACCAGACTCAAAAGGAAACCCATCCTCATTTGGGCAACAACAGACAGCATGACTATAACATTAACAGTTTTAACATGAAGACAGTTTCATTGATGTTATAACTCTTAATTGATGGAAACTTGAGTGCAAAACTGTTCATGACAACTGCAGTCCTAAAGTTAGCAAGTCAACTGTAGTCCTCAGCCATAAAAGCATTACTGTAAGAATCCAGAGCATCCTCCAGGTATAACCCTCAGCTGTCCTCATGGGGCCGTCCTCCACAGGAGCGATGCGATAAAACTCCAACCAGACACAGGGCACCAGGATGGATCAAGCAAGTCCGAGGGGTAGAAGAGGCCAGCATCTCAATCCCAGGACCAACATGTAACTCAGAGGGACAGATGGGGGGGGGGAGAAAGAGAGAGAAGGAAAACACAGGTTGTGAGGTATGCCCTAAAAATGACACAAGTATTAAATCTGTGTGGTAGGCTCGCAGAGACGAGTCTCTTGACATCAGGCATAACACACAACAATGGCATGTTAATATGGTTAAAAAATATCATGACCTGCTCTGGCTGGATGCTTGATTGGGTGATGGGAGCACACTCCTCAGCAATGATGAGATGCAGATGGGACCCTTAGGGCTGGCCAAGACAATTCAGTTACGTTTCACCAGGTCTGGGACATGCGACAGAATGTCTGACGGCCAATTCCCTGCAGGCTACGAGAGCCAGTCGAGGTCTCCACCCTCTCCACCAAAATGTTTTCTGTTGACTCCATGTAACTCAGAGGGACAGATTTTTTTTTTTTGGGGGGGGGGAGGGGGGAGGGAAAGAAAAAGCAAGTGGTTAGGTATGCCCAATGTCACCTGAATAAGTAGGAACAGTATACATATTGCACTGAGTACAAGCAGGGACTCCGGCAACTAACTATGACAGCATAACTAAAAGGGGAGACAATAAACATTGTCGCAAAGCAGCTTTACAGAATTTGGACGACTTAAAACATGAGCTAATTTTGTCCCTAATCTATCCCCAATGAGCAAGCCTGTGGCGACGGTGGCAAGGAAAAACTCCCTCAGACGACATGAGGAAGAAACCTTGAGAGGAACCAGACTCAAAAGGAAACCCATCCTCATTTGGGCAACAACAGACAGCATGACTATAACATTAACAGTTTTAACATGAAGACAGTTTCATTGATGTTATAACTCTTAATTGATGGAAACTTGAGTGCAAAACTGTTCATGACAACTGCAGTCCTAAAGTTAGCAAGTCAACTGTAGTCCTCAGCCATAAAAGCATTACTGTAAGAATCCAGAGCATCCTCCAGGTATAACCCTCAGCTGTCCTCATGGGGCCGTCCTCCACAGGAGCGATGCGATAAAACTCCAACCAGACACAGGGCACCAGGATGGATCAAGCAAGTCCGAGGGGTAGAAGAGGCCAGCATCTCAATCCCAGGACCAATATGTAACTCAGAGGAACAGATGGGGGGGGGGGGGGGGGGGGGGGAGGGGGAGGAAAACACAGGTTGTTAGGTATGCCCTAAAAATGACACAAGTATTAAATCAGTGTGGTAGGCTCGCAGAGACGAGTCTCTTGACATCAGGCATAACACACAACAATGGCATGTTAATATGGTTAAAAAATATCATGACCTGCTCTGGCTGGATGCTTGATTGGGTGATGGGAGCACACTCCTCAGCAATGATGAGATGCAGATGGGACCCTTAGGGCTGGCCAAGACAATTCAGTTACGTTTCATCAGGTCTGGGACATGCGACAGAATGTCTGACGGCCAATTCCCTGCAGGCTACGAGAGCCAGTCGAGGTCTCCACCCTCTCCACCAAAATATTTTCTGTTGACTCCATGTAACTCAGAGGGACAGATTTTTTTTTTTTTTGGGGGGGGGGAGGGGGGAGGGAAAGAAAAAGCAAGTGGTTAGGTATGCCCAATGTCACCTGAATAAGTAGGAACAGTATACATATTGCACTGAGTACAAGCAGGGACTCCAGCAACTAACTATGACAGCATAACTAAAAGGGGAGAGCCAGAAGGTAACACAGGCATGAGGGAGCCCCGGGACATAAAGCAGCCAGCCACTACACCGTCAACAAACTCGAGTGAGCAAGCGAGTGGGGACTGACAGCATCCATACATCCCAGTTTACCAAAACACTCTATGTCTGAGGACCCTCTAGATCTACACCTTTACCTCATAAACACCATTAACAAAAGGCTTGACTAAACAAATATGTTTTCAGCCTAGACTTAAATGCTGAGACTGTGTCTGATTCCCGAACATTACTTGGAAGGCTGTTCCATAACTGTGGAGCTTTGTAAGAAAAGGCTCTGCCCCCTGATGTAGCCTTCACTATACGAGGTACCAGCAGATAGCCTGCACCTTTTGATCTAAGTAGGCGTGGCAGGTCATAGAGGAGCAGAAGTTCACTCAGGTACTGTGGTGCGAGACCATTTAGTGCTTTAAAGGTCAATAGTAGTATTTTATAATCAATACAAAATTTGATTGGGAGCCAATGCAGTGTGGATAAGACAGGCGTGATGTGGTCATATTTTCTAGTTCTAGTAAGGACTCTTGCTGCTGCATTTTGAACTAACTGGAGCTTGTTTATGCACTTATTGGAACATCCAGACAGTAAGGCATTACAATAATCCAACCTGGAGGTAACGAAAGGATGGACTAGTTTTTCCGCGTCATGCAATGACATTAAATTTCTTATCTTTGCAACATTTCTGAGATGAAAGAAAGCTATCCGGGTAATGTTATCAATGTGAGTTTTGAATGAAAGACTGGGGTCAATAATCACTCCGAGGTCTTTTACTGCTGCACGTGAAGAAACAGAAAGGCCATCCAGAGTCACTGTGTAATCAGAAAACTTGCTTCTAGCTGTATGTGGTCCTAGTACAAGTACTTCAGTCTTGTCAGAGTTAAGCAGAAGGAAATTAATAAGCATCCAGTGTCTAATGCCGCTTTTCCACTACAAACGCGGCTGAGCCGTGCCGTGCCGAGTCGAGCTGAGTCGAGCTGAGCGGGGCTGTTGGAGTTGCATTTCGACTACAACCGCGCTGAACCGTGCTGGCTGGAAGTGGGTGGACACATTGGGTGGAGTTAGCGAAAGTGGGTGGACGTCAGGTGATGTCGTTAAGCAGCGCAAACAGTGACATCAGTGACAGTGGCGGAACAAGTCAGAGCCGGGCCGGGGGCGGGGCAAATGACTGGGCCCTTTATTAAAGCTTATCATAACATCATTTTAGGCTACAAAATGTCCGCAACTGCGGTGTTTACCAATTTCAACACTACCGGGTGCAACTATGTTATTTAGTACATCAAGTCCTTCAAACGAACATGTAACTCAGAAACAAAAAACATTAGGATACTGTACATGGCTCATAATAAAACATCAATAGCCTATACTGCGCACATTATTTGAAGGGCATACGAATGAGCGCTCAGAGTGGTGACAGGAAGAGTCAGAAATAAAAGGAGGGCGGTGCAAACCTCACTGAATGCACTGTGTTTACCAATTTCAACACTCCGGGGTGCAACTATGTTATTTTGTACATTAAGTCCTTCAAACGAACATGTAACTCAGAAACAAAAAAACATTAGGCGACATACTGTACATGGCTCATAATAAAACATCAATAGCCTACTGCGCGCATTATTTGAAGGGCATACGACGAGCCTTGCGCTCCGCGAACTCGTCCACGATGCTCTGTATGTCACTGATTCAGTGATCTTTTAAGCGGTAGTCTCACGACCCGGATAGTAAACAATAAACATGGAGGACATGGAGTCGTTAGTGTTGCTGGTCTTGGTGCTGTGGCTTGTTGTCACCTACAACGCCAACAGATACTGGCAAGAGCGTATAGATGAGGCGAGGCGCATAAGGCTTCAGAAATTCTCGTAATTCATAATTATTCTTCTTCCGGGTTTGCGGTGTTTACAGATCCCAGCGCGCTCGCGGGGCGTGTGAGGACACTCCTCCTCACCAATCAGTGCACAGGGGAGTGTCTGCTCACGCCCCCAACCTCAGTCGGCACGGTTTGGCTCGCTTCAGCCCCACTCCAAAACGGTGCGAGTTTTAGGGGCTAAGCAGGGCTGAAACGAGCTGAGTCGTGCTGGTTTTTGGTAGTCGAAACGCGAGCCGTGTCGGGCTGAAGTGAGCTGAAGCGAGCTGAAGTGAGCTGAAAAAGGGTAGTGGAAAAGGGCCATAATGTCCTTAGCACATTCCTCAATTCTATTAAGCTGGTGTCTCTCATCAGGTTTTGCAGAGACATACAACTGTGTGTCATCAGCATAACAGTGGAAACTAATACAATGTTTATGAATAATATCACCCAGAGGTAACATATATAGAGAAAAAAGCAGTGGACCCAAGACAGAACCTTGTGGAACACCAAACTTTACTTCAGTATGTCTAGAAATATCACCATTTATATCAACATACTGATAACGATCAGTTAGATAAGACCTGAGCCAGGAGAGGGCCGTTCCCTTAACTCCCACAACATTTTCTAGTCTATCCAGAAGAATGGAATGATCAGTGGTATCAAATGCTGCACTAAGGTCAAGCAACACAAGTAGCGGGACACAGCCCTGATCAGACGCCAACAGTAGGTCATTTACTACTTTAACCAGTGCTGTCTCTGTGCTATGATGAGGTCTAAATCCTGACTGATACATTTCATGGATGTTATTCCTATGTAAATATGAGCATAACTGTTGTGCCACAGCTTTTTCAAGGATCTTGGAGATAAAGGGGAGGTTTGATATTGGCCGATAATTGGACAGCTGACAGGGATCAAGGTTAGGTTTTTTAATCAGGGGTTTGATAACTGCTAGTTTAAAGGATTTGGGTACATAGCCAATCGTAAGAGAAGAATTTATTATTTTTAGAAGCGGTTCAATTACTTCAGGTATTATCTGTTTGAATAGATGTGTAGGTAAGGGATCTAGTACGCAAGCTGAGGCTTTTGATGCAGAGATTAATGAAAGTAATTCAGTTTCTTTAAGGGGAGTAAAACATTCTAACTGATGATCTGATACAGTTATATAGTTAACTACAAGGTCACTTTCATTGTCTGACCTTAAATTAGTAGTTTGAATTTTTTGTCGGATATTCTCAATTTTGTCAGTAAAAAAATTCATGAAGTCGTTGCTACTACATACTGCAGGTGTGCATGTGTCTATAGTGGACTTATTCCTCATTAATTTTGCTATAGGAATCTAGGATTATTTTTGTTATCTTCTATTAGGGAGGAGAAATATGTTGATCTCGCAGCACTAAGAGCTTTTCTATACTTCAGGAACCTCTCCTTCCACGCTAATTTGAGCACTACCAATTTTGTTTGACGCCATTTACGTTCCAATTTTCGAGTGGTCTGTTTTAAAGTACGAGTGTCATCATTATACCAGGGTGCTAATTTTTTGTCTCTGACCATTTTCTTTTTTAGAGGAGCTACATTATCTAAGGTATGGCGGAATGTTGACTCTAAGCATTCAGTTGCCTGATCAAGTTCTGCAGGGGCTGACAGTGACCCAATCAAAGTTGATAACTCTGGGAGATCATTTATAAAGCTCTGTGCAGTAGTTGACGTGAAAGTACGTTTAATACAGTAGCGTGGTGAGGTGCATATATTATTATATTATTACTCAGACATAGTTTGAATGAGATGAGATAATGATCTGAGATAACTTCAGACTGTGGAAGTGTGACTATATTGTCTACATTTAATCTGAATGTTAGTATTAGATCAAGGGTGTGACCACCATTATGGGTCAGTCCTATGACATTCTGATTAATCCCTACTGAATCTAAGATGGACACAAACGCTGTGTTTAAAGGGTCTTCTGGGTTATCGAAGTGAATATTAAAATCTCCGACAACTAATGTTTTGTCTAAGGAAATAACCAGATCTGAGATAAAATCTGCAAATTCAGAAAGAAACTCAGAATATGGCCCCGGGGGCCTGTAAATAATAAGCAATGGAATTAACTGGGTAGACTTATTTTTCAAGGCTACATACATTATATGAGTATGAAGAACTTCAAATGTATTACATTTATAACCAGGTTTTTGTGTTACACCTAGATAATCGTTATAAATAACCGCAACACCTCCTCCTCTGCCAGTTAGACGAGGCTGGTGTATATAACTGTATCCAGGAGGACTCGCTTCATTTAATGTTATATATTCATTTGGCTTAATCCATGTTTCACTTAAAGTACATTAAACTCCTGATCAGTAATGAGTTCATTAACCATTAGCGTTTTAGATGTAAGAGATCTAATATTTAATAGCCCCACCTTTAGATCAAAGGTGCTGGCAGCAGCTGTACAGTCAGTATGATCTAATTTTATATTGATTAGGTTACTGGAACAAACTCTTTGAAAATTTCTACCTTTTTGTTGAGCTTGGGGAACAGACACAGTCTCAATGTAGTGGACCCTGAGTGATGACTCTGTGCAGCTAGCAGACAGTCGGTTTAGCCTGTTCGTCTGCTCCCTGGCCTTGGCTCTGGATTGTCAGAAATTAACTAGGCCTGTTCTGAGACTATGACCTATGCTGCAGGAAATGAGAGCAGCACTTTCCCGAGTGGGATGGATACCGTCCCGCCCTAACAGGCCAGCAGTGCCCTCAAAATTAGCCCAATTATCTATAAAGCCCACACTTATCCTGCCCCAAGTGTCCAGCCATGGGATTAAAGTGAGCCACCGGGAATATAAATTCCCGGTGGCTCTTTGGGATCAAAAGCTGTGTGATCGGCTCCTTAGTCTGAGTGTCTTGCATGACTTGATATAATCTATCCTTAATAATGGAAAAATAGGGGAAGGATGGGGTGGTGTTTGGCTGGAGCGTTTGACCATCAATTACTCTCACTTGGTTAAATGCATGCTGCAGAGTCTCGTCTCACGACTGCTGTAATGGGAAATCTGCGAGGGATTCCCCGAGAGAGGGAGGAGGAGCCTGCTGCTCCTCACTCTGACGCGGTGATGACATAGACGGCTCTGTGACAGCTGCTCCCACCAATGCCACACCGGGACCTCCCCCTGCTGAACTATGGCAGGCCCCACTCTTCACTAAATGAGTCATTAATTCCTGAAATCCCGGCCAATCAGTTCCCAAAATTATTGAGTGGGTAAGGCGAGGATAAACCGCCGCCTTCACTATAAATTTCTCCCCTCGAAATAGAATGTGGACCGACACTAAAGGGTAGTTGTGAACATCCCCATGCACACACAACACCTTCACCAACTGTGCTCTTCCCAATGCCTCGTCTTGCACCAGGCTTTGGTGGATTGAGGTCTGATTACAGCCGGAGTCCACCAAAGCCTGATACGTATCCCCTTGGATACTCACCGGTATGCGATATGCTCCTGCCCGATTGAGGGCAGTCCCTGGCGCATCGGGGATCCAGACCACCGCGCCCACCTCCATTGCCGAGCACTGATGCTGGAGGTGCCCCGGCTCCCCACAGCGCCAGCAAACTGGCCCAGGCTCTCTCTCTGCACTGGTGTTCCAGAGCTCACTCACCTGAGGGGGGGAAGAGACAGACATGGAAGTGGGAAAAGGTAGGGCACCGTGGGTGCGGCGGGCCGGCTGGGGTGGAGCCGGCCCCCGCCTCCGTGGAGGGGGAATGGGGTGAGGACGAGGAACAGAACGGGAGAGAGAAAGAGAGAGAGGGGAGAAGAGGAGACGTGCTGTCCTGCCGTCGGAACAGCTGCCAAATGGTCCTCCGCCAGCCCGATGGCCTGATCCAGCAACGCCGGGCAATGGCACTGGACCCATTCCGCTGTTCCTTCGGGAAGTCGGGCGATGAACTGTTCCAGCGCCACCAGATTGGCGATCCCCTCAGTGTCGCGGTTGTTGGCCCTCAGCCACCACCGGCAGGCATCCTGGAGTTGCTGGCCAAACGCGAACAGCCTGCCAGCCTCCTCCAGGTGCAGAGCACGGAAGCGCTGCCGTTGTTGCTCCGGGGTGTGCCCCACACGCTGGAGGACGGCCCTGCAGAGGTTGGCATAGACCAGCCGGCTGTCGGTGGGGCGCTGTAGCACGGCCAGCTGCGCCTTGCCCATTAGCGGGGGAGGAGGTGCGCTGCGCGCTGTTCCACCGGCCAGCCCCAGGCCTCTGCTGCCTGCTCAAAGAGTGCAAGGAAGGCCTCGGGGTCGTCATGCGGGCCCATCTTCGTTAGGGTGAGGTGGGGAGGGCCCGCGGCGGTGGAGGTGGTGGACCCCGCCGACGCAAGTAGGTGTCGGAACGCCTGGCGATCTTCCTGCTGCGCCAGCACCAGGGACTCGAACCTTTGCTCCTGCTCCTTCCGGAGGGCGACCAGCGCCTGGTGCTGGCTCTGTTGGGCCGTGGCGAGGGCATGGATCAGGTCCTTGAAGGGGGAGGACTCCATGGGGCTGTTCTCCTCTGTGCTCCGTCCCAGGTTTCGGCACCACTGTAGGAAGACCTTGTGGTGGGTGGAGCACAGAAGCATGGCAGGCCAGAACTGAGTTCTCTTAAACTCTTTTATTTTAGCTTTTCAGCTTTAAACATCCAGGACACTCTCCCAGCCACACACGCTCGCTCGTGCACACACACACCAGTGTTCTGGTTGGGGAGAGAGCTCCCTTTCTCTGCTCTCTCTCTCTCCTTTTATTGGGCGCGGTCACTGGGGAAGACACACAAACACAGGTTAACTGATGCAGTGATTCTGCCACTTACCTTCTCTGACTCCATTCACAGACCGATGCTTGACCACGCCCCCGCTGCCACACATACACATAAATTATTTTACATTCAGTATATTTATTTCTTTTGAATACTCTAAAGACCATTATTTTTGCCATTTATTTTAATCATAAATCTACCTTATTATGAATGTGCTTGAATGGTTTAATATTTCAACTTAGCCTGTTTGTTTATTACTTCTCTGTATCAGTACAGTCCTCTGCGCTATTGTTAATTTGCAGTGGTGTGTATTGCAGTGATAACATTTGTGTTCAAGACTAAATCAGCCGATGTAACACTACAGATGTTCACACCAGAATAACTAGCAGAAACATAGGTGAGCATTTTCTGAAAAAGTAATCAATTGAATAATTTGAATAGCTTTTTTTTCTCAGATTGACTTATCCTATTACAACTGTACATTGTGTCATATAAATGGCACGCACCATACACATGCCTAAAATGACATCTTTTCCAAATTTTCTCATATATCTCTATGTCATGGTATGAATGTACGAGATAAAATTAATGTATGAGAACTATGAATGAGAGTGTATTTTTGGGGTATATGTAAGAAGTGAAGCAGTGAATGTGAGAGTGTTTTGTATATGAGAAATACAGTTAGTAAATTGGGACTGTATGTTTCACTTCTGTAAATGATAACATACAAATAATGGCTTTAATGCCATCGTAATTTCATGTCTTGAAGTTCTCCTCTGTAAGACATTTACATGCAATGCCAGTAGAAGGGACGCCAGTCAAGTGGAGAAGTCAAAGCAGCAGGGGTTTCAGTCCCGGATAAATTAAGAGAGGAAGGAGAAGCATCTGCAACATCTTCAAAAGCATGAACCATCAAGTACTTCCACACATCCATATATTTTGCAAAGAAACTTCTCCTGAAAAAAAAAATCGATCGTGCTCGGGTTATTTTCTTTGCAATAAGCAGGTTGTGCCTTTCTCTTTCAACAAGCACAGGCAATCTTCTAGAGATGTATGAATAAAGATGCACAAATAGAGGTGCACTAATGTACTTGTACTTTGGCCCCTTGTTCAGATTTAGTATAAAGGTGTAAAAATTGAATCCTCTTGTACTACATTGGTCTCCATTGCTAAGAATTCAAACTGCATTTCTAGATTATAAGACTTTTCAGTTCAGGACAAGCTTATTTCATTTAGTAAAGGTCTAAGCTTTTCCTGCACCAAAAAAAATCCAAAATCAGGCCAAAATTGTTTGTACTTAACAAAAAGTGTGTAAAACAAGCTTGTAAGATCCTGTAGTGAAGCTACTGTAGAGATCTGGAGTGGGTTTCCTGAAAGCCTCTTAATGTTAAGAGCATTTTAAGTGTCTCTTAAGAGCCATCGTTAAGCTAACATGGTTTTCCTGAACAATGTTGTAGACAAAGTAGTACTTTAGTTCACTCTTAACTTACAATGGACCTGGATCACTCTTTCACAGCAAAGAACATCTCACTTGCAGCCAAAAACACAGAATGTGCATGTGTCTCTGAGGGAATTTTACATTTAATAGGCAGAAATTGGTATTGAATATGCTTCTGGTATTAAATTATTTTCTTGTACATCACAAGTACATTGACTTTGTATGGCTTGGCTTCTCAAATGAAAATCTATGAAAGGTGCTGTCCATGTCTGCTGCAGGCTCAGTGATGGCTGAAGAGGCCATCTGTCACAGTTTTCCCTCCTTATCCTTTTCACCTCAAGGCTGGCCCTGCGAGCATTCTCAAAGGAGGAGACAGCCTGGTGAAAGGTGTGTCTCCAGGTCTCACAATTGGCAGCTAAAATGGACCATTGGGTGTGGTCAATGTGGCAAGCACCAAGAGATTTCTTCAAAGAGCCTTTAAATCTCTACTTCGGTGCCCCTGTATCCCAGTGCCTAGTGAACAGTTCTCCATACTGCACAGTCTTGGGCAGGCTATGAATCCTCCATCCTGGGGATGTGCTCTGCCCAGCATCGTTGCATCTTTAAAAGCATGGCCTTGATACTGGTGACCTTTGCCTGCTCAAGGACTTCAACGTTGGTGACAAATTCACTCCATGGATATTGAGGATTGTGTGGAGGCAGTTCTGGTGGAAGCACTCAAGGAGACACAGATGGTGGTGGTACTGTAGGTGACCTATGACTCAGAGCCATACAGGAGGGTGATAAGCATGACAGCTCTGTACACACTAATTTTGGTGCCTTTTGTCAAGTACCTGTTGCTCCAGACTCTTTTTTACAGTCTGCCGAAAGTAATGTTTGCCTTTGCCAATCACCTGTTGATCTCCTTATCAATTTTGGCATCTGAGGAGATGGTGCACCCCAGGTAGCTGAAAGGGTGGACTGTCTTCAGCTCAGTCTCACCGATGATGATACGGGGAGGGTGGTATTCTTCCTGAGGTGTGGGCTGATGGAGAACTTCTGTTTTCTTCAGGCTGACATCAAGTCTGAATAGTTGCGAAGCCTCTGTGAAGCAAGTTGTTATATGTTGCAGGGCTATTTCTGAGTGGGCAAGAAGAGCATCATCATCAGCAAAGAGAAGCTCTTGGTTGAGTTACTCCAGGGTCTTAGTGTGGGCCTGCAGATGTCTCAAGTTGAACAAGCTTCCATCAGTGTGATAATTCTCAATTAGGAAAGGCTCTGAGTCAGTGCATTTACATGCACATCCAAATCGAGCTACTGTCGGTAATCGAGCAAAGGGTCCCAGCAGGGGTGCCAGAGAAATCCAATCCTACATGCACATAAGGAAATCGAGCTATTGTGTGAGGTACATTGTGCACCCGAGCCACAGGTGGCGCTACACGCCCCATCGTGTTGGTACACTTCCGGTTGTCGTCATGAAGAAGAGCTATTCAAGAGTATAAACAGTGTTGCCAGATACTGCTGACGTTTTCCAGCCCAAAACATGTTCAAATCCACCAAAATGCACTTAAAACCGCCCAATCTGGCAACACTGGCAGTTCCGTGTTCACAAGTTCCATGTTCAAGCTGTTAGGCTTGCTCTAACAGACTGTATGGCTACAAACTGTCCTGCGCAGACCACTGTTCTGTAAGACAACTTATTTTGCACAATTGTATATTTTTCGAAAGTCCATTTTTTGCTTACAAAACATATTTTTTTTGCTTACAATTTAACTTATGTCTTAATAAACACACAAAAAGTTCAATTGTTTTTTTTTTATTGACATTCTTCAGATGTTGGACACATACATACATACATACATACATATATATATATATATATATATATATATATATATATATATATATATATACACACACACACACACATACACACAAATACAATGACTTGTTTATGTACACAATTCACAGCTATGCAACAACTGTACAGATGTATTTGGTGATACAGTAAGTGAGCTAAATTTTAACAGTGCAAACAATGCCACAAAAAGAAAAGATTCATGCCGTTGTCATGATTCGTTGTCATGCTGACCGAGGCTGTTGTGTTTCCCACTTATGGTCTCGTCACTCGTCACTTCCGGAAGGGGCAGTGCTGAAGTAAGTAGCTCGACTACGTAGCTCGGTAGGGTATACATGCACTAAGTAGCTCGGCTACAATCGCATAATCTAGGTTGTGTAGCTCGATTACGAGAAATCAAGTTCGGTTCGATTTCAGCCTAGCTAAGGTGTTTCCATGCCATTTAGAACTTCGATTTCAGTTGAGCAACCACAGAAATTCGATTTTCTCTATGTGCATGTAAACGCACTCACTGGTCACCACTGTGTCTGAATTGGTCACACTGATCTTCATGAAGCTGGATGACCTGAGAAACGTTGAGGGACATCCCAGTTGCTGCATGATCTGCCAAAGACCTTTCCTGCTCACGGTGTCGAAAGCCTTAGTAAGGTCGACAAATGTCACATACAGTCCCTTGTTTTGTTCCTGACATTTCTCTTGAAGTTGCTTGAGGACAGAAACCATGCCAGTAGTGCTCCTGTTGGCTCTAAATCAACATTGACTCTCTGGGAGATGTACTTCTGCAATGGTGGGTATTGGTCTGTTTAGGAGAACTCTTGCCAGGATTTTTCCTGTGATGGAGAGTAGAGTTATCCCTCAGTAGTTGGAGCAGTCACATTTTTCCCTTTATTCTTATACAGGGTAATGATGACTGCACCATGGATGTCCTCTGGTCGTTTTCCTTGTTCCCAGCAGCAGATGAAGAGCTCATGCAGTTTAGTGTGCAAAGCTGGGTCCCCATGCTTCTAAATTTCTGGTGGTATTCCGTCTACTCCCACTGCCTTGCCACTTTTCATCTGCTTAATGGCCTTGATAATCTCATCGAGGGTAGGGATGTCATCCATCTCAGCTTTCACTGGCTGTTGTGGGACGTGGAGAATTGCTGACTCGTGGACTATGCGGTTGGCACTGTAGAGAGCCTGGAAGTGTTCTGATCACCACTTTAGAATGGATGTCTTGTCAAGTGTCTGGCCATCTGCACTGCACAGAGAACTCTGGACCTGGTATGTAGAGCCAAAGACCACCTTTAGGTCTTCATAAAACCCTCTGTAATCACCAGTGTCTGTGCAAAGCTGAGTTCTCTCTGCAACGTTGTTCCAGAACATGCTCTGAATCTCTCAAAGCTTGTACAATACAATATACCTTTATTAATTCTCCCAAATGGGTTTTTCAGAATTAATTTACATGAAGCTTAATATTAAAATATAAATAAAGAAAACAACATCCTTAATTACAATAATAATAATATATAAAATTATATAATGGGCAGCATGGTGCTGTAGTGGTTAACCTCACAGCAAGAAGGTCCTGGGCTCGAGCCCAGCAGCCGATGAGGGCCTTTCTGTGTGGAGTTTGCATGCTCTCCCCGTGTCCGCATGGGTTTCCTCTGAGTGCTCCGGTTTCCCCCACAGTCCAAAGGCATGCAGGTTAGGCTAATTGGTGGCTCTAAATTGGCCATAGGTGTGAATGTGAGTGTGAATGGTTGTCTGTGTCTATGTGTCAGCCCTGCGATGACCTGGGGATTTGTCCAGGGTGTACCCCACCTCTTGCCCATAGTTAGCTGGGATAGGCTCCAGCTTGCCTGCAACCCTGTAGGATAGGATAGGCAGCTACAGATAATGGATGGATGGAAAATTATATAATACTAGAATAAATTATATAAAATAATAATATATGCGTGTGGCACGGTGGTGTAGTGGTTAGCGCTGTCGCCTCACAGCAAGAAGGTCCGGGTTCGAGCCCCGTGGCCGACGAGGGCCTTTCTGTGTGGAGTTTGCGTGTTCTCCCCGTGTCCGCGTGGGTTTCCTCCGGGTGCTCCGGTTTCCCCCACAGTCCAAAGACATGCAGGTTAGGTTAACTGGTGACTCTAAATTGACCGTAGGTGTGAATGTGAGTGTGAATGGTTGTCTGTGTCTATGTGTCAGCCCTGTGATGACCTGGCGACTTGTCCAGGGTGTACCCCGCCTTTCGCCCGTAGTCAGCTGGGATAGGCTCCAGCTTGCCTGTGACCCTGTAGAAGGATAAAGCGGCTACAGATAATGAGAGAGAGAGAGAATAATATATGCATATATACAAAATTAAAATCAGCATCTTTTCAGTTCTTGTCTTGCTTGCCTCTTGAAGGAAGTGAGTATTGTCGCATTCCTTACTTCCAGTGATAAACACTTGTGCTGAAGGATGCTGCATGCAAGATGGAAATCTGCTTTCTTTTTGGGACAAGATTGTTCGGCAAGGTGGGCCTGGTAAGAGGATCTCTTCTTTGCAAGCAATTCTTGGATCTACTGGTTGTTTTGATCAAACCAGTCTTTGTCCTTCTTTGTAGAAAACCGAAGAACTTCTTCAGAGGACTGCAGGTTTGAGGTGGTTACAAAGAATTTCTGAAGAATGGTCTATAAGGCAACTAAAATGCTTGAGCCTCAGCTAGAGGTTTGCCTGGAAGCCTGCTTTCACTTCATCTGATTGAAAATAGCTGACCTGAAACTTCTTCCTTGGAGCACCTCCTTTCTTTGCCTTGGGTTTGAAGTGGAGACTGAGTTTGCAGCGGACAAGGCAATGGTCAGTATGACACTCTGTGCTGGGCATCACTGGAGTGTGTAAGACATCACAAAGGTCTCTCTGGTGCACCAGGATGTAATCAGTCAGGTGCCAGTGTTTGGACCGAGGATGCATCCAGGTTGTTTTCAGACTGTCTTTCTGTTGAAAGATGGTGTTTGTGATTTAAATGCTGGTCTGTGCAAAACTCTTAACATGAGGCACCCATTGTCATTGCAATTTTCTACACCATGTTTGCCAAATGCTCCTTTTCAGGCTACTGAATCTTGGCCGACTCTGGCATTGAAGTCACCAAGGATAAAAACGTCATCTGCAGGGATGCTCTGTACAAGGTTGCTCAGATCAGCATAAAACTTGTCCTTTTCTGCAGGATCTGCTTGGAGAGTTGGAGTGTACACACTGATGCAGCTTGTTGTGAAGTGGGAGGTGCATGGAGATAATTTGGTCAGAGTGCCCTGTTGGCAGGTTTTCAAGCTTGGAAGTGATGGAGTTTCTGACCATGAAGCCTGTGCCTGAAAGGTGATGCTCAGTCTCTGGTTTACCTGACCAATAGAAAGTGTAGCCAGCACTATGCTCTTGGAGACTGCCTACCACCTGGGCAGCGAACTTCACTGAGAGCTGCAACATCAGTATTCAGTCTTGACAGTTCATGCGCAACTAGCTTAGAATGTTGTTCTGGACGACCACTGTCTGCTATGTCCAACATGGTTCTGATGCTCCAGCATGCAAGCTTGAGTCCTTGTGCACCTTGTGAGGCAGGTACATACCTTTTCTTCTTTGTTGTTTGTTCAACCGCATTGGTAGATGCCCATTGACTGCAGCTGGTCAACTTCAGGGGGGTGGGGGCGTGAAAAGAAGCTTTTGTTTGGCCACCATTTCTAGGCCCCTCTCCATGTGGAGCAAGTAGTGATCTCTTAAAAAAAAAAAAACGCTGCTTGGTTAATCAAGGTGCTGCCAAACAATGTCATCATTTCCAGGGTCAACATCAGATGACCAGTGCCCTGACCCGCCTACATGCAGGATCGACGCTGTGGCTTCCAGTGGCATATTCCACGTGCCATTTTTGCTCCTTACCCATCACTGCAGGACTTTAAATTGTTACAGGTGGAAGATGAAGGAATGAGGTTGGCTGTAAAGTGGACGTGTCCTTCAGCCTGCACAAAGGATTTTTTTTTTGGTGGAGTGCCGTTTGCCCAGCACTGGCCCCTCCTTTTACACCCAGAGTTCTTCTGCCATAGCCTAGTTAACTGGGACAGTGATAGCCAAGTCCTTGGGTGGTAGGTTTTACATCAGACTATCCTTGTCCTAGCCTCTGGCTTGAGAACCTTCCTTGGAGGCATGGGGGCAGCATGTTACTTTTAGTCTGACCTCTATCCATTGACCTGTCTGGCTTGGGTGAACCTACCAGGAGCTTAATCTCCCAACAGCATAGCTCTCAGGGTCACTGAGGCATACAAACCCCACCAACAACCAAAGTTTGTGAACCCTTTAGAAGTTTCTATATTTCTGCATAAATATGGCCAAAAACATCATCAGATTTTCACACAAATACTAAAAGTAGATAAAGAGAACCAAGTTAAACAAATGAGACAAAATATTATACTTGGTCATTTATTTATTGAGGAAAGTGATCCAATATTATATATTTGTGAGTGGCAAAAGTATGTGACCCTTTGCTTTCAGTATCTGGTGTGACCCACTTGTGCAGCAATAACTGCAACTAAACATTTCCAGTAACTGTTGATCAATCCTGCACATGGGAATTTTAGCCCATTCCTCCATACAGAACAGCTTCAACTCTGGGATGTTGGTGACATGAACTGCTCGCTTCAGGTCCTTCCACAACATTTCGTTTGGATTGAGGTCAGGACTTTGACTTGGCCATTCCAAAACATTGACTTTATTCTTCTTTAACCATTCTTTGGCAGAATGACTTGTGTGCTTAGGGTCATTGTCTTGCTGCATGACCCACCTTCTCTTGAGATTCAGTTCATGGACGGATATCCTGACATCCTTTAGAATTCACTGGTGTAATTCAGAATTCATTATTCCATCAATGATGGCAAGCTGTCCTGGCCCAGATGCAGCAAAACAGGCCCAAACCATGATACTACCACCACCATGTTTCACAGATGGGATAAGGTTCTTCTGCTGGAATGCAGTGTTTTCCTTTCTCCAAACATAACGCTTGTCATTTAAACCAAAAAGTTCTATTTTGGTCTCATCCATCCACAAAACATTTTTCCAATAGCCTTCTGGCTTGTCCACGTGATCTTTAGCAAACTGCAGATGAGCAGCAATGTTCTTTTGGGAGAGCAGTGGCTTTCTCCTTGCAACCCTGCCATGCACACCATTGTTGTTCAGTGTTCTCCTGATGGTGGACTCATGAAAATTAAAATTAGCCAATATGAGAGAGGCCTTCTGTTGCTTAGAAGTTACACTGGGGTCCTTTGTGACCTTGCGACTATTACACGCCTTGCTCTTGGGGTGATATTTGTTGGTCAACCACTCCTGGGGAGGGTAACAATGGTCTTGAATTTCCTCCATTTGTACACAATCTGTCTGACTGAGGATTGGTGGAGTCCAAACTCTTTAGAGATGGTTTTGTAACCTTTTCCAGCCTGATGAGCATCAACAACGCTTTTTCTGAGGTCTTCAGAAATCCCCTTTGCTCGTGCCATGATACACTTCCACAAACATGTGTTGTGAAGATCAGACTTTGATAGATCCCTGTTCTTTATATAAAACAGGCTGCCCACTCACACCTGATTGTCGTCCCATTGATTGAAAACACCTGACTCTAATTTCACCTTCAAATGAACTGCTAATCCTAGAGGTTCAGATACTTTTACCACTCACAGATATGTAATATTGGATCATTTTCCTCAATAAATCAATGACCAAGTATAATATTTTTGTCTCATTTGTTTAACTGGGTTCTCTTTATCTACTTTTAGGACTTGTGTGAAAATCTGATGATGTTTCATATTTATGCAGAAATATAGAAAATTCTAAAGGGTTCACAAACTTTCAAGCATCAATGTATATGCAAAACATTCTGAATATATTTCAATATGTTGTGGAATTACAAATGGATATCATAATGCAGGGCTTTGAACCAGAATTTTTTTCCTATTGGTTCGTTCCGAACAGAAACGGAATTTTAACGTTTCCGGTTTTGGGTTCCACCATTAAATAGACGTTCCCGAACCGGTTAGAACAAAAAAAATTTCGTTCCCGGAACGGTTAATTACGTTCCCTGTCAGCTGTTTAACAAATGGCTATAAAATTATGTCTCGGTCTCATCCATCACATCACATCACATTATCTCTAGCCGCTTTATCCTTCTACAGGGTCGCAGGCAAGCTGGAGCCTATCCCAGCTGACTACGGGCGAAAGGCGGGGTACACCCTGGACAAGTCGCCAGGTCATCACAGGGCTGACACATAGACACAGACAACCATTCACACTCACATTCACACCTACGGTCAATTTAGAGTCACCAGTTAACCTAACCTGCATGTCTTTGGACTGTGGGGGAAACCGGAGCACCCGGAGGAAACCCACGCGGACACGGGGAGAACATGCAAACTCCGCACAGAAAGGCCCTCGCCGGCCCCGGGGCTCGAACCCAGGACCTTCTTGCTGTGAGGCGACAGTGCTAACCACTACACCACCGTGCCACCCTCGGTCTCATCCAGCTTAAGCCAAATGTAGGCTAATTCTATTACAACCTTCATTAAATAAGACAAGAAATAATTCAAAACAATTATTATTTCAAATGTTGGCGATTTGGATTCTCAGTATGTCTTCCCATCTACACAAACAGAAAAAAGTGCCAAAAATGAAAGAGAATTCGTTTAGTGTGTTACCAAAGGCTAGTCAGGCCCTATAGAGGGCTACCGCATGACGTCACCGCGCCGCGAGATTTTGTTAGGCGCCATATTGGAAGACCAAGTACACATCTATGCAAGTACATACATACATAAAACAAACTACAGGGCGGCACGGTGGTGTAGTGGTTAGTGCTGTCGCCTCACAGCAAGAAGGTCCGGGTTCGAGCCCCGGGGCCGGCGAGGGCCTTTCTGTGTGGAGTTTGCATGTTCTCCCCGTGTCCGCGTGGGTTTCCTCCGGGTGCTCCGGTTTCCCCCACAGTCCAAAGACATGCAGGTTAGGTTAACTGGTGGCTCTAAATTGACCGTAGGTGTGAATGTGCGTGTGAATGGTTGTCTGTGTCTATGTGTCAGCCCTGTGATGACCTGGCGACTTGTCCAGGGTGTACCCCGCCTTTCGCCCGTAGTCAGCTGGGATAGGCTCCAGCTTGCCTGCGACCCTGTAGAAGGATAAAGCAGCTAGAGATAATGAGATGAGAATGAAAACAAACTACACCTGAAATGTAGCCAGGGCCGGTTCTGCCCTAATCTGGACCCGGGTGCAACATCGCGCAACCCCCCCCAAAAAAAAAACACAAAAAAACAAAAAAAACACCAGTCTAAATCAGGACAACCATCACATAACTATAACTATAAACATTTTATATCAACTATTTTAACTAAATGGGCTATAATAAATAAGCCTGCAGGCAGCCACGGCGGGCTGCCTCAGAAAAGTAACCATTCAATGACAACTGAAAGCCTGCAGCCACGGCGGGCTGCCTTAAAAAGTAACCATTTGTCCTACCTTAAAACTCGTTTTGCATTTTCTGCCTCCTTTTTTGTATTTTCAACCCTCCGTTTATTTTCTTTCCTTTTCTGAAAACCCGATTTGTGTCCAGACACTTTGTTCTGCTACCAACGAACTAACTCGTCAGGTCTCGGCTCTCGAGCCCGCGATGATTCCCGTGGGAGGGGCAACAACTGATACATTTTTACAAACAGCCAATAGGGAGGTTGCATCGTTCAGGCTCTTCTTTGCTCAGACACTCATGGCTTTTTTATTTGTAGGCTACGGAAACTTTGAGGAACGAAATAAAAACCAGTATTAACCGGTTACCATTATTTTTAATAAGCGTTTCTGTTCCGGAACATAAAAAAATAATAAAGTTTCTGGTTTCGTTTCTGTTCCATGTGAAATAGAAAAAGTTCCCGGTTTTCGTTTTCGTTCCTTGAACCGGTTCAAGGCCCTGTCATAATGTCACATCGATAATGCCACATTTTAATCAAATTTAACTCCATTAGGCAAGTGATTATCTAATTTAGTGACATAAATGAAACAAACTTCTGCACCTGTAACATTGTATATATAAGGGGAAACATTGCCACTTGGCATTATGAATAATAGTTAAAATAATCATGGCTGCACTCCAGCAAATCTACTCTGAAGCTCAACTTGTCTGACCAGCAGGTCTAGTTTTGCCTGTTTAAGGGCCATTCACTCTTGATGGTGCCACTCCCTTTGGTCATGCAGGTCTTGGGGCAACTAGAGCCGCTCTTTCGCAATGTCGAGCAGTTCCTGGCTACACTGATACTCTTGGCCAGCTGTACTCTGGCTGACTGCAACCTGGGAAGTGCCCAGTGGGTTCAGGGGATGAGGAGGCAGCGGGGCCACACAGTGGGGAAACACAGCGGTCTGGGGAGGGGGCAGGTGATGGTATGGATACTGTACCTCCTTCGTACACCAAATATCATTCAGCTGCATGCCGATTTATAAGGGACATTAAACTCTTGATTGTGGAACAAAAAAATGAGCAGACACAGGGAAAACATTTTACTGAATTATTTAGCTTATTATTTGCTCATTTTTTTCATGTGAATGTTTGTTCATTTAATTAAAAAACATACTTTGAATAAAAAAAAATGTTATTGTGCAAAAATGTTAAATAGTTTGAATGAATGAATGAATTTAATTAAATTTACAACCAATGTAGATACATTACATTATTTACCTACATTGGTTGAAAATTTAATTAAATTCATTTCAATAAAATTCATAAATTTAAAGTCATTCATTTCAATTATTAATCACCACATTATTTATGTAATGTTCAACAACGATACAATATATTAACATATTTTAAGGACTTTATGTTTCATTGGTTTTTGATTGAAAACGAATGCCATGTGACCTCATCAACTGGATTTAGCAAATACGAATGCCTTTATCAACTACTAATGCCTTTAGCGAAGACACACACTGCAGAGAAGCTCTTAGCAAGTTGCTCTTAAGAGACCTTCTGTCAAGTGTGTTTGGGAAAACCATGTACAGAGACAACGTTCATTGCTTAAGAGTATCTTTAAACTTATTCTTTAGCCCTAAAGTGCAACGTTATCGGGAAACCCATGTCTGACTTGTGACAGTAGGTTATTCAGGTTAATATTGATTACTGTATGTGCTGCCAATAGTTTTGCAGCAGTTGGTGTTTCTGGGATGTATTAGACAGTGTTTCAGTGCAAAGAATGCTAGCAATGCTGAGATAACACCTATTTTAAGACAGTTGTGATAATGCACATTGATTTTAAGACAGTAGAAAAGATGAAATAACATGGCCTGATTAAGGTTTTCATTTAAAAAAAACTGCAGTATTTCTTTACAGGGTTGTAGAAAACATTATTAAGTGTCCATATAGCTGTGAACAAAATATGGTGGTATATGTTTTATGTCTAGCCCCGCAATAACCTGGCGGCTTGTCCAAGGTGTACCCCGCCTCTCGCCCATAGTCAGCTGGGACAGGCTCCAGCTTGCCTGTGACCCTGTAGAACAGGATAAGCAGCTACAGATAATGGATGGATGGATGTTTTATGTCTTTTGTATTCTAACAGCTAAAATAGCCTTATAGCACATGCATGGCAAGTTGACAAAACCTTACAATTACAAATCACTAATGGAAATTCCTTCTTCCCTTTATAGTTGTCTAATGAACCATTTATTTACCCAGTATGCTTCTTCTCCCCCACCACCTCATCCCATCCATGTACAGGACGACTACAGTGTCTTGCAAAAGTATTCATTCCCCTTAGTGTTTGTCCTGTTTTGACACATTACAAGCTGGAATTAAAATGGATTTTTTTTTTTTTTTTTTTTGGGGGGGAGCACAATTTGATTTACACAACATGCCTACCATTTTAAAGGTGCATTTTTTTTTATTTTACTTTTTTTTTATTGTGGCACAAACAATAATTAAGATGGAAAAAACAGAAATCTGGAGTGTGCATAGGTTTTCATCCCTTTCACATAAAACCCTAAATGAGAGCTGGTCCAACCAACTAACTTCATAAGTCACATAATTAGTTGATTAAGATCCACCTGTGTGCAATCAAAGTGTCACATGATCTGTCACATGACATCTGTATAAATCAACCTGTTCTGGAAGGACCCTGACTCTACAACTCTACGAAGCAAGCAACATGAAAATCAAGGAGCACTCCACACAGGTCAGAGACAAAGTTGTGGAGAGGTATAGATCATGGTTGGGTTATAAAAAAAATATCCCAAACTTTGAATATCCCACAGAGCACCATTATAGCAAAATTTATAGCAAAATGAAAAGAATATGGCACCACTACAAACCTGACAAGAGAAAGACATTTAAATGTCTTTGAATGGCCTAGTCAAAGCCCAGACCTCAATCCAACTGAGGCCCTGTCCACACGGCAACGGATTCAGGTGAATCTGATAAAATATTTTATCGTTTCGGCTTGCCGTCCACACGGCACCGGCGTTTTGGGTGCCCCAAAATGCTATTTTTTGAGAACGGGTTCCAGAGTGGAAAAATCTGGCAACGGCGCCGTTGTGAAGTCGTCTGGATGAGTAGAATGGATTTGTTTACGATGACGTCACAACCACATGACTAGAACAAGCAGCACTCTCGCGCGCATCATCCATAACAACAACAGCAACAATGGATAAGAATCTTTATTATTGGATAAGAATCTTTTGAAATTGTTTACACATTAACCTGACTGACCTGCCAGACAGACAATTTACACCTGCTTTGATGAACAGAAAGTACAGCCTTCCACACAAAGCAACAGTTACCTGACTATAATGGAGGCAGAGGGGAAAAGGGTCAGAAGACCCTTCAACAGACTGTTTTGTATGAACCACTGCATTGCATTCACTTTTGTATACAGCTTTTCTTTTAAATAAACAAGTAACTGAACCATTTCTTGAATTTCTTTTTTTTATTGGATAAGACTGCTTTTCAAAATGTTCACACACAATATAAAAAGTTATATAAATTATATAAAAATGCTTTTCAAAATGTTCACACACAATAAGAAAATTAAGTTATATAAAACTATGCACACTAATAAAACTAATTTGTACACACAGAAGGCACGATTTCCTCGTGTAGTCACAGCCATCTTCTTGTTGTTGTGTGTTTGTTCCTGTGAGGGCTTCACGCTGGGTAGAAGAAGGGGTTTATGCACATGCGTCCTACTTCTTCTATTGTTCTGGTGTCTCCGATGGGACCGTCTTACAGCGCACTTAGAGGTGTGGCATGTGTATTGCATCGTTTTCAGCAAGCGTTGCGTTGCCATATGTACCTGATATTTTACTGATCCGTTGCCCATGTGGACGCGATATTTTTTTACCCGCTAAAAAAAGAATCTCGTTGCCGTTGTCGTGTGGATGTAGCCTGAGAATCTGTGGCAGAACTTGAAGATTGCTGTACACCATCACAACCCATCTAACTTGAAGGAGTTGGAGCAGTTGTGCCTTGGGGAATGGGCAAAAATTCCAGTGGCTAGATGTGCTAAGCTAATAGAGACATACCCCAAGAGACTTGCAGTTGTAACTGCAGAAAAAGGTGGCTCTACAAAATATTGAGTTTGAGGGGGTGAATACCTATGCACACTCCAGATTTCTGGGGTTTTTTTCATATTAATTATTGTTTGTGGTGGCACGGTGGTGTAGTGGTTAGCGCTGTCACCTCACAGCAAGAAGGTCCTGGGTTCGAGCCCCGTGGCCAGCGAGGGCCTTTCTGTGCGGAGTTTGCATGTTCTCCCCGTGTCCGCGTGGGTTTCCTCCGGGTGCTTCGGTTTCCCCCACAGTCCAAAGACATGCAGGTTAGATTAACTGGTGACTCTAAATTGACCGTAGGTGTGAATGGTTGTCTGTGTCTATGTGTCAGCCCTGTGATGACCTGGCGACTTGTCCAGGGTGTACCCCGCCTTTCGCCCGTAGTCAGCTGGGATAGGCTCCAGCTTGCCTGCGACCCTGTAGAAGGATAAAGCAGCTAGAGATAATGAGATGAGATAATTATTGTTTGTCACAATAACAAAAAAAAAACAATTTGCACCTTTAAAGTGGTAGGCATGTTGTGTAACTCAAATGGTACTAACTCCCCAAAAATCCATTTTAATTCCAGCCTGTAATGCGACAAAACAGGACAAACATCAAGGGGGATGAATACTTTTGCAAGACACTGTAAATGTGTATAGGCTCATTTCTTCTTCTTTTTTTCTTTCTCTCCCTCAATTTCTTTTGAAAGGCCTCAGCTGAATCCTAGCCTTAGGTGCCCTTTTGAGGAGGGCTCTCACAGCAACTCATACAACGATGGTGCCTTTGCTCTTTTTTGGGGAATGACAAGAAGCAACCTTGATGTACTTAACCAAAAAAAAATAAATCAATCAATAAGAAGTGAACAGGCAGTGGTGAGTGTCTGCCTGTCTATCTCAAGATGGCTTCATGTGTCCATCTTTTGGAAACGTAAATCATAAGCATTCTTTTTATCTCTTTCCAAAATATCTCCCCAAAAAGATACTTTCCCCCTTTTGTGTAGTAAATTAATTCAGTACCTTAGATGTTGAATGTGTTTGTCCACTTTGTTCTCATGGGTTCTCCATTTTCTGACTTCTGTTAGGCTTTTATCTAACATCCTGTCCTCAACCACACATGAAAGTGGCACTCCAGGCCTTTGTTGCTGGTCTATCATCAGCCAGATTGGAACCAATAGACTTGCATTTGTGAGTGTATGAGTTCTGCACTCGCTCCAACAAATGAATTATGTTCCTGGTTGGTAGAAAAAAGAGAAAATACAAAGCTTTTTCTTTATTTTTATTTTTTAAAGAATAGTGACTGCATTCAGAATTGAGTTAATAAAAGGTGCTGTGAGGATTTAGTACCAAAATCGTCCACATCTTACTATAGACTTAAGCCCTATTTAAACATTACACAAGAATTTTGCAACAAGAATGTTTCCTGTGTTGAAGTGGGGTGACATAATTAGTGAACATCCATCAAACTGGGTCCTAAGAAGCTTTAATTTCAAGTCAGGAAAAGGCAACTGCAGGAAAATTTTACCCTTGCGTTACTGTTAACTTGGGTTTTAAAATACCAGTGTGCCAGCATATTTCATATTTCATCAGTGCAGGCCTCATGTTTTGTGAAAATTTTATTTCATGAAGTAGTAATAAATAGTGTCACAATGTATAGTACATACACACAAAATACAAACATAATCAGCAGTATTTTAAAATTACTTGTATTCATGTATTAGGTTTAGTGTATTACAGTAAGATGTATTATGGATCCAGCATAGCAAGAATGTTCAAGAAATTTGTGTGCTACTACTGAAATAAATCAAAAGATTCTCTGAATGAAAGTCAACTAATTCAATTTATTATATCGAACCAAAAGTCCAGAGATATTTGAGACTGGGATTTTGGACCAACAACATTGCTGAAATGATTTTTAATCCAAAGTCCAATCCTACAGATCCTTAATATAATGACCGCTTTTAGCATGTTATTTAGCACATAATGGATATTAGCTTTGTATTATGAATATTCAAGATATGAACACGTCCGTAGTTATTATCCGTAGCATGTCATTAGTCAAACCAAATGGAAAAAAGTCAGTAAAAGCAAAGAACAAGTTTGTCATTTCAGTTTAGCTTTACTTCTGTATTATACACTATACCTCAGATGACACTCAGCAAAGCAAAGTGTCACTTCATGGTCTGCTTATTATCTACTGATCAGACACAATGTTGCTCATAGGCAGTTGCTCATACGAAAGCTGCAAAACAGTGGCTAAGAACAATCATGTTCAAGAAAGGCTTTCATGGAATTCCAAGCGTATGCAGGCATCAAGACTGAGAAGCTCACTACATGTCAAGGGGTTAAAGAAGTGTGACAGTATGTAATTAAGTTCAGTGGAGTTTAATCAGTCTAGATAATTTATAGTGGGTTTTAAAGAAAAGTGGTTACAATTTTAAAGAGAAAGTACTTATTGCAGGGTTAGCCGACATTAATGCGCACTCCTCTATTAATGATGAGAAAATGGCTTTTCTTAATAGGCAAGCAGTGATAGAAATTGTTGTTAAATCAGAGTAGCTCTGGGGTTAAAGAGGGGCTTATGTTTTATGAAATAATTAAGACAACGCTACCTAGTAGACTTCTTGTGGCCAATATAACCCATATTAACTGACCTTCATAAATCAGTGATCTCTGTAATTTTACATTTAAATCTGGCCCTGAAGCAGAACCAGCTGACAGTAAAAGACAGTCTGTGACAAATTAAAGGAAAACAGTTTGGTCTCTATTCTGTGGGAGCATTTTTCTGACATAGTTTGGATATGCTTGCCCCCTTAAAGAGAAGAGTCACTGCCTGGGTTTACATGAAGCCTAAGCCTAATATTCCAATTATAATCAGTTTAAAAGCCCGAATCACATAAAAATGATTTATATAAACACCTCAAATCAGAATAAAAAGGCCCAAACTGATGAAATTTCAGTCAGATCCAGAGGGGTAGTATAAACCTTTTCATAAACTGATTAAAATAAAATGTTAGCGATGTAAACTCTTGAGCAGATTGCTTTCTGCACCTGTAACCTTCTGCTCATGCAAGTTTGTGCACATGTCAGGAATTCTATTCCAATTGTACGCTTGAGACATATAAATGTGCACATCTATTTGATCACCTTCATGTAACCACTACTTTTAGAATTGCTGATTGGAAGAAATTCATTCCAAATGTAAAAAAAAAAACCTGCATGTAAATATTGTATTTGGTTTTGATCTGTCTGTAGTAAAGGAGGTTGAATTGACAAAGTATGATCTAGGAATGTAGACCAGTGCTGCCTAAGAGATTCTGCCTCACGGATATCTGGGAACAATCACTGACACAGACGCTCAGAGATGTTTCTCAGTGTACTGTAAGACTGTACTGTAAGAATATATGAGTACATATTCACATTCAAGAATGTGTTGTAGCTGTGTGATTGGATGATGATGATGATGATGATGATGATGATGTGATTGATGAAGCCAAGTTATCTATGTATAGCGTAAATGGGTGATGAAGCATTATATCACTGGTTTAGACTACACTACTTTATGAAAGAAGAGAGACATTATGTACCATTGCATCACACATCAGGATCATAGTCTTATGAAAAGAAGAAAGACATTACTGGTCAACATAACCTTCATTAAGCAGAGAGCAGAATGTGTGAGCAAAGATAAATCTCAAGGATTTAACTAAACAAAACAAGTAGCAATCAAAACAGCCTGTTCCAGTTGCAAGCATGCCAAACATATATTTCTATCATGTACCTGAGTTATTTTGACTGTCCACTTGTATCCTACGATGAAACATTTCTTCCTCATAGGAGTGGTCCCCTAATTCATATACATTGGTCCTCACAGTCACCACATCTCAAGCCAAATGAACACCTATGGAAGATTTTGGACTAAAGTTTGAAACAGTGCTCTCTGCTACTATCAACAAAACAACAACTGAGCTTGTAGAAACTGTGCCAAGCCATATTAAAGCTGTTCTTGTGACCAGGGCTAGACTGAGACAAAAGTCAAGGCCAGGAGACTCACATCTGCCCAGGCTGCCTCATACACCCACAACAAATGTTGAGATGCTTGATCACCTACTGAGATCCTTGGACCAAGTTTACATTAGACCGTATCTGTCTCGTTTTCTTCGCGGATGCACTGTCCGTTCACATTAAAACGCCGGGAAACGCCAGGAAACGGGAATCCGCCAGAGCCCACGTATTCAATCCAGTTCGTGTCTGGTCCAGTGCTGTGTAAACATTGAGATACGCGGATACGCTGTGCTGAGCTCTAGCTGATGTCGTCATTGGACAACGTCACTGTGACATCCACCTTCCTGATTCGCTGGCGTTGGTCATGTGACGCGACTGCTGAAAAACGGCGCGGACTTCCGCCTTGTATCACCTTTCATTAAAGAGTATAAAAGTATGAAAATACTGCAAATACTGATGCAAATACTGCCCATTGTGTAGTTATGATTGTCTTTAGGCTTGCCATCCTTCCACTTGCAAGTGGTAAGTGACGCGCATGCCCGATATGCACTGGGATCACACACACAGCGGCTCAGTCCCGAATCACTGCTCGTGCGCTTCACTCGCGCGCTCTGTGAGCTGCGCAGGGCCGGAGTGCGCACCCTCCAGAGGGCACTCGCTGTTCAGGGCGGAGTGATTTGGAGCGCAGCTGCTGAGGAGGAAGCGCTGAGCCGCACTGACACATTTCAACTTACATGCCGAATTAGTCATGTGATTAACGTATCCGTGTATTGGCGTTGCTGTGTGCACGCGAATCGTGTATTGGCGTTGCTGTGTGCACGCTAATCGTTTTTAAAAACGTTAATCTGATGATCCGCTGATACGGTCTAATGTAAACCCCACCTTGACCTCTTCTGATATCCCCATTCATGCAAATATCAGATCAGCCTATCATGAAGCAGCACTGTAATGCATAAAACCACAGAGGCACAGGTCAAGAGCTTCAAACACCAGAATGAAGAAAAAAGGGGATCTTAGTGACTTTAACTGTGGCATGGTTCTTGTGACAGACAGGGCAGTTTGAGTATTCCAGAAAGAGCTAATCTCTTGGGATTCCAACACAATAGTCTCTAGAGTTTACATAGGATACTGCATAGGATACTGTGAAAAACAAAGAACATTTCTGTTGGCATAAATGCCTTATTTGAACTGACAGGAAAAGCTGTCTTCCTTCTCTACTCTTTGAGGGCATTTTTGTGCCTTTCCCTGTCTGCTCCACCCAGCAGCTACAATGCAGCACATTGCCTTTATTTACAGAAGCTGCATGAAGATGATGTGAATGATGACCAATAGTGTTGCAAGGCTAGTGGGATGATGATTTATTAAACCTGTACGGATCAAACAATATTTTTAGGAACTGCAGTATTTGCAACCACTGCAGGCATAAAAAAAAAAAAAAAAAAAAAAAACCCAGCAGGTCAAATCAGTGCTAAACATGCTGGGCCAACAGTATTTCCCCGGAACTGTGGTGGCCCAAAACCTTTGTTTTTTTTTTTTTAATTTGTCAGACACCTATAAGTTGTTAGGTTATTTAAGTGCTAGTATTACATATATTATTTAGGTGCTTAGCATGAACAGGTAATTTGAAACTGCACTTAATATAATTTCTATATTTTTTAAATTTTCATATTAACAGTCTTGAGGAAGTATACAGTAACAATTTGGAAGATGGCACTGCATCATTAAGCATCAAATTGCAAATGTAAATGTATGTAGAAAATATTTTTAAAAAGACCTTTCTCCTTTAATTTCAATGCTTTTCTTATGCTGTTTTAATGCTTTACAAATGTAGGATTCAGATGATGTAGTATAAAGCCTATTAATCTATACTGTAACTAATAGGATTAATCAATAAGATTTTTTCCCACTACACATACAGTACCAGTAAAAAAAAAAATGAATAAATATATTTTTTTAAATAAATAAAGGTTTAGACACACCTACTCATTCATAAGTTTTTCTGTATTTTGATGATTTTCTACATTGTAGAACAATATGGAAGACACCAAAACTGTGAAATACCACATGGAACATATATGGAATTATGTGGTAAACAAAATAGTGTTAAAACAAAAATATATATCATATTTTAGATTCTTCAGAGTAGCCACCGTTTACCTTGATGACGCTTTGCACACTATTGGCATTATCTTAACCAGCTTCATGAGGTAGTCACCTGGAATGCTTTTCAGTTAACAGGTGTGCCTCATCAAAAGTTAATGCAATTTCTTGCCTTCTTAATGTGTTTGAGATCAAACAATAAATAGTAAATAATAAAAATACAGTAAATAGCCCTATTTCACAACTGTAGTAATCCATATTAGGCCAAGAACCACTCAACTAAGCAACGAGAAACGACATCCATCATTATTTTAAGACATTAAGTGACTTTTAATTAATAAAAATTAAAAAAAACTATTGAATTAGAAGGTGTGTCCAAACTTTTGATTGGTACTGTATGTGGAGGGATAGTTTGCTTACAAGTAAGGCTATAATAGCACAAAGTAGTGTAATACTGTTGCTAGCATTTTACTTAGTGAGGCAGTATCTATATTCACTGTTCCTCAAAGACTTGTTAACAAATACTGTACCAATAAATGCTCTGGCATCAAACACTGTTTGCATGGAGACTTTCCACTTTCAGTGTAAATAAGTGCATGAGCCTGATGATAACTCAGCAATACACTCACATTAATAGGACCAACTGAACTACTGCTTATAGAGACAGAGCACAGTGTGTCATACTCTGAAAACCATGCCCACTGGAAGACACTGATGAAATATTTCATGCCTCTCCATTACTTGTATTTTTTCCTTTCTTTTTTTTGTAATTCATGAAGCTAAAACAAACAAACAAACAAAACAAAAACCTGAAACATGCCTATAAGCTGCTGTGTGATGGGATGCACTACCAACAAAGTAAACAAAGAGTGCCCTCGACTGGTAGTGGCCCTTGAAAATGGAGCAACAAGGGTAGGGGTTGAAATCTTTACCTCGGAAATGGAACGTCACTTGTTACATTATCAATAGCAGGGGTTTTATTTATTTATTTTTTTAGTATTATTGAACATACATTAAAAATATACAAGAACTCATAGAGACTTCATGCATATTCTACAAAACAGTATAAACATTATAATCATAAATGAAGAAATTTCTAAATCACTAGGCATAGATAAGACAAAAAAAAGAGGTGCAGAAATTTCAAGAATAAGGGGAAATCAAAACAAAGAAGTCAAAACAAAAATCAAAACAAAAAATTAGATATAGTATGTCCCCACAAATCTTGCTATTTTACTACAGTGCAATTTTTAAGTGATGAGAAAAAAAAAACTTGAAATGATTTATAAACCAGATAACGGAGGGATTCCAAGCAGAGGTTTCCACAATCCTGCCAAAGATTAATCTATTGGCAATGGTCAGGAAACACTATACATTGGCTGTTTCCATGTAATCCTGTACATAGAGTTTTCTGCCCTGTGCTGATATCAGATGAGTGGGAAAGTGCAGAAAATTTTCTGCTGGATCATTTTTCATGGGATATGCAAATAAATAGCTCTACCATCACTCACAAATCATTGTTTACACAAAGTTCTATTAACCTTGTGAATAGCAATGTTTCTGAAATGCTTGTTATAATGGTGCAATTATATTCCTTTGTATGTACATTAAACATTAAAAGATATTTCACCCTATTTATTTATTTATTTTTGCATGATTATTTCTCCCTGTGTCTGTGTGGGTTTTCTCCGGGTGCTCTGGTTTCTCCCACAGTCCAAAGACATGCAAGTTAGGTTAATTGGTGGCTCTAAATTGAGCGTAGGTGTGAATGTGAATGATTGTCTGTGTCTATGTGTCAGCCCTGTGATGATCTGGTGACTTGTCCAGGGTGTACCCTGCCTCTCACCCATAGTCAGCTGGGATAGGCTCCAGCTTGCCCACAACCCTGCACAGGATAAATGGTTACAGATAATGAATGGATGGATGCATGATTATTTTCAAAGATAGACTATATTTATGGACTTCTTTCCCAACCGGTAGCCATGTTGAACGTTATACTGCCTCAGTTTACAAATCATTCTGGGCATTTTTTTCTACCACTACATTTGGATTCTGCATTTGAAAACACTCCGTTTGGAGGGCCATCTGGAGGGTTAGATAACCATGACCTCTGAAACCCCAAAAGAAATGGGACACCCTACCCTATGTGGGAGTGTGCAAAATGGAGGGGTAGGGCCAAGTGGTAGAGCTAAAGGGGGGATTGGGCTGAACTTAATTGCATGTCAGCATCTCAATGCATAAAATCATGCCGATACAGGTCAATGGTAATGTTCACTTTAAATATTAGAATGTAGAAAAAAATATGTGATCAAATTGCCTTTGACTGTGACATGGTTGTTGGTACGGGACAGGGTGGTTCGACTATTTCAAAAACTGCTGATCTCCTGGGATTTTCAAACGCAGCAATCTCTTGAGTTTATACAGAATAATGGAGAAAAAAACAAACAAACAGACAAAAAAAACCTAAGAAAATTTCTGTTGGCAGAAGGCCTTGTTTGAGCTGATAAGAAAGGTTACGGTAACTCAAATAGCCAATCTTTAAAACCTTAGTGAGCAAAATAATAATAATACTCTCAGAATGTAAAACAAGTCAAAGGTTGAAGTAGATGGTCTAAAACAGCAGAAGACCACATCAGGTTCCAGTCCGATCAGCCAAGAACAGGTATATGAACAGGTATATTTGGGCACAGGCTCATCCAAAACCCAGTCATCAGCTGCGCACATTTGGTGACCATGTGGCCTCAGTACCTGAGTTTATAACCCTGAGTGCATTGCTCTTTGTGCTTTACCCCTAATGGAATAACTACTATTACCAGCCCTTTTTTCCCTGATTATTTTAATTCAGTTATGCTGTTCAAGATGATTGTGAATTTGAGCATAGATTCTAAATTTATTTCATGGGCTGAATTAGAACATTTACATGGCTGGTCCTGGCCCTTGGACTATGTTTGACACCCCTACTTATATTTAATTTTAAAAAAAAGTACTTCATGCACCTTAAGTGATCCCTGTGTTTGGAATACATGTGAGCTGATTTTTTTCTCTCTCTCTGATGTTATGAGAGAGTGAAGCAATCAAATAAATTTTGCTCTCTGTTGCTTTTTTTTCTGGCCCAGAACAGTATGATATGATTGGTTGTACCTCAAACCTCATTTACATGTCCTGTTCTCATGCTTTTTATTTCATAATTGCAGTGGAACATGCTTCTAATAACTGCTCACTGCTTCCTAAAGAACACTAAGAGGTTCTGCAATTAAACACTCCAGCTGCGACATCAGAGGGCATCCATCCTTATAGGCTGTCTACCTATATAAATTAGCATCATCCATGCTTTGAAGGACAAAAATTACATGGAAAAAAATAACATCACCTAGTTTTCTTTTTCCTTGAGTAGTTGGAAAAAAAATTAAATGGGTTCCAGAGGTAAAGGTAATTTCAGTTTCTAAAGTCCTTTTGAAATGGCTTCGTAATGGTTGACAGCAAAGCTGTGATGAATAAAGTACATAAGGGAGCTGATAAATAGGGGAGCCATTAAACCCATTGATGTGTGACTTATGCTTGGCAAAATACCGCTGTCATGGAGGTACAGTGGATTCCAAGCATACTCGCCTGCTTGGGGGCTGTTATTGATTTCACCTTCATTTAATCAGTCTGTTGAATGCCATAAAACTACATGGTAGATGACAAAGAGTTTCATTTTTATGTTTGAGAGTTGGGAATGTCATAGATCATGCAAAAGCTTGAGGCTCTTTTGCAACTTCTGCACTTTTTTTTTTACAGCAGTGATTCAGTCCTTGCCCTCAAAACTTACATAAAATAGAGACTGGCTTGCTGTAACAAACTAAACAATCAGCTAGTTCTGAGGGGACAACTAAGGAAGCTGTCCCAAACCCAGGAGGCTTTATAGTTTATTTACATGCAGAATAGGACTGCCTGAAATACAGCTATTTGATAAGACTATGATGGTCTGGGTCTATACATCATTTGCAACTCATGAAATACAGTAATATTAAGTTAACATTCCCATTATTTTGTAAAACAGTTTAGTCTGCTGTGTGTTCATGGTAAGACGCTCCACACCCACTGAAACGTTCATGAATAATTATCAACCTTTTCTCATATATGAAAGGTCTTTGGCTATATGGTACTTTTGTTCATGTGAGATGTTGCATAAGTCAGATGCACAAAACAGAAAAGAAAAAAAGACAACATTCAAAAGTTAAGTCTTAGAATCCTGTTTTCTTTCCCAGTTTGTTTCTTCTCATCTCATTATCTCTAGCCGCTTTATCCTGTTCTACAGGGTCGCAGGCAAGCTGGAGCCTATCCCAGCTGACTACGGGCGAAAGGCGGGGTACACCCTGGACAAGTCGCCAGGTCATCACAGGGCTGACACATAGACAACCATTCACACTCACGGTCAATTTAGAGTCACCAGTTAACCTAACCTGCATGTCTTTGGACTGTGGGGGAAACCGGAGCACCCGGAGGAAACCCACGCGGACACAGGGAGAACATGCAAACTCCACGCAGAAAGGCCCTCGCCGGCCACGGGGCTCGAACCCGGACCTTCTTGCTGTGAGGCGACAGCGCTAACCACTACACCACCATGCCCCCAGTTTGTTTCTTAATTGATTATATTTTAGAACTGAGTAAACCAGCTGCAGTTTAGATCATAGCATCTCAGTATTATTATTGACAAATTAATCAAGCTTGTTGAAATGATTTTTTTTAAATAATGAGATAAACGATATTGTTGCTGAAGATGATTAAAAGAAGTTCTCAGTTATCCTATTGACATCAGACTAACACATTGTCATAAGAACAAACACTTACTGCTCTTCCTAAACAAGTTGTCTTGCAGATATAAAATTTGTGGGAATGTGTTGCTCATATAGAGTTTTCATTCACTGTTAGCATTTTTGTATTAGGTGTCCTCAAGTGCAGACATTAAATGAGCACTCTGATGCATATAATATTCTGCACATAAGATATAATGTGGATAAGATGCAGTAAATACTGAGGGGCCAAAGTTACTCTTTAACCATTTGTATCCATTTTAACTTGTTTAGAGGCTATGCCAGCAGGATTTCCTAATAAACCCACACCATGGGTGGTGATATATCCCTCAGTCAGGGGAAAGACAGTAAACAGTGTATTTGTGCACACTGCACCAAGTCCCAAACTCTGAGAAACAACATGACTATTTATATACTGAACTAGTCTCCAGTGACTTATCTTCTGTTATTTTCCCAGACCACCTCACAACACCAAGTGAAAAGTAGGTTACTAATTTAATATCAAATATATTTCGCAGCAGCATTTTTGCATCAAAGTTTACTGTCTTTTCCAGCTCACTTTCAAGGTTAATCTTTGAATATGCCCTTTCAAGTGTCTCTCTATTTTGGCCTCTGTCTCAGAAATTAGTGAAATATTCATGAATTTCCTTTTTTTTTTTCCAGACTTGGAAAACTTCAGGACTCATCGGAGAAGTGCAGTGTCTGTGAGGGAGGGACAGGGGGTGGTGCTTCTGTGTGGCCCACCTCCTCACTCAGGAGGTCAGTACCTTCATTTGTAACAGTGTGTCCAATAATGTTTTCAATGCACTTTCATCAGCTTCCTGTTTAACAGCTCTATAAGAGAAGTGGCTATCTGTAGCACAAGTAAATGATGCAACGGTTGCAGATTTGTAATTGATTGTAAGCTTTAATTCATTTTCAGTTTGCACACTGAATTTCCTTTAAAACTCTCCTACAGTGTACAAAGTACCATTAGCATGATATTTACCATACAAAATAGCTAGCTTGTTGAATGGCAAGCAGCTTTTAGTTTTGAGTAAAGGTCAAGGTAATAGCTGACAATTTGACTCTGTTTCTGCTTTACCTTGTGAAAAAAGAGACAGCTTCCTCTGAGATTTCTTCAAGCTTTTTGGAAAATAATGCTGGAGCTGACAATATTTCACAAACACATCTCAAATTACAACCCCAAATCAGAAAAAGTTGGGACAGTATGTTGAAATTTAAACTGAAAACAATAATTTGTAAATAATCTTTGACCTGTATTATACCGAAAACAATACAACAGCACATTATTTGATTTTTTTTTTACCTCATGATTTTTTAATAAAAACATTTCAATTTGTAATTGATTCTTGAAACATTTTTTTTAAAATGGTATAGTAAAACATTATACTTAATGTTTCCATTCCTTCTCACAACACTTAAAACATCTACGGACTGAAGACACCAAGTGATAAAGTGTTTCAGGTGTTATTTTTCCACATTCTTCCTGCAAACAGGTCTTAAGGTGTGCAACAATATAGGGTTGTCATTCTCATATATTTTTTTATTTCAAAATTCACCACACATTCTCTACTGGGGACAGAGGAGACAGGCACCCTCTTCGTCCACAGCCATGCCTTTGTAATGTGTGCAGAATGTGGTTTTGCGTTGTCTTGTTGACATATCCCCGGAAAAGATGTTGTCTTGGTGGTCACCTATGTTGCTCCAAAATCTCAGTGTACTTTTCTGCATTAATGCTGCCATCACAGAAGTGTAAGTTACCTTTGTCAAGGACACTGAGACAACCCCTTACCATGACAGGCCCTGGCTTTTGGACTTGTCACTGGTAACAGTGTGGAGGGCCCTGTTTGTCTGGAGCACATAGCATACATTTCTTTTGAAAAAGACCTGAAATACTTATTCGTCTGACCACAATACATGTTTCCACTGTGTGATGGTCCATCCCAGATGCCTCCAAGCCCAGAGAAGCCAATGGTGCTTCTGGACACAGTTAACATAAGGCTTCCTTTTTGCACAGTAAAGTTTTAACTGGCATTTGTGGATGTACAGTCATGTGAAAAAGAAAGTACACCCTCTTCCAGTTACATGGTTTTACCAATCAAGACATAACAAAACATCATCTGATCCTTACCAAGTCCTAAAATTATGCAAATCTAACCTCAGGTGTAAAGCAACACACAACAGAGTCCACCGTGTCATTATTTATTTAACAAAAATTAAGTGAAAATTCAGAATCCGTGTGTGAAAAAGTAAGTACACACCATGATTCAATAGCTTGTAGAACCACCTTTTTCAGCAATAACTTGAAGCAGTCATTTTCTGTATGATTTTATCAGTCTCTCACATCGTTGTGGAGGAATTTTGGCCCACTCTTCTTTACAACATTGCTTCAGTTCATTCATGTTTGAGGGCATTTGTTTATATACAGCTCTCTTAAGGTCCTGCCACAGCATTTCATTTGGGTTGAGGTCTGGACTTTGACTTGGCCATTCAAACACCTCGATTCTTTTCTTTTTCAGCCATTCTGCTGTAGATTTGCTGGTGTGCTTGGGATCATTGTCCTGTTGCATGACCCAATTGCAGCCAAGCTTTAGCTTTTGGACAGATGGCTTCACATTTGCCTCTAGAATACTTTGGTATACAGAGGAGTTTATGGTTGATTCAATGACTACAAGGTGCCCAGGGCCTGTGGCTGCAAAACAAGCTGAAATCATCACCTCTCCACCACTGTGCTTGATGGTTGGTATGAGGTGTTTGTGCTGATATGCTGTGTTTGGTTTTCACCAAACATGACGTTGTGCATTATGGCCAAACATTTCCACTTTGGTCTCAACTGTCCAAAGGACATTGTTCCAGAAGGCTTGTGGCTTGTTCAGATGCATCTTTGCAAACCTAAGCCATGCTGCCATGTTCTTTTTAGATAGAAGAGGCTTTCTTCTGGCAACCCTTCCAAACAAGCCATACTTGTGCAGTTCTTTTCTAATTGTATTGTCATTAACTTTAATATTTAACATGCTAACTGTGGCCTGTAGAGTCCTAGATGTAGTTCTTAGGTGCTTTGCAATTTCTCTGAGCATTGCACAGTCTGACCTTGGAGTAAATTTGCCAGGATGTCCACTCCTGGGATGATTGGCAACTGTCTTGAATGTTTTCCACTTCTGAATAATCTTGCTCACAGTAGAATGATTGGATTTCAAATTGTTTGGAAATGGCCTTATAACCCTTCCCAGACTGATGTGCAGCAACGATTGCTTCTCTAAGATTATTGCTGATGTCTTTCCTCCTTGGCATTGTGTTAACATACACCTGACCAGAAAACTGCCAAAACTTCAGCTTCTTAAGAGGTGGCCACACTTGCTGATGATCAATTAATCAAATTCATTTGATCAGCAACACCTGGCTGCTAATTGCCTTCATAATTTCTATGGAAGCAGTAACGGTGTACTTATTTTTTTTTCACACACTGCTACTGCATTTTTAGCTTACTTTTTATTAAATAAATAATGACAGGGTGAATATGTCATGTGTTATTGGTATTCTGAGGTTGTATTTGCCTAAGTTTATGACCTAGTAAGGACCAGATGATTTTTTATTATGTCCTGACACTTAAAACCTAGACTTGAAAGAGGGTGTACTTTCTTTTTCACATGACTGTAACTCAGTATTGTAGTGCTCAACAAAGGTTTGCCAAAGTAATCCTGAGCCCACATGGTTATATTAGCTATAGATGAATGATGCAGTGTCATCTGAGGGATCAGAGATCAGCTTAGGTTTGCGCCCTTGCCCCTTATGCACCTTGAATCATTTAATGATATTATGCACCATAGAAGGTGAAATATTTAAATCCTTTCCTATCTTTCTTTGAGAAATATTGTTTTTAAACATTTCAATACTTTTCTCACACACTTGTTGACAAACTGGAAATCCTCCACCCATCTTTGCTCCTCAAAGACTAGGCCTTTCCTGGATACTGATTTTGTACTAAATCATTAATACAATCACCCGTTGACATCACCTGTTTCAAATCACATCATTATTTAATTGTTTTACTTCATTACTCGCCATAAACTTCCCCCATGCCAACTGTTTTTTGGAATGTGTTACAGGTCTGAAATACAGGAATGCATGTTTATTGACAAATGAAATTAAGTTGACCAGACAAAATATGAAATACAGTATCTTGGGTTCATACTGTCTGCAATGAAATACAATTCAAAATAAATTTAGAAATCACTGCTTTCTCTTTTTCTTTGCATTTTCCATACCATCCCAACATTTTCTGATTTGGGGTTGTACATCAGTAAATCCAATAGACTTACATTTAAAACCTTTGAATCGATTTTGTAGACATTACACAGCTGCAACAGTGATTACCTTTAATATTTTTAATAAAAAAAATTAAATTGCCTACAATTTTAATTCAGCAGATCACACATATATAACATTTGTCTTGTCATAAATAAAGATATGACCATAAATTCACATAAACATTTTTTGCTAGCTAAATAGATACACAAAAGCATTTCTTTTTCATTCTGTTTTCTTCCAGTTTTTCACAGTTGTCTACACAGGTTTTAGGACATTGTGTCTCTGCTCTCAAATGCCCAAATACACTTCTCTATTGAAGGCAAAGTAAGAAAAACAAGAGCTGTGTACACTTACAAGAAAATTGCTTAGGCCTGAAAGAAATAAAACAGTATATCACATGCCATATAATGTATCAATGTTTGTAGCCAAACAATAACAGAAAAATAATTTTCGTGTGTATAAATCATGATTAATGGCATGGTGTTATCCTGACGTCTCCTCCTTGTATACAGCTTTCTTACATTTACATTTATGGCATTTGGCAGATGCCATTATCCAGTGTGACTTGTAGAAGTCAATAACACATTTTCATGCTGCTTCACTAGTCTCAAGTTAGTACTAAAAAGTTAGTATAGCCTTCTTCCTACTCTTCTTCTTTCTGTATCTCTACAGTGGTGCTTGAAAGTTTGTGAACCCTTTAGAATTTTCTACATTTCTACATAAATATAACCTAAAACATCATCAGATTTTCACACAAGTCCTAAAAGTAGATAAAAAGAACCCAGTTAAATAACTCAGACAAAAATATTATACTTGGTTATTTATTTATTGAGGAAAGTGATCCAATATTACATATCTGTGAGTGGCAAAAGTATGTGAACCTTTGCTTTCAGTATCTGGTGTGACCCCCTTGTGCAGCAATAACTGCAACTAAACATTTCCGGTAACTGTTGATCAATCCTGCACACCGGCTTGGAGGAATTTTAGCCCATTCCTCCGTACAGAACAGTTTCAACTCTGGGATGTTGGTGGGTTTCCTCACATGAACTGCTCGCTTCAGGTCCTTGCACAGCATTTCAATTGAATTAAGGTCAGGACTTTGACTTGGCCATTCCAAAACATTAACTTTATTCTTCTTTAACCATTCTCTGGTAGAACAACTTGTGTGCTTAGGGTTGTTGTCTTGGTGCATGACCCACCTTCTCTTGAGATTCAGTTCACGGACAGATGTCCTGACATTTTCCTTTAGAATTTGCTGGTATAATTCAGAATTCATTGTTCCATCAATGATGGCAAACCGTCCTGGCCCAGATGCAGCAAAACAGACCCAAACCATGATACTACCACCACCATGTTTCACAGATGGGATAAGGTTCTTATGCTGGAATGCAGTGGTTTCCTTCTCCAAACATAACGCTTCTCATTTAAACCAAAAAGTTCTATTTTGGTCTCATCCGTCCACAAAAGATTTTTCCAATAGCCTTCTGGCTTGTCCACGTGATCTTTAGCAAACTGCAGATGAGCAGCAATGTTCTTTTTGGAGAGCAGTGGCTTTATCCTTGCAACCCTGCCATGCACACCATTTTTGTTCAGTGTTCTCCTGATGGTAGACTCATGAACATTAACCTTAACCAATTTGAGAGAGGCCTTCAGTTGCTTAGAAGTTACCCTGGGGTCCTTTGTGACCTTGCCGACTATTACACACCTTGCTCTTGGAGTGATCTTTGTTGGTTGACCACTCCTGGGGAGTGTAACAATGGTCCTGAATTTCCTTCATTTGTACACAATCTGTCTGACTGTGGATTGGTGGAGTCCAAACTCTTTAGAGATGGTTTTGTAACCTTTTCCAGCCTGATGAGCATCATCAATGTTTTTTCTGAGGTCCTCAGAAATCTCCTTTGTTCATGCCATGATACACTTCCACAAACATGTGTTGTGAAGATCAGACTTTGATAGATCTCTGTTCTTTAAATAAAACAGGGTGCCCACTCACACCTGATTGTCATGCCATTGATTGAAAACACCTGACTCTAATTTCACCTTCAAATTAACTGCTAATCCTAGAGGTTCACATACTTTTGCCACTCACAGATATGTAATATTGGATTATTTTCCTCGATAAATAAATGACCAAGTATAATATTTTTGTCCCATTTGTTTAACTGGGTTCCCTTTATCTACTTTTAGGACTTGTGTGGAAAATCTGATGATGTTTTAGGTCATATTTATGCAGAAATATAGAAAATTCTAAAGGGTTCACAAATTTTCAAGCACCATTGTACCTGCTTTATTTATGCTGCTAAATATTTTCATCCTTTTTTTGGTATATGAATTAACAAAAACATGTTTTTCATTATTTACCAGTAGTAGTATTTGGAAGGTTAAAATATTTTTTAAAGAGTCTAAAGATTTTTAGACATTTTTCTAAAGCATTTTAGACATTGTTCTTATTCCATTTGTTGCTGTCCATTTGTCATTCCATGGTTATTTTTGGAATTACTGTTCGCTTCTTTCTCTGGTGTTCCGCTGCACAAGTGTAGTGTAGAGACAAGCTCTTTAGTGTTTGCTCCCATAAGGTCAGTGTTTATTCATGCGTTTTATGTTTTACTATTCCTAAAATATGTCATGAGAGTTTGTTCTGAAATTTATGCTCAGAAGTGGAGCACTGTGTAGAGTACAAAAATTTTTTCTTGCTGTTATAATGGCAGTGAACTCCAGTAAAATGTGTATTTCAGTTTTGCAGCAGTGGCTTTGTCCAAAAAGATAACTAAGCTTTGGTTATTGAGAAAGGTGTTCCAGTGTGCAATTACACTACACTCTTTGGCCACTTTAATAGGAACATGTTCTTAATTCTAAGATTCCTGTTCTTGGCTGGCAGGAGTGGAACCCAGTGTGGTCTTCTGCTGTTACATGCTGAGATGCTTTTCTGCTCACCACGGTTGTAAAGAGTTGCTATGAGTTGTGATATCCTTCCTAGCAGCTCGAACCAATCTGACCAGTTTCTTCTGATCTCTCTTATCAACCAGACGTTTCCACCCACACAACTGTTGCTCACTCATTTTTTATTTTATTTTTTTACACCATTCTGTGTAAACTCTAGAGACTGTTGTGTGTGAAAACCCCAGGAGATCAGCAGTTTCTGAAATACTCAAACCAGTCCATCTGGCACCAACACTCATGCCACAGTGAAGGTCACAATTTTTCCCATTCTGATGTTTGAAGTGAACATTAACTGAAGCTATTGATTTGTATCTGCATGATGTTAGGCACTGTGCTGCAGTCAAAGGGATTGGCTGATTAGATAACTGCATAAAACAGCAGGTGTGTGTGTATGTTCCTAATCAAGTGGCCGGTGTGTGTACAGTACAGTAATAATGTGTTAACATCTTGCTGTTGTATTTTTGGACTTTTGTTTTCATATTAGCCATTGTGTTTTGAATTTGTGGTTGTATCTTCAGAAATGCTGTTTGTGTGAGTGAATCCTGCAGCTCCCTGAAAATTTTGTGCATGAGTATATTCCTCCAGTCTTTCTCTAACAGGCATCTAACTGCTCCATATTCAGTAGTGCATTCTGCCAATTTGTCCTTAGAAAAAAATTAAAATAAAAATGTCCCTACCTCTTCGCTCTGCTTCCTTCCACCTTTCAAGTCATCATTAACACAGTCATATCAATTTAATAGCCTGTAGTTAATTAATCCAGCAGCATGGCAGCATGTGTATGAGGAGCCTATTGATGTTGGCAGTGATGCACATTAAAAAGCACTTTTGCTGCAGAAAAGACAGTCTTTTTAAGGTGTGGCTGTTTGATCCTGCTTAGTTTATGCCTTTGTAATGTTTAGTAATCTACACTAAATGAGTTTAAATTTATCTAGTGTGTCAGCAATACATTAAAAAACAAAAAAAACCCTGTTTTCTCATGACTTTGTGAACACTGCATATAGAAGAAAGGATCAGGATTGCCTTACAATTAATCATGATCTATTGCTGTGATGGACAGTGATGTAAAAGTTCCATCATTGCCAGTTGTTACTCTACCTGTCATATGCCTTCAGTCAATAATATTAAGGCATACAAAATTGCTCATAAAAATGCCCCCCCGTTTTATTTTAGTTATTAGCTCAGAAGCTGAGAGTAAATTAGCCTCCTTGCTTATAAACGCTATTTCACAATGCACTCTCTCACTCCTGGGGGGACACATCTTATTTTTTCACTCAAATTCTCTCTTGATGCATGCTGCATGCACATTGTTTCAGGCGAAATAAAATATTGATAAAATGTAACAGTACGAAATAAAATATTGATACTACATCATGCAGTCTAGGCCCAAAATCTAAGTTTAACATTTGAAGTGTTACCACAGCAGGGATTGCCCTTGAGTAAATTATAATGAAAATTTTGAGAAAGGTCACATTGCTCCTGAACATATCAGTGAAAATATTACAAACCTAACTTAAATAAATAATAAATAAATAAATTATAAATAAATGAAAAATCAGCCTATTTAATCACATACTGTAATTTTAATTATATGACACAAGGTAGCATAACTTCTAAACTCTCATTTATTCATACTTAAAATCAGGGGTGTCACTAGACCCAAGACCATACTGGGGCACAAAAGGGGCACAGGAAATGTATGCGAGCGCGCGAAGCGCGCGAGCTAAAAATTTTGCACTATATTTATATTTATATTTATATTTTTTATATAATATATATTACATTTTATGTAATATATATTATATTTTATGTAATATATATTTATATATTGATATTTATATTTAGAAACGGCCTGCTTAAAACTAGTCACTAGAGCTGTAAAACTCAAAATGATTACGAGGACACTGAATCCAGGTCAATCATTTAATAATAGCAGTATGAATATTTGCAACATTTGTGATAATAGCAATGTAATACTTATACTGTTGGTAATATTGTAAAAGAACATATTAACATACAATACAACACCGCCGAGTTTTTAAACTCAACCAAGAGTACTTAATGGCCAACAGTATTCACACTTGATACCTTTTAAATCACCAAACATATCTTTGTAAGCACACGCATTTTCAGCATTGAACATCTCTAAACACAATCCAAAAGCCTCTAAAAGCACCACTGTGTGTGTGTGTGTGTGTGTGTGTGTGTGTTACAAAAATGACAGTGGAATTACTGTCTACTAACCTGTAAACAGTTGAAAAACACGGAGAGATGGTTTCCCCTGCTCTGAATTTCATTGCATCTGAGGGCTGCTGGAGTCTGCGGTCCCCATAGCAACCAAGATGTTACTCATGTCACGCGCACACTTTTTTCACATTGCTTAGTGTGCGCGAGGCCAGCCAAAACTACCAATGTAAAAGCATTGTAGATGGTCTTCTTCGCGCATCGGTTAGCCTACCCCACGTTATGAATTAATTAAATTGCAGCTATTCCCAAGTTTAAAATTCAGAGCGTTTCGTCACTGGATTTTTTTTACTGGGGCACTACAGATCTATACTGGGGCACATGCCCCAGTAAAATACCCCTGGCGACGCCGATGCTTAAAATCATCCAATTGACTTTTTTTTTGGTAGTTGCTAGGCTGAAACCATAATTAGAATGGTTGACTGATTGAATGAATGAATGAATGAATGAATGAATGAAACCCTCAAAATCAGTTCTGCCTTTATAACTGCCTAGAAACTCACAAGCTAGAAATCCATCTCTTCCAGTCAGTATGGTAAACAGAAAAAACGTACTTGCCATTAGCCAGCTCTTTCATTCAAAGTAAAGAGCACAAAAATTATGAGGTTTACTTCTAATATCTCCTCAGAGGCATTTTGAAAAAAAAAATAATCAAATATATATATATATATATATATATATATATATATATATATATATATATATTGATTATTTTTTTTTCAAAATGCCTCTGAGGAGATTTTTTTTATATATATATAGGTAATTTACCTTGTTCGTATTTGAAAGAAACCAACCTCAGCCTTTACTTCATGTGTGCTTATTCGTATGACCACAGTTGGTGTTAATAGCCAGTAAAGTGAAGTGAATGGCATAAATTTATTTGTTTGTTTGTTTATTTACTTGAAAGGGAGATTACTCCCTGCAGAAAATTTTATATCAGCCAGCCCTGGCTGTAGAAGTAGAGCAAGCTCATCTCATGACTTTTCAAGCTCTACAACATCCTCGGGTCTCTCCACTGATGAAAAGCCACAGAGGTTACTTTATTCTATTTATTTTGGCCTTCCCTCTCATGCAGTCCAATGCCTTTTCTTGCCCTGTCTTCTTTCTCTCTAAAACATTAAGGCACAGTACAAATACTGTAGGCAAAAACAAAACATTAGTAGAAATGGCACATCTAAAAACACTGCATTTGTGGAAATAATAAAAGAAAAGATCTAAAACATTAAGTGATAACACATTAACACTATGCCATAGCACTACAACATTAACCAAAACAGAAAACATTTTCGGCAGCACGGTGGTGTAGTGGTTAGCGCTGTCGCCTCACAGCAAGAAGGTCTGGGTTCGAGCCCCAAGGGCCTTTCTGTGTGGAGTTTGCATGTTCTCCCTGTGTCCGCGTGGACATGCAGGTTAGGTTAACTGGTGACTCTAAATTGACCGTGAGTGTGAATGGTTGTCTATGTGTCAGTCCTGTGATGACCTGGCGACTTGTCCAGGGTGTACCCCGCCTTTTGCCCGTAGTCAGCTGGGAGAGGCTCCAGCTTGCCTGCGACCCTGTAGAACAGGATAAAGTGGCTAGAGATAATGAGATAAGAAAACATTTTCAAAAACCCACTCGGATTAAAAAAATAATAAATAAAAATGCTGAAGTCTAAAGGATGTAGGAAAAATAGCAAATGATGGACATGCAAACTTTTCTTCAGTGATTTGAAGCTGAGGCAATATTTGGGACCATAAAGAAGTGAAATCATTACAAAAAAAAAAGTTAGCTGGTCCTCTGTAAACTTTGCTGAAGTCATGATCTTCCCTGCAGGCTTGATATAATAAATGTACCCGTAGCTCACAACTGTGTTTAACTCTTATGTTGTCATGCCCCCTTCAGAATACTTGCATAACAAAAGAAAATTCACTTTCCCTTTGGTTGACCTAAACTTTATAAAACACTGCCATGAAAATACCCATGCAGGATGACTTCCTTGTGAATCAGTAAACTGAATGTGTTGAAAAGATTGATTTAATAGAGAATGTAATATACAAGAAAATTCCATTAATTCGAGAATGTCAATTGAACAGTCAATAACAATGTTCCAAAGCACATAACTTTTTCTTGATTCTAAGATTCCTGTTTTTGCATGGCAGGGGTGGAACCCAATGTGGTCTTCTGCTGTTGCTTGCTGACATGCTTTTCTGCTCACCACAGTTGTAAAGACTGATTATGAGTTACTATATCCTTCCTGGCAGCTCAAACCAATCTGGCCATTTTCCTCTGACCTCTCTTATCAACAAGGCCTTTCCACCCACACAACTGTCACTCACTCAATGTCAGATCACAGAATCCAGGGACACATGTCTGCCCGGGGGCATTTTGAGTTATTGACAGATTCAGAAAGTACAGTTTCTAAGCTTTCCAATGATGCCTTCCACGTGGAGATCTGACAATATTTGAAGAATGTGTGGCCTTTTGAAAGTGCATACCTCTTAAAACAGAAAAGGGAGAAAATCGCCCTCAAAGTTTTCCATCTCAGGCTACATCCACACGACAACGGCAACGAGATTTTATTAAAAAAATATCGCGTCCACATGGGCAACGGATCAGTAAAATATCAGGTACATATGGCAACGCAACGCTTGCTGAAAACGATGCAATACACATGCCACACCTCTACGTGCGCTGTAAGACGGTCCCATCGGAGACACCAGAACAATAGAAGAAGTAGGACGCATGCGCATAAACCCCTTCTTCTACCCGGTGTGAAGCACTCACAGGAAACACACAACAACAACAAGAAGATGGCTGCGACTACGCGAGGAAATCGTGCCTTCTGTGTGTACAAATTAGTTTTATTAGTGTGCATAGTTTTATATAACTTAATTTTCTTATTGTGTGTGAACATTTTGAAAAGCATTTTTATACAATTTATATAACTTTTTATATTGTGTGTGAACATTTTGAAAAGCAGTCTTATCCAATAAAAAAAGAAATTCAAGAAATGGTTCAGTTACTTGTTTATTTAAAAGAAAAGCTGTATACAAAAGTGAATGCAATGCAGTGGTTCATACAAAACAGCGAGAGTGCTGCTTGTTATAGTCATGTGGTTGTGACGTCATCGTAAACAAAGCCGTTCTACTCATCCAGACGACTTCGCAACAGCGCCGTTGCCAGATTTTTCCACTCTGGAACCCGTTCTCGTTTTGGGGCACCCAAAACGCCGGTGCCGTGTGGACGCCAGGCCGAAACGATAAACAATTTTATCAGATTCACCTGAATCCGTTGCCATGTGGACAGCCTCTCAGTTACTCTGGGTGCAGGGAGGGCACATAATGGTGCTCATTTGCATGACATTAAGGAAAGCCCTACCCCCTACTAGCTAGCACGGCTACTTTCATGTAAACAAAGATCACCACGTCAATTTTCCTTCCATGCAAAGTATGCCCAAAACAATTATGAAGTACAAAAATAAGTCCTAAAGTATACTTTAACGTTTTGTGGTTGAAAAATTACTTACACCGTAAGAAAGAAAGATAGCACGATGATAACACAACTAACACAATGCTAGTTTCATGTAACCAAACCACAACACTCTCTGTTGCATGCAAAAATAACCACACAGCCTTAGATTAATAAACTTACCCCATCAGAAAGAGAAACGTCGCCTTGCACACACCAATGCCTCCGATGGAATGTAGTCCTAGATCACTTCCTTTTGGTTGTGTTTTTTTTTGCTAGAAATGGTTATCTCTGATGTAACTACCGTGCATCTGTTTGCTTCGCAGTGTTTCAGCTCCTCTGCGCTCTGTTTAGCTTGCTCATTCCATAGTGAAATTACATGCATGTATGCAGCTTAAGCAGCCACGAGCTCAACTCGTATCATACAGCTGATTGGCGAAAAAAAAAAAAAGACTTAAATCATCATGTGAATGGCCCATATGGTAATTTACCCACACCCCCCAGCAGGCTACAGTCCTGACAAAAACGAGACAATTTGCAACAAAAAATGTATGCTTTTCCAACAAAACAATCTATTATCTGAAATACTGATTGCATTCTTCAAGATCTCAACTTGCACATTATGGAAAAAAACGAAAATCACAAATTTCGAAAAAAAATGCTTCTTTTGCGATTATCTCGGATTCGTTTCGCTAGACATGTGTCCCTGGATTCGGTGAGGTGTCTCCTTTTTGTTTTTTGCACCATCCTCTGTAAACCCTAGAGACTGTTGCGTGTGAAAACCCCAGGAGATCAGCAGTTTCTGAAATACTCAAACCAGTCCATCTAGCACCAACACACATGCCACAGTGAAAGTCACAGAGATCATAATTTTTTCCCATTCTGATGTTTGAAGTGAACATTAGCTGAAGTTCTTTATTTGTATCTTCATGATTTTATAATTTTCTGTTTCTGGTTGAGAGAACGCTGTGCACGTTTTGGCTGCCAGTTCTCACCCGAGCTTTTTATTTTTATTTTTCATTTTTTTCTCTCTTTTTGTGCGTGTATGGTTTGATGTTTGTTCTTTATTTGAATGTTCATTGTTTTAATGTTTTGTCCGCCAATTGTGGCACAGCTCCATACCCAGTTTTCACCGTTGGTTTCCTCAGGCCTTGATCCTAGGCTTGTAGTACTCGAGTCCAGGACTCGGACTCGAGTCCGACTCATGCCCTAATTTTAAGGACTCGTAAGTTGACTTGGACTTGAGCATTGATGACTCAGACTTGGACTCAGACTCGTACATTAACTGCATTCAGACTTGTAAATTGGAGACGAGGACTCGGATTTTTTCTTTATTTTTTGTAACATGCCATAATTTGGCATAAGATATTCATATCTACATTAATTTTTGTACTAAATTTGTGCAAGAGTGTCACACCTGCACACCTTGGCACGTGCATCAGATAGACTCTCGGGTGTGCTCCAGACAGTGCGTGTGCCAAGCGGACTCTCGTGCGCGCATACCGTAAACGACTCGCACCTGCACAGGATTAAGGCACAATCAGTGCGCCAATATAAAGCCTGTGAAAATGTACTTACTTTGTGAAGTATTGAATTACATTGTTGACACGTTACCAAACCTTATTTCCTTGTTTGGTTTCCTGATCCCTGATTTCCTGTTTCTCGTCTTTGATTCTGCCTAGTCTACGATAGCCTGTTTGTGCCTCTCTCGACTTGTCTGTTTCACTGTTTTACGATTTTGCCTGCCATTCTGGATTGTTTACCTGTCTTCACTTGTATTAATAAACATGCCTTCTGCACTTACATCCGTCCCCCAACCATCTCTGACAGAATAATTCGCCCTGACAAAGAGAATGCACATTCACCTGTTCATACATCATGCTCAAGAACAAACTAATGATAATGGCACAAAAACAGCCACTGCCAAATGGTGTGTTTGGAGTCTTGTTCTCGGACTCGACTCGGACTTGACTTGGATCAATAGTGGAATCGACTTGGACTTGACTCAGACTTGAACACTGGGGACTTGAGACTGGATTCAGACTCGAGGTTTAGTTGAAACATGTGCTGCTGTCAAGGAATTGGCTGATTCGATGCAGAAAACAACAGGTGTATGGGTGTTCCTAATAAAGTGGCCAGTGAGTGTAGGTTCCTGTTGTTAAATATTATGGTGATGATACACGGGGCAACTTTTTGGGCAATGTTGCCGAGCAATGTTGCTGGCAACGGGCAACTAGGTGAGACACAGGGCAACTTTTCAGGGCAACTAACAATGGGCAACAACAGTTAGCAACGGCAGTTTACAGTTAGCTAAAAAAAAATCGATGTCTTAATTTTTGCTGTGACCATTTAATCAAGCTGTCTGTTGTTTTTTAGAGCTTTGGTGAGGTAAATTCCTCCATATAGAATATTAAAATAACAACTTACCGGTGTAAAAACAGATGAGGAGTCTCTCCATCTCTTCACTCCACTGACACTGAGCGGCCGCCATATTTGTTTGAAATTTCTGATCCGAACCTCACCGGAGGTCACATGACTCGATACTCGCGTTCTGATTGGCTTATCTCAAAAAGTTGCCAGAGATTATCAAAACCATTCAGAAAGAAACAATGTTGCCCAATCTCAATAGAAAAGAGTCAAAACACAATTGCCCAGCAACATTGCTCGGCAACATTGCCCAAAAAGTTGCCCCGTGTATCATCACCATTAGGTCTCAATTAATTGTTTATTATTTATATGTTCATATTCTGTTTTATTTTAATTATCTGGCCAAATTGTGGCCAAATCACAGATTTTTGGCAACAGGCAGATTTTAAACAAGTCTTGGTCTGGGTCACCCTTTTTTGAGCATAGTTATCTCGCCCGCAGTGGAGTAACCAGGGTGAGGTATTGTAATCAATGCGGTTTGTTTGTTTGTGTGTGTCTGTCTTTTAACAATCTAGCGTCTAGACCATTACACCGATTAACTTCAGATTTTCAGGGTAGGCGGGCAATGGTCTGTAGATAACCTGACTAAATTGTGGGGGTAATCAGGTCACCAAAAAAGGTCAACCTTTCAGTCAAAATAATGTATTTTCCATTATAACTCAAAAACGGTTGCTGATAGACAAATGTTTACTATTATGAGCATATAGAAACTCCCATATGGCCTTTCATTTGGCACCATGATTTTTGACCTTGAGTGACCCTGAAAGGTCAAACTCAAGTTCATGAATTTTCAGAGGGCTGTAACTTGAAAACGTTTGATGGTAGACAGATATTTACCATTATCAACTTATAGGAAGTGCCATATGGGCTTTCATTTGGCACCATAACCTTTGACCTTGAATGACTTTGAAATGTCAAACTCCAGGTCATGAATTTTTATAGGACTATAACCTGACAGCTGATGATTGAGAAATATTCCCATTATCAACATATAAGTATAAAATAAGTTCTGCTGGGTGAGGTTTGTTTTGCCTGGCAACACTTGTTTTGGCATGAGTCTGCATTGTCTTTGAGAACTAGAGAATGAGAAGGTAAAATTCCAAATGTTTTCTGTATTGTCAACTGTACCAATTAAATCTAAGGAGAACAAATGGCAAATAGCTTTTCTTTATGACAAGAATAAGTAAGACGCAAATAAAGCATCCTCTTCAAGGATAATAGCTTAGTTTTTCTGCTCTGATTGTAATTTTCACTTGTAAATTTGAGGTGCTTGTCAAGATGTGCCTGGGACTTTTCATGTCTTGCACTTGCTGAGATATCCAATTTATCCTCTCATTGTTTGTTGTTGTCTTTTTCATGTTCACATTTCCATGAGCTGTCCTTGTAGATTAGATGAAATTTCATTTGGAGGCAGAGAGGTGTTTTTTTTGTTTTGTTTTGGTTTGGTTTTTTTCTCCTCTGAAAGAAAAAAAAACTATAATGTGTAGAGCATGTAAAACTGCCTGCAGGGGCTGTGATCAGGGCCTTCTTGATTCATTGGATGTGTCTGGGCTTGCACAATGAAAAGCCTTCAATTTTGAATTTTTTCATGTGGTCATATTTGCATTTAAACCTTTTGCAGTTTAAAAAAAAAGTGGCACAGAGCTATAATTCCATCAGAACATGTTGTATTTTGTTAAGAACAGATATGACAAATTATGCATTTGCAAAGAAACCCATCTTTCAACCCTTCAATATCTTTGTGTAGCCCTTCTCATTACCCCTCCGATAAGTAAGAGGACCAAAGTGGGTTCGTTTACTACCTATAGCAGTTCAGTGCACACAGACAGGTGATAAACCTCAAGTGAGTGGAGCCTGACACGACATATGTCCATTCAAACAAACAATGTATATTTTTATTAACCGTTTTGGGTTTTTTTACCAAAATGTTAGGGTACACTTCATTTTAAACAACCAAAAGCATTATAATAAATGAAAGTGCCCCATGGCAGCACACTGAATATATTCCAGTGACCCTTTTTAACCCAACAAAAGTTGCCCCTTTAACCTCCACCTATAAGAATCTCTCCTTTGATAAAACAAAATTAAAATAAAATAAACTTAGTGGGCTTCAAACGCTCCACTCCCTTAACACTACATCCCGCTGTATTTAAATTAACACAAACTGTAACCAAGCCTCTCAGGGAAAATAGAGATGGCCTTCACACTTTAGAACACAGAAAAATAATACACACAAATGCAACTGCGCACTGAGAAAAGGAAACGAAAAGCCAGCAAACCCAAAAAATAACAAACGTTGCAGGCCTGATAAGAACGTTCATATGGGTCTTGTCATTTTCACTATTCAGTCTTTACTCACGACACCGACGAGCTGCTCGGGTGGACAGATGGTGGGGGTGCGCACCTCCCAGGTTAGCGTCCTTGAGGCCCGATCCTCCCACGTTGCCCAGAGGAACCACTGACTTTACCCAGGTCACCAGCGGTGCTATCTGGGGCGCGTTGATCCCTCGACGGTTGCTTGGTGGAACCTTAGACATGCCAGGAAGTCTGAAGCATGTGGTAACCTTCTCCAGGCCGACTTGACCGGAGTTTCTCCCTTTCTGTCTCTCTCCCCTCGTTCTGCTTGTCTTTTTTTTCCCCCTTTGAGGAACTCTTGCGATAACTTCATGAACTCACATACATTCTCCCATTGCACTTTTATGTAATGTCTCTTATTGTGCCCTATTTAGTATGTTTAGGCGTCTCTTTTTTAAATTATTATTAATATTATTATTTACACAAAAAAATACTATGTCCTAGGAAATTAACCATCTATCCATTTTTTGCAGACCAGTAATTGGCATATTGAAAATGTAATCATGTGACTCGGGGAGTCTCCCGGGTTACACCCTCCCCCTTCAAATTGTCTGCATGTCCCTATCAGACTGTTGGAACAATACGAATCATCAAACATGCTGTATTAGCACTGTGCCCCTTGCTGACTAGTACACGTATGGCCTTGTGCTGTATTACTACCGGGCGATCTGAAGGATTCTCCAACTCCTCGTAGGTTAATTGCATTGCTGGCCTTGTTCGTCGCCTCTGTCTGGGGGCATAGCTTTCTGCATCATCTCCTTGGGAGTCAATACTAACAATAACACTGTCCATGTCATTTGCGGAGCCTACTGTCGGGTCTACACCAGATTGTGGCAACTCCACGTCATCATCGTCCACTAACACTTCAGCATCTCCCTCTAGGATGAGGGGATTTTCATCCTTCCTAATATCATCCTCACTACGCTCTGCATTAGCCTGTGCCCGTGGAGGTGAAACTGCCTCCGACACCACTTGACCTCTAATCTCTGTGTTCACAGTCTCCTCTAGAGCCGGTGGAAAGCAAGGCCCCACACCCGGTGTCACTCCAGGAGCATAGCCATCACTTTCATCATCAGAGGAACTGGGCTCTAAGTCAGTGTGTTGTGTATGTCTAGCATGTCTTGTTAACCTGTGTTTGGATCGGGTAGAGATTCCCTTGTCATCTGTCGGTGGTATCTCCAAGTCATTATTCCGTGAGCAAGGCAGTCTTACTAAATGACCAATGGGCAACAAATGATCCCTGTGTAGGGTCCTCACCGCTCCTGTCCCCATCTCTGGCTGAACCCGATAAGCAGGCACATTGGGCAGCTTGTCCAGGACTACATGTGGAAGTGAACTCCACCTGTCTTTCAACTTCTGCTTGCCAGCCCCTCCTAATGCTCGCACTAGTACTCTGTCTCCCTTTTCTAGCACCTGGTGGCATACAGTTAAGTCGTAAGCACGTTTGTTCTTTTGATGACTCTTACTGGAAGCTTCAACAGCCAACTGGTACACATTTTTCAGGTCCCTTCTCAGATTTTCAACATACTGTCGGTGAGCTACCACCTCCTCCATGTCTAGTACTGCTTGAAAACACACATCTACAGGCAATCGGGCCTCCCTCCCAAACATGAGGAAATAAGGGGAGTACCATGTGGCATCGTTCTGTGTGCAGTTGTATGCATGTACAAGGGTGGCTATTTGTTGACTCCATCTCTGTTTCTTTACTGGATCTAAAGTGCCTAACATGGAAAGCAAAGTACGGTTAAACCGCTCCGGCTGCGGGTCTCCTTGGGGGTGATATGGGGTCGTTCTAGATTTCTGTATCCCCACAATCTTGAGTATCTCCTTGATCAAGCGGCTTTCAAAATCCCTCCCTTGGTTGAAATGGATCCTAGCTGGCAAGCCGTAATTGACAAAAAAACCTCTCAACCAGTACTTTTGCTACCATTGATGCCTTCTGATCCCGAGTGGGATAGGCTTGAGCGTATCTCCTGAAATGGTCCGTCACTACCAAAACATTCATGACTCCGCAAGAATCGGGCTCCATTGATAAAAAGTCAATGCAGACCAGCTCGAGCGGGCCACTACTGGTAAGCTGATTCAATTCAGCTGCACGTCTAGGGAGAGTCTTTCTAACTACACACCTGCCACAAGTCTTTACATAGTCGGCTATGTCTACCCCCATCTTCGGCCAGAAAAACCTCTCCCTCATCAGTTCAGTGATTCGTTCAATCCCCAAGTGCCCCCCGTCATCATGGAGTGACCTTAGTACCTGCGATCTCAGCTGCTTGGGTAGTACAAACTGAGAAATCTCCTTCCCTAACCTCCTGACAGTGTTCCGATATAACACCCCGTTCTTGATAATCAGATGTGGCCACTCTCTTCGTAGCGCACTTAATTCAGGAGGATCATTCGGGGAGGCAATTAGGTGCCCAGCCCGCAGGGCTTGCTTAATCTTCCTAATAGTGACATCTTCATCCTGCGCCACTTGCAACTCACTTAAACTAAAAGGCTCCAAGTTCCCTCCGCTCACCTGAGCTGAATTGACATACACCCGAGGAATGCACTGTGGCGGTGCACCCAGTTAGTCAATGCATCTTGCTACAGGATCATTGGGCAATGGAACATGAATACGCTTACAAATGGCTTTCACCCCAGCAGGGGAGATGCACTCTGTCTCGTCTAGGGATCGACCGATATGTTTTTTTCAGGGCTGATACTGATACCGATTATTATGGAATTGGGATGCCGATAACCGATATGTGCAACCGATAAATGTAAACATTATAATTCACATGAAATTAAACATAGCACACACTGACACAGACCTTCATATCCATGAAATGTATGTTTAATTGTAAAATTGAACATGAAATTTTGTGCAAGGAGATGCCAGCAGCATTTGTACAAAAAAAGTCAAACATTAGTTAGAATAAAATGAGAAATAAAATAATAATAAAATAAATATTCACCAATAAAAAAATAAATCACTCCCTACTATATTACAGCTCACCATTTTCAGTGGAAAATAAATGAAAATACACTCTGGATTCTTTTACACTAAGAACTAAGTAAGACTTACCAACTTCAAGTAGTTTTTAAATAACAAATCAAGTGTAGGGAGCTGCCTGCAGCATTTTTTAAAAAGTAAAATCAAACAAAGTAGGCTATCATTCCCTATTATGTAACAACTTAACAAGTAACCATCTACATTCTTATGCTTTTAATGCCCAAGCCTAATATTCCCAATTTAGGAGGATTATATTGTAGTGAAGGAAGCATTACATGTAGTTTCAGCAAGACTAGTTGGTTGTAGGCTAATTCAAGTGCTTCCTTCCGTAAGCTAAGTTTGCCTGACTACACAGTAATGATGTTGTGCTTTTGCAACTTGTGTGTTTGTGACTTATTGCAGCAAAAGCAGTGTGTCCTTACCTTGAAGTGGGATCTGCTTCTGCCCGAGTGCCCATACGGCCGCCTTGAAACAGTTCACAACGTTTAGCTACGCGTGTTGATTGGCTGTATCCCTTGTGCCGCTTCTGCCCAAGTGCCCGTACGGCCGCCTTGAAACAGTTCACAGCGTTTAGCTACACGTGTCGATTGGCTATATCCCTTGTGCCAAACAAATCAGATGTTGTGGTGGGCGGGACCGTGTTCTTGAACTCAGAGAGGCGAGTGCAGGAAAGGACATGCAGTGACAGTCGCATTAGGAATGAAATGGCTGCAAAAAGGCATGTTATCGGCATATCGGTGGAAATTATGGCTGATACAATAACCCTAAAAATGCAGAATATCGGCCCGATATATCGGCCAGGCTGATTATCAGTCGACCCCAAGTCTCGTCAGCTACATTCCGTGACAGAAGGTCAGCGTCAACATTTTCACGCCCTGGCCTGTACTGTATGCTAAAATCATATACGGCCAAGGCCACCAACCATCTATGGCCACAAACGTTCAACTTAGCACTAGACAGTACATAAGTTAGTGGGTTATTATCCGTGCGTACAGTGAAGCGCAAGCCATAAAGGTAGTCGTGAAATTTATCCACTACAGCCCATTTCAAGGCGAGAAACTCAAGTTGATGAACTGGATAGTTACGTTCCGAAGCACTGAGCTTTCTGCTGGCAAATGCTACTGGTCGCAAACCTTCTGGGTACTCTTGGTTGAGCACAGCTCCCAGCCCATCAAAACTGGCATCCACATGCAGTATGTAAGGGCGATTTGGGTCAGCGAATGCCAAAACTGGGGCCTGAATCAAGCAAGTCTTAATTTTTTGGAAGGCCTCTGTACAAGCAGGAGTCCATCGTTCTCCAAAGGGCTCAGTCTTGCTCAGGTACTGTTTAGTCTGTTTGTGTTGCGCTGGCCGCCCTCTTCTGGGGGGTTCATAGCCTCGTGTTAGGTCTGTCAGCAGGCGCACGATGGCTGAATAGCCAGCTATAAACCATCTGTAATAACCACAGAACCCTAGAAAGGACTGCAACGATTTCAGGTTTGTTGGTTGTGACCACTGAGCCATCGCCTTAATTTTGTCTGGGTCAGTAGAGACACCTTCTTCAGAAACAATGTGCCCTACATACTTCACGCGGGTCTGACAGAACTGACACTTGTCAATTGACACCTTCAACCCGAACTCCTCCAACTGATCCAATACTTTAAGCAATCGCTCCTCATGCTCTTCAAGGGTGTGACTAAACACGATTACATCATCCAAATATACCAGACACTGTAACAAATTCATATCTCCAATGGCTTTCTCCATTAAACGTTGGAAGGTAGCAGGAGCACCCATGATGCCCTGGGGCATACGTTCGAACTGATAAAAACCCAGCGGGCATATAAAAGCGGTCTTCTCCTTGTCCTCCTCAGACATGGGGATCTGGTAATAATCGCTCCTTAGATCCAATACAGAAAACCACTTGCTTCCAGATAGACAATCTAGTGCATCATCTATTCTGGGCACTGTGTACTGATCTGGAATAGTGCAGGTGTTTAGTGTTCTGTAATCAATACACATGCGGACTTTGCCACTCTTTTTTCGTGCCACAACAATGGGCAACGCGTATGGGCTACGTGACTTCTTAATTATCCCAGCAGCCAACAACTCCTGCAAGTGCCGCCGCACATCATCTATATCCCCCGGAGCAATACGCCTGGACCACTCTCTAAAAGGTCGGGGGTCCGAAAGCCTGATGTGATGCTCCACATCTCTAGCCAACCCCACATCCCATTCCTCTACAGAGAACACCTTGGTCCTTTCCGCTAATTTCTGAGCTAATCTGTCCTGCCACACCTGAGGTAACGGGGAGTCACGAAAGTCAAACAGAGAGGGATCAATACCATCTTGGGCTACCTGGTCCTGTGGAAGACCGGTTACCACATCTGCTTTATGGATCTGTGCTATTACTGTCCCTTTAGGGATGGATTTTGTTTTCAGGGAGACATTCTGTAGGAGGATGGTACAACTGTCTTTGTCAAGGTCAGCTGACAGCAGCACACACGGAGGTAAAACCACTCCCTGGGGTAAAGCTTTGGAGCTATCCACAACCAGTATACCAGGGCTCCCTGTTCCATTATGGGTGGCCTTGCCCACAGCTAGACAGGTCTCCCCAGGAGTCAAAGTAAGTGGCCCAGGGCCTACCCATTTCACCTGCCCCACGTCATCAGAAGTAAGAGCACTCACTTTTACACAAGTTGGCGTCAGATGCCCAGCAGCGACTCTCCAGGTTGTCACATGGTGATGTCCAGGTGCGCTGCTACTTGCCACAGGTTCATGGCGAAACCCTCTGGCATTGGTGCCTATAATTACTGGAACCTGGTCTGGCCCTTGGGGGTCAGGACACACCAATGCTAAGACTGTCTGGGTAAGGAAATTGCCCTCCTCATCTGGTATCTATAATGAAACTGCCACGTAACCCAGATACGGGTAACTACAGTCACTTAGACCCCAGATGCATAAACTAGAAATAAGGTGAATGGTGAGATGAGACAAATGTTGACGGTACTACCTTTCAAAAATAATGGTAACAGTAGACCCGCTATCCATTAAAGCAGTGCATGCATGTCCCTCTATGTTCACTGAACTCAGAGATGGCTTTCCCACTAACCCGTCAGGTAACACTGAGGCTCCTGGGGCCTCCACATGACTGCGTCTTACTGTGCCATGGGTATCGGCTGAGTCAGGTTTGTTCTGAGAGAATTCACGGTCTTCCCCCTTCTGTTTACGCAAGTTACGAATAAGTCGAGTGATGACTTTGCCAGAGTCTTCTTCGGCATTGCACCTAGTAGCTATATGGCCATCCTGCCCACAACGATAACAGAAATACTCCCCTACCCCACTAGAGGGCTGAACTCGCTTACTTTTAGTGAAGCTAGGTTTGTGGTAAGAGTCACCTGCCCCCTGGGGCTTCCAGTCTGCCGGTGTACAGATGGGCACACTACAGTGGTTCACTGCCATAATCTGTAATTGTTGCTGGAGGTCGGCTACCTGTCTTTGTAATGCCCGGACCTCACTATAACTGTCTAATGCACTACCATGTGTGACTACTGTGGGGTAAATCTCTCTGTTGGGTGCTGGGTGCTTTGCTTCACTGGCGATCAGTTTAGCAACTACCACTCTGAGCTTATCAAGTTCCGCTCGCAACTTCGCTGCATCAGCGGCATTCAAGGGTTCATCCTCAGGTACCCTAACCTGTCGTACGGTAGCTTTAGTGTTCAGTGTAGTAGACTTCTGTCTCACTGACTGCTGATCTTCTTCTTCACGTATTTCAGTTAGAAGCTGTAAGAATGACGGGGGCGAATCTTTACGCTCACGAAGACGTAACTGTACTAACATAAGGTCTGACTCAATTGCCCCCCGCAACAGTTGTTCAATGCGCACCCGATCTCTCTGAGTGGCTGCTACACCCCCCCTGAAAATCACCTTGGTTAGTGCATGTTCAATGCCCCGCAAGAAGTCTGATAATCTCTCACCATTGTTCTGGCGCAGCGCTCTAAAGGCATAATACAGGTCCTCGCCTGACACAGAAGAGCCAAAGGCACGGTCTAAGGCCTCTAGATAGTCTTTGGGTGTCGCATTGGGGTCACTAGACCTAACCGCTTGGGCTATCTCTAATGCGCCCCGCATTAGAGATAGCCCAAGCGGTTAGGTCTAGTGACCCCAATGCGACACCCAAAGACTATATAATATAATGCTATAATGCGCTTGCGTTTTTCACCAACCGAACACTCACACTCGTCCACCATCAAATGGACCTACATCAACCAAGTGTCCAGGGTTTCTTCTCCCGCTGGGGTTGGGACATTCCCTGAAAATGCTCGTAACCTTCTGAAAGCTGTGTTCTCTGGTACCACTGTCCGTTGAGTTTTCTCTAAAATATCCCCTTTGGACTTTAAAAACTGCTCTGTAGTGAGACTCGGTGACTCAGGGTGAGGCACTGGCACTGGGGTCTCACTGTCGCTATCTGCTAACTCGGGCACACTAAGCGCCCAGGGTTCCCCACCGGTGGCAGGTACCACGTCTAATGGAATCGCTTTTATATTCACCACCTCACTACAATCACATAACACCATCAAACCATTAGTTTGCGGATCAAACATTTTCCCTTTCACTTTAACCCGACCCAAACGTTTAATTGTATGAAGTGTTTCTTGTATTGTGTCCATACTGACATCTGCTGGGACACGACATACCACTAAGGCATGGTTGGGGTCTACCCCCTCTCCCTTACACCAGTTTATCAACAGCGACATTGCTTCGGGTAAATTATTATTCAACTGAAACTACTCCACTCACTTACTATTTTAACTATAATACTAAATAACATACCCACTACTACACTTGTATAAAAAGTCCCATCCTCGTCGCCATTTTATGTAGCCCTTCTCATTACCCCTCCGATAAGTAAGAGGACCAAAGTGGGTTTGTTTACTACCTATAGCAGTTCAGTGCACACAGACAGGTGATAAACCTCAAGTTAGTGGAGCCTGACACGACATATGTCCCTTCAAACAAACAATATATATTTTTATTAACCGTTTTTTTTTTACCAAAATGTTAGGGTACACTTCATTTTAAACAACCAAAAACATTATAATAAATGAAAGTGCCCCATGGCAGCACACTGAATATATTCCAGTGATCCTTTTTAACCCAACAAAAGTTGCCCCTTTAACCTCCACCTATAAGAATCTCTCCTTTGATAAAACAAAATTAAAATAAAATAAAATAAACTTAGTGGGCTTCAAACGCTCCACTCCCTTAACACTACTGTACATCCCACTGTATTTAAATTAACACAAACTGTAACCAGGCCTCTCAGGGAAAATGGAGATGGCCTTCACACTTTAGAACACAGAAAAATAATACACACAAATGCACCTGCGCACTGAGAAAAGGAAACAAAAAGCCAGCTGTAGTGGTTCGTGTGGAAGGGTGGAGCACAGAAGACGGCAGGACAGAGATCAGGTTGCTAAACCGTTATTTTTATTGTCACACTTTTCAGTCTCACTTAGAAAACACAGACAGCCACACACACAACCGGCGTCTGGTTCGGGGAAGAGCTCCTCTGCTCTCTGCTCTCCCTCCCTAAATAGGGCGCGGTCACTGGGAAGACACACACAAACACAGGTTAATTGCAGTCAGGTGTAGTGATTCTGCCACTTACCTTCCCTGACTCCGCCCTCCTATCACAGACCGGCGCTTGACCACGCCCCCGCTGCCACATACCCCCACCGCCCGACTCAGGCCAGGCGGCCGTCCGGCCTGCAGCTGACTCCCCCCCCCCCCGACGAGAGAGGAAGTCCGCCACGACCATCTGCGCCCCTGGCCTGTGGACCACCTTAAAATTGAAGGGTTGAAGTGCCAGATACCAACGGGTGATCCGCGCGTTGGCATCTTTCATGCGGTGGAGCCACTGGAGGGGCGCATGGTCCAAACAGAGGGTGAAAGGGCATTGGTCTTCCCTGACTCCGCCCTCCTGTCACAGACCGGCGCTTGACCACGCCCCCGCTGCCACATACCCCCACCGCCCGACTCAGGCCAGGCGGCCGTCCGGCCTGCAGCCGACTCCCCCCCCCCTTGACGGGAGAGGAAGTCCGCCATGACCATCTGCGCCCCCGGCCTGTGGACCACCTTAAAATTGAAGGGTTGGAGTGCCAGATACCAACGGGTGATCTGCGCGTTGGCATCTTTCATGCGGTGGAGCCACTGGAGGGGCGCATGGTCCGAACAGAGGGTGAAAGGGCGCCCCAGCAGGTAGTAACAGAGGGCGAGGACCGCCCACTTGATCGCCAGACACTCTTTCTCTATGGTGCTGTCGCGCCCCTCACGCACTGACAGCTTCCTGCTGATGTACAGGACGGGGCGGTCCTCCCCCTCCACCTCCTGGGACAAAACCGCCCCCAGCCCTCTGTCTGACGCATTGGTCTGCAATACAAAGGGGAGAGAAAAGTCAGGGGAGTGTAAAAGTGGCCCCCCACACAGTGCAGCCTTTACCTCAGAAAAAGCCCGCTGGCATTGCTCCGTCCACTGGACCGGATCTGGTGCCCCCCTTTTAGTGAGGTCAGTCAGTGGGCTGGTGACGTCCGAATTATTAGGTATAAACCTACGGTAATAGCCAGCCAGCCCCAGGAACTGTCTCACCCCCTTTTTGGTCTTGGGCCTCGGGCAGGCCACAATTGCTGCCGTCTTATTAATTTGGGGACGCACCTGCCCGTTGCCCAAGTGGAAGCCCAGATACCGTACTTCCACCCGCCCAATCGCACACTTCTTTGGGTTGGCTGTGAGCCCCGCTCGCCTCAGCGACCTAAGGACGGCCCTCAGATGTTCGAAGTGCCTCTGCCAGTCATTACTATAGATGATATCATCCAGATAGGCGGCAGCATAAGTGGCGTGGGGGCGGAGGACCCTGTCCATCAGCCGCTGAAACGTAGCGGGCGCCCCAAACAGCCCAAACGGGAGGGTGATGAATTGGTGTAAACCAAACGGTGTGGAAAAGGCCGTTTTTTCTTGGGATTGTGGCGTCAAGGGGATCTGCCAATATCCCTTTGTCAAATCCAGCGTCGAATAAAAGCGAGCAGTGCCGAGTCGATCGAGCAACTCATCAATACGAGGCATTGGGTACACGTCGAATTTAGACACTGTGTTGACTTTTCTATAGTCCACACAGAACTGGACCGACCCGTCGGCCTTGGGTACCAAGACCACCGGGCTGCTCCAGTCACTGTGGGACTCCTCGACGATGCCCATTTCGAGCATGGTCTCAAGTTCTTCCCGAACCACCTTTTTTTGTGTTTGGGTAGCCTGTCAGGGCAGCTATGCACTACCACCCCCGGGGGCGTCTCTATGTGGTGCTCTATGAGGTTAGTGCGACCGGGCAGGGGCGAGCACACATCCGAAAACTCGGTCTGCAACTGGGCGACCTCCGTGAGTTGGGTCGGGGAGAGGTGGTCTCCACAGGGGACCGGAGAGGTACGTGATGCCAGTGCCCCTTTTTGAACCTCCGGCCCCAGCTCCACCTTCTCCGGAACCACCGACACCAACACCACGGGGACCTCCTCATTCCAGAGTTTAAGCAGATTGAGGTGGTAAATTTGTAGCGCCCCACCCCTGTCCATTCGCCTCACCTCGTAGTCGACATCCCCGACTCGCCATGTGACCTCAAAGGGTCCTTGCCACTTGGCGATCAGTTTGGAGCTCGATGTGGGCAACAGTACAAGTACCTTATCTCCCGGTGTGAACTCTCTAAGGCGCGTACCCTTGTTGTACAGGCGGGCTTGCCGTTCTTGGGCCTGCCGCAAATTCTCCTGGGTTAGGTGGGTGAGGGTGTGGAGTTTTGCGCGCAGGTCCATAACATATTGAATTTCGGTTTTGCTTTGTGAAGGTCCCTCCTCCCAATTTTCCCGCAGCACATCTAGAATGCCGCGCGGCTTACGCCCATATAATAATTCGAACGGGGAGAACCCCGTGGAGGCTTGGGGGACCTCTCGCACTGAAAACAGCAAGGGCTCGAGCCACTTATCCCAATTACTTACGTCCTCACTTACGAATTTTTAAATTATTTTCTTGAGGGTGCGGTTGAACCGTTCCACTAAACTGTCCGTTTGTGGGTGATACACGCTGGTGCGGATCGGCTTAATCCCCAATAACCCATACAGTTCGCACAGAGTCCGTGACATAAACGTGGTGCCTTGATCAGTCAGAATCTCTTTCGGGATTCCAACTCGGGAGATAACGCGGAAGAGTGCCTCCGCAATACTGCGTGCTGAGATATTGCAGAGAGCCACAGCTTCTGGGTATCACGTTGCATAGTCCACCAGAACTAATATAAAGCGGTACCCTCGTGCTGACTGATCTAATGGCCCGACGAGATCCATCCCAACTCTTTCAAACGGGGTCTCGATTAAAGGTAGATGGTGCAAAGGCGCTTTCGGAATGGCCGCTGGATTTACTAATTGGCATTCGCGGCACGCCGTACACCACCTACGAACGTCGCCGCGAATCCCCGGCCAATAGAATCGGGCCATTATTCGGGCTAGTGTCTTGTCCTGCCCTAGGTGTCCAGCCATGGGATTAAAGTGAGCTGCCTGGAATACCAATTCCCGGCGGCTCTTTGGAATTAAAAGTTGTGTGACTCGCTCTTTTGTCTGAGTGTCCTGCGTCACTCGGTATAATCTATCCTTCATAATCGAAAAGTAGGGGAAGGACGGGGTGGTGTTCGGCTGGAGCGTTTGACCATCAGTTACTCTCACTTGGTCAAATGCATGTCGCAGAGTCTCATCTCGCGACTGCTCTAATGGGAAATCCGCGAGGGATTCCCCAATAGAGAGAGGAGGGGCCGGCGGCTCCTCACTCTGACGCGGAGATGACGTAGATGGCTCTGTGACAGCTGCTCCCGCCAAAGCGACACCGGGACCTCCCCCTGTTAAATGGCAGGACCCACTCTGTACTAAGCATGTCATTAAACCCCGAAATCCCGGCCAATCAGTCCCCAAAATGGGTAAGGCGAGGATTAACCGCCGCCTTCACTATAAATTTTTCCCCTCGGAAAAAAAATGTGGACCGACACCAAAGGGTAGCTGTGAACGTCCCCGTGCACACACAACACCTTCACCCCCTGTGCTTCCCCCAATGCCTCGTTTTGCACCAGGCTTTGGTGGATTGAGGTCTGATTACAACCAGAATTCACCAACGCCTGATATGTATCCCCTTGGATACTCACCGGTATGCGATACGCTCCGGCCCGATCGAGGGCGGCTTCTGGCGCGTCGGGGATCCAAACCACCGCGCCCACCTCCATTGCCGTGCACTGCTGTTGGAGGTGGCCTGGTTCCCCGCAGCGCCAGCAACCCGGCCCTGGCTTCCTCTCTGCACCGGTGTTCTGGGGCTCACTCACCTGAGGGGGGGGAGAGACAGACACAGAAGGGGGAAACGGGAGGGCACCGCGGGTGCAGCGGGCCGGCTGGGGTGGTGCCGGCCCCCGCCTCCGTGGTGGGGGAATGGGGCGAGGACGGGACACAGGAGGAGGGAGAGAGAGAGAAGAGGAGAGGTGGTCTGCTGTCCTGCTGCCGGAACAGCCACCAAATGGTCCTCCGCCAGCTCGATGGCCTGATCCAGCGACGCCGGGCGGTGGCACTGGACCCACTCCGCAGTTCCTGTCGGCAAGCGCGCGATGAACTGCTCCAGCACCACCTGATCGATGACCCCCTCGGCGTCGCGGTTGTTGGCCCTCAGCCACCGCCAGCAGGCGTCCCGGAGCTGCTGGCCAAACGCAAATAGCCGTCCGACTTCCTCCAAGCGCAGAGCGCGGAAGCGCTGGTGCTGCTGTTCGGGTGTGCGCCCCACACGCTGGAGGATGGACCGGCGAAGGTCCGCGTAGGCCAGCCGGCGGTTGGCGGGGAGCTGTAGCGTGGCCAGCTGTGCCTCTCCCGTTAGCAGGGGGAGGAGGCGCACCGCTCGCTGGTCCATTGGCCACCCCGAGGTCTCCGCGACTTGCTCAAAGAGCGTGACGAAAGCCTCGGGGTCATCCTGCGGGCCCATCTTTGTCAGGGTGAGGGAGGACAGACCCCGTGGCGGAAGCGTCGGTTGTCCCCGCCGACGCGAGGAGGTGCCGGAACACCTGTTGGTCCTCTTGCTGGGCCAACACCAGGGCCTTGAAGCGCTGCTCCTGCTCCTTACGGAGCATGACTAGCGCCTGGTGCTGGCTTTGCTGGGCTGTGGTGAGGGCGTGGACCAGGTTGGCTAACGGGGAAGACTCCATGGGGCGGTTCGGCGTCTGTGCTCCAGGTCCCGGGTTTTGGCACCACTGTAGTGGTTCGTGTGGAAGGGTGGAGCACAGAAGACGGCAGGACAGAGATCAGGTTGATAAACCATTATTTTTATTGTCACACTTTTCAGTCTAACTTAGAAAACACAGACAGCCACACACACAACTGGCGTCTGGTTCGGGGAAGAGCTCCTCTGCTCTCTGCTCTCCCTCCCTAAATAGGGCGCGATCACTGGGAAGACACACACAAACACAGGTTAATTGCAGTCAGGTGTAGTGATTCTGCCACTTACCTTCCCTGACTCCACCCTCCTGTCACAGACCGGTGCTTGACCACGCCCCCGCTGCCACACCGGCAAATCCAAAAAATAACAAACGTTGCAGGCCCGATAAGAACGTTCATATGGGTCTTGTCGTTTTCACTATTCAGTCTTTACTCACGACACCGACGAGCTACTCGGGTGGACAGATGGTGGGGTTGCGCACCTCCCAGGTTAGCGTCCTTGAGGCCCGATCCTCCCACGTTGCCCAGAGGAACCACTGACTTTACCCCGGTTGCCAGCGGTGCTATCTGGGGCGCGTTGATCCCTCGACAGTTGCTTGGTGGAACCTCAGACGTGCCGGGAAGTCTGAAGCATGTGGTTACCTTCTCCAGGCTGACTTGACCGGAGTTTCTCCCTTTCTGTCTCTCTCCCCTTGTTCTGCTTGTCTTTTTTTTTTCTCCCTTTGAGGAACTCTTGCGATAACTTCATGAACTCACATACATTCTCCCATTGCACTTTTATGTAATGTCTCTTATTGTGCCCTATTTAGTATGTTTAGGCAATGTCTCTTTTTTTATTATTATTAATATTATTATTTACACAAAAAAATACTATGTCCTAGGGAATTAACCATCTATCCATTTGTTGCAAACCAGTCATTGGCATATTGAAATGCAATCACGTGACTCGGGGAGTCTCCCAGGTTACATTTGCTGATAATGTGGTCAGTTAGTGCATTTGTGTAATAACTAATGAGCTGCAATATTTGTCCAAAAGTATATGGTCACCTGACTACCACACCCAGATGTTGGCATTCTCCAAACTGCTGCCACAAAGTTGAAAAAACAAAATTGTCTCAAACATCTTTGTATGTTGTAGCACTGAGGGTTCTCTTTACTGGTACTAAGGGGCCCAAACATGTTTCAGCATGACATATTATTAAAAACATAGCTTGCCAAGATTAAAGTGGAATAAGTCAAGTGTCCTGCACAGAGCTCTGACTTCAATCCCACTGAACACCTTTGGGATAATTTGGAACACTGACTGCACACAAGACCTGCTCGCCCAACATCAGTTCCTGACCTCACTAATGGTATTGTGTCTGAATAAGCAGATGCCCAAAGCCATGCTCCAAAATCTAGTGTAAATCCTTCACAGAAGAGTGGATGATATTATAACAGCAAAGAGAGGCTAAATCTGGAATGTGTTGTTCAACAAGAACATATGGGTAAGATGATCAGGTGTCTGCTCACTTTTGGGCATATAGTGGACAAATTTTATTGATAAATGTTATGTATTATTCCTGTATATGTAGGTTTATGGAAAGAAATTGGGTGCTGTTTTGTCTTGTTGGCATCAATCTAGTTTTTAAGGTTTGTGGAAGAAATCTACACTTAGGTGGGTTTTTGCACTATCATGGGATATTGAGTGAGTTAGACCTTGCAAAGTTAAAAAAAAAAAAGCTTTGGATAGCATACGTATATGTTTACCTTATGTTATTATACCGAGATGAGAGAACCCAGTCAACCTCCCTCTCTCTCTCTCTCTCATATATATATATATATATATATAATTGATATTATATAATTATAATATATATATAATTTCTGTGCAAAAGTCTGAGGCACATGTGAAGAAATTCTGTAGACCAAAAATGGCTTAAAAAATAATGAAATGAAATGTATCAGCATAAAAAATATATTAAAACAGTAGTAAGCCATAATAAATGAAACAAAGTCAATATTTGGTGTGGGATGACCCTTTGCGTTTAAAAAAAAAAGTAGTCTCAGGTACAATAAGTGCAGTTTTATAAGGAAATGTGCTGTAGATTTTATTGAGCATCTTGCAGAACCAGCCACTGTTCTTCTGGACACTCTGACTGTCACATTTGCTTCTTAATTTTGTAGCAAAATCCAGTAGCCTTCATTGTGGTCTTTTATGTGATATGCTGCTCAGATACAAACTTTTTTTTTCCTGAAACATGTAATTTTGTGCTGAAAAACAAACATTTGGAACTCTAAAATATTTTTGTACTGATTCGATGTAGTAGTCATAAAATAATGTAGAAAAAATAAAATAATAATTTAGATGTCAAAAAAATTGGGTGCCTAGGACTTTTGCACTCATATATGTGTGTGTGTGTGTGTGTGTTTGTGTGTGTATTTATATATCATATTTACTTACAAACAAGTGTACCCTTTCATAGAGTTAATTCGCTCTTAAACTCTTCTCCCCTCACCAGCAGTACGAGTCAAAAGTTTGGACACACCTTCTAATTCAGTGGTTTTTTTCCTTTATTTTTATTAATTAAAAGGACACTTCATGTCTTAAAGTAATGATGGATGTCATTTCTCTTTACTTAGTTGAGCGTTTCTTGACATAATATGGATTACTACAGTTGTGGAATAGGGCTATTTACTTTACTTTTATTATTTACTGTTTGATCTCAAATGCATTAAGAAGGCAAGAAATTGCACTAACTTTTGACGAGGCACACCTGTTTATTGAACAGCATTCCAGGTGACTACCTCATGAAGTTGGTTAAGATAATGCCAACAGTATGCAAAGTGTCATCAAGGTAAATGCTGACTATGCTGAAGAATCTAAAATATGATACATATTTTGTATTTAAAAATTGTTTTGTTTACCACATAATTCCATATATGTTCCATGTGTTATTTAATAGCTTTGATGTCTTCAGTATTGTTCTACAATGTAGAAAATAATAAAAATACAGAAAAAAACTATGAATGTGTCCAAACTTTTTACTGGTACTGTATGAGAACAAAAAAATTGTCAATTAATAACATTACTGAAACAAGAAACAATAAGGAAAACTGTAAAGTCAAATGACATTCAGATGAAAGTTAAATAAAAATCAGTTAAAATGTGCCTGAAAAATATGCTAGCATTTTTTATAATGGAATCTTGCGTGGGATAAGCCGTGTAAAGCATGTGATGTTCATGTACAGATGTACAGATCTGTTTTCCCCCGACACAACATACAGCTGTGCAACAAATCATTGATAAATGATGCCATATGCCACAATGATGGTTGTGTGAGCAACTTGGCAAATATTTTTGCCATCGATCCCCGTTTGCCATCTGTTTTAATATTCAGATTGAAGCATTTACAGAAAAAAAAAACTATGAATGAGTAGGTGTGTCCAAACTCTTCACTGTTACTGTGTATATACAGTGTTGTGTGTTGTACGTGCTAAATGAGCACAAAATGAATGTGCTCACATTTTTGGTGAACGGTAAAATGAATTAATCTGTTTGCAACTAATGAACGTGAATAACACTCATGCACCAGAAATAGAGATAATAGGCAAAAATTTAACTTTCATACTGTGATATGAAGATGTCTCTGGATCATGCCTTGGAAAATTATGATGTGACCATCTTGAATTTCCTTGTCTTAACCAGTGTTTGTCTTATGGCGTTGCACTCCAATATGCTGGCTGTGACGCTGCTGATTTCCTTATATCAGTAAAGCAGACTCCAGGTGAAATTTGATATTTTTGTGATATTACTGACCAAAAATTTCACTTTGAATTCAGAGCAGCTCGGTAAAAAATAAATAAGTAAATAAAAAATTGGGGTGGCACGGTGGTGTAGTGGTTAGCGCTGTCGCCTCACAGCAAGAAGGTCCGGGTTCGAGCCCCGTGGCCGGCGAGGGCCTTTCTGTGCGGAGTTTGCATGTTCTCCCCGTGTCCGCGTGGGTTTCCTCCGGGTGCTCCGGTTTCCCCCACAGTCCAAAGACATGCAGGTTAGGTTAACTGGTGACTCTAAATTGACCATAGGTGTGAATCTGAGTGTGAATGGTTGTCTGTGTCTATTAGGGCTGTAACAGTATGTGTATTGAAATCGAAATTGCGATACGCAGAGCCACGATCCGTGTCGCGATACAAGAAGGCAGAATCGCGGTACATCCTTTCAAACTTCTCCTCAGCCCAAAAACAGAGGCGCTTCCAAACTTCAATTTATGAATACTTTACTTTTTATTTAAATTACATTTTAAACGTACTTAAATTACTTTTATTTTTTTTATATCTATTAGTAAGTCGTTTTTTCGCCGACCTGCGACAATCTTCTGCGAGTCATGCAACGTCCACACTCGCCACTGGCAGAGCATTCATTTCTTTTAAGCGGTCGCCATTCTGGTTGCGACGCGGGGAGCGAATCTGTAAACAAGCAGCTCATTGGCTGGCTAGGTGTGCCACAAGCCAATCACAATCACTTGACCGGAAAGGCATGCAGTGTTGCCAGATTGGGCGGGTTTAGGTGCTTTTTGGCTGGTTTTGAACATATTTTGGGGTGGAAAACATTAGCAATATCTGGCAACACTGAAGGCATGTCTGCTTGGGTGGAAGCCTTCTGCGGCAGTTACATTTTGACACGCGAGCAATGTTTCACCATAAAAATTCCGTAATTTCCATCTGTTTTCCGTGATCACAGAAAATCATTGGCCCTATGAGAGTGAGACAGTGAGAGAGCCACCCCCCAAAAAAAAAATCTTAACGGATTTACACGATTTGGAAAAATTACTTTTTCAGAACCGAAAAAAACAGAGCTTCCGGCTCAACAGTATTATTTTGAGAAATAAAACAATCTTTGGATATACATTTGTTCATTTTTGCATACATATTACTCATTCTCTGCAGTGGTCTGAATTATTTGTTATTAAATAATTAATGCAAGTAAGTAAATGTTAATAAGTCAAATTTACTACTTTAAAAAAACATTTTTAAAAAATCGTGGGTGTATCGAATTGTGGGTCAAAAATCGCGATACGAATCGAATCGTGAGTTGGGTGTATCATTACAGCCCTAGTGTCTATGTGTCAGCCCTGTGATGACCTGGCGACTTGTCCAGGGTGTACCCCACCTCTCCATTCTTTGTAAGTGGGAAAACTTGCAAAATTGGCAGTGTATCAAATACTTATTTTTGTGTGTGTATTTATACAGTGGGGCAAAAAAGTATTTAGTCAGTCACCAATTGTGCATGTTCTCCCACTTAAAAAGATGAGAGAGGCCTGTAATTTTCATCATAGGTACACTTCAACTATGAGAGACAAAATGAGAAAAAAAAATCCAGAAAATCACATTGTCGGATTTTTAAAGAATTTATTTGCAAATTATGGTGGAAAATAAGTATTTGGTCAATAACAAAAGTTCATCTCAATACTTTGTTATATACCCTTTGTTGGCAATGACAGAGGTCAAACATTTTCTGTAAGTCTTCACAAGGTTTTCACACACTGCTGCTGGTATTTTGGCCCATTCCTCCATGCAGATCTCCTCTAGAGCAGTGATGTTTTGGGGCTGTCGCTGGGCAACACAGACTTTCAACTCCCTCCAAAGATTTTCTATGGGGTTGAGATCTGGAGACTGGCTAGGCCACTCCAGGACCTTGAAATGCTTCTTACGAAGCCACTCCTTCGTTGCCCGGGCAGTGTGTTTGGGATCATTGTCATGCTGAAAGACCCAGCCACGTTTCATCTTCAGTGCTCTTGCTGATGGAAGGAGGTTTTCACTCAAAATCTCACGATACATGGCCCCATTCATTCTTTCCAGGCCCGTCTGAAGTTTGCTAGAGAGCATTTGGATGATCCAGAAGAGGATTGGGAGAATGTCATATGGTCAGATGAAACCAAAATAGAACTTTTTGGTAAAAACTCAACTTGTCGTGTTTGGAGGAGAAAGAATGCTGAGTTGCATCCAAAGAACACCATACCTACTGTGAAGCATGGGGGTGGAAACATCATGCTTTGGGGCTGTTTTTCTGCAAAAGGACCAGGACGACTGATCCATGTAAATGAAAGAATGAATGGGGCCATGTATCATGAGATTTTGAGTGAAAATCTCCTTCCATCAGCAAGGGCATTGAAGATGAAACGTGGCTGGGTCTTTCAGCATGACAATGATCCCAAACACACCGCCCGGGCAACGAAGGAGTGGCTTCGTAAGAAGCATTTCAAGGTCCTGGAGTGGCCTAGCCAGTCTCCAGATCTCAACCCCATAGAAAATCTTTGGAGGGAGTTGAAAGTCCATGTTGCCCAGCGACAGCCCCAAAACATCACTGCTCTAGAGGAGATCTGCATGGAGGAATGGGCCAAAATACCAGCAACAGTGTGTGAAAACCTTGTGAAGACTTACAGAAAACGTTTGACCTCTGTCATTGCCAACAAAGGGTATATAACAAAGTATTGAGATGAACTTTTGTTATTGACCAAATACTTATTTTCCACCATAATTTGCAAATAAATTCTTTAAAAATCAGACAGTGTGATTTTCTGGATTTTTTTTCTCATTTTGTCTCTCATAGTTGAGGTATACCTATGATGAAAATTACAGGCCTCTCTCATCTTTTTAAGTGGGAGAACTTGCACAATTGGTGACTGACTAAATACTTTTTTTGCCCCACTGTATATATATATACTGTAAAGTGTCTTACAAAAGTATTCATCCCCCTTGGTGTTTGTCCTGTTTTGTTGCATTACGGTACAAGATTGAATTAAAATGGATTTTGGGGGACTTAGCACCATTTGATTTACACAACATGTCTACCACTTTAAAGGTGCATTTTTTTTTAAATTGTGACACTACCAATAATTAAGATGAATAAACAGACATCTGGAGTGTGCAAAGGTATTTACTCCCCACAAAATCAGTACTTTGTAGAGCCAGCTTTTGCTGCAATTACAGCTGCAAGTCTCTTTGGGTATGTCTCTATTAGCTTAGCACATCTACTCGTTGGGATTTTTGTCCATTCCTTTAGGCAAAACTGCTCCAACTCCTTCAAGTTTGATGGATTGTGTTAGTGTACACCAATCTTTAAGTTATGCCACAGATTCTCAATTGGATTGAGGTCTGGGCCTTGACTAGGCCATTCCAAGACATTTAAATATTTCCCTTTAAACCACTCCAGTGTAGCTTTAGCAGTATGTTTAGGGTCATTGTCCTGCTGGAACATGAGCCTTTGTCCCAGTCTCAAACCTCTGACTGACTCAAACAGGTTTTCTCCCGAATTGCCCTGTATTTAATGCCATCCATCTTTCCTTCAATCCTGACCAGCTTTCCTGTCCCTACAGATGAAAAATGTCCCCACAGCATAATGCTACCACCACCGTGCTTCACTGTAGGAATGGAGTTCTACAGTGCCCCACTCTGTGGAGTGTATTGTTTAAAGTGGTCCTATGGACAGATACTCCTATCTCCACTGTGGATCTTTGCAGCTCCTTCAGTGTTATCTTTGGTGTCTTTGTTACATCTCTGATTAATGCCTTCCTTGCCTGGTCTATGAGTTTTGGTGGGTGGCCTTCTCTTCTCAGGTTTGTAGTGGTGCCATATTCTTTCCATTTTGCTATAATGGATTTAAATGGTGCTCTGTGGGATATTCAAAGTTTGGGATATTTTTTTATAATCCAATCCTGATCTATACTTATTCACAACTTTGTCTCTGACCTGTTTGGGATGTTCCTTGGTTCTCATGTTGCTTGCTTAGTCATGTTACAGAGTCAGGGTTCTTCCAGAACAGGTTGATTTATACAAGCATCATGTGACAGATCATGTGACACTTTGTTTGCACACAGGTGGATCTTAATCAACTAATTATGTGACTTATGAAGTTAATTGGTTGTACCAGCTCTTATTTAGGGATTGCATACGAAAGGGGGTGCACACTCCAGATTTCTGTTTATTCATCTTAATTATTGTTCATGTCACAATAAAACAACAATTTACACCTTTAAATTGATTGGCATGTTGTGTAAATCAAATGGTGCTAATCTCCCAAATATCCATTTTAATTCCATCTTGTAATGCAACAAAACAGGACAAACATCAAGGGGGATGAATACTTTTGCAAGACACTGTATGTATACAGAGAGAGAGAGAGAGAGAGAGAGAGTTTCAGCACATGGTTGTTTTTATTTATTTGTTACTTGTGAAAATTGGAAATGTTGATCTGTCCATTTGTCCATTTGTTTGTTGGTGCTCTAACGTTCTCATTTCTTGACCAATATTCACCAAAATGCACAGGACAACTCACTAGGGTCATACAAAGACATCATTAGTTTTTGGTGGGTCAAGGTCACCAAGGTCAAATCTTGTAAAAACACCTAATCAGCCATAACTTCCATTTCTTTGTGATTTTCGTGCGTATCATGCTCTGCATGACTTTTCATTGGTTTGTTTGTTTGTTTTTAGATCCAAAATTGTTCATGAGTGTCGTCCACATCCTCTAAAATCTCTGGATATCCACACAAACCCAGACACACATACATATGACTTGTATTCTTAAATTACTATCCTTAATGTGGCCATCTAATGTATCCAGTCCCCATTTCCCAGGAGCTTTTAGATGTAGCAAAGCCATTTCTTTTCTTCTTTTTTGAAAATAAAGAGGACAGAAGAGCCTGTCTCTTCATGTGCAGCAACCCTGGGGGCCAAGAGGGAGCACATGGCTGTCCAGTTGATCAGGAGAAAGATACAAATGGAAGGAATTGGGCCTTGGGCAAAGTTGGTTAAAATGTCTTGTATTATTCTCAGTGTCTGTCTGTTATTGACATTGCACTTATAAATCTGGAAGTTGAACCTCAGTCTTGCATGGTGTAGTCCCCTTTGCTGTGGAATACCAAGCAAGAATGTGGCATATTTAAAGAATACTTTATCTCAAAATGCTGATGTTGCTACTATGGAATGAAGATTGGTTGGGTCAACTAGCCGTATAAAATTGCTCATTTCTAATTGGAGTCCAGTTTCTTTCCTTCACTTTACAGTATGCTAACTTTCAGTAAAGTGTTTCTTTAAACCTTGGCAGTTGCATCTACATTTACATTTAGCAAACTCCTTTATCAGATACACATGCCAGAGCCTACTTATGTTTTTTTTTTTAAATACTGTTGTTTATAATATGTAAAAACAGCAAGTCTTCAGCTGTTCTCTTTAATCCTTTCTGGTCTCTCTCACATTATTTTCGCTCAGCATGTGTTTTAAATTCTGGCTGAAATTCAATGCTATTATACTGTGTATATATAATGTATGTATCTGTATCTGTTTGCTCCAAATATCCATATCTGTATCTACAGTATATTCGAATTTAAATCTGAAGTGGGCATGGCCTAAACAAGAAGACTTTTTCTTTTTTCCTTGAACCCTACTTGATGTCCACAAAAACACTGGAAAACATAGAGGTAGAAATGCTAGCATTGTCAGCATGATGTGTGAATTCTGGCTGTGATAGTTCTGTATCAATCAAATTCATAATTATTCCCAAATGCAGATATGCACACGACTGTTTGGGGTTTTTTTTTTCCTCACACAATTATTACTTTATGTTGTATCTGCCTATGATATGCTCTCACAAATTTTGTTAGTTAGTAATACTACTGTATACTAAATACTGTATACTATGTATATTCTCTGCTGTATAGCATATACAGACACAAAACATGTACAGACACTAATAGGAGGCCCTAACATTGTCAGCCATGTCTGTAGGCTGCAGTGTACCCTGGAAAATGGAGCCCGGGATAGACTCTGGTGCTGATGTGATTTTATATATATATATATATATATTAGTGATATATATATATATATATATCTCAGCTGGATAGTACAGTGGTAATGCTCACTGACTACGACGCAGGAGATCGGGGTTCGAATCCCGGTCGGGGCAAAACATCATCCAGTAAGGGTCCTTAGGCAAAACCCCTCATGATATATCAGCCTACCTCAGGAATGAGTGAAAACATAACCGAGAGTGTCATACCGGCTCAGACGTCGCCCGGGTCAACAAGGTCTGCGTCAGTTGCTAGGGAACCAGGGCAAACTGATGAGAAATGGGCTACTGGAACAAGACATCGATGGACGAGGACAGAAAATACGGATTTGCTGGAATGCTACTATACAAGCAATCCCAGAGAGAGGGGATACATGCAGAGAATGTGGGACCATTGGATACTTCGAAACCCACAATCAAGGCTAACAAAGAAACAGCTATTAGCCCAGTGTTCCAACATCCATAATCGAAATCTGCTATCACAACTAGAGATTAATGAAATACAACAACGATGCTACGGCAAGGGGGAGCCAGGTCAGCGGGGAGATGTCATCATCCCCACAACCAGAGATTGGGTACCAAGCCCCAACAGCTAACAGCCTCAACACAAGAGCTGCTGACCTGAGAAGGAAGATCGTGACCCAACTGGAAACCTGGAGCCCCCGACGAATACCGAAGCTGAGTTGCCAAGTACCTTCAGAAGATCTACTAGTAGATGTGAATGCTGCTCTGAAGACAATCTCCACAAGAACCATCACTGAGACCAACAAGCTGATACACAGTACAGCAACAGTAATCATGGAGATGCTTGGCCACAAGGTGGGCTCGGGACATAAACAGTATCCACCATGGAAGAGACGATTAGAGGCCAAGATAAAGGCAGCAAGGAGAGAAGTTAGCCAGCTAGCTGAACTACAGAAAGGGAACATGGTGAATAAAGGGGCGCCCAGGAAGTACAACTCACTCTCCATACCAGAGGCACTCGAAACTGCCAAACAGCGACTAACAGCTCTGGCCACCCGGTTGAGGAGATACACCAAGGAAGGAGAGGCCAGGAGAATAAACAAGCTGTTCTCCACTGAACCAGCCAAGGTGTACTCTCAATGGCAGGGGAACATCAACCGGTCAGACCCACCAAGAGCTGAGGTGGAAAAATACTGGAAAGACATATGGGAAAGAAAGGCATCACACAACACCGATGCCCAATGGTTAGTGGACCTAAGAGCTGACCACAGCAACCTCCCAGAACAAGAACCAGTAACCATCTCAATGGCAGACGTCCAAGAAAGAGTGTCAAAGATGAAGAGCTGGACAGCACCAGGCCCCGATATGATCCATACGTACTGGCTGAAGAAGCTAACTGCACTCCATGAATGTCTAGCAGCACAGATGAACCAGCTGCTGAGGGATGGAACCCACCCAGAATGGCTAACCCAAGGCAGGACAGTCCTGATCATGAAGGACCCCCAGAAGGGACCCATCCCATCCAACTACCGGCCAATTACCTGTCTCTGCACAACATGGAAGGCCCTGTCAGGCATCATTGCGGCAAAAATGAGTAAGCATGTGGCTCAATACATGAGCGAGGCACAGAAAGGAATTGGCAGTAACACCAGAGGAGCCAAGCACCAGCTACTGGCCGATAGAACAGTCGCCCGAGACTGTAAGAAGAGACAGACCAACCTGTGCACTGCCTGGATTGACTACAAGAAAGCCTACGACTCAATGCCACACACATGGATACTGGAATGTCTGGAACTGTATAAGATCAACAGGAACCTAAGGACCTTCATACAGAACTCAATGGAAATGTGGAAGACAACCCTAGAGGCCAACTCAAAACCCATTGCCCAAGTCAACATCAAGTGCGGCATATACCAAGGAGATGCGCTATCACAACTGCTGTTCTGCATAGGCCTGAACCCCCTCAGTCAGATCATCACGAAGAGCGGCTACGGGTACCGATTCCGCAGTGGGGCAACAATCAGCCACCTGCTCTACATGGATGACATCAAGCTGTATGCCAGGAACGAGCGAGAAATAGACTCGCTGATCCACACCACCCGGATCTACAGCAATGACATAGGGATGTCATTCGGATTGGACAAGTGTGGCCGGATGGTCTCAAAGAGAGGCAAGATGATCCGGACTGAAGGGATTGACCTACCAGAGGGCAACATAGGTGATATCCAAGACAGCTACAAGTACCTTGGCATCCCACAGGCTAATGGAAACCATGAAGAGGCCACAAGGAAGTCAACCACAGCCAAATACCTCCAGAGAGTAAGGCAGGTCCTGAAAAGTCAGCTGAATGGTAAAAACAAGGTCCGAGCCATCAACATGTACGCACTACCAGTCATCAGATACCCCGCTGGTATCATAAACTGGCCAAAGGAGGAGATAGAAGCCACAGATATCAAGACTAGAAAGCTCCTCACCACGCATGGAGGGTTCCACCCCAAGTCCAGCACCCTGAGACTATACACTAAGCGGAAAGAGGGAGGCCGAGGGCTAGTGAGCGTCAAGACCACGGTCCAGGATGAAACATCGAAAATCCGAGAATACATCAGAAAGATGGCCCCAAAGGATGAACTGCTAAGTGAATGTCTCAGGCAGCAGAACCCTGATGAGTGCGCAGAGGAGGAGGAGGAACAGACAACCTGGAGAGACAAACCCCTACATGGCATGTACCACCGTCAGATAGAGGAAGTGGCTGATATCAAGAAATCCTACCAGTGGCTGGATAATGCAGGACTGACAGACAGCACAGAGGCACTAATCATGGCAGCACAAGAACAGGCCATAAGCACAAGAGCCATAGAGGCCAGGATCTACCAGAGTAGATCAGACCCAAGATGCAGACTGTGCAAAGAAGCCCCTGAAACAGTCCAGCACATAGTAGCAGGGTGTAAGATGCTAGCTGGATCAGCGTACATGGAGAGGCACAACCAAGTGGCTGGGATAGTATACAGGAACATCTGCAACCAGTATGGAATAGAAATACCCAAGTCCCAATGGGCCATACCACAGAAGGTGGCTGAGAACAACAGGGCCAAGATTCTGTGGGACTTCAGCTTCCAGACTGACAAACAGATCCTGGCTAACCAACCGGACATAGTGGTGGTGGACAAAGAGCAGAAGAGGGTGGTGGTGATAGATGTGGCGATCCCAGCTGACGCCAACATCAGGAAGAAGGAACATGAGAAACTTGAGAAGTATCAAGGGTTGAAAGAGCAGCTGGAACGGATGTGGAAGGTCAAGGGTTGCGTGGTCCCCGTGGTAGTGGGGGCACTTGGGGCAGTAACCCCCAAACTGGGAGAGTGGCTCCAGCAAATCCCAGGAACAACATCTGAAGCCTCAGTCCAGAAGAGCGCAGTCCTAGGAACATCGAAGATACTGCGCAGAACCCTCAAACTCCCAGGCCTCTGGTAGAGGACCCGAGCTTGAGGATGACATGGATACCACCCCCCCGCCGGGAGTGAGAAGGAGATTTTTTTTTGTGCCTCCTATTCATGTCTGTATATGTACAGTATCTGTTTAGAACAATGTCTTGAGAAAGACATTTCTAGAACTTTCTAGAAAGCTTGCTATCACATTTCTAGAATTCTACAAGCTGAAGCCACAGTCTACAATGAAGCATCCAAAGACACCCCCCCCAGGAAATTAATTAATTGAACATTACCATTTTTTAATAGTCAGAAATTATTGAAGTAAGAGATAATCCAGGGCGGCACGGTGGTGTAGTGGTTAGCGCTGTCGCCTCACAGCAAGAAGGTCCGGGTTCAAGTCCCGTGGCCGACAAGGGCCTTTCTGTGTCGAGTTTGCATGTTCTCCCCGTGTCCGTGTGGGTTTCCTCCGGGTGCTCCGGTTTCCCCCACAGTCCAAAGACATGCAGGTTAGGTTAACTGGTGACTCTAAATTGACCGTAGGTGTGAATGGTTGTCTGTGTCTATGTGTCAGCCCTGTGATGACCTGGCGACTTGTCCAGGGTGTACCCCGCCTTTCGCCCGTAGTCAGCTGGGATAGGCTCCAGCTTGCCTGCGACCCTGTAGAAGGAGAAAGCGGCTAGAGATGAGAATGAATGAGAGATAATACACTGTGATAAATGATTTGCTGTTTTAACTTTAAAAAAAAGTTCGTAACCTGGCTGCCTTAAAATTGAGTTCATTGCAATTTATATACTAAGTTAAATTGATTGCCTCATTGTGCTAACTTACTGTATGAGTTTCAATGAACTCAAAGTTTTAAGGTAGCCCAGTTACTAACAATATTAAGTGATAACTACAAATCATTGATTACAGTGTGCAGTTTAAATCACGCTTTTGTTACATTTGTTATGACATTCACTGAGGTCTTGTTATAATTTTTTTACTGACAGAATTAAAATTAGTAGTACATTATCACATTTCATAAACCATGAAAGATGAAAATTGTGTTACTTTCTTTAGCAAGGGAAAATAACAAGAAGAAAAATATTATTTAAATTTAGTAATTCAGACTTGCTTTTCTACACCCACAGTAATATTTGAAACTCAGTTAGCTTTCCTCACAAATTGTTTCCTGTTCATGTGCTTAATACATGGGGTAAAAATTAATAATATAGCGTAATGGAACATTATTTAAGATTCAATCAGAGGAAAGGTAAATCCAATAAGAGTCTGATCGAAATTGTTCATGGCTTTTTTGAGACATGTTTTGTGAAATTGATAATAATTAAAATTATTATCTAAATGATAATAATTGTAGATTTATTCAAACATTTTTTATACATCAAAAGGTTTAGGAAACGTGTTTCAACTGCAGATGAACTGTCATCCACCCTTGTTGTTTTTATTTTTTTCATCATCCAGCAAGCTCATATAATCCCAAGTGGCATAATTAAAAATGCATATTGCTGTCACAACAAGCTTTACATGTTTTATTAACATGAGACAATCAGGCAGCTGTGTCTATATTAAAATTCAGTCAGTACACTGACGCTGATAATATGAAATTAGAAGAAGCTGCAAGTGGGCGTGTCCCACCATTAAGCTTTATTAGTGATATATGATATGACATAGTGCAAAACAAACCCATCTGTACTCTGCTTTAATGTTTGGTTAAATAAACAGATGACTATACTGATAAGCCGTAACATTATGAGCACTGACAGGTGAAGTGAATAACTTTGATTATCTCATTACAATGGCACCTGTCAAGGGGTGGGATATACAACCCCGATTCCAAAAAAGTTGGGACAAAGTACAAATTGTAAATAAATACAGAATGCAATAATTTACAAATCTCAAAAACTGATATTGTATTCACAATAGAACATAGACAACATATCAAATGTCGAAAGTGAGACATTTTGAAATTTCATGCCAAATATTGGCTCATTTGAAATTTCATGACAGCAACACATCTCAGAAAAGTTGGGACAGGGCAATAAGAGCCTGGAAAAGTTAAAGGTACAAAAATGGAACAGCTGGAGGACCAAATTGCAACTCCTTAGGTCAATTGGCAAAAGGTCATTAACATGACTGGGTATAAAAAGAGCATCTTGGAGTGGCAGCGGCTCTCAGAAGTAAAGATGGAAAGAGGATCACCAATCCCCCTAATTCTGCGCCGACAAATAGTGGAGCAATATCCGAAAGAAGTTCGACAGTAGAAAATTGCAAAGAGTTTGAACATATCATCATCTCCAGTGCATAATATCATCAAAAGATTCAGAGAATCTGGAAGGATCTCTGTGCATAAGGGTCAAGGCCGGAAAACTATACTGGGTGCCCGTGATCTTCGGGCCCTTAGACGGCACTGCATCACATACAGACAGTGGATCACAACAGACAGTGGTTTCTGGGTATTCACTAAATTGCAACTAAAATAATGTTTCTTGCAACCACTATGGTGCTAGATGCAGCAAGGAACTCTACTCACCAGAGGTTTTTTATTTATTTTTTATTTTTTTATTTAGTCCCCCCCCAGCAGTTAACACCAAATATGGCAAGTTCAGACTACATACTGTGACTAATCAACAGCCCTTACCAGCACCTACAGCCATAGCTTGTTAGGTATGAGACAGTTCTATTTGTTCAAGTCAATAATTTTCTTTCCTTGTAGACTTTCATGACTTTTTCATGCCCATATCCACCCATGCACTGCCTACGAATTTGCACAAATCGTTTAAGATCCACTTTCCTTTTCATTTCCTTGTTGACTTCCTTGCAGCCTTTTTTGCAACCGCAGCAGTCCAGCAATATGAATCGTATTTTGTCAGCGTCTGACGGTCTCCTCTAGGGAGTACTCAAAGCAAAGACTTCTACTTCGGGACAAATCATATTTCACTACAAACCTTCAAGATGCTATATGGGTCCCAATGCATAGAACTGTTGATATAGCATTTTGGACAGGAATCAGAGATAAATAACATGAAATAAATAAAGTAAATGCATCTCCTGGATATATCAGTTACACCATGGTCAGGAAGCCAACATTTAAAATCAAACTTTTCTTTTTTTTCCAGCACATTGACCCTATAATATGGATAAAGCTCATCAGTTTTGGTAAATATTAGGCACACACCAATACAAAAGAAACTAAGGACAGATGAAAATTAAAAGGGAAAAAATAGCACAAATAGTCTTAGTAAACAGTTAAGCCACCAAAAAGCACCAGAACCACTTCAGCGTGGATTCCATCCAAATGTTTCATTTTAAAGGCATTTACCAACAGTCAGCAAAAGCAATTGTGAATCAATCTCATCTCATCTCATCTCATTATCTCTAGCCGCTTTATCCTTCTACAGGGTCGCAGGCAAGCTGGAGCCTATCCCAGCTGACTACGGGCGAAAGGCGGGGTACACCCTGGACAAGTCGCCAGGTCATCACAGGGCTGACACATAGACACAGACAACCATTCACACTCACATTCACACCTACGGTCAATTTAGAGTCACCAGTTAACCTAACCTGCATGTCTTTGGACTGTGGGGGAAACCGGAGCACCCGGAGGAAACCCACGCGGACACGGGGAGAACATGCAAACTCCACACAGAAAGGTCCTCGCCGGCCCCGGGGCTCGAACCCAGGACCTTCTTGCTGTGAGGCGACAGCGCTAACCACTACACCACCGTGCCGCCCTGTGAATCAATCTATGTTAGCATAAGCTATGGTCATGTGAAAATACTTAATTTGATATAAAAAATATTTTTTTAGAAAAGACTACAGTAAGGCGGCACGGTGGTGTAGTGGTTAGCGCTGTCGCCTCACAGCAAGAAGGTCCGGGTTCGAGCCCTGTGGCTGACAAGGGCCTTTCTATGCGGAGTTTGCATGTTCTCCCCGTGTCCGCATGGGTTTCCTCCGGGTGCTCCGTTTTCCCCCACAGTCCAAAGACATGCAGGTTAGGTTAACTGGTGACTCTAAATTGACCGTAGGTGTGAATATGAGTGTGAATGGTTGTCTGTGTCTATGTATCAGCCCTGTGATGACTTGGCAACTTGTCCAGGGTGTACCCCGCCTTTCGCCCGTAGTCAGCTGGGATAGGCTCCAGCTTGCCTGCGACCCTGTAAAAGGATAAAGCGGCTAGAGATAATGAGATGAGATGAGATACAGAAATAAAAGTGCATCTAAACATCACTGTACTAGATAGTTGTGTGTTGTTCATTAACTGATTTTTCATTCATAATTTTTCAGTAGCTAACTTTATCCTGCTCAGGCTCCCAGTGATATTCTATGCTGCTCTTTCTTTTTTTTTCTTTTTTTAAGTAGTAGTTTGTTTTTTTCACATTTTCAAAATTTGCATCAAAGTGCTGGAGGGAAAACCCTAGATATATTCTACAAATATCTGTACTGGAGGGATAGAACTGGAGGGCATTCTTCCAAAAGCTATTCCCTCAGTTGGTGTGTTGGTGATGATCATGGAGAAAAGATGATGTTTAATGGTATGTCCACTTGTGTATCTCACCAATTCATATACTGTTGATTTCAATGAAAAGTTCTGATGCTTTTGTGTGGTGATGACTGTGACACAATGGGAGGATGCCCAAGTGGTCTGACAGAGAAGTGCTTGCCCTATTGTCCAGAAGTCATGAGACCAGACCCCAATGATGCCACAGCCATCCATGGCTGGGAGTCTAGGGAATGAAATTGGCCATGCTCTTTGAGTAGGAGTTTGCCATCATGATGATTGACTGTCTCTCCTGTCAATCATAGTGATGACAAACCTGTTATTATTATTAGTTTGATTATCATAATATTGCATTTCATTGGCTTTGTACCTGTACTCTGCACAATGACAATAATGCTGAATCTAATCTAATTGTAGAGAAACTAGTCATGTTTCATAAGATACATATATTTATGTGAAGTTTAAAAAAAAAGAACTTTCTATTTAACTTTTTATATTTAATAGATTTAATAAGCTGCATTGTCATGGCGAACTAACTTAACAGCACTTCCATTGAAGACATCCAATTACAGACTTGGTTTGTTTATGACATGTAGCCTAATTGTTGTCTGTTCAAATGTAAACTCCACTGGAGCCAAATACGACAAATCCTTTATCTAAACAAGAAGAAAAGACAGCCTAAAGAATACATATGGGTTCGACCTAGTCAGGATAAGAAAACCATTTGCTCTGAAAAGATATAGGCAATAAAATAATTTATTATAGGATGCACATAGAGTGGCTTGAGAGAAAGACAGAAATAGTATCTCCACTGAGATTGGATGGTAGAATCTCTAAGGCTGTATGCAGGAACTTCAGTTGCAACCTTTTAATACCCATGAGCAGGCCTTGTAGATACTGCCTTCATTGACCAGGATAACTAAATGGAGTCAGGTTGGTATTGTATTTTGTATTCATGGCAGGCAGTTGGGACAGGCCAAATTTGATAAAAAGTTGAGGGACAACATGGTCTCTAAATAAATATTTTGGTTCCAAAGCATAATAAGCACCGTTTTCAAAATAATCAAGTTACCATCAAAAGAAGTCTGGCATTTGATCACTATTCAAAGTTAAATTTTTTTTTTCAAAATGTGATAGCCACTACATTTCTCTGCGTTGTATATGCCCCTTCTTTCCAAAATGCGACAAGTGCCATTACTGATTTTCCACAAAATGCATGATTTCCCACTCAACCAATCACAGCGCACCATTCAAATACAAAAACTGTAATGGCAGCTTCCACTGACTGTCAACATTGTGAAGACTCTGTCTTTTAGTGAGATTTTGAATGAAATAAATGAATAGTCAAGTCTATTTGTATAGCGCTTTTAACAATAAACATTGTCGCAAAGCAGCTTTACAGAATTTGAACGACTTAAAATATGAGCTAATTTTATCCCCAATCTATCCCCAACGAGCATGCCTGTGGCGACGGTGGCAAAGAAAAACTCCCTCAGATGACACGAGGAAGAAACCTCGAGAGGAACCAGACTCAAAAGGGAATCCATCCCCATCCGGGCAACAACAGACAACATGACTATAACATTAACAGTCCTAACAAAGTCAGCTTCATTGATGCTATAAACCCCCCACCAACGGAAACCCGAGTGCAAAACCGTTCACGACAACCACAGTCCCAAAGTCAGCAAGTCAACTGAAGTCCCCAGCCACAAAAACACCACGGCAAGAGTCCAGAGCGTCCTCCAGGCGCGATGCCCAACTGTCCACATGGGGCCGCCCTCCACAGGAGCTATGAGACTCCAACCAGACACAGGGCACCAGGATGGACCAGGCAGGTCTGAGGAGCAGAAGAGGCCAGCATCTCGATCCCAGGACCGACATGTAACTCAGAGGGACAGATTTGGGGGGGGAGGAGAAGAGAGAGAAAACACAGGTTGTTAGGTATGCCCAATGTCACCTGAATAAGTAGGAACAGTATACATATTGCACTGAGTACAAGCAGGGACTCCGGCAACTAACTATGACAGCATAACTAAAAGCGGAGAGCCAGAAGGTAACACAGGCATGAGGGAGCCCCGGGACATAAAGCAGCCAGCCACTACACCGTCAAGAAACTTGAGTGAGCAAGCGAGTGGGGACTGACAGCACCCATACCTCCCAGTTTACCAAAACACTCTATGTCTGAGGACCCTCCAGATCTACACCTTTACCTCATAAACACCATTAACAAAAGGCTTGACTAAACAGATATGTTTTCAGCCTATACTTAAACACTGAGACTGTGTCTGATTCCCGAACACTACTTGGAAGGCTGTTCCATAACTGTGGGGCTTTGTAAGAAAAGGCTCTGCCCCCTGATGTAGCCTTCACTATACAAGGTACCAGCAGATAGCCTGCACCTTTTGATCTAAGTCGGCGTGGCGGGTCATAGAGGACCAGAAGTTCACTCAGGTACTGTGGCACGAGACGATTCAGTGCTTTAAAGGTCAATAGTAGTAATTTATAATCAATACAAAATTTGATTGGGAGCCAATGCAGTGTGGATAAGACAGGGGTGATGTGGTCATATTTTCTAGTTCTAGTAAGGACTCTTTCTGCTGCATTTTGAACTAACTGGAGCTTATTTATGCACTTATTGGAACATCCAGACAATAAGGCATTACAATAATCCAACCTGGAGGTAACAAAAGCATGAACTAGTTTTTCTGCATCATGTAGTGACATTAAATTTCTTATCTTAGCAATATTTCTGAGATGAAAGAAAGCTATCCGGTTAAAGTTATCAATGTGAGTTTCGAATGAAAGACTGGGGTCAATAATCACTCTGAGGTCTTTTACTGCTGCATGCGAAGAAACAGAAAGGCCATCCAGAGTTACTGTGTAATCAGAAAACTTACTTCTAGCAGCATGTGGTCCTAATACAAGTACTTCAGTCTTGTCAGAGTTAAGCAGAAGGAAGTTAATAAGGATCCAGTGTCTAATGTCCTTTACACATTCCTCAATTCTATTAAGCTGGTGTCTCTCATCAGCTTTGATGGAATCAAACATTTCTTATCTTAATGTTATATATTATATTATTATTCTAGTAAAGCATGTGGTCTAGTGTTATTTTCCAATTTGAGTGCACCTGATTCCTCTTGGGCTCTAGATTATGCCACTCATATATGTAATGCCTAAAAGCAGCACTCCCAATGAGTGTAAAATGTGTTGGTAAATAATCCCACATTATTATTTAAAAAGCAAATTAAAAAAAATCAGTGCTGGATAAAACCCCATCTATCTTATGTCGATAAAGATACAAATTTTGTTGTCCGGTGGTCAAGTGTTTATGAGATACGTTGCCTTGCACTTATGATCAGGTACCCTGTGGTCGCAAAAGCCATCAAAAATCAGGTTGATGCATTACCATATTCTCTTAAGTATGGAGCTTCGCTCCACTATGAATTTAACTTTACATGCTGTACAAAGTGTCCAAACTTCTACATTTATTGTTCAGAATAAAAAGTTTGTCCTTTAAAAAAAAATAAATTCAATATAAACGTCTTACTGTGTCTGTTAACATTCCTCAGAGCTTTGTCTGTAAAATACAGTAGATGACAAGATGAATGTAATTTGGGAAAATCTGTGGTCCAATATGAGAAATTGTCCAAGTTCAGAGGCTGCCATATCTGTAGATCAACTTTCCTTCTTGTTTCTAGTTATATTTCATACAAAAACATAATTTTTATTGATTTATTGCATTTTGGGGGAAAACATGTCATGGATATATCGCATTTTCGAAAAAAGAAAAAAAAGTTATTTTAAATAAAATTTTAAAATCAAAATCTTGATTTAGGGGCGGCACGGTGGTGTAGTGGTTAGCGCTGTCGCCTCACAGCAAGAAGGTCCTGGGTTCGAGCCCCGGGGCCGGCGAGGGCCTTTCTGTGTGGAGTTTGCATGTTCTCCCCGTGTCCGCGTGGGTTTCCTCCGGGTGCTCCGTTTTCCCCCACAGTCCAAAGACATGCAGGTTAGGTTAACTGGTGACTCTAAATTGACCGTAGGTGTGAATGTGAGTGTGAATGGTTGTCTGTGTCTATGTGTCAGCCCTGTGATGACCTGGCGACTTGTCCAGGGTGTACCCTGCCTTTCGCCCGTAGTCAGCTGGGATAGGCTCCAGCTTGCCTGCGACCCTGTAAAAGGATAAAGCGGCTAGAGATAATGAGATGAGAAAATCTTGATTTACATTTTTAATGTTATTACAACCACATAGTGTTATATTAAAGTTTCAAACAGAAAATAGTGGTTTTCATGCAACCAATTGTTTTAGTCAAGAAAATATCTTTTTTCTCAAGTTTATCACAATGGATTTATCACTTTTTGGAAACAAACTCTTCAAATGCTGATTTCTAAACTTGTATTTGTATGTTTCTATGAATATTACCATATTGTTTATAAGGAAATATGTGTTAAAATGGCACTGAACATTACCAGGAAATACACTGACATAAATACATATTTTCATTTTTACTCCTTTGATGAAGGAACTTAATTCTGGCCCAGGTTCCTGCAATTGAGGTGTGAACTGACACAGACCATCATATTAGACCAGCCTACTCCCTACACAAGCTTACAGCTCATAATACAAAAGTGGAGTGTGGTTATTCAATTTGAGGCAGTGCGACTGTCATGCTTCAAGCTTATGATTTATTCCTAGGATTAACTTCTACTCCAAGAGTTGCTCAAAGAACAAATTTTTACTCCTAGCTTTTTAACAACAAAAAAAAACTTCTAAGACTTAAGAGTAATTCTTGGCTTTCTAGGACTAACTTTTAGTCTACTCAAATGAAGCAATGTGATTTGTGGCCTATTCTGACTTTAAAATTTAAAATAGGCCAGAGAATAAGAGCAATGTACAAAATTCTTTAGCCTTTAAGACTTCTTAATATTGCTGAGTATTTAGGAGTGCTTCAGAAGTGTTTCAGACTGAGCAGTGAAAGCTGACAGCACTGCAGTAGAAAATATATGCACACATCCCATCTTATGTGCTTGGAAAATTGTCCTGCAATTGATATGATAATGTAGTTCTCATAAAGACGTACCAGGTCGATCATGAAGTTATCCTTTTTTAACTCAGATTTAATTACTAATCAATTGCAATGCAATTCTGGTTGACTGAAGCATAACCATTTCCGACGCTCCACATCTGGCTGGCTCTGTTCATTTGATCTCTAGAGTAAAGCAGCATAATGCAATGTGAATGGGGAATATAGAGTAATGCTCCTAGTAACCACAGTATGATGGGCTTTAGCTGTTATATTGTCAGGAGCGCTGTATCCCAGTAATGGCTTTGTTGGATTGGACAATCACAGAATGAACAATTTCAGCTAATGACACACTTCCACCCATAGCAAAATCATTATTGATATAAAGTTAATTGTGGTATTTAATGCAGCCTATTTTTATGCATGGAAACAATAGAATACTTGATTTGTCTGTGACTTCTTTTGAATTTTTAAATAATCTCATATTTTCTCATACTCTTTTGCACTCTTCTTTTAACTAAGGGTTTTTGGGGGTTTTTTAGTCTCTAGTACACATTTTAAGAACAACTTGCTGTAGCTTTATACTAGACGTACTGCCCCGGATGTTGTATTAATTAAGAATAAGGTTAAAAGTCACTCCCAACTAGCCAAAGTAAGAGAAACTCTTTAAAAAGTCACAATAACCAAATCATAAAATGCCCTAAATGACTGTTAACAACACAATTGGGTTAATGCATTTGAAGTTTTTATGAGCTTTTAAGAAGGCATCATCTTGACTGTGAGGGTTATTGAGTTTTTGAGGGATGCTATTAGTCATTTTATTTACTCGAAGAAATAATTCAGCACTATAGCAAATCTAGGTTATGACTCTCCACTACTCAGTCAAAAAAGTAAACGCAGCACAAAAGAACTCATCTACCGCATATGGTCCACATTAAGGCCTTCATCAGTAATGCCAAAGATCCAAGTTTATTCAACTCTGCTGTTTGGCCACGTGAGAATTGCAGTTATGCAGTGGAGATGAGCTTCAAATATTAGCTGCAAGTCATGGACAATAAATGCCCTCTCAACTGGTATTGCCAGTTCAGTAATTGCTACGGATGAAGGCATTTCTAATAACAGAATATTGGCTGATGTCAAGGTTTACACAGTAACCTTATAAATGAAACCCATTTGCACAATATCATGTTACAATAAAATGTAATACAATGAATAAAAAAAATATATATATATATATATATATATATATATATATATATATATATATATATATTATTCATTGTATTAAATTTTATTGTAACATGATTGTAGCGCGGACAATGCGTGGGTGGAGCACAGAGGACGGCAGGACAACGTTTGGAGGGAGTAACAGCGTGTTTTATTAATAAACTTTTCAGCTTAAACGAACTCGCAGCACACAGACACACTCTCAGCCTCCACTCCCGGGTCGCGCCCCCTCTGCTCTCTCTCAGCCTCTTAAAAAAGGGAGCGGTTTACTGGGAAAACACACACAAAACACAGGTTAATTACAGTCAGGTGTAGCGAATCTGCCACTCACCTTCCCCGGCTCCACCCTCCTGTCACAGACCGATGCTTGACCACGCCCCCGCTGCCACATACCCCCACCGCCCGACTCAGGCCGGGCGCCCGTCCGGCCCGCAGCCGACTCCCCCCCCCCTTGACGGGAGAGGAAGTCCGCCACGACCATCTGCGCCCCCGGCCTGTGGACCACCTCGAAGCTGAAGGGTTGGAGTGCCAGATACCAACGGGTGATCCGCGCGTTGGCATCCTTCATGCGGTGGAGCCACTGGAGGGGCGCGTGGTCCGAACAGAGGGTGAAAGAGCGCCCCAGCAGGTAGTAACGGAGGGCGAGGACCGCCCACTTGATCGCCAGGCACTCCTTCTCAATGGTGCTGTAGCGCCCCTCACGCACTGACAGCTTGCGGCTGATGTATAGGACTGGGCGGTCCTCCCCCTCCACCTGCTGGGACAAAACGGCCCCCAGCCCTCTGTCCGACGCATCCGTCTGCAACAAAAAAGGGAGAGAGAAGTCAGGGGAGTGTAAGAGTGGCCCCCCACACAGTGCAGCCTTTACCTCAGAGAAAGCCCGCTGGCACTGCTCCGTCCACTGGACCGGATCTGGTGCCCCCTTTTTAGTGAGGTCAGTCAGCGGGCTGGTGACGTCCGAATAATTGGGTATAAACCTACGATAGTAGCCAGCCAGCCCCAGGAACTGTCTCACCCCCTTTTTGGTCTTGGGCCTCGGGCAGGCCGCAATCGCTGCAGTCTTATTAATTTGGGGACGCACCTGCCCGTTGCCCAAGTGGAAGCCCAGATACCGTACTTCCACCCGCCCAATCGCACACTTCTTCGGGTTGGCAGTGAGTCCCGCCCGCCTCAGCGACCTAAGGACGGCCCTCAGGTGTTGCAGGTGCCGCTGCCAGTCATTGCTATAAATGATGATGTCATCTAGGTACGCGGCCGCATAGGTGGCGTGCGGCCGGAGGACTCGGTCCATCAGCCGCTGAAACGTAGCGGGCGCCCCAAACAGCCCAAACGGAAGTGTGACGAACTGGTGTAAGCCGAACGGTGTGGAAAAGGCCGTTTTCTTCCGGGATAATGGAGTCAAGGGGATCTGCCAATATCCCTTCGTCAAATCCAGTGTCGAGTAAAAGCGAGCCGTGCCTAGTCGATCGAGCAGCTCATCAATACGAGGCATTGGGTATGCGTCGAATTTAGACACCGCGTTGACTTTTCTATAGTCCACACAGAACCGGACCGACCCGTCGGCCTTGGGAACCAAGACCACTGGGCTGCTCCAGTCACTGTGGGACTCCTCGACGATGCCCATTTCGAGCATGGCCTGAAGTTCTTCCCGAACCACCTTTTTTTTGTGTTCGGGTAGTCTATAAGGGCGGCTACGCACTACCACCCCCGGGGGCGTCTCTATGTGGTGTTCTATGAGGTTCGTGCGACCGGGCAGGGGCGAGAACACATCCGAAAACTCGGCCTGCAACTGGGCGACCTCCGCGAGTTGGGTCGGGGAGAGGTGGTCTCCACAGGGGACCGGAGAGGTACGTGATGCCAATGACCCTTTGGGGACCTCCGGCCCCAGCTCCGCCTTCTCCGGAACTACCGACACCAACGCCACGGGGACCTCCTCATTCCAGAGTTTCAGCAGATTGAGGTGGTAAATCTGTAGCGCCCCCTCCCTGTCCGTTCGCCTAACCTCGTAGTCGACGTCCCCGACTCGCCGTGTGACCTCAAAGGGTCCTTGCCACTTGGCGATTAATTTGGAGCTCGATGTGGGCAACAGGACGAGTACCTTCTCTCCCGGAGTGAACTCTCTAAGGCGCGTGCCCTTGTTGTACAGGCGGACTTGCCGTTCCTGGGCCTGCCGCAAATTCTCCTGAGTTAGGTGGGTGAGCGTGTGGAGTTTTGCGCGCAGATCCATAACGTACTGAATTTCGTTTTTGCTCTGTGAAGGTCCCTCCTCCCAATTTTCCCGCAGTACATCTAAGATGCCGCGCGGCTTACGCCCGTATAATAATTCAAACGGGGAAAACCCCGTGGAGGCTTGGGGAACCTCTCGCACTGCAAACAACAAGGGTTCGAGCCACTTATCCCAGTTACGTGCGTCCTCACTTACGAATTTTTTAATAATATTCTTGAGGGTGCGATTGAACCGTTCAACTAAACCGTCCGTCTGTGGGTGATAAACGCTGGTGCGGATCGGCTTAATACCTAGTAGCCCATACAGTTCGCTCAGTGTTCGTGACATAAACGAGGTGCCTTGGTCAGTCAGAATCTCTTTCGGGATTCCAACCCGGGAGATGACGTGGAAGAGGGCCTCTGCAATACTGCGTGCTGAGATATTGCGAAGAGGCACCGCTTCCGGGTATCGCGTTGCATAGTCCACCAGGACTAATATAAAGCGGTACCCTCGTGTTGACCGATCTAATGGCCCAACGAGATCCATCCCAATTCTTTCGAACGGGGTCTCGATTAATGGTAGGGGGCGCAAGGGCGCTTTTGGAATGGCCGCTGGATTCACTAACTGGCATTCGCGGCACGCCGTACACCACTTACGGACGTCGCCGCGAATCCCCGGCCAATAGAATCGGGCCATTATCCGGGCGAGTGTCTTATCCTGCCCGAGGTGTCCAGCCATGGGATTAAAGTGGGCCGCCTGGAATACCAATTCCCGGCGGCTCTTTGGAATTAATAACTGGGTGACTCGCTCTTTCGTCTGAGTGTCCTGCGTCACTCGATATAATCTATCCTTCAAAATGGAAAAATAGGGGAAGGACGGGGTGGCGTTCGGCTGGAGCGTTTGACCATCGATTACTCTCACTTGGTCAAACGCGTGTCGCAGAGTCTCGTCTCGCGATTGTTCCAGTGGGAAATCCGCGAGGGATTCCCCAATAGAAAGAGGAGGGGCCGGCGGCTCCTCCCCCTGTCGCGGAGGTGACGTAGACGGCTCTGCGACCGCCGCTCCAGCCAAAGCGACACCGGGACCCTCCCCCATCAACCGGCAGGACCCACTCTTTACTAGGCGTGCCATTAAACCCCGAAATCCCGGCCAATCGGTCCCCAAGATCAAAGAGTGGGTAAGGCGAGGATTAACCGCCGCCTTCACTATAGATTTTTCCCCTCTAAAATATATGTGGACTGACACCAACGGGTAGCTGTGAATATCCCCGTGCACACACAACACCTTCACCCCTTGTGCTCCCCCCAATGCCTCGTCTTGCACCAGGCTTTGGCGGATTGAGGTCTGATTGCAGCCTGAATCCACCAACGCCTGATATGTAGCCCCTTGTACACTTACCGGTATGCGATACGCTCCGGCCCGATCGAGGGCAGCCTCTGGCGCGTCGGGGATCCGCACCACCGCCCCCACCTCCATCGCTGCACATTGTTGCTGCAGGTGGCCCGGTTCCCCGCAGCGCCAGCAAACCGGCCCGGGCCTCCCCTCTGCAACTGTGTTCTGGGGCTCACTCACCTGAGGGGGGGGAGAGACAGACACGGAAGGGGGAAACGGGAGGGCACCACGGGTGCGGCGGGCCGGCTGGGGTGGGGCCGGCCCCCGCCTCCGTGGTGGGGGAATGGGGCGAGGACGGGACACGGGAGGAGGGGGGGAAGACAGAGAGAGAGGGGGGGAAGACAGAGAGAGAGAAGAGGAGACAGAAGACGATGTCATCCGTTGTCCTGCCGCCGGTACAGCCGCCAGATGATCCTCCGCCAGTCCTACGGCCTGATCCAGCGACGCCGGGCGGTGGCACTGGACCCACTCCGCGGTTCCGGCTGGTAAGCGGGCAACGAACTGTTCCAGCGCCACCTGGTCGATGATTCCCTCGGCGTCGCGATCTTCGGCCCTCAGCCACCGCCAGCAGGCGTCCCGGAGCTGCTGGCCAAACGCGAACGGGCTGCCGGCTTCCTCCATCCGCAGCGCGCGGAAGCGCTGGCGCTGCTGCTCCGGCGTGCGCCCCACGCGCTGGAGGACGGCCCGGCGAAGGTCAGCGTAGGCCAGCCGGCGGTCGGCGGGGAGCTGTAATGCGGCCAGCTGCGCCTCTCCAGTCAGGAGGGGGAGGAGGCGCGCCGCGCGCTGCTCCATCGGCCACCCCGAGGCTTCGGCGACCTGCTCGAACAAGGTGATGAAAGCCTCGGGGTCGTCCTGCGGGCCCATCTTGGTCACAGTGAGGGGAGACGGGCCCGCGGCCGGGGCGCTGGTGGATCCCGCCGACGCGAGGAGCCGCCGGAACGCCTCTCGATCTTCCTGTTGAGCCAGCACCAGGGCTTCGAAGCGGCGCTCCTGCTCCGTTCGGAGCGTGACGAGTGCCTGGTGCTGGCTCTGCTGAGCCGTGGCGAGGGCGTGGACCAAGTCCGCGAACGGGGAGGATTCCATGGAGCTGTAGCACTGGTGCTCCACCTTTTCCCGGGTTTCGGCACCACTGTAGCGCGGACAATGCGTGGGTGGAGCACAGAGGACGGCAGGACAACGTTTGGAGGGAGTAACAGCGTGTTTTATTAATAAACTTTTCAGCTTAAACGAACTCGCAGCACACAGACACACTCTCAGCCTCCACTCCCGGGTCGCGCCCCCTCTGCTCTCTCTCAGCCTCTTAAAAAAGGGAGCGGTTTACTGGGAAAACACACACAAAACACAGGTTAATTACAGTCAGGTGTAGCGAATCTGCCACTCACCTTCCCCGGCTCCACCCTCCTGTCACAGACCGATGCTTGACCACGCCCCCGCTGCCACAATGATATTTTATTGTAACATGATAATTGAGGTGGCACGGTGGTATAGTGGTTAGCGCTGTCGCCTCACAGCAAGAAGGCCCGGGTTCGAGCCCCGTGGCCGGCGAGGGCCTTTCTGTGCGGAGTTTGCATGTTCTCCCCGTGTCCGCGTGGGTTTCCTCCGGGTGCTCCGGTTTCCCCCACAGTCCAAAGACATGCAGGTTAGGTTAACTGGTGACTCTAAATTGACTGTGGATATGAGTGTGAATGGGTTGTCTGTGTCTATGTGTCAGCCCTGTGATGACCTGGCGACTTGTCCAGGGTGTACCCCGCCTTTCGCCCGTAGTCAGCTGGGATAGGCTCCAGCTTGCCTGCGACCCTGTAGAAGGATAAAGCGGCTAGAGATAATGAGATGAGATGATAATTGAGGTGGCACGGTGGTATAGTGGTTAGCGCTGTCGCCTCACAGCAAGAAGGCCCGGGTTCGAGCCCCGTGGCCGGCGAGGGCCTTTCTGTGCGGAGTTTGCATGTTCTCCCCGTGTCCGCGTGGGTTTCCTCCGGGTGCTCTGGTTTCCCCCACAGTCCAAAGACATGCAGGTTAGGTTAACTGGTGACTCTAAATTGACTGTGGATGTGAGTGTGAATGGTTGTCTGTGTCTATGTGCCAGCCCTGTGATGACCTGGCGACTTGTCCAGGGTGTACCCCGCCTTTCACCTGTAGTCAGCTGGGATAGGCTCCAGCTTGCCTGCGACCCTGTAGAACAGGATAAAATGGCTAGAGATAATGAGAGATTTAATTGATATCAAATAAATGTGTATTGAAATAAAAAACAAAAACTGTATTTTATGAATTCAGCAACAAGCTGTATGAGTTACAGCTCCATGCACAAATAACCTTTCCCACACCACTGCATTTCAGATTACACAGACTTACAATGGTCACATAGACTAGTTAGTTGAAAATAATTTATTTATTTGTGTTGGTCAGTCAGCCTCTTTTCCAGTATTGTATGGTCCAAATAGCTATACAAGGCCTCCAATTAGTTCAGACCCTTTCCTGATTGAACTAGGCTGTGCTGGTGATAATTGTGGTTAGCCTGTTAGTTGATAATTGTTAGTGGGAAGCCTATTAACACTTAAATTCAGCCGTGAAGCAATTGTACCGATTCACAACTCTATAAATAAGCTAGAATAAAGGATGGACTGTCTATTGTGCAACTGCTTTTGTGGAACTGTGAGAAGACTATGCCAATAGAAGAATAAAGAGAGAATGAGTTTTAGGGGACCATAAATCTTTGCTTGACCATGATGAATACTAGGTATGTGTTGAATTGGGCTCAATTTTTAGAAAGACCAACCTTGTGAAACAAGACATACCTGTCCACATACAAATCTTAATGACCCTTAGATTCCTGGCAACCAGTTCCTTACAGAGGGAATTAGCTGACAGGTCGGTGATATCCCAGCCATTCTTAAGCTCAGTCATCCCAGCTGTCTCAGATAATTAAACAGTTGTGCTATTGCATCAGATGTCTTTACATGGTGGTGAAACAGGCCAACATCAAAGCACAATTTGCAATGAAACCCTGCACCATTGCTATAGATAGTTTTCACATGACGTCACAGAGTCGGGGATTCCCTAGTGGTGGCCATCTTGCGGGTCAAGCTTACCGTACGGGTGACTGAGCACACATTGTAATGCACGAGTACAAAGTCTTCAAAAGAACCCAAGCAGGCTATTTAAAGCTAGCAATGGTGCACACCTGTTGTATTCACGGCTGTCGTAATAGGTCAAATGATGAAGTCAAGCGGAGCTTTTATGGAATTCCCACTGTACGGGAGCACGAAGGCGAGCAAACAAACTCAGCATACAAAGGAGAAATCTATGGCTTGCAAGAATCAACCGCAAGGATTATCAGCCTTCCAAACACAGCAAAGTCTGCTCCGATCATTTTATAAGTGGTAAGTTGTTTAAATAAACAATCAATTGTGTTTAAGCTTGTTTTTGGAAACCAAAACATCATGTGAACACTCTCTGGAGAATGCCTAACTGGAACCGCTGAGTATACGTTTACATTGTAATGTACACTTAATATCGCTCGTTTGTCACGTTTCCATTTGAAACTTGTCACTTCACTCACGCAAGGGTCATTTTTGAAAAACATTTTAGGTCTATTCTGTATGATTTGATTTGTGTTTGGGATGCAAACAGCGCGCCTTTTGGCGGATGCCACCTGAATCGCGCAGATCCGATTTTTTTTTTTAGGGGGGGCGTTGGAGTGTCTGATTATAATTTCAAAGTAAATTCTGTATTAAAATTACTAAATAAGCAAATCCGTTACAGTCCATGAAACAGGAAGTATAAGTATGAGAAAAAAACAGTTTAAATCGGAAAGCTGCGCACATTTGCGCAGCCCAAGCGGTGTGCAGGACTGCGCAAATGTGCGCCGCTTTCCAATTTAAACTGTTTTTTTCCTCATCCTTATACTTCCTGTTTCATGGACTGTAATGGATTTGCTTATTTAGTAATTTTAATACAGAATTTACTTTGAAATTATAATCAGACACTCCAACGCCCCCCGTAAAAAAAAAATCGGATCTGTGCGATTCAGGCGGCATCCGCCAAAAGGCGCGCTGTGAATATATAAAGTTGTATATATCAGACAGCCTTTAAAGTTTGATGAAGTCAGTTTCAGGCTTTGGCAGTTTCAGGCTTTGGCAGCCCTGCATAGTCACTTGAAAATGCATCTTTGTCCACTTCGTAGGGGTCAATTCCCCCAATCAAGGCCAGTTTGGCTGCATACCGTTGTCGTGAGATGTCGTCTAATGTATCTATATACTTCTGTTTGCTTGATTTTGCCGACATTGATCTTTATTTTAGAAAACTGACTATATAACTTCATAAATTCATCCGAGATAACGTAGCCAGTAGTGGCGATGGTCCGTTTTGTTTGCCCCGCAAGATGGCGGCTGGGGGGGCATTCCCGGGAATGCCATGACGTCAGTGAAAACTATCTATTGGTGTCTCAAATGTTGATTCTTAATAGGTCCGACAATGACTGTGCAGGACACTGTTGGGCTACTTACTAAAAGGCAGATGGCATGGTTTTGATGCATCAGATGGGAGACTGGGAAGCTTTCCCATCAAGAAAAGGTCAGTTGCATTGTAAGGGTGTGTGCTGAACTACACAGCAGAATGATCTCCCTCTCCCCTTAACCTTTCACATATACCCTAAAGTCCCTGACCCAGATTCACATACTTATCCACCAAACAGGTCTATTCAAATTCTACTTGACGACAGGATACAGACACACTGACTGTCAAAAATCAAAGTCTAATATAGAGATGTTTTAACAAGGTCTTTCAACACAATTGCTGTTCCTGACAATGCTATTTTTAGTAATTTTCATTTATTTCATTTTTCCATTGCTGTTATTGTGCCTCTGTGTTTGTAACACAGCATCTGTGAGTACACAGCCACAGCTGGAGGTACTTGAGCCACGTGGCAGACTGAAAATGATGCTCGGGCTGGTTGAGATCGAGCACCTTCAGTAAAAAGATAACAGATGGCTGCTGGTTAATAAATTATCACAGACTGGAATTTTGCATGTTTTGCATATTTGACTCCAAAGCCTTAAACTATTTGGAAAAATCATTTACCTTTGTTTTGTGCGCACGCACACGCTAAGACCTAAAGTCCCTAATTACCAAGGCCATTCTGATATCAATGGGTGAAGACAAAATTGCAGGCTTCTCCCCACCAGTGGCAGTTGCATGTTGTGAGTCACCTCTTTGCCCCAAATTTCAAGTCACAGCACTGTTTTTAAGGTTTATCACCAGTGCAGTTTGTGTGTGACACTAACATTATTAACTCAATGAATACATTTTTTGGGATGCCACTACTTAAGCCACCAGACAAGACATTTTTTCCCCTGCCTCTGTCTCTGATATAAAAACCTCAACCTTGCACTAAAATAAAAAAAACAGCTTTCTGCCCTTCTTTGTTGCCACTATCTTCCACTCAGCAGTGAATTAGACACACTGTATTCATTCATTCATTCATTCATTCATTCATTTATCAGGTACACACGTTTTCAAGATGAATGTCATTTTCAAAGAGGAAATGTCATGCTGGTGTGTGTACACAGTTTTATAAATCTGATTGTTTTTGTGTGTATACCATTTCCTGGTGTTTGCGCACATAATTTTTACTCTGGAATACATGCAAGGTTTCATATATGTATATAAGGCTCCAAAAACCTGGATTTTGCTATCTTCATGTCTCCAACAATCTCTCCAACAATGTGACACCAACTGACCTGAATACAAGGCCATGCATTCTACAAAAATACCCTCCATGCAGTGAATAATCTCTGCACAAAGCTGCAGGATGTGTCCTTGGTCCATAGTCTTCTCCACTGCTCTGACTTGTTATAAGGATCCTGGAGTGCAAATAGTACTTCGAAACTACACTTAAGTAAATCTACAGATGATGTGTTAAAATCTTACTCCCAGAAAACTGGAAGTGCAAAATCAGAAATGCATGCAAGTGAAAGTTAAAAAAAAATGTTACTTTCAAATATATAGTCAAGTATTAACAAGTTAAAATTAATTGTTTTAAACTGATGAAATGAAATTACTGTCATGTTTTCATGTGAAAAGTCACTTTTATTATTTATCTGTAACTGTGAGAAGATTTTTTTTAAAGCAGCAACTACACCATCTTACCTGAAAACATCATTCAGTTTCTGTAAGTTTGCTTGTTATACAGTGGTGCTTGAAAGTTTGTGAACTCTTTAGAATTTTCTAGATTTCTGCATAAATATGACCTAAAACAACATCAGGTTTTCACACAAGTCCTAAAAGTAGATAAAGAGAACCCAGTTAAACAAATGAGACAAAAGATATTATACTTGGTCATTTATTTATTGAGGAAAATGTTCCAGTATTACATATTTGTGAGTGGCAGAAGTATGTGAACCTCTAGGAGTAGCAGTTAATTTGAAGGTGAAATTAGTCTCAGGTGTTTTCAATCAATGGGATGACAATCAGGTGTGAGTGAGCACCCTGTTTTATTTAAAGAACAGGGATCTATCAAAGTCTGATCTTCACAACATATGTTTGTGGAAGTGTATCATGGTACCAACAAAGGAGATTTCTGAGGACCTCAGAAAAAGCATTTTTGATGCTCACCAGGCTGGAAAAGGTTACAAAACCATCTGTAAAGAGTTTGGACTCCACCAATCCACAGTCAGACAGATTGTGTATAAATAGAGGAAATTCAAGACCATTGTTACCCTCCCCAGGAGTGGTCGACCAACAAAGATCACTCCAAGAGCAAGGTATGTAATAGTCTGCGAGGTCACAAAGGACCCCATGGTAACTTCTAAGCAACTGGAGGCCTCTCTCACATTGGCTAATGTTAATGTTCATGAGTCCACCATCAGGAGAACACTGAACAACAATGCATGGCAGGGTTGCAAGGAGAAAACCACTGCTCACCAAAAAGAACATTGCTGCTCGTCTGCGGTTTGCTAAAGATTACATGGACACGCCAGAAGGCTATTGGAAAAAATGCTTTGTGGACGGAGGAGACCAAAATAGAACTTTTTGGTTTAAATGAGAAGCATTATGTTTGGAGAAAGGAAAACATTGCATTCCGGCATAAAAACCCTATCCCATCTGTGAAACATGGTGGTGGTAGTATCATGGTTTGGGCCTGTTTTGCTGCATCTGGGCCAGGACAGCTTGCCATCATTGATGGAAAAATGAATTCTGAATTATACCAGCAAATTCGAAAGGAAAATGTCAGGACATCTGTCCATGAACTGAATCTCAAGAGATGGGTCATGCAGCAAGACAACAACCCTAAGCACACAAGTCATTCTACCAAAGAATGGTTAAAGAAGAATAAAGTTCATGTTTTGGAATGGCCAAGTTAAAGTCCTGACCTTAATCCAATCGAAATGTTGTGGAAGGACCTGAAGCGAGCAGTTCATGTGAGGAAACCCACCAACATCCCAGAGTTGAAGCTGTTCCATACGGAAGAAAAAGCTAAAATTCCTCCAAGCTGGTGTGCAGGACTGATTAACAGTTACCAGAAACATTTAGTTGCAGTTATTGCTGCACACGGGGGGTCACACCAGATACTGAAAGCGAAGGTTCACATACTTTTGCCACTCACAGATATGTAATATTGGATCATTCTCCTCAATAAATAAATGACCAAGTATAATATTTTTGTCTCATTTGTTTAACTGGGTTCTCTTTATCTACTTTTAGGACTTGTGTGAAAATCTGATGATGTTTTAGTTCATATTTACTGTATGCAGAAATATAGAAAATTCTAAAGGGTTCACAAACTTTCAAGCACCACTGTATAGTTAATATTAACAAATTAGTGAAAATTGCTTCAACCACCTTCAAATTAGAAGGATTTCATGCTTCTATGAAGGCAAAGGCGATGCCTCTTCTTATATATGCTTTTGTTTATTCCAAAATATTTACATAAACATTTGAGGTAGGGCTAGGGATGCTCATCATCAAGGTCAAAACTGCAGACTTATCCATTTTCAAATGTACATGGATAGCTCTAGTGCTAACTACATTAGCATGAGAAGGTCACAGCAGATGAAAAATTGGTACAATACTTGTAGTTTGTTCCAATAATGTATATGTTCTATCTCATCTCAGTGAGAAAGAACATATAGTACATAAGATAATGTATATGTTCTATCTCAATATCATCCAATTGTATAATGATGATTTTAAGTACAACCCCAATTCCAAAAAAGTTGGGACAAAGTACAAATTGTAAATAAAAACGGAATGCAATAATTTACAAATCTCAAAAACTGATATTGTATTCACAATAGAACATAGACAACATATCAAATGTCGAAAGTGAGACATTTTGAAATTTCATGCCAAATATTGGCTCATTTGATATTTCATGACAGCAACACATCTCAAAAAAGTTGGGACAGGGGCAATAAGAGGCTGGAAAAGTGAAAGGTACAAAAAAGGAATAGCTGGAGGACCAAACTGCAACTCATTAGGTCAACTGGCAATAGGTCATTAACATGACTGGGTATAAAAAGAGCATCTTGGAGTGGCAGCGGCTCTCAGAAGTAAAGATGGGAAGAGGATCACCAATCCCCCTAATTCTGCGCTGACAAACAGTGGAGCAATATCAGAAAGGAGTTTGACAGTGTAAAATTGCAAAGAGTTTGAACATATCATCATCTCCAGTGCATAATATCATCAAAAGATTCAGAGAATCTGGAAGAATCTCTGTGCGTAAGGGTCAAGGCCGGAAAACCATACTGGGTGCCCGTGATCTTCAGGCCCTTAGACAGCACTGCATCACATACAGGCATGCTTCTGTATTGGAAATCATAAAATGGGCTCAGGAATATTTCCAGAGAACATTATCTGTGAACACAATTCACCATGCCATCCGCCGTTGCCAGCTAAAACTCTATAGTTCAAAGAAGAAGCCGTATCTAAACATGATCCAGAAACACAGACATCTTCTCTGGGCCAAGGCTCATTTAAAATGGACTGTGGCAAAGTGGAAAACTGTTCTGTGGTCAGACGAATCAAAATTTGAAGTTCTTTATGGAAATCAGGGACGCCATGTCATTTGGACTAAAGAGGAGAAGGATGACCCAAGTTGTTATCAGCGCTCAGTTCAGAAGCCTGCATCTCTGATGATATGGGGTTGCATTAGTGTGTGTGGCATGGGCAGCTTACACATCTGGAAAGACACCATCAATGCTGAAAGGTATATCCAGGTTCTAGAGCAACATATGCTCCCATCCAGACGACGTCTCTTTCAGGGAAGACCTTGCATTTTCCAACATGACAATGCCAAACCACACACTGCATCAATTACAGCATCATGGCTGCATAGAAGAAGGGTCCGGGTACTGAACTGGCCAGCCTGCAGTCCAGATCTTTCACCCATAGAAAACATTTGGCGCATCATAAAACGGAAGATACGACAAAAAAGACCTAAGGCAGTTGAGCAACTAGAATCCTACATTAGACAAGAATGGGTTAACATTCCTATCCCTAAACTTGAGCAACTTGTCTCCTCAGTCCCCAGACATTTACAGACTGTTGTAAAGAGAAAAGGGGATGTCTCACAGTGGTAAACATGGCCTTGTCCCAACTTTTTTGAGATGTGTTGTTGTCATGAAATTTAAAATCACCTAATTTTTCTCTTTAAATGATACATTTTCTCAGTTTAAACATTTGATGTGTCATCTATGTTCTATTCTGAAACTTGCACATCATTGCATTCTGTTTTTATTTACAATTTGGACTTTGTCCCAACTTTTTTGGAATCGGGGTTGTATTACACCCACACCATACAGTATTTTAAATTTTATCAAACAATTATTGCTAAATGTATTGTCATTCAAAAGCAACATCATGCAGTATGTTTTCATGAATGTGTTAAAACATGCCATTTCTTTGAACAGTTCTTTTGAAAAGTTCTCATCTCATTATCTCTAGCCGCTTTATCCTTCTACAGGGTCGCAGGCAAGCTGGAGCCTATCCCAGCTGACTACGGGCGAAAGGCGGGGTACACCCTGGACAAGTCGCCAGGTCATCACAGGGCTGACACATAGACACAGACAACCATTCACACTCACATTCACACCTACGGTCAATTTAGAGTCACCAGTTAACCTAACCTGCATGTCTTTGGACTGTGGGGGAAACCGGAGCACCCGGAGGAAACCCACGCGGACACGGGGAGAACATGCAAACTCCACACAGAAAGGCCCTCGCCGGCCCTGGGGCTCGAACCCAGGACCTTCTTGCTGTGAGGCGACAGCGCTAACCACTACACCACCGTGCCGCCTTGAAAAGTTCTGAAATGGTCCATTATTGTACATCTATCCATTATCTATACTGCTTATCTGTCAGGGTTGCAGGGAATTTGGAGCCAATCCCAGCTGACTTCAGATGAGAGGCAGGGTAAATCCTGGGCAGGTTGCAAACTACTGCAGGGCAAATGCAGAGATGAAAAACCATTCACAAACATGGGCAATTTAAAGTAGCCAGTTGAGTTAATATGCATGTCTTTGGACTGGGAAGAAACTAGAGTACCTGGAGGAAACCTACACTGGCACAGGAAGAACATGCAAACTCCTCAAAGAAAGACCCCAGTTGGCTGGAAGGATTGAACCGAGAACCTTCTTGCTGTGAGGCAACAGTGCTAAACACTGCACCACCAGGCTGCACATTATTGCACATATTGTCATAAATTAAATATAGTAACTAAATTAATAGACCAATTAATTGAACGAATACACTCACCAGCCACTTTATTAGGTACACCCATACACCTGCTGTTTTATGCAGATATCTAATCAGCCAATCCCTTCACAGTGGCACAATGCTTAAAATAATGCACATGCAAACGAAGAGCTTCAGTTAATGGTCGCTTCAAACATCAGATTGGGAAAATGGTGATCTCTGTGATTTTCACTGTTGCATGGGTGTTGATGCTAGATGGACTGGTTTGAGTATTTCAGAAACTGCTGATCTCCTGGGGTTTTCACACACAACAGTCTCTAGAGTTTACACAGAATGGTGTGAAAAACAAAATACGTTGAGTGCCAGTTCCCATGTTGATAAGAGAGGTCAGAGGAAAATGGCCAGATTGGTTTGAGCTGCCAGGAAGGATATTGCAACTAATAGCAACTCTTTACAACCATGGTGTGGGTGCAATCAGTTAATTATTGATATTAAGTGATCAATCTCGTTAAATCAGTCTCATTAAATTTTGAAGGTTAATAATTAAAATGAATCAATCCCATTGAATCATTTACTTTGACTCACTTGAAGTGAATCATACCATAGAATCAGTCTCATTCAGTGAATCATTCAATGAATCGTTTAGTGAATCATTTAGTGAATCGTTCAATGAATCGTTTAGTGAATCATTTGGTGAATCGTTCAATGAATCGTTTAGTGAATCATTTGGTGAATCGTTCAATGAATCATTTAGTGAATCATACCATTAATCCTGGTGCTTAATAATAAGTTACCAAACAGCTAAATTATGGTACATTTCCAAATTATTAAGATCACTTACCATATAACATTTGCACCCTTTTGAATTCTTCGAGAAGATTGGGGATTTCAGATATTGTTGTTCACACAAATAAACAGTTTGTTTAATAAATGAATTTATTATACAAAGATAAAAAGGTAAAATAATAAATCAATATATATACAAGCAGTGAGGTGTGTGTGTGAAGGACTTGACCATGTGTTTAGCCTCGTGTAGCTAACTACACGTGGTGGAGGCCTAGCTTGTTGGTAGCTAAACAAAAGAATGTTATCTAAACAGAACAAAGGATTAGCTCTGTGCTTAGCCTCGTGTAGCTAACTACACGTGGTGGAGGCCTAGATTAGCCTTGTGTTGCTAGTGTGTGTTTGCTAAAGGCCCTATGGCCTAGCTAAAGTGTGTCTGTTAGGCCTGGTGAGGCCTACTGAGCACGTGTTGCTAAAGACAAGGGTATTAGCCGTAGCTAACTAAAAGCTAGCTTGTGGATTTCTAGCTGAGGTGTGGTTTATCAGGCCTGATGGCCTGCTGAGCACATGGTAGGCCTTGATTAGCTTTGTGTTGCTAAGCAGACAAAAGGGAAGCTGTAGCTAACCCACTAGCTCATAACCATACTGAATCCACTGAAATCTTGAGATCAAGATGTATAATAAGAGAACTATATGTTAGTAGTAAAGAATAAAAGAGAGAAGCATGCGCAGCCTATCTATTAAACAATTGAGAGAACATAGAACCAAAATAAATCAACACGCTGCGTGTCTAACAGTGTAACAGATAAACCTGGGTTTAAATTCACACTATTTCAAATAAAAGCAAATTCCTAAGACTATCCTAATTATGCCCAAATGCCAAAATCTTACTTAATCCTGCCTTTAGCAAGATATGAAGAACTATTCGCCGGTGTAGTTTCGGGCCTCGCCGTGGGAGCACGTGAGCCGCTCGTGATGGAGGCGGAGAAAACTTTCGGGTCCAGCGGAGCACTTGGGTGGTTCCCGTGGAAAGCAGAGGATTCTTGGTCCGAACCTCAGCATTCGTGAGGAAAAGTCTCTGATCAGAATCAGATGCACAGCACTTTTGAGTTAAAAAGGATTCAATCGCTTCTTAACTTCTGACTGCCTGGGCTGCAGTCGTGACGTCACTTCTAATGCAAGTTGTAACTCAGGTTGAGTTTAAAGATCGCGCGATTCTAGAGTTTACCTTTGCCAAGGGTAAGAAGATCGCGCTGAGTGATGGATCTTGCAAGAAAGAAGACGTCTTTTTGGGTGGAGAGCGCGCCTCTTTATACATCCAGATCCATCGGAAGCCAGACATGAGAGACCAAGATGGAAGCGTTGTCCCATTGTTTTATGTTTCCTTGAATGATGACGTAGATGATCCCGCCCACGCGTGACGTAGGTCACACGGAAGTGGACTGGGAATTGTAGTTCTGACACAAGATGGCGGCATGATACCTACAATGGTGAGCAGAAAAGCATCTCAGCATGCAACAGCAGAAGACCACACTGGATTCCACTCCAGCCAAGAACAGGAGTCTTATGCCACTTTTCCACTACCAACGCAGCTGAGTTGGGCTGAGCCGTGCCGTGCTGAGTTGGGCTGAGTCGAGCTGATTGGGGCTGTTGGGGTTGCATTTCAACTACAACCGCGCTGAACCGTGCTGGCTGGAAGTGGGTGGACACATTGGGTGGAGTTAGCGTAAGTGGGTGGACGTCACGTGATGTTGTTAGGTGGCGCAAACAGTGACATCAGTGGCCTTTTAAGCGGTAGTCTCATGACCCGGATAGTAAACAATAAACATGGAGGACATGGAGTCGTTAGTGTTGCTGGTCTTGGTGCTGTGGCTTGTTGTCACCAACAACGCCAACAGATACTGGCAAGAGCGTAAAGATGAGGCGAGGCGCATAAGGCTTCAGAAATTCTCGTAATTCGTAATTCTTCTTCTTCCGGGTTTACGGTGTTTACAGATCCCAGCGTGCTTGCGGGGCATGTGTGGGCATGTGAGGACACTCCTCCTCACCAGTCAGTGCACAGGGGAGTGTCTCCTCACGCCCCTAGCCCCACTCGGCTCGGTTTGGCTCGCTTCAGCCCCACTCCAAAACCGTGCGAGTTTTAGGTGCTGAGTAGGGCTGAAGTGAGCTGAGTCGTGCTGCTCTGAGGTAGTCGAAACGCGAGGCGTGTCGGGCTGAAGTGAGCTGAAAAAGGGTAGTGGAAAAGGGCCATTAGAATCCAGAACAAGTTCCTATTAAAGTGGCCAGTGAGTGTATATTTATACAATAATGAGCAGAGCTTGGTGAAAATGGTAAGATGCAATGTAAAGAGACCTCAAATGTTTGCTATGTAAATTTTAATATACTGTACAACTGTATTTAATATTATGTGCGGCATTCCAGTTCATCCCAAAGGTGTTCAGTGGGGTTGATGTCAGGGCTCTGTGCAGGTTACTCAATCACTTCAGCCTTGGCAAACAATGTCTTCATAGACCTCACTTTGTGCACAGGGGCATTGTCATGCTGGAAAATTGTTTGGGCTCCTTAGTTCTAGTGAAAGGAAATTGTAATGGTCCAACATACAAAGATATCCTATACAATTGGGTGCTTCAAACTTTGTGGCAATATTTTGGGGAAGGCCCACATATGGGTGTGATGGTCATTTTGTCCACATATTTTTGGCCATGTAGTTGTAGGGACAGTGGCCATGCCCATAACCATGGTAACCCTTTCACAACCAGTTTGAAACACACTCATCTTTGTACTTGATGCCATGCTTTATCTCCTCCCCTTCCTCTGACTTCCTGTAATGGTATTGGACTGCTTTAAATCAGTGAGGGAAATGAAATCTCCCTCTCTCTGGCCATGGATGTCCTCTCTGATGGACTGCACGCGTGAAAGAGAGAAGCCGATGCATTTGGCGCTACAGAAGGACAGAGAACAAAGAACCAGCTATTGATACCTGACTTTAGCCAAAGTTCAATGTGCTTGACCTTCGTGGAGTTGCAATAATAATTGAACTGGTTATAGTTACTGCAGTCTATGCAGTACTTCAAAAAAGGAAAGAGGCGACCGGATCCCTCTGCCCCCTTTTCTCCAATGTCGACAAAATTATAAGCAAGACTCTTTCTAGATCATCGGGTGCCTGACGAGACATCGAGGATCTTCAGCTGACGAGCTGCGGAAGGAGCAAAACCGTCTTCTCTCTAGATCTGTGTTCCGTGCTGTCTCGGATTAGAAGGGTCACTTTCAATACTGTCTTCTCCCGGATAACAGAAGGCACTTCCAATCGCTAATGAATAAGGCTGGCATCTGGGCAAAGTTGTTAGTTTTACTTGTAGCTAGTTAACGTGAACAGTGTTTCTTTGAATTCATTTATGATTTTAAATGTACGCATTTTGATTCACATAAGTCGGTCTTAGACCATGTGTTGTTGGTTTACTTTGTTTACTATCTGTTTAGTTTGATTATGCCTGCGCTCTCTCGCGCTCTCTCTTTCTTGCATTTTAACCGAGGCTAGTTCAAACTCCAGTTTACTTTGTTTTAATTTTCGCGTGCTCTCCTTGTAGGCGCAGCCTGGCACAGCTCGTGCATTCCATTCGCATTACACACACACACAAAACCAACCACGTGATTTTCCCTATCACATTTTAACATCCACTCACCCTATTACTTCTGATCACCATTAGCACCTTAATTATCATACACTACTGATTCTTATATTTGTATATATTGTACCATCATTTATACTGAATTATTCCTTGGCTGCTATTGTTGCTATATCTGATCAGTATTAGTTTGCTAAGTCCTGAAAGCTATTTCAATAAATGGTATCTTTGGAATAAACTGTGTCCTGTTTACTGTTACAATATTCACTGAAGTGCCAACCTCTGCCAAGAAAAGAACGCTAATTGCCTTCACCTATGTTGTTAGAAGAAGAAACCTTTATTTGTCACATGCACACTTTCAAGCACAGTGAAATTCATCCTCTGCAGTTAACCCATCTGAAGCAGTGAACACACATGCGCGCGCACACTCCAAGCAGTGGGCAGCCACACCAGAGCGCCCGGGGAGCAGTCAGGGGTTAGGTACCTTGCTCAAGGGCACCTCAGCCCAAGGCCGCCCCATGTCACGATTTTGTTAATGAATTTATGAGACTGATACCTTTTTACATGAGATTGATACCTTTTTACATGAGACTGATTTGATTGATTTTAATAGTTTAGCTATAAACTATTAGATACACTAATGATTAATTAATTTATGAGACTGATTAATTAATTTACGAGACTGATTTGGTAAGCCCATTGCACCTACATAGTGTATGTTCTGAAATGCAACCTTAGCAGATAGAATAGGTTTCCTCCTACTACTTCCATGTGCTGATTCTCAAAATCACCTCCTTTACACGGGCGGCACGGTGGTGTAGTGGTTAGCGCTGTCGCCTCACAGCAAGAAGGTCCAGGTTCGAGCCCCGTGGCCGGCGAGGGCCTTTCTGTGTGGAGTTTGCACGTTCTCCCCGTGTCCGCGTGGGTTTCCTCCGGGTGCTCCGGTTTCCCCCACAGTCCAAAGACATGCAGGTTAGGTTAACTGGTGACTCTAAATTGACCGTAGGTGTGAATGTGAGTGTGAATGGTTGTCTGTGTCTATGTGTCAGCCCTGTGATGACCTGGCGACTTGTCCAGGGAGTACCCCGCCTTTCGCCCGTAGTCAGCTGGGATAGGCTCCAGCTTGCCTGCGACCCTGTAGAAGGATAAAGCGGCTAGAGATAATGAGATGAGACCTCCTTTACAGTCCATCTGGTGGCTAAGAATTGTTCTGTGATTTTAGAAAAAGGGTTCAAGTTCTCCAATCGCATCAATCACTAACATACAGATTTTTATCGATTTATTTATTTTTACCTCCAGAACAACCAAGTGTTTCCTGCTTACAGAATCCATTCGCATTCTTATATAAGCTCTCATTATTCTCAGACTTTACTACTGAAAACTTGCTTTATCCTTTTATATGTTACATCTCCTCTTCAGAGCACTGAAAATTCTGCTTGTTATCCATTTAAAAACTTCTTAAAATTCTCTCCTGTGACTGTCATACTGAGATCAATTTACTGGCTTCCTGTTGTGACACAAATTAAATTCAAACTTCTTGTCCTTATAATGCAGTCATGAAAGGGCTCTGCACCATATTTATGCAACCAACTTCCTAACTACACACTTGCCTGCTATGTCTGCAGCCTCAGGGCACCTGGCATTCCCCTCTCTGAGTTATGAACAGTCATTGTCCTGAATTCAGTGTCCACTATTGACAAGTCTTACCACAAATGCAGCAAGGCCACTAGCATTGTGGATGACCCCTCCCACCCTCTCATGTATTCCCTTCTGGCAGAAGGTACTGGAGCATCTGTGCCATCATCACAAGTTTCCAAAACAGCTGATTCCCTGAGGCAGTCAGAATACTAAACACACCATTGCATCTAATCACCTACCTGGACTAGTCAAACCCTTCCCAACACCCACCGTCGTACATCCATCACCACACACCTGCACTTTATAATGGGGATTTTTATTGTTATGAGACACTTTTTTTATGTGCTGCTACTTTTTACTTGATCTTGTGGCTACACTTCTATTCACAGTCAACAGTTTACAGGTAGTTGTCTGCACTGGTTCCTTCCTTGCAATCCTCTTCTTTTGTCCTGTCTAGTTAGTGTGTGCTGTCCTGTTTATTATGTGCCCTATGTTGTGCTGCACTGTGATTCCGAATGAACAGCATTCTGTTCTAGTGGATATGAGTTTTATGTCCAGGAATGAAATAAAATCCCTCTTGACATGACTTGACAGGTATTTCAGTGGTAAGATAAGCTACCAACTTTCCAGATATTCTCCTCTCTTCATTCACTTTACAAATATATAAAAACCAGCATACCTCTTTAGGCAATATCTAAGATAATAAATTGTCATTTTTCTCTGCACTTCCATTTGCATTTTTGCAGTAGATATTGGTACAAACTTCTTTGTATTTACCATTTCTGCATGTTGTTAAAATTTTCTATTTTGATACCAGCGAAACCACTGTAGCACCTGTAAAAAGCAGCATGAGTATGTAGAATTATTACAGCTTCTCTAGGATTGTTTTGTTATTCTTTGTATAAGAGCATTTGGTAGATACACGTTCTCGTTATTGGTCCACTTGAGCTCGAGTAGGGAGTCATCTCTTTCCTCCTCTTCTCCTTCCTTGTTGAGCTTGATAAGCTTGACATTTTTGTTGAGCTCAGTGTTAATGAGCTTGAACATGACTGTGAAGACCCAGTCTAAAATGGAAGCGTCTTCTACAGTACAGGCATAGGAGGGATGGTTCTTCCTGGGTGTAGGCTAATTTCTCTTTCCTCAGCATATTTCTGATTTGAGGCCTTGAATGTCATCGCCACTACAGTTGAGCTCTGTCTGTCTTTGGCCAGGGACTCTTAGCTGCTGAGGGGGACATGTTGCTCTTGATCACATCTTTGTACCCTTTCAAGGGTCTCTGTAGTATGTCTCTGACGTGGATGGAATACTGAAACACGAGCAGGTGGGAAATGGCATTAAAACAGACTTTATTTTGACTTTTTGCTTGCTTTTCAGCTTCAGTATTCTTATTCGTTCACTTGCGCGTGTGCACATGCACACGTTCTGGTTGGGAGAGATCCTCTCTCTTCACTCTCTCCCTCCTTTTCTATCCTCTGTCATCACTGCTACAAACACACAACATTAATTGACATGTGCAATGACTTTGCCACTCATTTTCCCTGGCCATGCCCTCTATTCACAAACCAACGCTTGGCCACGCCCCCACTGCTACATACCCCACTGCCTGACTCAGGCTGGGGAGCCATCTGGCCTGCAGCAGACTCCCTCGATGGGACAGAAAGTTTGCCACCACCATCTGCGCCTCCAGCCTATGGACCACCTCAAATTTAAAAGGCTGGAGGGCGAGATAACAATGGGTGATCCATGCATTGGCATCCTTCATGCAATGGAGCCACTGGAGCGGCGCGTGGTCCGAACAAAGGGTGAAAGGGCACCCCAGAAGGTCATACTGGAGGGTGAGGACCACCCACTTGATGGCCAGGCACTCCTTCTCGATGGTGGTGTTTTACTTTCATACATCGAGAGCTTGCAACTGATGAACAGCACTGAACATTCCTTGTCCTCCACCTTCTGGGACAAAATGGCCCCCAGCTCTCTGTCTGACACATCCATCTGCAAAATAAAAGGGAGAGAGAAGTCAGGGGAGTATAAAAGAAGCCCCCCACACAATACAGCTTTTACCTCAGTGAAGGCCTGTTGGCATTGCTTTGCCTACTGGACAGGATCTGGTGCTCCTTTTTTAGTGTGATCAGTCAGCGGGCTGGTGACATCTGAATAATTAGGTATGAACCTGCAGTAGTAGCCAGCCAGCCCCAGGAACTGTCTCACACCCTTTTTGGTCTTGGGCCTCAGGCAGGGATGCACCTGCCATGACCCAAGTGGAAACCCAGATACTATAATTCCACCCACCCAATCTCACACTTTTTTTGGGTTAGTTGTGAGGCCTGCACACCTCAGTGACTCCAGGATGGCCCTAAGGTGCCCTGGCCAATCATTGCTATATATAATGATGTCTAGGTAGGCTGCAGCATAGGTGGCATGGGGCTGAAGAATCTTGTCCATGAGCCGCTGGAACATAGCAGGAGCTCCAAATAACCTGAAAGAAAGTATGATGAATTGGTGTAAGCCGAATGGTGTGGAAAAGGCCATTTTTTTTCAGGAAAGAGGAGTCGAGGGTATTTGCCAATATCCCTTTGTCAAATCCAGTGTTGAATAAAAGCAAGCAGTGTCTAATCGATTGAGCAACTCATCAATGCAAGGCATTAGGTACGTGTCAAATTTAGACACCGTGTTGACTTTTCTATAGTCCACACAGAACTGGACCAACCTGTTGGTCTTGGGGACCAGGACCACCAGGCTGCTCCAGTCACTGTGGTACTCCTCAATTATGCCCATTTCAAGCATGGTCTTGAGTTTGTCTCGAACCACCGGTTTTTTTTGTTTGTTTGTTTTTTTGTGTTCAGCCAAGCAGTATGGGTGGCTACACACCACCATCCCTGGGGGCATTACAATTTGGTGCTCTATGAGGTGAGTGTGGCTGGGAAGGGGTGAGAACTTGCAACCAGGCAACCTCTGTGATTTGGGCCAGGGCGAGGTGGTCTCCACAGGCGACCAGAGTGGCTTGAGTGGTTGCTTTTGTTTTTACCTCCGGCCCCAGCTCTGCCCTCTCCAGAACTACCAATGCCAATGGCATGGGGATCCCCTCGTTCCAGTGTTTTAACAGGTTGAGGTGGTATATTTGTAGTGCCCTGCCCCTATCCATTCGACTCACCTCATAGTCAATGTCCCCGATTCACCATGTGACCTCAAAGGGCCCTTGATAGATGCTGGTGCCAACTGATTTAATTCCCAATAACCAATACAGCTTGTGAACTGTGTGTGACATAAACATAGTGCCTTGGTCAGTCAGGATTTCTTTGGGAATCCTGACTCTGGAGATAATTTTAAACAGTGCCTCTGCCACATTACATGTGGAAATGTTACACAGTGGGACTCATCTCATCTCATTATCTAAAGCCGCTTTATCCTGTTCTACAGGGTCACAGGCAAGCTGGAGCCTATCCCAGCTGACTACGGGCGAAAGGCAGGGTACACCCTGGACAAGTCACCAGGTCATCACAGGGCTGACACATAGACACAGACAACCATTCACACTCACATTCACACCTACGGTCAATTTAGAGTCACCAGTTAACCTAACCTGCATGTCTTTGGACTGTGGGGGAAACCAGAGCACCCGGAGGAAACCCACGTGGACACGGGGAGAACATGCAAACTCCACACAGAAAGGCCCTTGCCGACCACGGGGCTCGAACCCGGACCTTCTTGCTGTGAGGCAACAGCGCTAACCACTACACCACCATGCCGCTCACAGTGGGACTGCTTCCAGATATTGCGTTGCATAGTCCACTAGGACTAAAATAAAGTGATATCCCCATGCTGACCGATCTAATGGCCCAACAACATCCATGCCAATTCTCTTGAAGGGGGTCTTGATTAGAGGGAGAGGGCACAAAAGTCCTTTTGGAGAACTAGCTGGGTTTACCAGTTGGCATCACAGCATGCCACACACCACCGATGGACATCCCCGCGAATCCCTGGCCAATAGAACAGGGCCATTATTTGGGCTAGTGTTTTATCCTGACCTAAATATCCAGCCATCGGATTAAAGTGAGCCACATGGAGTACAAGTTCCCTACGTTTTTTTGGAATTAACAGCTGAGTTATCTGTTCACTGGTTTGAGTGTCCTGTGTCACTCAGTACAGCCTATCTTTAATAATTGCAAAGTACATGTAACCCACTACTGGGTATGTACACGTCGATGATAGGCCAGTTTCTTAATATACAAGATTTGAGACTCTAGGCTCTGGAGAGAGAGAAAACACAGTGCAAGTAAAAGACACCACACAGGGATATACGTTTTTTCTTTCTTTTAGTAGTAGAATTGAAAAGTATTTACAATAACCCAAAATAAAATTTGACCCTTTAGGAATAAAATAAAAAAAATAATAATAATTGTCCTTTGAAAAAGCTGGGTAGTAGTCCTTTAACTAAATGTAGAAGACAGTTCAATGGAGTTCCTTTAAGTTGTGTCCTTTAAGTTGTTCTTCAAAAAAGAAAAAGAGTTCTTTCCAGGTAGGTTCAGTTCAAGGCGTTAATCCTTAGTTCAGTTTGTTAAGCGTAACAGTCAATAAGTCAAGTCAGTCACAGTCAGATGATGTGACACGTGCCGGCCACAATCCTACCAGATTTTGCCATAGGGAATGACAACAGGAATCACTCGAACGGGTGGCTCGCCATCAAATGAAGACATCGGATCTTCCGCGGAATTCGGATCCAACCCAAAAACTTGACCTGTGTAACCATACCCTTCATTAAGCTATGATATACACATCAGGCCAAATGTCAAATATACCTTCAAATATAATCAGTTTAAACTTCAAGTAGTTGTACAACATTTAACTCAATCATCTCAAAGTAAAAGCTATGCAAACTGCATACACTTCTTTCATACTGAAAAGCATTGCATACTATTCAGTTAAATTACCATTATCAAGTAAACAGGATGAATACTATGAAATAACAACACTGTACTGAAACCGCAGCAATTACACAACATTACCGAGTACAGTGGCTTCTCATGAGGACACGTTCAGTCCTTTCACGCGCTTGGTGCGTGATCACAGCAAGTGAAAAACATTCAGCTCACTCCGAGCCATAAACTTACTCTTATCAACCAAAATGTACCCTCTCAGATTCCTCACAACAAATATTAACAAAACAAAATACAATTCTCAAGTTTTTTCCGAAGTATTAAGCAAATTAACAGCTGTTTCAACAGTAAGGGAAAAATAGACAAATTTCCTTACCGAGACAATTCAACAAAAGAAAAACTCGACGAAACGAAACTTCTGGTCATCAAAACATACATCAGGTCACGGAGCTGGTCGCTCGGTAAACAGAAAGGAACTTACACGTCCTAAACACTTAGAAATATTTTCTTTCCAAAGTTTCTAGCTCGCAGGTGGAGCAGAGAAAAACGGAGTCTCCAACTCTTTGGCTTCCCTCAGCTCGACTGACTGGAAATGGCTACGCAGTAAGCAGACTGCTTGCAAAACAGCGTGTCAAAATAAAAGTACCCAATCATAATCGTCACAGTAAAAGTACTTGACATAACAGTACATGTAAACCATGTTTTTACAATAACAACCCATCATTCATGAATTGTATTATCAGAATTATCACTATTTATTATCCCATTTTACTATTTGTGCTATTTATGCTTTTTAATCAACTATTTATCAACTATTTATTGTACCTTTACACTATGCATTTGTCACCTGGGTTACACCCTCCCTCTCTAAACTGGCATGAGTCCCTTCATGACATTTTCAGATGGAAAAGCGTTACCCTCTAATGTTTCAACTAAAGCGTTGTTAAAAGCTTCAAGAATAGTCTGAGCAAAAGAAATGAAAGGTTTGCCTAATTGGGGATAAGTAAACCTTCCGGGAGCTTTTCTCTGATGTTCAGATCTACGCAATGTGTCATGGTCTGGCTCACTAACACCGGCTGGGCCTTCTACAGAACTTGACTCAGGACAGGAGTTAGTAAGTGTAGGACAGGGTTTGTCAGTGTTGGGAACAACTGTCAAATCAGATAGATCCAGCAATGGGGTTTCATTGTCAACTCTTCCGGGTTGAACAACTGATACTACTGTATCACTTGGCTCTTGAAAAGAGGTAGTTGTCAACTTTGGCTCACTTAGAGTGATTGCTACTTCCTGATCATTTTCTGTTTGTTTGGTTTCTTTACGTTCAACTTATGACTCAGGTTCTGCATTCATGTTGTTCTGGTTCGAAGGCAATTCTCTCTCAGCAGGTTCAGTATCAACTGGATCATCAGGTGGGAACTGAATAAGGTCAAGTTCTTCTTCTGCTGTAGAGGAACTTGGGATGTCAGAGCATTGAACTTCAGGAGTGGTTCCAGGTACGGTTTCAGGTATGGCTGACGAATGATTCAGAGGACTTATCTGTGTAACATCTGGAGCTCCAGGACCAATGACTCTTGTCTCTACCTCAAAACGTAGAGGATATGACAATGAATGGTCCCCTTCATCAGACTCATCAGGGTTTTCAGCTGACTGAGGGGTACTTTGTCTGGTTCTGGAGACTCGTACTGGCTGTTCAGGCTCCGTATCTTCTTCAGCAAGAAACCCACATGGCAGTAGGAGATCCCTGTGTAGAGTACGGGTGGGTCCATCCTGACCCGCAGGACACACCGTGTAGACTAGTAGCTCTCCTGCTCTCTTCTGTACAACATACACAGTGGGCTCCCATCAATCAGCAAGTTTATGCTTGTTGCGAAGTCTGAGGTTACGTACAAGAACTCGATCCCCCATTTCCAGACATGACTCTCTCACTCTCATATCAAACCTTTTTTTGTTTTTGTCAGCTACTTTCTTCACATTTTTGATGGCAATGCTGTAACTTTCCTTCAAGTAGGACTTCAAGTTTTTCACGTACTGAGAGTGTGACGTGGATGAGGCTCCTTTGACTGGTAACCCGAAAGCTATGTCGATGGGCAATCTGGGCTGGCGCCCAAACATGAGCTCATATGGTGAATACCCAGTCACCTCATTCTTTGTACAATTGTATGCGTGCGTTAATGGCTTTACATACTCACGCCATCTGGTCTTTTCTTTCTCCCTCAGGGTACCCAACATACTCAGCAGAGTACGATTGTAGCGCTCTACAGGATTACCTCTGGGGTGATAGGGACTTGTTCTGACTTTCTTTGTACCCACTAAGGCACAGAGCTCTTTGACAATTTGTGACTCAAAGTCACGGCCTTGATCGCTGTGTAGGCGCTCTGGGAAGCCATAATGGGTGAAAAACTGCTCCCACAGGTAATGCGCAACAGTGATGGCCTTTTGTTCTTTTGTGGGTATCGCCACAGCATACTTTGTGAAATGGTCAGTTATTACCAATATGTCCTTTGTGTTGTGGCTATCCGGTTCGAGGGACAAGAAGTCCATACAGACCAGTTCCATGGGTCGGCTGGTTGGGATACTGACCATCGGCGCGGCCTTCTCTGGCTGACGTTTTCGCTTGACACACCTCGGACACCTTTTGACCTTGGACTCGACATCTGCTGACATCTTCGGCCAATAAAACCTGGACCTGGCCAGCTCAAGGGTGCACTCGATACCGAGATGACCCATCTCGTCATGGAGACTGGTGAGTACAGATAGCCTCAAAACACATGGAAGAACAAGTTGGTACTCTGGCCTATCTTCACACTGTCACTTGCGGTATAACAGTGACTCTTTGACTTCAAAGCGGCTCATTTCTCTAAGCATAAGCATCAGCTCTGGTGACTGTACGTCCTGTTGAGGTGCAGGCTCACCAGATTCAAGCGCCTTGATGATCACGCTGATGGAGGGATTGTCTCGCTGTAGTCTAGCTATATCACCCTCGCTGTGCTTTGGGACAGAACAGAGGCCTTGCAACTCTGACTCCACGTCCTCATACACAGGTGGAACTGCATCAGGGTGGATAGCGAGTGACTCTACGAGACAATGAGACGGTGACCCCTCATTCACAGCTGCATGGTACTGATAGGTGGCCTTGACAACATCCACAGGAGTTTGGTGATGAGAGGTGAACTGATGAATTCGCAGACTCTCCTCCTGTGAGCAGTTGTCATTCACCAGTGGTCCGTGTGGCCTCCTTGACAGACCATCAGCATCTTGGTTTTGCTTGCCCGCACGATACTGGATATCAAAGGAGAAGGTGGACAGGGCAGCTAACCAATGATAGCTGGTCGCGTCTAGCTTCGCTTTGGTGAGTATGTACTGAAGTGGATTATTGTCAGTCACAACAGTAAACGAATGCCCATATAAGTAGTCTTGAAATTTTTCAACAACAGCCCATTTTAAGGCTAAAAATTCCAACTTATGAGCTGGGTATGTGGCTTCACTGTGCGACAGGCCTCGGCTGGCGTAGGCTATTACGCGCTTCTGTCCATCCTGCTCTTGATATAGGGCAGCTCCGAGTCCCGTAGTGCTTGCGTCTGTATGCAAGACGTATGGCAACTCCGGATTAGCAAAACCCAAGACTGGTGATGAGGTAAGTCTTTCAATTATCCGTTCGAAGGCATTCTGACAAGTTGGTGTCCATCTTTCTCCGAATGGCTCCTTCGGATGGAAGTACTTCACGTCAGTCTTGGTTTTCTGGGCGGACTTTCGCGCTGGTGGATATCCCGCAGTTAGGTTGGTCAGTGGCTTGACTATCTTTGAATAGTCCTGCACGAACCTCTGGTAATAACCAGAAAAACCGAGAAAAGAACGAAGTTCCTTCAAGGTACGGGGTCTCGGCCAAGTCTTGAGAGCTTCGATCTTCTGAGGATCGGTCTCCACTCCTTTCTGTGAGACAATGTGCCCCAAGTAACGGACAGACGTCTGAAAGAAGCGGCACTTCTCAGGAGATAATTTGAGACCATTCTCCCTCAGACGATCCAGGACTTTGGTTAGATGAGCTTCGTGTTCCTCCAGAGTCTGGGAAAAGATGATGTCATCAAGGAATACTAGCACTTCACATAGATGGATATCTCCCATGCACTTCTCCATTGAGCGCTGGAACGTGCTTGGAGCATTCGTGATTCCTTGCGGCATACGATTCCATTCCCAAAATCCGAGGGGACATACAAAAGCAGTTTTTGGTTTGTCATCTTCGTGCATTTCAATTTGATAGTATCCCGATTTCAGATCCATCACAGAAAACCACTGTGATCCACTTAGCGCAGAGAACAACTCTTCAAGGTTCGGTAATGCATAGGCGTCTTTGATCGTTTGCATATTTAATCTCCTGTAGTCGACACATAGGCGTACATCGCCATTCTTCTTTTTCACTACGACTATAGGTGAAGCATACGGGGGGATTCTGATTCACGGATGATACCCGCTTCAATAAGGTTTTGAAGATGTCGTCTCACAGCGTCGTAATCCTTTGGATGGATAGGCCGGGGTCGATGCTTAAACGGCATCTCATCCTTCAGTTTGATGCGATGTTTGACCTTCGTTGCGTGACCAAAATCAAGGTCATGCTGGGAAAACACGCCCGAGTAGGTGTTCAGTGTCTGTGTTATTCGTTTCTTCCATTTCGCAGGAAGCGGAGAATCTCCAAAATCAAAACTCAGGCTGTCACTTTCCTGCTCATCACAACGGGACTGTTGCTGACTGGAGCACACAGTGGATGATGACCACAAATGATTGAGGCTATAGGTGTTGTGGGTCTGGCTGATCTCATGAGGGATGCTAAGTTCTGCAATGACAGAATTAGTTGGAAGGACAATGTCATGGCTGGTTTCATTCCGTAGCACAACAGGTACCTTGTACGGGGAATGTGCTGGGATAGAGATCAGACAGCTGTCAATGAAGATTCCCCCTGGCAAGGACGACATGGAGGGCTCTTCAGCTACTGCCCATCTCTCATTATTCGCTTCACTTCCAGAGAGAAAGCCTTCCAAGACAACTTTCTGTCCGGCAGGGATGATACCCGGTTCATGACGACTCAATTTCACAACACCAATCTGACCCTCTGAGTTTTGTTTTCGCCTGATCTGCAGGGTTTTCAGAACTTGTTGGTAGCCACAGTATGTGTTGCTTACCAGAGGATTTCCATCACAGAATTGTTCATAGAGAGGGTCTAAAGTATTCGTACCAATCAGAACAGGCACACGGCTATTGGAGCGAGGGTCTGGTACTATCAAGGCAAGAGTCTGAACTTCAGGCTGTGAAGCCATGAATTCTTTAGGGAACTGCATACTTAGCTGTATGTAGCCTAGGTACGGGACTGTCTGGCCGTTTGCACCTTCAACTTCCAGTATGTCACTCACTGGGTGTATCGGGTAATCAGAGAGGTGTGAATCATAGAAAGACAGACACAGTCGTTACTTGCGACCCAGTATCGAGCAATGAGTTACATTCAATTCCATTTACTTTGACATTTGCTGTGCTCTTATTTCCTACTAGACCTCTAGGCAGTTCAGCAGCTCTTACAGCTCTGTGTTCTTTAAGTGATACTTTTTTCTTGACTTTGTGTCGTGGTGGGACTGTTGGTCAACTCTGTTCCTATTTGTCCCTCAATAGAAACAGTTATTTGTTTAAAGAACTTTCAGTACCAGGGTTTGCTTTTTCCCATGCTCGCTGTCTTTCTTTCAGCTCTTTTTTCTTTGTGTTTACAAGTGCAGGGTTCGGTGGATCAGTGCAGCTGCTCGCTATATGCCCATCCTCACCACATTGAAAACAGTACCACGGTTTGGGTTTTTTCGGAATGGTGACAGGTTTTTGTGATTGTGTTTCAGCACTAGCTGGTTCTTTTGGTGTAGGTTTCAACTTTTTCTTTCCTGCTTGGGGTTTGTTTGGTGGTTTATCTTTGGGGTAAGAGAGTGCTGCAATCTGAGCTTGGAGATCAGCTATCTGCTTTTGGAGCTGATTCATCGCTGATGGGGGAGTTTCAGTTGGAGGTGGTAAGTCATACTCATCAGGTTCACATAGGTTATGTGCTTGAACTTGAGCTTTGGTCTTTGTGAAACCGAGATGCTGTTTCATTCTGTTCGCTTTGGCTGTTTGTTTATCTTCCTCAGTGCGCAGAAGCAACAACAGCTCTGAAAAGGTGGGTGGCTTCTCCTTTCGCTTTTCAAGCTGAAGTGTGCTGATCAAGGTATTGTTCCAGCAGCCTCTGCAGAATTGTTTCAGAAGCTGTTTGTCTGAATCAGTTGGTGATATTGCCTTCACCTTCACAATTTTGTTCAGAGCAGTCTGAAGACGATGGAGATAGCTGGATGGTTTCTCACCAGAGTTCTGATTAATGTTAAGAAACTCTGCGAACAGATCGTCTCCATCTTTCACTATGTTATAAGCAGAATCGAGCAGGTCAAGATAAGCTCTTGGGGAAACATAAGGACCTAATGACTTCACTACTGTAGCAGCAGGGGCTAAAAGACTGTCAACAATCTTCCTCACAAGTTGTCCTTTGGGGACAGCAGGATCAGCCAAGTAAAACTCCACACTACTTCGCCATGTGTCGTAGTCAACCTCAGTGCTAGGACACGGTACTCTGCCCGAAAAAGCCCTCAGCTTCACTGAGTGTAGGTCTGAGCGAAAGTCGGAGTTCTTCACTACATGCTCAACAATGAACCGTTGCATCTCAGGCGGATTCAGGTGATCAGGTACTGGCTTCAGTTGTGGAAGTGATTGAGGTTGGCTTATGTCAGTAGCAATAGTTTTAGTGGGCTCTGGGGTGTGTTTGTTTTGAGTTGGGTTTGATTCTGCAGCTTTGGGATTATTTTCATTTTCAGGTTCAGTATTAGAGGGAGTTTGTTCTGTTGATTCATCATTCAAACTAATTAGCACTGGCTCTTCAACATTTTCAGTTGCTGGCTTTGTCTGGCCAACAAGGTCAGAGATTCTGGCTAACTCGTCTTGCAAGAGGGTTTCAAATGATTTCCCACTATGTTTGGCAATGTCTCTAAGCTGAGTTATGAATGACTCTGTTAAACCTGTACCTTTTTCAGATGATTACACATTTGCAAGAGCATCAATATGGTGAACAACGTCAGTGTTGCCGTCACAAACTCTGTCAAAAGGCAAGGAATGTTTTAGTGTTTCAACAGCTAACCCAGATTCAAATTCGACAATAACCTTGCTGCTATCGTCAGGCACTTTGAGTATTCTTAAAAATTTGCCAAATTGCTTCAGATAGTCAAAAACTTCCTCATCAACCTCAGTTAAAGATAAACCCCTTACAATAAGAGAGTTAGGTACTTTCACACTTTCCATCGTAATAATTTCCATTGCAATCAAAACAGAAAGAAAAACGCATAAAATGCAATGTTCAAAATGAGGAAAAAATACAAAAATTGTGGTGATTGCACTCAAAACACACTCTCTCCTGGCTGGCTACTCGCCAAGCTTTACCATGTAACCCACTACTGGGTATGTACACGTCGATGATAGGCCAGTTTCTTAATATACAAGATTTGAGACTCTAGGCTCTGGAGAGAGAGAAAACACAGTGCAAGTAAAAGACACCACACAGGGATATACGTTTTTTCTTTCTTTTAGTAGTAGAATTGAAAAGTATTTACAATAACCCAAAATAAAATTTGACCCTTTAGGAATAAAATAAAAAATAAAAAAAATTGTCCTTTGAAAAAGCTGGGTAGTAGTCCTTTAACTAAATGTAGAAGACAGTTCAATGGAGTTCCTTTAAGTTGTGTCCTTTAAGTTGTTCTTCAAAAAAGAAAAAAAAGAGTTCTTTCCAGGTAGGTTCAGTTCAAGGCGTTAATCCTTAGTTCAGTTTGTTAAGCGTAACAGTCAATAAGTCAAGTCAGTCATAGTCAGATGATGTGACACGTGCCGGCCACAATCCTACCAGATTTTGCCATAGGGAATGACAACAGGAATCACTTGAACGGGTGGCTCGCCATCAAATGAAGACATCGGATCTTCCGCGGAATTCGGATCCAACCCAAAAACTTGACCTGTGTAACCATACCCTTCATTAAGCTATGATATACACATCAGGCCAAATGTCAAATATACCTTCAAATATAATCAGTTTAAACTTCAAGTAGTTGTACAACATTTAACTCAATCATCTCAAAGTAAAAGCTATGCAAACTGCATACACTTCTTTCATACTGAAAAGCATTGCATACTATTCAGTTAAATTACCATTATCAAGTAAACAGGATGAATACTATGAAATAACAACACTGTACTGAAACCGCAGCAATTACACAACATTACCGAGTACAGTGGCTTCTCATGAGGACACGTTCAGTCCTTTCACCTTTCACACGCTTGGTGCGTGATCACAGCAAGTGAAAAACATTCAGCTCACTCCGAGCCATAAACTTACTCTTATCAACCAAAATGTACCCTCTCAGATTCCTCACAACAAATATTAACAAAACAAAATACAATTCTCAAGTTTTTTCCGAAGTATTAAGCAAATTAACAGCTGTTTCAACAGTAAGGGAAAAATAGACAAATTTCCTTACCGAGACAATTCAACAAAAGAAAAACTCGACGAAACGAAACTTCTGGTCATCAAAACATACATCAGGTCACGGAGCTGGTCGCTCGGTAAACAGAAAGGAACTTACACGTCCTAAACACTTAGAAATATTTTCTTTCCAAAGTTTCTAGCTCGCAGGTGGAGCAGAGAAAAACGGAGTCTCCAACTCTTTGGCTTCCCTCAGCTCGACTGACTGGAAATGGCTACGCAGTAAGCAGACTGCTTGCAAAACAGCGTGTCAAAATAAAAGTACCCAATCATAATCGTCACAGTAAAAGTACTTGACATAACAGTACATGTAAACCATGTTTTTACAATAACAACCCATCATTCATGAATTGTATTATCAGAATTATCACTATTTATTATCCCATTTTACTATTTGTGCTATTTATGCTTTTTAATCAACTATTTATCAACTATTTATTGTACCTTTACACTATGCATTTGTCACCTGGGTTACATACAGGAATGAGGGAGTTACCTTTGGCTGGAGGGTTTGACCATTGATTACTCGGTCAAAAGCATGACACAGTCTCGTCTCATGTCTGCTCTAACAGGAAATCCTTGAAGGAATCCCTGAGAGAGGGAGAAGGGGCAGGCTGCCCCTGCTCCTTATATCGCCCTGATGCGGTGCTGACATGGACAGCCCTGAGACAGCTTCCCCAGTCAATGCCACACCAGTATCGTGACGTGTTACTGCAGGACCCGCTCACTACTACATGCTCCATTAAACCTCTAAACCCTGGCTAATCAGTGCGTGAGTGAGGAGTGGGTTAATCTCTGCCTTTACACTATGTTTTTTTTCCCCCAAAATAGAATGTGGACCAACACTAGTGGATATTTGTGAACATCACTGTGCACACACAAAACTTTGGCCACTTATGCTCTCCCCATTGCCTCACCTTGCACCAAGCTTTGGTGGATTGAAGTATGATTACAGCCGGAATCTACCAACATGTGATATGTATCCTCCTTGAATACTCACTGGTATGTGATACACTCCGAATCAATTGAGGGCGGTCTCTGGTCGAGGATCCGAACCACAGCACCCACCTCCATTGCAGAGCACTGGTCCTGGAGATGCCCACATTCCATGCAGCGCCAGCATATCGGCCCAGGCTTCACCTCTGCACCGCCAATATGGGGATCACGCACTTGGGGGGGAGAAGACACAAACACACAAGGGAAGGAAGGGCGGGGGACACCATGGCTGTGGCAAGACAGTAGTGGGGGACCGGCCCCCACCCCCATGGTGGGGGAAAGGGGCAGGGATGGGGAGAAGTAAAATGGGAGGAAGGAGAGAGAGGAGAAGAGGTGGAATGAACGCCTGCCACCAGAACCGCCACCAAATGGCCCTCCGCCAACTCAATGGCTTGATCCAGCGATACCAGGCAGTGGCACTGGACTCACTCCACTGTTCCTTCCAGCAGCTGCATGATGAACTGCTCCAGCGCCATCATGTCAATGATCCCCTCAGCGTTGCGGTCGTTCACCCTTGGCCACCACCGACAGGCATCCTGGAGCTGTTGGCTGAAGGCGAATGGCTGGCCAACTTCCTCCAATGTCAGCATGCAAAAACACTGACAGTGTTGTTCTGGGGAGCAGTCGACACACTGCAGGATGGCTCGTTTCAAGTCGACATAAACAAGCCGACTGTCAGCGGGGAGCTGCTGTGCGGTGAGCTGCGCCTCTTCAGTCAGCAGCAGTAGAAGACGTGCCACACCTTGCTTGACCAACCACCCTCACACTTTGGCCGCTTGCTGAAAGAGCATGATGAAGGCTTCCAGATCATCATCCGGTCCCATCTTTGTGAGTGTGATGTGGGGTGGGTCTGCAGCGGTGGTGGTTGAGGACCCTGCTGATGCGAGCAGGTGCCAGAACGCCTGGCAAGCTTCCTGCTGGGCCAGCAGCAAGGCTTCAAAGCATTGTTATTGCTCCTTTTGGAGGGCGATCAGCACTTGGTGCTGGCTCTGTTGGGCAGCAGCAAGGGCATGGATGAGTTTGTTGAGCGGGGAGGACTCCATGGGTGGTTCACTTCAGTATCCCAGTTTTTGGCACCACTATTGTATGTCCCTGATGTGGATGGAATACTGAAGCGCAGGCAGGCAGGAAATTATGTTAACGCAGACTTTATTTTGACTTTTTGCTTGCTTTTCAGCTTCAATATTCTCATTCATGCACACACACACACACACACACGCACACACACACACGTGTTCTGGTTGGAAGAGATCCCCCCTCTTCGCTCTCTCCCACCTTTTCTATTCTCCATCATCACTGCAACAAACACACACAACATTAATCGACAACAGGTGCAATGACTTTTCCATTCACCTTCCCTGGCCCTGCCCTCCGTTCACAAACCAACACTTGGCCATGTCCCCACTGCCAGAGTCCCTCTGTGCTGCAATCCAACAGGAAGTTCACCATAGAAGAGAACCTTTGGCAGGTGTTCATCATCCATTCAGACCAGGTGTCCAGTCCATCAGTGTTGCTGGCATATGATGAAAGTCTTGATGGACTACATATTGGCCATCTCCAAGACTGCCACATTCATCTTCTTTTCCTCCCAGGAGATCCCCAAGATACACCATAGACAGCGCTGATGGAACTGTTCCAGGATTTTGATGTGGCAGTGGGAGCTGACCTAAGTTTTGCATGCATACAGGAGAGTTATGATGACCACAGCTCTGTACACTTCAATCTTCAGTCCCTTAGAAAGGTCGCGGTTCTTGAAGACTCTTTCACGCTGCTCCTATCACCCCATGGACTTAAGATGGAATTGAGGGAAGTTGGAGAATCACTATTCATGTGAGATTGTTTCCCAACTTGTGCAACTTCCCAGTCTTGCCCTGGGATCCCATTTATCAGTGGCATCTGCAACAGTGGTGGTGTCTGGGGCTGCATCCTTTGTGGTAGTCCTCTAGGGAGAGAGGTACACCCCATGGTGGTCCTCTGGGAGATAAGAGGATGAGGAACACACTGCCACCTGCCCACCCACTGCTTGGTCTCCCAAGGGAGTCCACCCTAAACCATTTCTCCAAACAGACACCTGATTCTCAGTGAGGAAACATGACTGGGCATTTCCATGTGGTGCTAGGAATCGTTCCACCATTGTGACTGGGGAACGTTGACCTATTGCACACTCTCATTCACAGGGCAATGCTACATATACTAGTGCATCTCAAAAAATTAGAATATTGTGAAAACGTTCAATATTTTTCATCAGTTATTTAAGAAAGTGAAAATGTTATATATTATAGACTCATTACACATAAACTAAAATGTTTCAAGCATTTTTCTATTTTAATTTTAATCAGTATGGCATACAGTACAAAAACATAAAAAACCCATCTCAAAATATTAGAATATTTCATTTCGAGTTTGAGTAAAACAGTATGAACACAGTGGATCTCTTGGTCTAGTTCAGTACACACAACCACAATCATGGGGAAGACTGCTGACTTGACTGTTGTCCAGAAGATGATCACTGATGCCCTCCACAAGGAGGGTAAGCCACAAAAGGTCATTGCTGAAAAGGGTGGCTGGAAAAGGTGCACAAGCAACAGGGATGGCCGTAGTCTTGAGAGGATTGTCAAGAAAAGTTGATTCAAGAACACAAGGAGTGGACTGAGGCTGGTGTCAGTGTATCAAGACCCATCACGAACAGACATCTTCAAGAAAGGGGATACAACTTTCGCATTCCTAATATCAAGTTACTCCTGAGCCAGGGATAATGTCAGAAGTGTCTTATCTGGGCTAAGGAGAGAAATAAATGGACTATTGCTCAGTGGTCCAAAGTCCTCTTTTCAGATGAAAGTACATTTTGCATTTAATTTGGAAATCATGGTTCTAGAGTCTGGAGGAAGAGTGGAGAGGCACAGAATTCAAGGTGTTTGAAGCCCAGTGTGAAGTTTCCACAGTTTGTGATGATTTGGGGTGCCATGTCATCTGCTGGTGTTGGTCCACTGTATTTTATCAAGTCCAAAGTCAACACAGCCATCTACCAGGAGATTTTAAAGCACTTCATGCTTCTATCTGCTGATGAGCTTTTTGGAGATGCTGATTTCCTTTTCCAGCAGGACTTAGCACCTACCCACAGTGCCAAAACTACTACCAAATGGTTTGCTGACCATTATATTACTGTGTTTGATTGGCCAGCCAACTTGCCTGACCTGAACCCCATAGAGAATCTATGGGGTATTGTCAAGAGGAAGATGAGAAACACCCGACCCAAAAATACAGATACGCTGAAGGCCACTATCAAAGCAACCTGGGCTTCAATAACACCTCAGCAGTGCCACAGACTGATCACCTCCATGCCACACTGCATTGATACAGTAATTCATGGTAAAGGAGCCCCAACCAAGTATTGAGTGTATAAATGAATATACTTTTCAGAAGTTGGACATTTCTGTATTGTAAATCCTTTTTTTGATTGATCTTAGGGAATATTCTAATAATCTGAGATACTGGATTTCTGATTTTCATGAGCTATAAGCCATAATCATCAAAATTAAAACAAAAAAGGCTTTAAATATTTCACTTTACATGTAATGGATATAGAATATATGAAACTTTACCTTTTTGAATTAAATTATGAAAAAAAGGAACTTTTTCATGGTATTCTAATTTTTTTGAGATGCACTAGTATATCACATATAAATGTTAGCATTGTGCTTGTGCTTATTCATTTTGAAGCAAACCTAGCTTCAAGGACGTTCACTAAGGGGTGACAAAGATTTTTTTTTCATGTTTCTGAGCATTAAGATTAACAGATTGTTTAGTGATCCTGAGTTTGGGTTACAGTCTGTGTGGAGTATTGTGTTTCATGTATCTATGGTTTCTTCTGGGTTTCTGGTTTCCTCCCACCTCCCACAAAACATTCTGGTAGGTGGATTGGCTACACTGGGAACTTGTTTGCATGCACTTCTTGTTGTGTCACAGTTTCAGTTCACAAACATTTGTTCATACCTTATTCTACTCAAATTCCACTGGACTGGATCTGGTGCACCCCTTTTAGGAAGATCAGTCAGTGGGCCGGTGACGTCTGAAAAGTTAGGTATGAACCTACAATAATAGCCAGCTTGCCCCAAGAACTGTCTCACCTCCTTTTTGGTCTTGGGTCTTGGGCAGGTTGCAACTGCTGCTGTCTTTTCAATTTGGGGTGTATCTGCCCATAACTCAGATGTGACCCTAGATACTATACTTCCACCTGCTCAATTGCACACTTCTTTGGGTTCACTGTGAGTCCTGCACACCTCAACAATCTCAGGATAGCCCGCAGATGTTGCACATGCTCCTGCCAATCATTACTGTAATTGATTGTCATCTAAATAGGCAGCAGCATAGGCACTGTGTGGGTGGAGCATTCTGTCCATGAGGCACTGAAATGTTGCTGGGGCCTAAAACAACCCAAACAAATGTGTGAAGAACTGGTGGAACCCAAATTAAATGGAAAAGGCTGTTTTATCTTTAGGATATTAGAGTCAGGGGGATCTGCCAATATCCCTTGGTTAAATCCAGTGTGGAATAAAAGCGAGCCATGCCTAACTCATCAAGCAGTTCATCAATATACATCAAATTTAGACACCATGTTGACACCAAATCAAATTTAGACACCATGTTGACACCATATACAGTGTACACAGAACCAAACCAACCAAAACTAATCGCTGGGTGACTCTTTGATTACCCCATGTCAAACATAGCCTTGAGTTCATCCTGAACCACTTTGTGTGTGTGTGTGTGTGTGTGTTCAGGGATTCAATATGGGAGGAGTTTCAATGTGGTGCTCTATCAGATTAGTGCACCCAAGTAAAGGCAATCTACTGGATTGTGCTGTGGCCTCATCTTCAGCAGTTGGACATGTGGTTTGGCCGCAGCATTTGCAAAAGCAGCTGTTGGAATATACACTAGCTAGACCAGGCTCCAGATCACCTGCTGGTCCTCTGCCTGGGCTTGGAGCAGAGCCCAGAAGTGCTGCTCTTGCTCTGTGCACAGCACTATGAGGACCAGATGTTGATCTTGGTGGTTGCGGATGAGGGTCTGGAGGATCTTGGCAACTGGTATGGATTCCATGACGGCACTTTTTCTTCACTCCTGGGTTTCGGCACCAGTGTAACATTCTTGCAACTCAGGGAATGAGGAAATGGGAGACAGGCATGACAGCTCCAGTTGTGCTTTATTTTAGTCAACTTTTCAGTGACTTCATTTTTATTCTCGTACTTTGTGTACTTTGGAGACACACACACACAGTACTGGGTTGCTCATCTCCCTCTCTCTCTCTCTCTCTCTCTCTCTCTCTCGTCACTGATTTCTCTCTGAAAGAACACAAGAGACACAGAAAATAAGATGCCAGTAATCAGGCATAGGTGAAATGCATGTGTTACCTGCCAGTTCTACCTGACTCTCAATCACACCCCCACTGCCACATCAATGTTGTTTATTTTTTCATCCATTACAAAGCTAAAGAAAGTCTGAAGAAAACCATTTTTATTGAAAGAAAGGTTACAGCACTCCTGATACAGAATAATAAATGCATAAAGTGAAGGCTTATCCTTCTTATATTGCTGTCATGGAGCTGGTGTATATTCTTTCAGGTTCAGACTCAAACATAAAGCTGAACATGTTTCACAGTACTGTTGTTTATCTTCAAAGGTGTTCCATGCAGTTATACTTGTTGCAGGTATGTCATGATGTCATAATGTCACAATGTCATGTGTGCTGTGATGTGTGCTGTGTATATAATATTAATTTGAATTGCAGTGTCTTGCAAAAGTATTCATCCCTGACTAGCACCCTGACTAGCACCATTTGATTTACACAACATGCCTAACACTTTAAAGGTGCATTTTTTTTATTGTAGCACAAAGAATAATTAAGATGGAAAAAACCCCCCAGAAATCTGGAGCATGCATAGGTATTCACCCCCTTTCGTATGAAATCCCTAAATAAGAGCTGTTCCAACCAATTAACTTCATAAGTCACATAATTAGCTGATTAAGATCCACCTACGATATGTGCAATCAAAGTGTCACATGATGCCTGTACAAATCAACCTGTTCTGGAAGGACCCTGACTCTGCAACACTACTAAGCAAGCAACATGAAAATCAAGGAGCACTCAAAACAGGTCAGAGCACTAAAGACAGGGTAATTGTGGAGGACAACCTGTTTGAGTTAGCCAGAGGTTTGAGACTGTGACAAACGCTACGTTCACACTGCAAGGCTTAAGGCTCAATTCCGATTTTTTTGTGAAATCCGATTTTTTTGTGAGGTCGTTCACATTAACAAATATATGCGACTTGTATGTGATCCTCAGTATGAACGAAAAGTGACCTAAAAGTGTTCCGCATGCGCATTGCAGGATACGACACACACAGTGAGCATGGCCAGTGTTTACGGAAGTAAAACCGCCCGGTTGCGGTATGACCCATCCAATCTAGCTTGAATAGCTGCATCCCCCCAAATGGAAATCAGCTCCCTAACCTCTGCGTCCTTCCATTGAGAAGATTCAGAACCTTCACAGCCCGAAGCGTCCCTCGCGTTGATGTCATATGCGCCATGTTGTTGTAACTTTTTTTTGAGAGACCCGCCGCCTACTTCAGCGCAGAATAGTGACGTTTGTGGCTTGTTGATGACGTGTAAGTCGGATGAATGCGACCTGGCGGTTCAGACTGAAGTCGCATATGAAAAGAGCGGATAGGAATCAGAATTAGGACCACATATCCAAACGGCCTGGGTCGGATTTGAAAAAATTGGATCTGTGTCATTCATATTGTCAATAAAAGATCGGATACAGGTCACATATGGGCGAAAAGATCGGATTTGAGTCACTTCAGCCTGCAGTGTGAACGTAGCCAAAGGTTCACATTCCAGCAGGACAATGACCCTAAACATACTGGTAAAGCTGCACTGGTTTAAAAGGAAACATTTACATGTCTTGGAATGGCCTAATCAAAGCCCAGACTTCAATCCAATTGATAATCTGTGGCATAACTTGAAGATTGCTGTACACCAATGCATCCCATCTAACTTGAAGGAGTTGGAGCAGTTTTGGACTGAGGAATGAACAAAAATTCCAGTGGCTAGATGTGCTAAGCGAATAGAGACATACCCCAAGAGACTTGTTGCTGAAATTGTCAAGTTTATTTTTATAGTGCTTTTAACAATAGACATTGTTGCAAAGCAGCTTTACAGAATTAAATGACTTTAAATATGAGCTAATTTTATCCCTAATCTATCCCCAATGAGCAAGCCTGTGATGACAGTGGCAAGGAAAAACTCCCTCAGACAACATGAGGAAGAAACCTCGAGAGGAACCAGACTCAAAAGGGAACCCATCCTCATTTGAGTGATAACAGACAATGTGATTATAACATTCTTAACAGTTTTAACATAGTCAGTTTCATTGATGTTCTAACTCTTCATTGATGGAAACTTGATTGCAAAACTGTTCATGGCTACTGCAGTCCTAAAGTTAGCAAGTCAGCTGTAGTCCTCAGCCATAAAAGCATTACTGCAAGTGTCCAGAGCATCTTCCAAGTGTGACTATCAACTGTCTATGTGGAGCTGTCCTCCACAGGAGCGATGTGATGAGACTCCAACCAGATGTAAGGCATCAGGTTGGATCAGGCAGGTCCGAGGAGCAGAGGAGGTCAGCATCTCGATCTCAGGATTGACATGTAATTCAGAGGGACAGATGGGGGGGGAGAAAGAGAGAGAAAACACAGGTTGTTAGGTATGCCCAATGTCACCTGATGAATTAAGAACAGTATACATTTTGCGCTGAGTGCAAGCAGGGACTCCAGCAAAACTAACTATGACAGCATAACTAAAAGGGGAGAGCCAGAAGGTAACACAAGCATGAGGGCACCCTGGGATATAAAGCAGCAGCCACTACACCGTCAACAAACTCGAGTGAGCAAGTGAGTGGGGGAATGACAGCATCCATACATCCCAGTTTACCAAAACACTCTCTGCCTGAGGACCCTCCAGATCTACTCCTTTCCCTCATGAACACTATTAAAAAAAGGCTTGACTAAACAGATGTTTTCAGCCTAGACTTAAACCCTGAGACTGTGTCTGATTCCCGAACACTACTTAGAAGGCTGTTCCATAACTGTGGGGCTTTGTAAGAAAAGGCTCTGCCCCCTGATCTAGCCTTCACTATACGAGGTACCAGCAGATAGCTTGCACCTTTTGATCTAAGTAGGCGTGGCAGGTCATAAAGGACCAGAAGTTTGCTCAGGTACTGTGGCGCGAGACCATTCAGTGCTTTGAAGGTCAATAGTAGTATTTTATAAACAATATGAAATTTGATTGAGAGCCAATGTAGTGTGGATAAGATAGGGGTGATGTGGTCATATTTTCTAGTTCTCATAAGGACTCTTGCTGCTGCATTTTGAACTAACTGGAGCTTGTTTATGCACTTATTGGAACATTCAGACAGTAAGGCATTATAATAATCCAACCTGGAGGTAACAAAAGCATGAACTAGTTTTCTGCGTCATGTAGTGACGTTAAATTTCTTATCTTAGCAATATTTCTGAGATGAAAGAAAGCTATCCGGGTAATGTTATCGATATGAGTTTCAAATGAAAGACTGGGGTCAATAATCACCCCGAGGTCTTTTACTGCTGCACATGAAGAAACAGAAAGGCCATCCAGAGTTACTGTGTAATCAGAAAACTTACTTCTAGCTGCATGTGGTCCGAGTACAAGTATTTCAGTTTTATCAGAGTTAAGCAGAAGGAAGTTAATAAGCATCTAGTGTCTAATGTCCTTTACACATTCCTCAATTTTATTAAGCTGGTGTCTCTCTTCTGGTTTTGCAGAAACATACAACTGTGTGTCATCAGCATAACAGTGGAGACTAATACAATGTTTAGGAATAATATCACCCAGAGGTAACATATATCAAGAAAAAAGCAGTGGACCCAAGACAGAACCTTGTAGAACACCAAACTTTACCTCAGTATGTCTAGAAAAATCACCATTTACATCAACATACTGATAGTGATCAGTTAAATAAGAGCTGAGCCAGGAGAGGGCCATTCCCTTAACTCCCACAACATTTTCTAGTCTATCCAGAAGAATGGAATGATCAATGGTATCAAATGCTGCACGAAGGTCAAGCAACAAGGCACATCCCTGATCAGATGCCAACAGTAGGTCATTTACTACTTTCACCAGTGCTGTCTTAGTGCTATAATGAGGTCTAAATCCTGACTGATACATTTCATGGATGTTATTCCTATGTAAATATTCACATAACTGCTGCGCCACAGCTTTTTCTAGGATCTTGGAGATAAAGGGGAGGTTTGATATTGGCTGATAATTGGACAGCTGACAGGGATCAAGGTCAGGTTTTTTAATCAGGGGTTTGATAACTGCTAGTTTAAAGGATTTGAGTACATAGCCAATCCTAAGAGATTGCAGCAAAAGGTGGCTCTACAAAATATTGACTTTGAGCGGGGGAGTAAATGCCTATGCACACTCCAGATGTCTGTATTTTCATTGTAATTATTCTTTGTGTCACAATTTAAAAAATAATAATAAAATAAAATAATAAAAATTGCACTTTTAAAGAGGTAGGCATGTTGTATAAATCAAATGGTACAGGTGTTAACTCCCCAAAATCAATTTTAATTCCAGCTTATAATGTGACAAAATAGGACAAACACCAAGGGGAATTAATACTTTTGCAAGACACTGTATATACACATCACATTAAACAATACTCTTTTGTTATGGGATTCTTATGGTGGCATATTATGGCCAAGAGAGAAAATATCTTACTGCTTTATTCTTTTACTGTATATTGCACGATCAAGGAAGAAAGACTGAATTTCGTGTAACTCTTGGCTTCGCTGTTTAAAAAAAAACCCAAGAGATTTAGATAGATGAGAAAAATCTATATACTGAGAGTAACTCAAAGCTGATCTGCACCATATTGTCCATTTATAAACAGCTAAGACAATAAAAGAACACAGACAGGCAGGTTTATACATTCATCCAGGAAATGCAATGATCCATCATGTGCTTCCCAGCTTCACAGCTGCAATGCATTCTGGGAAATGCAGTTGAAAATCTCTCAGCACTTTATTCTCTTATATTGCGCAACAGAGGCTGAAGGATTACATTTCCTATAACTCTTGGCTCAGCCATGGCGTCTATGATGTGATTATGTTGATCCAACCTTGCAAAGTGAATCAATCTGGTTCATTGACAAAGCATGATTTTTCCAGGTTTCTTTTTTTTTCTCATAAATTTGTGACTTTTTAATCTCAGAGAATATCCAAGTTTTTTTTCTCATAAATTTCCAACATTATTCTTAGAAAGTCTAAAGGTTTTTTTTTCATGGAATATTAATCCCTCCCTCAGCTTCATTTTTTTTAACCTACAATTACCCTACTGCATCTTCTTAATCACTCAAGCATAACCTCCTCGGTTCTGAAGAGTTGGAAACTGTGCACAGCATCGTGACCATTGTAAAGCACGGATACTTGTTACACCCTCCCGGTATTTCTAACCTAAATTGGTGTTTTGTATACAATGAAGGTACTTAGATTTTAGCCAGTTTGAATAATTAGTGATCAATATGTGATGCAAATGTTGGATGCAGGGAAGTAGCATGATTGCTGAAGATATTTTGAAAGAACAAGCAAGCAAACAAAAAAGCAAACAAAAGAAAATGAAAACATCAGCATCAAAAACCACCCAGTCACCAAATCACAGGAAGAAAAAAGGGGCCTCAAACCATGACCACACATGGCCTTTGTAGTCTTCCCTGAAATACAAACAAATCAGTCTTCATGGGCTGTTATTTTAAAAACATATATTATGTGCATTAATATAAACATTGTTCATGTCCATGAGGTTATACAAAAGTAATGCACAGCTTCTGACCAATCAGATTTGAGAATTAAATCTTATAATTAATATAAATACATTTGTACAGATAAGCTGCACCAGAGGATCTGCTACATAAGTGGTTTATGATTAGGAATGTTAAAGTGCCATTCCACCATTGGATGTATTCTTTGGCATAAAATACAATATATTTTGACAACATATATAAATGGTATCACTAGATAGAGAAATCTTTTAGCTTCAAAATGATATATCAAACATAATTTTTTGACAACGACAAGTATATTAATTTTGCAACCAAAGTCACCTACCCTTTTAATTTCCGCGCGTGATGTCATCGGCAGGTTCCCCTTCTTGTGTACCACGTGACGTGTGGCGTGGCACATATTATCAGCAATGGCGGATAGAACGCGATAAAAATAATACCAATAAATCTAGCTAACTGAAAGATTAACTCAAAATTTTTCGCAATTTTTTTGGCCCCCATATACGAGGCGAAATGACTCTCTCACTTTGGGGGTTTCCTGGTCTAAAAATAGACCGACACGTGGTACACAAGAAGGGGAACCTGCCGATGACATCATGTTTCACTACCGCGCGGAAATTAAAAGGGTAGGTGACTTTGGTCGCAAAATTAATATACTTGTCGTTGTCAAAAAATTATGTTTGATATATCATTTTGAAGCTAAAAGATTTCTCTGTCTAGTCATGTTGTCATAAAATATATTGTATTTTATGCCAAAGAATACATCCAATGGTGGAATGGCACTTTAAATTGCAAGGTTTATTTATTTGTTTGTTTGTTGTATGTTTGTTGGCATATGTTGATTGGCAGGGGTCCACGATAGCACAGCAGGTAGAATTGCCAGCTTGATCATAAGCTCAGGCTAATGTCTGGAGTCTGTCTAGCACTGCACACAACCACAGCTGCCTCTCATTGTGCACAGCAAGCAGCATGCACCATGTCTCAGGTAATTGGTTCATACTGGTATAAGAACTCCAACTCTCGCGGTTACCAAAGGACTAGCCCCCCAGCTACAGTGGGGCAAAAAAGTATTTAGTCAGCCTCCAGTTGTGCAAGTTCTCCCACTTAAAAAGATGAGAGAGGCCTGTAATTTTCATCATAGGTACACTTCAACTATGAGAGACAGAATGGGGGGAAAGAATCCAGGAAATCACACTGTAGGATTTTTAATGAATTAATTGGTAAATTCCTCAGTAAAATAAGTATTTGGTCACCTACAAACAAGCAAGATTTCTGGCTCTCACAAACCTGTAACTACTTCTTTAAGAGGCTCCTCTGTCCTCCACTCGTTACCTGTATTAATGGCACCTGTTTGAACTCGTTATCAGTATAAAAGACACCTGTCCACAACTTCAAACAGTCACACTCCAAACTCCACTATGGCCAAGACCAAAGAGCTGTCAAAGGACACCAGAAACAAAATTGTAGACCTGCCCCAGGCTGGGAAGACTGAATCTGCAATAGGTAAGCAGCTTGGTGTGAAGAAATCAACTGTGGGAGCAATTATTAGAAAATGGAAGACATACAAGACCACTGATAATCTCCCTCGATCTGGGGCTCCATGCAAGATCTCACCCCGTGGGGTCAAGATGATCACAAGAACGATGAGCAAAAATCCCAGAACCACACAGGGGGACCTAGTGAATGACCTGCAGAGAGCTGGGACCAAAGTAACAAAGGCTACCATCAGTAACACACTGCGCCGCCAGGGACTCAAATCCTGCAGTGCCAGACGTGTCCCCCTGCTTAAGCCAGTACATGTCCAGGCCCGTCTGAAGTTTGCTAGAGAGCATTTGGATGATCCAGAAGAGGATTGGGAGAATGTCATATAGTCAGATGAAACCAAAATAGAACTTTTTGGTAAAAACTCAACTTGTCGTGTTTGGAGGAGAAAGAATGCTGAGTTGCATCCAAAGAACACCATACCTACTGTGAAGCATGGGGGTGGAAACATCATGCTTTGGGGCTGTTTTTCTGCAAAGGGACCAGGACGACTGATCCGTGTAAAGGAAAGAATGAATGGGGCCATGTATCGTGAGATTTTGAGTGAAAGCCTCCTTCCATCAGCAAGGGCATTGAAGATGAAATGTGGCTGGGTCTTTCAGCATGACAATGATCCCAAACACACCGCCCGGGCAACGAAGGAGTGGCTTCGTAAGAAGCATTTCAAGGTCCTGGAGTGGCCTAGCCAGTCTCCAGATCTCAACCCCATAGAAAATCTTTGGAGGGAGTTGAAAGTCCATGTTGCCCAGTGACAGCCCCAAAACATCACTGCTCTAGAGGAGATCTGCATGGAGGAATGGGCCAAAATACCAGCAACAGTGTGTGTGAACCTTGTGAAGACTTACAGAAAACGTTTGACCTCTGTCATTGCCAACAAAGGGTATATAACAAAGTATTGAGATGAACTTTTGTTATTGACCAAATACTTATTTTCCACCATAATTTGCAAATAAATTCTTTAAAAATCAGACAATGTGATTTTTCTGGATTTTTTTTCTCATTTTGTCTCTCATAGTTGAGGTATACCTATGACGAAAATTACAGGCCTCTCTCATCTTTTTAAGTGGGAGAACTTGCACAATTGGTGACTGACTAAATACTTTTTTGCCCCACTGTATTAGGTGAGAGGCCAAGGGCTACAGAAACGGAGATCGGCACCGCCGTATGTGCCATGTGGCGTGGGAAGGACTTTTGACTGGTATAAGAAATTTATTAGCATTAATGTCACCTGTAGTAATTTTTTCACCTTATATTACTAAAGGTAAGGGGGGAGGGGCAATTGTCCCTTGTGACTGAAGTTAGTAGTCTGGGACCACAATGGAAAGGAGTGTTCATACTTTTTTTGTAATCCTGGTTTTTATGCCATGTTCATACTGTATTTTGTATGTACTGCATTTTAGCCAAATAAATCAAATTAAAAAAAAAATCAAAGTATAACTTCTGGCACACCTCTGACTGTCGGGTAGTCACATGATTGTGTAGCATAGAGTAATAACCTTCACACCACCTGCACACCACTGTGAGAAAGAGTATGGAATATATAGCATAGACTGACTGTTGTTTGTATGCAAACATTCAGATAAATATAGATATTTAGGCACTGCCTAAAAGTCGAGCTCCTGATGAGTGTATGAGCAAAATATTTCCAAGGACACAAAATTAACCTGAATTGAATAATGTTATAGTATATGAACCATCGAATTGTTTTGTGTAGTGTATTTCACATCAGTACATTGCTGCAGTATCTTGTGACAGTGATACCAACAATGAGATACACGTTGCAGTTGCAAATGCATATTTATTCCTTCCTTTGACACCGCATGCCATGCACCAGAAACAACACCATGACATTTATTATGGCGTGACTCTGCTGGGTGCCTGGTGGACAGCAGTGAACCAGTGCTTTTACTTTACATCATTACGATGTAGTTATGATCAAATAGCAGACTTATGTCAAACAGTTGTCTGGTTACCTCAGTCATGTCCACATGCATTGGAGCTCGGCGCGCATAGCCGCAGACTGCAAAGCACACACACACACAACTAGGACTAATTACCATGCACCTGTTCCTGATTAGAGTGCAATCACAGTGCATGCATATAAGGACTCTCAGTAACACAGAGACTTTGCAAAGTATACGCTCTGTACCCTGCATCTGATGTCACCAAGCCTTGTATTTTGTCTTGCTTTTCTGGGTTTGACTGTGTTTATGTATTTGGACTTTGAGTATTATATTACTTCTGATATCCTGTCTGTGCTTCACTGCCTATTTTTCAATTCTGCCTTTGTCTCTGTTTTGGATCTGTTTGCAAGTGTGTTTTCAGTAGAACTCTTCCAGGCACTTACATATGTCTATCACCCTTCTTCGGGTGACCATCGGTATCGATGATGTCAGTTGCGCAGTCTTCGTTGATGGGCACGAGCATGGCTAGTGAGGCCAATTCTGGAATAACACACTCTGGGACACTGAGGGCACTGGAATGACATGGCAGGGCTTACAGATGTGGAGGCTTTCCTGCGTTCTCTAGCACCTAGCACTCTATCAAGCCTAAACTGTTCAAAGTTCATATAGGTCTCTTTTGTCTTGGAACACCACTTGATTCTGTCTCTAGCACAGGCTTCTAGGTCTTTGTCAGGGAGGTCGCAGTGTTTAAGGCTCTCCTTTATGTTGTCCTTGTAGCGCTTTTTAGGGCATCCAAGATTTCTGTGGCCTTGTGACAGTGCACCACAAAGGAGCTGTCAAGGAACTCTGCATGGGTCCATGCGGATGACGTGGCCTGTCCATCGGAGCTGAGCTTTCATGACCATGGCCTTGATACTGACTAGATCTGCCCTGTCGAGGACTTCTAGGTTGGTCACTCTGTCCTGCCATTTGATGCCCATGATTGGCCGCAGTGCTCTCATGTGGAAGTGCTCAAACTGCTTTATATCTCTCTTGTATAGTGTCCATGTCTAACATCCATACAAGAGGCTTGTGAGAGTGACTGCCTTGTAGACTTTGATCTTTGTAGACAGCTTGATGTTCTTATGGTTCAGCACACGGGTGCGAAGACGACCAAGGGACTGATTGGCGTTGCTGATTCGAGAAGCAATTTCCTTATTGAGAGAGCCATCTGAAGAGATGGTGCTTCCAAGGTACTTGAAGTGCTCCACTGTTTTCAGCTGTGTGTTGTCAATCATGATGCAAGGAGGAGGGGCCGCACTACCTGGGAATGGCTGGAAAAGGACTTCAGTTTTCCCTAGACTGATGGTCAGCTCGAAGAGACGAGAGGCTTCGGCAAACCTGCCGACAACTGTCTGGAGATCAGACTCAGGCCAAGTTTACATTAGACTGTATCTGTCTCATTTTCTTCGCGGATGCACTGTCCGTTCACATTAAAACGCCGGGAAATGGGAATCCGCCAGGGCCCACATATTCCACCCAGTTTGTGTCTGGTCCGGTGCTGTGTAAACATTGAGGATACGCGGATACGCTGTGCTGAGCTCTAGCTGACGTCATCATTGGACAACGTCACTGTGACATCCACCTTCCTGATTCGCTGGCGTTGGTCATGTGACGCGACTGCTGAAAAACGGCGCGGACTTCCGCCTTGTATCACCTTTCATTAAAGAGTATAAAAGTATGAAAATACTGCAAATACTGATGCAAATACTGCCCATTGTGTAGTTATGATTGTCTTTAGGCTTGCCATCCTTCCACTTGCAAGTGGTAAGTGACTTGCGCATGCCCGATATGCACTGGGATCACACACACAGCGGCTCAGTCCCGAATCACTGCTCGTGCGCTTCACTCGCGCGCTCTGTGAGCTGCGCAGGGCCGGAGTGCGCACCCTCCAGAGGGCACTCGCTGTTCAGGGCGGAGTGATTTGGAGTGCAGGATGCCTGCGGAGCCGAGCCGCTGAGGAGAAATTTACACATTACACATTTACACATTTCAACTTGCGTGCCGTCTAATTAGTCATGTGATTAGCGTATCCGTGTATTGGCGTTGCTGTGTGCATGCGAATCGTGTATTGGCGTTGCTGTGTGCACACTAATCGTTTTTAAAAACGTTAATCTGATGATCCGCTGATACGGTCTAATGTAAACACCACCTCAGTGTGGGCCATTAGTGCACAGTCATCAGCAAAGAGTGCCTTGGTGATGAGTCTTTCAATGACTTTGGTTTTGGCATTCAGTCTGCGTAGGTCAAACAGGGATCCATCCAGTCTGTACTTAAGGAAGACTCCTTGCTCAAGATCACGAAGGGCATGATTCAGCACACAAGTGAAAAACAGGTTAAAGAGGACGGGAGCCAGGACGCACCCCTGTTAGACTCCATTAGAGATGTCAAATGGGATAGAGGTATCACTGCTGGCTAGGACTAAGCCCAGTCAGACCGTCATGGAAGAGGCGGATGATCCTGATGAACTTGCTGGGACATCCAAGTTTATCGAGGATGACCCAGAGTGCCTCTCTGTTAAGTGTCAAAGGCCTTTGTCAGATTGATGAAGACAGTGTAGAGATCCATATTCTGTTCGATACACTTCTCCTGCACTTGTCTTACTCAGAAAACCATGTCGATGGTGCTACGCCCTGGTCTGAACCCACACTGGGACTCTGGCAGTGAGTTCTCTGAGACAGCGGTGAGAAGGTGATTCAGAATCACTCTAGCAAGGATGTTGCCAGCGATTGAGAGAAGGGAGATGCCCCGGTAATTACCACAGTTGGCTTTGCTTCCTTTATTTTTGAACAAGGGAACAATAGTGGCATCTCGAAAGTCCTGTGGCATAATTTCCTCTTTCCAGATGCTGGTCACTATCTTGTGCAGAGCACTGAGGGTTGCGGGTCCTGCTGCCTTGTACAATTCCAACAGTATACCATCCATCCCAGAGGCTTTGCCAATACTGGTCTGCTTAATTGCTCTTTCAGTCGTCAGTTTCTGCCATCTACCACCCTTACATGACAGAAACTGTCAATTGTCCAACAACCGAGTGGAGTAATAAAACTGTTTTAACTAGTTTTTTTCATAAAATTGTCATGAATATTTTCCATAAAACGCATTGGTAAATAATTCCATGTTATTTTTTTCAAAAGCAAATAAGCACTGGGTGAAAACCCATCTATCTTATGTAAATAGAGATACAAATTTCATTGTTTGGTGGTCAAGTGTTTATGAGATACGTTAGTTTGCACTTACGATTGTGTTCCCTGTGGTGGTACACGTTCATCGTATATACGTACGTAAGTACATCAGATGGTGAAGCCATCAAAAATCAGGTTGATGCATCTCTATATTCTCGTATGGGTCTCTGCTCCATGTGTGTGGGGAACTCCACTATTAATAGTTTAAATAATTTCAATATCTTCTTAAACATGGTGTTCCTTTTTGTGACTGCAGCCTAAACATCCCGTGTGTGTGTGTGTGTGTGTGTGTGTGTATTTATGTGGTGTTTTGTCATGTTCTGTTCTGCATCTTCGTGGTGCTTTCTATCCTGTTCTGTGCAGTGATGATTCTATGAAATTTTCATTCAATTCTATGAAGAATATATATTTAGTCTCTTGACCCTTGACTGATGGTTGGTGGATGAGTAACAACTCTGTGTCAATGACTGTGTCATTGCCACTGTGTGGAGTGGGGTGGAGGGCATTGTAGGGATGTGGAGTGGAGCACGGCAGGGCACTGCACATGTTCTCCACTAGAATGGACAGCCATATATGTATAAGTATATAGGTGTGTGTGTATTTTTATTTATATATATTATACACACAGTGGTGCTTGAAAGTTTGTGAACCCTTTAGAATTTTCTATATTTCTGCATAAATATGACCTAAAACATCATCAGATTTTCACACAAGTCCTAAAAGTAGATAAAGAGAACACAGTTAAACAAATAAAACAAAAATGTTATACTTGGTCACTTATTTATTGAGGAAAATGATCCAATATTACATATCTGTGAGTGGCAAAAGTATGTGAACCTTTGCTTTCAGTATCTGGTGTGACCCCCCCCCTTTGTGCAGCAATAACTGCAAATAAATGTTTCTGGTAACTGTTGATCAGTCCTGCACACTGGCTTGGAGGAATTTTAGCCCATTCCTCTGTACAGAGCAGCTTCAACTCTGGGATGTTGGTGGGTTTCCTCACATGAACTGCTCGCATCAGGTCCTTCCATAACATTTCGGTTGGATTAAGGTCAGGACTTTGACTTGGCCATTCCAAAACATTATTCTTCTTTAACCATTCTTTGGTAGAATGACTTGTGTGCTTAGGGTTGTTATCTTGCTGCATGACCCACCTTCTCTTGAGATTCAGTTCATGGACAGATATCCTGATATTTTCCTTTAGAATTTGCTGGTATAATTCAGAATTCATTGTTCCATCAATGATGGCAAGCCGTCCTGGCCCAGATGCAGCAAAACAGGCCCTAACCTTGATACTACTACCACCACCATGTTTCACAGATGGGATAAGGTTCTTATGCTGGAATGCAGTGTTTTCCTTTCTCCAAACATAACATTTCTCATTTAAACCAAAAAGTTATATTTTGGTCTCATCCATCCACAAAACATTTTTCCAATAGCCTTCTGGTAGATCCACGTGATCTTTAGCAAACTGCAAACGAGCAGCAATGTTCTTTTTGGAGAGCAGTGGCTTTCTCCTTGCAACCCTGCCATGCATTGTTGTTCAGTGTTCTCCTGATGGTAGACTCATGAACATTAACATTAGCCAATGTGAGGGAGGCCTCCAGTTGCTTAGAAGTTACCCTGGGGTCCTTTGTGACCTTGCCGACTGTTACATGCCTTGCTCTTGGAGTGATTTTTGTTGGTCGACCACTTCTGGAGAGGGTAGCAATGGTCTTGAATTTCCTCCATTTGTACACAATCTGTCTGACTGTGGATTGGTGGAGTCCAAACTCTTTAGAGATGGTTTTGTAACCTTTTCCAGCCTGATGAGCATCAACAATGCCTTTTCTGAGGTCCTCAGAAATCTCCTTTATTTGTGCCATGATACACTTCCATAAACATGAGTTGTGAAAATCAGACTTTGATAGATCCCTGATCTAAAACAGGTTGCCCACTCAAACCTGATTGTTATCCCACTGATTGAAAACACCTGACTCTAATTTCACCTTCAAATTAACTGCTAATCCTAGAGGTTCACATACTTTTGCCACTCACAGATATGTAATATTGGATCATTTTCCTCAATAAATAAATGACCAAGTATAATATTTTTGTCTCATTTGTTTAACTGGGTTCTCTTTATCTACTTTTAGGACTTGTGTGAAAATCTGATGTTGTTTTAGGTCATATTTATGCAGAAATATAGAAAATTCTAAAGGGTTCACAAACTTTCAAGCACCACTGTACTGTATGTTATTCTATGATATCACAATAAATTCCATTTTTATTTGTATGCACAAATAAATACCCTGACGTGTTTTATTCCTTATATAAGTCATAGAGAAAATGCAAACTGTACTAAATTTATTAATGGCGTATTAAAGGTGTATGAAATTGGCAGATAATGAGATAGAGATGAGACACGTTGCCTAGTGGCCAGTGTTAGTAATTGCCAGTCCTAAACACCGCCTAGTGGCTAGTGTTAGTAATTGGCCGGCGTGTATGACTGGTAATTACCAACACTGGCCACTATGCGGTGTTTAGGACTGGTTATCTCATCTCATTATCTCTAGCTGCTTTATCCTGTTCTACAGGGTCACAGGCATGCTGGAGCCTATCCCAGCTGACTACGGGCGAAAGGCGGGGTACACCCTGGACAAGTCGCCAGGTCATCACAAGGCTGACACATAGACACAGACAACCATTCACACTCACGTTCACACCTACGGTCAATTTAGAGTCACCAGTTAACCTAACCTGCATGTCTTTGGACTGTGGGGGAAACTGGAGCACCCGGAGGAAACCCACACGGACACGGGGAGAACATGCAAACTCCACGCAGAAAGGCACTCGCCGGCCATGGGGCTCGAACCCGGACCTTCTTGCTGTGAGGCGACAGAGCCAACCACTACACCACCGTGCCACCCGTTTAGTGCTGGTAGTGTTTGTAATTACCTGACATACACACCGCCTAGTGGCCAGTGCTAGTAATTACCAGTCATACACGCCGCCTAGTGGCCAGTGCTAGTAATTACCAGTCATACACGCCGCCTAGTGGTCAGTGTTAGTAATTACCAGTCATACACCCCGCCTAGTGGCCAGTGTTAGTAATTAGTCATACACGCCGCCTAGTGGCCAGTGTTTGTAATTACCAGTCATACATGCCGCCTCGTGGCCAGTGTTAGTAATTACCAGTCATACACATCGCCTAGTGGCCAGTGTTAGTAATTACCAGTCCTTAACGCTTCGTAGTGGCCAGTGTTAGTAATTACCAGTCATACACGTCATCTCGTGGCCAGTGTTAGTAATTGCCAGTCATACACACCGTCTAGTGGCCAGTGTTAGTAATTCCCAGTCCTAAACACTGCCTAAACAGGCAAATCTTCTCAGGACTCTGGGGTATTTTGTGCAGTGCACTCTCATGTCCTTTGGTCGTATTTTTAAAAATAATATAGTTTTGGACCATTCTGTCTCTGTTTGAACAAAAATTAACAACCAGACATACCATCTGGCCATGATGATTTTTATTTATTTATTTATTTATTTACTGTTCAACATCTTTATAGGCTTCAATATCACTATTTTGCCCTTGTCCCACACCCAGACCTATAAAATTCAACCATGAAAAAAAAGGTTAAAATATAATTTATCTAAAAACTTTGATTGTACATAATACTCAAATAATCAGAGAGACAGTTGTCAACATTATTTTTTACACAAAATATAGCTGTCACAGAGTATATCATTTCCACCACAGCAATGTAACATCCTGCTAAAAAAAAAAGTCTGTATGTGAGATTATTTGGGTGGTTGCTATGGAAATGGACAGTGACAACAGAGCACATGTCTAATTGAAAATGATGTACACTTTCATTTACAGCTATTGAAGAAAAATCAAGGTCAATATTGCTTGAACAGCTTCATATTTTTATTGTATGTCATTTCCAAACATGCTGTACTTTCATGGTAAAATAAGTCAAATAAGTGCATTTTGCATGCACCATATGCTAGCTATCAAATCTTAGCTAATGTGTCAAGCTGTCTTGCAGTTTTTCACAAAATACTGTTGAAATGTCATTTCCACAACAGTCATTTCCATCACACTTAAATCTGTGGTGGAACATTTATTCTTATTTATTTATTCTTTATTGGGATCCCCATTTGTTTCCACAAAGTGGTTGCTAGTTTTCCTGGGGTCCACTCAAAAGCAAGATCAATTAAAACAAACAATATCAAAAAATATCAAAATTATATCAAAAACAAAAAGAAAAGACGAGTAGAAAAGCAAGACTGTGGTGGAAATAATGTCAAAAATGTTCCTCGCTGAAGAAACCACTCTATTTTGTTGTTAAAAAGGCACTGACTTTTTCACAGAATGTCCTATAATGTTATGATGACATTCTGTACTTTGATTATCTTTCATTCATATATATATATATATATATATATATATATATATATATATATATATATATATATATATATATATATATGTATAAAAGAATGGCCTGCTTTGGTAGGCTTACTATCCGTTTGACTGGAGGCCAAAAAAATCACAGGACACTGGTTATCTTTTTCCATCATTAATTTTCACCCCCCAAGCCCCACAACCCTCCTCGGCCTGATTAATTTTCACCCTAGCATGTAGCCCAAATGCTAATTAAGCAACTCTGGGGAGGCACAAGATTCATGAGCAGCACTGACTCCTGCCATTTCGATTCAGAGGAGAGCAGAAATGTCACGACATCCTCTAGTTATGTTCATGCAAAGTTTCCAAGCTGTAAAACGACCTCTTTCTTTTTTTTATGATTCATGTCAAGTGACATTTTTGTACATCTTTTTTTTTTTTCCTCAACAGCCCTGACGTTCAGCTGGATTTTTAATGAGTATCCATCGTTCGTGAAGCAGGATTCACGAAGGTTTGTGTCTCAGGAGACAGGGAACCTGTACATTGCCAAGGTGGAGCCGTCCGATGTGGGCAACTACACATGTGTTGTCACAAATACTGTCACAAAGACACATGTGCATGGCCCGCCCACTCCTCTTATACTGCGCACGGATGGTGAGTCACTAACAAATTGTATCATGTCAGAACTCTTTTACTACTTAATTTTAATCTTGTTACAATTAAATTGTATTGTATAAGTAACATGACGGTTCAGATTTAATTGGTCGAGGTCAACTTCAATTTTATTGTTCATTGTCCTTGTTGACTGACGAACTATATCCTCAAATAAATTAGAAGAAAGCATCCATTTATTTCCATTTTCAGTGAACACAAATGATATCCAAATGTTAATTAACAGCTTCCATACAAATTTCAAGAGGCTTACCAGTAGTTTTGTTGCCTGTAGTCTGGCATTTTCAAATGGTCTTCAAAAAGAAAGGTCATTTGTCCTACACTCATCTAATTGTGGGCCGTATGAACCACAATTTACAACTAAGATTAGCCCGAAAATATCAGACTAACTAAAAAAGAGTCACATTTTGCTGGTGTAATATCATAAACTCTAAATGAACACAGGCCACGCATTAGGAATTATGGACAGGAGGACAAAATGTTCCAAATTGAACCCCTTCTCTGCACCCACTCCAGTAATACCAACACCCACCCTTAGCTCAAATTCCAATACCATCAATTTCAAACTTTTGGCCAAGACACGTTCTGATTTGCATACATATACTCAATATTATCCCAAAGCACAAAAGGTCAAGTCAGTTATTTCAAAAATGTTTCTCCCAAAGTAGGGTGTAGCGGTTATATTCCTCCTTTTACCTGAAAACAAAACAGGAGAGGGGAAAAAATGGAGGAGAGGAACAAATGCCCCCAATAAATGAGTGATTAGAGAAAAGTAAAATCAAATATTGATTGAAGAAATTACTAAAAGGCATTAAATCATGAGATCAAATCATCAGTCCACAAATAAATCTACTCTTCTTATACCAAATTTAACCTTGAGGGTTAGATTAATCCAAGTATTGGTCAAACTGTGTGCAGAACTGAAATACTGTAGAGAGTATAAGGACGTCAATGTTTGAAATGATGATACTTGTAATATAAAGAGGCTTACCCATATGTTTCTTTGGATAGGCCTACTTATTTATTTTTCTGTGCTGCCTTATCTACAGTGGTGCTTGAAAGTTTGTGAACCCTTTAGAATTTTCTATATTTCTGCATAAATATGACCTAAAACATCATCAGATTTTCACACAAGTCCTAAAAGTAGATAAAGAGAACCCACTTAAACAAATGAGACAAAAATATTATACTCGGTCATTTATTTATTGAGGAAAACTATCCAATATTACATATCTGTGAGTGGCAAAAGTATGTGAACCTTTGCTTTCAGTATCTGGTGTGACCCCCTTGTGGAGCAATAACTGCAACTAAATGTTTCTGGTAACTGTTGATCAGTCCTGCACACCGGCTTGGAGGAATTTTAGCCCATTCCTCCATACAGAACAACTTCAACTCTGGGATGTTGGTGGGTTTCCTCACATGAACTGCTCGCTTCAGGTCCTTCCACAACATTTCGATTGGATTAAGGTCAGGACTTTGAGTTGGCCATTCCAAAACATTAACTTTATTCTTCTTTAACCATTCTTTGGGAGAACAACTTGTGTGCTTAGTGTCATTGTCTTGCTGCATGACCCACCTTCTCTTGAGATTCAGTTCATGGACAGATGTCCTGGCATTTTCCTTTAGAATTCGCTGGTGTAATTCAGAATTCATTGTTCCATCAATTATGGCAAACCATCCTGACCCAGATGCAGCAAAACAGGCCCAAACCATGATCCTACCACCACTATGTTTCACAGATGGGATAAGGTTCTTATGCTGGAATGCAGTGTTTTCCTTTCTCCAAACATAACGCTTCTCATTTAAACCAAAAAGTTCTATTTTGGTCTCATCCATCCACAAAACGTTTTTCCAGTAGCCTTCTGGCTTGTCCACATTATCTTTAGCAAACTGCAGACAAGCAGCGATGTTCTTTTTGGAGAGCAGTGGCTTTCTCCTTGCAACCCTGCCATGCAAACCGTTGTTGTTCAGTGTTTTCCTGATGGTGGACTCATGAACATTAACATTAGCCAATGTGAGAGAGGCCTTCAGTTGCTTGGAAGTTACCCTGGGGTCCTTTGTGACCTCGCTGACTATTACACGCCTTGCTCTTGGAGTGATCTTTGTTGGTCGACCACTCCTGGGGAGGGTAACAATGGTCTTGAATTTCCTCCATTTGTACACAATCTGTCTGACTGTGGATTGGTGGAGTCCAAACTCTTTAGAGATGGTTTTGTAACCTTTTCCAGCCTGATGAGCATGAACAACACTTTTTCTGAGGTCCTCAGAAATCTCCTTTGTTCGTGTCATGATACACTTTCACAAACGTGTTGTGAAGATCAGACTTTGATAGATCCCTGTTCTTTAAATAAAACAGGGTGCCCACTCACACCTGATTGTCATCCCATTGATTGAAAACACCTGACTCTAATTTCACCTTCAAATTAACTGCTAACCCTAGAGGTTCACATACTTTTGCCACTCACAGATATATGATATTGGATCACTTTCCTCAATAAATAAATGACCAAGTATAATATTTTTGTCTCATTTGTTTAACTGGGTTTTCTTTATCTACTTTTAGTACTTGTGTGAAAATCTGATGTTGTTTTAGGTCATATTTATGCAGAAATATAGAAAATTCTAAAGGGTTCACAAACTTTCAAGCACCACTGTATCTCCAACTCTAAATCTGAGATTCCAATAGGAGCTGGGGAAGCGGACCTGCTCTGCATGGGGCTACTCATCTCTCACTTGTTTTCTGATAGAGGGTGATATCATAGGAACAGCCTGATTATTTTCTTGCTGACTTTTTCCTGAATTTGCTAATTTCAAGAATTCAGATTCACTAATTGCAAGCAAGTTGTTTATAAGGGCAGTGCAGCAGTATTTTTGTGATCTAGTAAAGTGGACATGCTCAGTTCCTTTTCTCATTCTCTTTTTATTTTTGTTTGTTTGTGTTTTTTTTGTTGTTGTTGGTTTTTTTGAGTCATTGATTGTCAGTGACTCGGCATTTTGACTTAGCCAACAGTTAGATAGCACCATTTTCACAATAACAGCGAGGATAAGGTATCAGATGTGTTTTCAACACATATCTATTTGTAAATACATAAATTATATTGTCAGTTATATAATTAAGTAAATTGTCATATAACCTATAGCATGGGTTAGAATGTACATAATCACGGAGAACTGTACTGATGAGCTTTGAGTAAGGTATTTGTCCTCACTTGGTTCTTTGTTTATGTATGGGTTTACTACAGGATATGAAATAATAATTAAAGTGTTTAAAATGTGATCAAGTAAGGAACAGAACAAGGAATAATGGATTTTCATTTTATAGCTAATATTATTGTAAAAGCATTTTTCATTTTAACTACATATACACTGGCCACTTTATGAGGAACTTGTTCTTGATTCGAAGATTCTTCTTCTTGACTGGCAGGAGTGGAACCCAATGTGGTCTTCTGTTATTGAGTGCTGACATGCTTTTCTGCTCAACACAGTTGTAAAGAGTGATTATATGAGTTGCTATTTCCTTTCTGGCAGCTCGAACCAGTGTGGCCATTTTTCTTTGACCTCTTTTATCAACAAGGTGTTTCCACCCACAGAACTGTTGCTCACTCAATGTTTTTTGTACCATTCTGTGTAAACTCTAGAGACTGTTGTGTGTGAAAACCCCAGGAGATCAGCAGTTTCTGAAATACTCAAACCAGTCCATCTGGCACCAACACACATGCCAGAGTGAAAGTCACAGAGATCACAATTTTTCCTATTCTGATATTTGAAGTGAACATTAACTGAAGCTCTTGATTTGTATCCGCATGATTTTATGCATTGTGCTGCTGTCACGGGATTGGCTGATTTACAACCCCGATTCCAAAAAAGTTGGGACAAAGTGCAAATTGTAAATAAAAACGGAATGCAATGATGTGGAAGTTTCAAAATTCCATATTTTATTCAGAATAGAACATAGATGACATATCAAATGTTTAAACTGAAAAAATGTATCATTTAAAGAGAAAAATTAGGTGATTTTAAATTTCATGACAACAACACATCTCAAAAAAGTTGGGACAAGGCCATGTTTACCACTGTGAGACATCCCCTTTTCGCTTTACAACAGTTTGTAAACGTCTGGGGACTGAGGAGACAAGTTGCTCAAGTTTAGGGATAGGAATGTTAACCCATTCTTGTCTAATGTAGGATTCTAATTGCTCAACTGTCTTAGGTCTTTTTTGTTGTATCTTCTGTTTTATGATGTGCCAAATGTTTTCTATGGGTGAAAGATCTGGACTGCAGGCTGGCCAGTTCAGTACCCGGACCCTTCTTCTACGCAGCCATGATGCTGTAATTGATGCAGCATGTGGTTTAGCATTGTCATGTTGGAAAATGCAAGGTCTTCCCTGAAAGAGACGTCGTCTGGATGGGAGCATATGTTGCTCTAGAACCTGGATATACCTTTCAGCATTGATGGTGTCTTTCCAGATGTGTAAGCTGCCCATGCCACACGCACTAATGCAACCCGATACCATCAGAGATGCAGGCTTCTGAACTGAGTGCTGATAACAACTTGGGTCGTCCTTCTCCTCTGTAGTCCGAATGACATGGCGTCCCTGATTTCCATACAGAACTTCAAATTTTGATTCGTCTGACCACAGAGTAGTTTTCCACTTTGCCACGGTCCATTTTAAATGAGCCTTGGCCCAGAGAAGACGTCTGCGCTTCTGGATCATGTTTAGATATGGCTTCTTCTTTGAACTATAGAGTTTTAGCTGGCAATGGCGGTTGGCATGGTGAATTGTGTTCACAGATAATGTTCTCTGGAAATATTCCTGAGCCCATTTTGTGATTTCTAATACAGAAGCATGCCTGTATGTGATGCAGTGCCGTCTAAGGGCCCGAAGATCATCGGCACCCAGTATGGTTTTCCGGCCTTGACCCTTACGCACAGAGATTCTTCCAGATTCTCTGAATCTTTTGATGATATTATGCACTGTAGATGATGATATGTTCAAACTCTTTGCAATTTTACACTGTCGAACTCCTTTCTGATATTGCTCCACTATTTGTCGGTGCAGAATTAGGGGGATTGGTGATCCTCTTCCCATCTTTACTTCTGAGAGCTGCTGCCACTCCAAGATGCTCTTTTTATACCCAGTCATGTTAATGACCTATTGCCAATTGACCTAATGAGTTGCAATTTGGTCCTCCTGCTGTTCCTTTTTTGTACCTTTAACTTTTCCAGCCTCTTTTTGCCCCTGTCCCAACTTTTCTGAGATGTGTTGCTGTCATGAAATTTCAAATGAGCCAATATTTGGCATGAAATTTCAAAATGTCTCACTTTCAACATTTGATATGTTGTCTATGTTCTATTGTGAATACAATATCAGTTTTTGAGATTTGTAAATTATTGCATTCCGTTTTTATTTACAATTTGTTCTTTGTCCCAACTTTTTTGGAATCGGGGTTGTAGATAACTGCATCAAACAGCAGGTGTGTGGGTGTACCTAATAAAGTGGCTAGTGAGTGTATATTTTATTTGCTCATGTAGTTAATTAGCAAAACCACAAAATATATAATTGGGTGATCTACTTCTACGGAAATGGTGAAATTGTTATTTCCATGTTATACGTCACATCACTTTCAGTTAAACATGGGAAGAGAAAAATCATCAGATCTCCACAGCTTAGCCAGTGTGCCTACATTGACAGGAGCGTGCTGTGTTACACACTAGTGATAAGGATCTATTTAAACTCCCTCTCTCACAGCCTAGCAGCTATCAGAGATAACTTAAGCCTTGTACAATCTCTACACATGACTCCTGTTCACAGAATATCTAAATAAAGTGACCTTTCAAAAATTCTAAAGTAATAAAGATGACAAACATCAAAAGCACAACCAAAAACATATGTTGCTATCAGTGTGTCACACCGCAGAATTTGCATAAGCAATAAAACCCTCAAACCCACATTTCAGTATGCACATGTAAAATGATTTTTTTTTTCAGTGAGCGTTTCTTTCTTCAGGTGTTATGGGAGAATATGAACCAAAAATTGAAGTGCAATTTCCAGAGGTGGTCCAAGTGGCTCAAGGTGCAACTGTGAGACTTGAGTGCTTTGCTTTAGGCAAGTAAGTGTCTTGTATGTTTTCACTGAACAGAAAATAAAACCAGGATATAGGCATCCGATGCACACATGCATCATAAATAGAAAACATCCGCATTATATGTGAGGTAAAGTAAAATCTTTGGTTATAAAACATCAATACATTAAACATGAAACAAAAGAACAATAAGTTAATGTAATATTATAAAATAAAAAAACAAAATATAAAATATTATACACATTTCATTTAATTAGATCATCACATTTACATTTGATTGAGAAGTTTATTCACCTAATGTCTCATTTTTTATTCATTTTATCTCCTCCTTAACCAAGTCCCGTCCCTTCCATAATATGGAGGCGTGTCGATGGCATTCCATTCTCCCGTAAAGTGGATTTGGGGAAGGCCAGCGGCATCCTGGAGATCCCGTACTTTGAGCAGGATGACGCCAGCACCTATGAGTGCATTGCTGAGAATTCCAAAGGGAGGAACTCCGTGCAGGGCAAGCTCTCTTTCTATGGTGGGTTCTCACAAGTCGCATGAATATATTGACCATAACGAGCCATATTCATGACACATTCATTTTGAGGAAAAAGTATGATGTAATGATGGTGTATGCTCTACTAGTTAGATTATAAGGGGGTGGATTTTTAACAGGGCATGAAAATGATTAAAGTTCCCCAGCCATGAAGCCTGTAATATTTTTATCCAGATTAAAAAGGATGAAGAGACGACCTTGTACTTCATCTTATCTGTGTGTGTGTGTGTGTGTGTGTGTGTGTGTGTGTGTGTGTGAGAGAGACTCTACCAGATGGCACTGTGACTGACAGGTTAAGTGTACTTTACTTAGAGCATCCAGTCACATGTGCCATTCAGGAGCTCATTCAGTGTGTCACCATCTGGAATAAAGTACAGCACCTGTTATTATTCATTCTGATGATGTGCTTTCATCATGGACATTGTGTAACAATATCAAACATAAATTGTATACTTTAATTGCAGCACAAACTGTTTAAATCCCCAGCACTATTTTAATCATTTAAAAGACATAGTAAATGTCTATTTAGATATACTCTTTGGTGAGCATTAACAAAATTAAGACAGGGATTATTTAGTTTGGTTGAAAATGAATGCAGCATTTTGGTGATTTTCAAGAATTCATGCACATGCATTAGTCGTTATGCACATTTCATTCCCAAGACTATTTTAATAATAATAAGAGTTTGAATCATAAAAAACAAGATTTTGATCAGAAATGTCTAGACCCACATGTTTCTGTCTAAGGATAAGTGGCCAGAAGGAATATCTAGAGAAGCATATTTAATATAGACTTTCAAATGAAGGGCTCATGACCTTTTCCCTCTACAACTACATTGGCAAGGCCGAATTGCTCACATGAGACAGCTCCCTATTAAGTAAGTACCTGTAGGCAACAGAGCGCTGGGATTTATCCTCCCCTTATGGGAGTGCTCGCTAGTGCTAGTATTCACATTAGCTCGCGTTTGCATTACTGCTGATGCCCAATGGCCCATTTAGAGGACTAGCCTTCAGAGAGCCAAATGTTTTATTATCCTTTTCATCTCATTGTTTATATCCTCTATGACATGGAATACAAGGGGACAAGTTTCTTTATATAAAATTTAAAAAAAGAGTAAAATTAGAATGGAAATAAAACGTGCATAGTTAGAAACCCTGACTATATACAGTGTATTTATTTTATTTTATTTTTTCAGTACAAATTTTGTTATAAATGTTTAGGTAATGACTTCTGCATTATTGAGTTAGTAAAAAAATCAATGTCCAATCATGACTTTTTCAACAATAAATTATATATCTTATGTTAGAAAACAATATGTTATAACGAACTACTTTTCAGACAGCAAAACATAATGAGGGCTGTAGCAGATTCTCCATGATGCTCAGTAAAACATCGCAGCTTTATGAGGCTCTCTTTACCTTATAAAACTGCACAAATTGTATCAGAGAATACAGATGTTTGTGCTGAAAAGGATTTAAAACAAAATATTGACTTTGTTTAGTATATTTCTGTTTACTGCTGTTCACAGTATTTTTTTTAAATGTAGAATAATTTAATTTCATAATTTTTGAAGGCTTCAGCACATGCCAAAGAATTTTGCACAGTACTGTGTGTGTGTGTGTGTGTGTGTGTGTGTGTGTGTGTGTGTGTACTTGCTACATATTGAGGACCAGAATACATTTTTTTGCCAACGGTGTTAGGACATTTTTGGGATATGAGGACATTTTGGCTGGTCCTCACTTCTTCAAAGGGCTATTTGATGCCTAAAACTTAGTTTTAGGGTTCAGGTTAGAATTAGGTTTAAGTTATGGTTAGGAATGGGGTTAGGCATTTAGTTGTGATGGTTAAAGCATATATGCAGAGCTATGGCCTCACTTTCATTTATAAATGTCTTGAGACCTCAAGAATGACACAGGAATAGTTTTAAGAGTTAATAATAAATCTAATATAGTAATTTTTACGATTAAAGTGATTTATATAGGTAGCAGTCTGAGTGAATGACCTTGACATCCATAACGTCACAGCAGGAAGTCTATCGGTCTCATCGCCATTTCCGCTATACTAAAACACAGAGCTGACTGCAACTCCGATCCTCCATTTTGAGTTAATTTATCGCCATGCCATGTAGATGTGTTGCTGCACCCGCCAACAACACAACAGAAGGTGGATTTACGTTGCATTCATGGTCCAAGAATGTTCAAACTGCAAAGATTTGGACGCGTTTTGCGAGAAGTTCATGGGCACATTGGGTGCCTATGAAGTGGTCTCTCCTCTGCACATTTTACTTTAAACTCATACAAGACCTCTGATCTGTTGAGGAGTGTTGGCTACAAGCCTGTATTGAAAGAGGGTGCAGTATCAACAATTAAAGAAAAAGAAAACTACAAGAAAAGGAAAGTATTTTTTTCTTTTAAAAAGCAAAGTTCAGTTGCACCAGTCCTCCCGGAGTGAGCTGAGGGTTGTTCCTAAAACCCAGGATGGAACAGGATGTGACATATCGCTCGGGCAGTGACCTCCCCGCGGTTGTTGCTTAAACCGGTGACGTCCCGTTCCATCCCAGGTTTTAGTAATTGCCTGAACCGAGCAGTAATGGCGAAGTACTCTGTATGTACAAAATAGAGAAAGAGTGGACCGGCTGTCTAATTTCTAAACTGAATATCGCTGCCATCTCGCCCTTATGTGGAAGAAGTGAATGAACGGAGAACTGAATGAACAACTGAAAGTCACATTATTTCAAAACAATCGACCACGAGATCGGCCTTCAAGAAGCGAGAACACAGACAGGTAAGCTCCGACTCTCATTTGGATTAAAAAAAACAACAACAAAAACAACACATTGTTTACCTGCATTTAGATTAATACATGTAACTTGTATTGTGTATTTAAGTTAGCGGTATAAGATTATTTAATTTGTTTCAGAATGTGATTGTCTCAGTTCATCTGATTATTTAATTAGCCTTTTACATTTTATCAGTGAAAATGCATGCATGTACATGTATGTTGCATAAGTTATAACACCTATCCTGTTTTAATGAGAGTCAACCCACAATCAATGAAGTCAAATCAGTCTTAGTTGATCAAGTCAGTAACGGTATTTCTTTCACCATAAATTTTTATTTATATGACTTTGGTCTATAGCTGTAAAAGGCCTCGGCCTTAAAATCGGTTCCTGCTGTGACGTCACGCACTCAGGGATGACTAGCTCAGCGGGGCAGTTAAAATGCCAACTTTGCAGTCAATTTTAACTCTCAAAAATATATATTTTTTATTCCCATTTATCCAGCATACAAAAGTCAAGGATGGAGATACGATCCACTCAAAAATTTATTTAAAAATAAAGGTTCTGTGTATCTGCTTTAAGGTTAGTGTAAACGGCTAGGAATGCATTATGTCAGTGAGTGTCCCCACAAACATAGAAGTGTGTGCGTGTGTGTGTGTGTGTTACTGAAACCCACCAGCCTCAGCTTCGATCTGGTTTGAGGTGGCTTAATAATTTATGGTAGTTCTCCTTGATTTTTCCATCAACGCCCACTGCTGTTTCATTTCCCTCCTTCTGCCTTGGTCTATAAGTCAGCCACATATGTCCAGTTGGATATAACTCTTTTCTGTACATTAAATAATTTTCCATTATTTACAAGCCACTTTGAAGCATTCAAGCCTGTATATAAAGGATACTGTGGCATGCCAGAAGCTGTCTGAATCCTATTTCAGTAGGATTAGCCTGCAGATTGGTGCTCCTGTCTTTCTTCCTCTCTGTCCATTTCTGTTGCATTTTTCCCCTCTTCTCCTTTTCTTTTTTCTCAGTCAGGTGATAAAAATCTGTAATCTTATTTTGAAGTCCTGTGGAATTAGGCCTGTAAGACATTCGTCAGCAGAGCCAGGGAATGTGCCAATCGATAAGCCTATCTCATGTTTATCGCTTCCACTGGCAGTTGAGGGAGACACACTCACCCTCCCTTTGAGCTGCCGTCCTCTCTGCTTGCGTTGACTTGATTAGGAATCCAGTGCAGATGGTTTTTGCACCATTTTCCAACCTACCTGAGATGAAGGGCTTGACAACAGGCTTTTAATTTTATTCAAAGGACATCTTAAAAGAGAGCTATTAATTGTTGGCAGTTTTAGCTTCTGTGAGATTTTCTGTAAGCTCTGCTGAGTGGTGGTACTAAATTATATATTAAAATACTGTATTGTTTACTGTTATGCCTGAGACAGAAATAGGCTGTTAATCATGGATTCCATTGCACTTTTTTCAGGTTACTCTTACCTACAGTGTCATTGGTTCGGGCAGTATGCTGTGTGGCTTACTCAGGACCTTGATTTACACTGTGGGGGCTAAAAGTCAATACCTTTTCAGCAGGGGAAAGAAGAGGAGAAAAAAAGCATCATAAAGTTTCTAGAATTTGAAATGATGAAGTTTCAAACAAAAGGCACGTTTGCTGGGCAAGGAGGTACACAATCTGTTAAAAAAAAAAAAGCAATTACAGTTTAGAAGTAAACATCCATCCATTACCCCATAATTTCCCTGAGGGAACCCTCCCAAAGGGATCAATAAAGTTTTATCTATCTATCTATCTATCTATCTATCTATCTATCTATCTATCTATCTATCTATCTATCTATAACTGCTTATCCTGTGCAGGGTTGTGGGGAAGCTGGAGCCTATCCCAGCTACACAGCGCTAACCACTACACCACCGTGCCGCCCTAGGAGTAAACATATAGACATTATTTTTTCTCTGGGCTATTTTTTGGACCTGTTGTCAGTCTGCCCTTTGCTATGCACAGAAAAAAAAAAAAAAAAAAAAAAAAAAATATATATATATATATATATATATATATATATATATATATATATATATATATATACACTGTATAATTTTATTGGTTTTGTGTTTGTGTAATGTGGTAAAGTGCAAGAACAAATTTGGAGGAGTACTAATATGATGAGGTGTACAGGAGTTCACCTTCAGCCTTTATTTTTATTTATTTATTCATTCATTCATCCGTCCCCGTCACGAGGAATACCCATTAAGCTTGTTCTGACTATGCTCTTGGGCATTTGCTCAATAATTAACCTGGTTTGAGTTACATGCCTTTAAAAGATAGGGATCAATTTAACTCATGTATAATTAAAGCATGATCCACTTTAATGGGATCTCGTGAAGGAGTTTATGGTATAGCCCATGAACAAGTGAATATTCAGTGCAGTTGAGGAGTGCACCAAGCACAATTTCTTTGCTACTGATGTACTCCAAAGATATGTAATAATATATGTGACAGCTTTGCTGGATGGTTTATCAGCTTGTTACTTATTTTATGTGTAACATCCCATCATATGAGTAGAATATCTCTGTCTCAGTCCACCATGTTCAATATGCATCAATCAGTCACTTTATTATGTGCATTTCCTACAGTACAGAGTGATTAACTTAGCCTTGCTGTTTTGAATGTTTTATGCCTGGAACCAACCTGCCTTTTGTTCCCCTTGTTTTTATTTTTTTGTGTAGCTCCTCCACAGATGATAGAAAAACCACAGGACATGCAGAAGCCAATTGATGACTCTCTAGTGTGGGAGTGTATGGCCACAAGCAAACCCAAACCCTCTTATAGATGGATGAAGAATGGAGAAAATTTGGAACCTACAGAGGTTTGTCATATGTCTGAATGTTTTTTTTATTAATCATCTAATAATGGTGTATTAGTCAACATTCATGTAATACTTTTATATTTATATTTTATAGTTCATCCTAAAGCTCTTGGGCAACATTTCATTTTTGTTTGTTTGTTTGTTTGATTGTTACAAATGATAAAAGACAAACCACAAAACACCAAGAATAGTAATGCTGGGTCATGCCAGGGGTTCTGAGTAACACCTGGATACCAAATTGCGCACATGCATTCCAAGATCTTCGAACAAGGACACTGATGCCCCTTTTTGACCAACAGGGAATGGGTTCTTGAACTGGTTCAGTTTAGGATTCTTTGAACTTTGGTGCCAGGTAGCGAACCAGCCCATGTTTTCAGTAGTTTTCAGGGGTGCTGTTGTAATCAAGGATATGTCATGAATGGAGGGCGGTGCACAATGCACAACGGGAGTAAACAGTAGTAGCAAGCAGAGCGCATTGATTACCTGTGAGCTTTTGGTCTATGATTGCAGATATTTGTTTTTATTCCATTTTTTTCTGAAGACGTATCCTTTTCCGTTGCATTCTCCATTGTTGCACTTTGTTTCCTGTCCAAACAAATGACACGCCCACTGCTGTCAGCATGGTTTGCGCTGGAAAAGCCAGCTATATTTTGGTTCCAGCTGGGAACCAACTTTTCAGGTTCTGAACCAATTTATTTTTGGTCAGAATATTCTGTGCCGAGTTTCCCAAAAGCATTGTAGCACAAACATCATTGTTAAATGGTAGAGTGAGCAGCACAATGAATACTCTCTGGCCTAGTTAAGATGCTCTTAGTGTTAAGAGGCTTTTGGGAAACCCACCACTGAACAGTTAAACATTTGGTGCATGAACCAGAATGCAACCTGTTCTTTGTTGGTGGAAAAGGGGCAATAGTATCATACGACTCAGTATTTACTATAGATACCACCATTATACATCAGTCACTACTCTTTTTTTATTTTCTTACCTACGTATATGCATGTGACTACATGTTTATGTTATGCATAAAGCAGCTTTAGCAGCTTGTAACCATGTTCAAAGTTAGAGATTTTCTGTCCTCAAAAGTAGGGGTTAGCCTCCTCTCATTCAGTTGTACCTTGGTAAGAGTTCTTTTCTTCTATATTACAAACATTATTCATAGTGCCCGCTAGTCGGTTTTCCCTCGAGCGTTATTGCTCTAGATTTAGTGAACAGGCTTTAACATACCATGCATTGTTAATTGCTGAACCTTCTCTTCCTGCTATATACAAATGATTGCAGGAGTAATTATGTGAATAGACATTTTTTGAGGTTTGCTGATGACACAGTCATAGTTAACCTTTTAAACAATGATGAGAAGGGACATGGTTCTGTTGTTGATGATTTTATTGCTTGGTGTAAAGAGTTTTATTTATCTATTAATGTAGCCAAGACCAAAGATATGATGATTGATTTCCGCAGGTCTCAGAAATCTTTTACACATACTGTTATTCAAAACGAAAATGTTGATGTTGTCACAGAATACAGATACTTGGGAACCATTATTGACAACAAATTGTCATTTGAGAGTAACACTGATGCTACAGTATGTGTAAAAAGGCCTAACAGTGGCTTTTCTTTTTAAGGAAGATGAAGTCTTTCAATGTGTGTAGGACCTTGATGACTTTATTTTATCAAAGTTTTATTGAATCTGTTTTGTCCTTTTGTATTGTTGTGTGGTATGGTGGTCTGCCACTGACCAGTAAGGGCAGGTTATCAAAGCTAGTTAATGTGGCAGCAAAGGTGGTTGGGGTTCATCTTATCCAGCTGCAAGATGTGTATGTAAAATGGGTCATGAGTAAGGCACAACAAATTCTAAAATACCCTGACCACCCACTTTTTGGGGAATTTAGTCTGCTCCCCTCAGGCCGCCGTTTTAGAATTCCTGCTGTAAGGACAAGGCGTGCCAGAAATTATTTTATTTTAGTGGCCATTAGGACCCTTAATTCATTAAGGGACACCTAGTGTTTTTTTCCTCCTATTTTTCTGTAGTTACTGTCACTGTCATTGTTTAGTAGCAGTAACTAACAGTGACAGTCATGGGTTTGAGTGGGCTGGTGGGTATATCCATTTGAGTAATGTGCTTGTGTGTAAATATATTTATGAATGTGTCTGTGTGGTCCATGTCTATGTCTTCTTAACTCATGTTCTCTGAATACCTGCTGCACACCAAATTTCCTTTCTTAAAGGATAATAAATCTGAAACTTGAAACTTGATGTGTTAACTGGATATCCAGTCCTTAGCACCCCCTTCATTTTGGAGTGGATATTTCCACCATATAAACATCCGTTTTTATTAATATTTGAGGTGGATTGCCAACACAGTTCATACTGTGTGACAGGTCACTAATAACCATGCTACAGGACTTGTACTCCTGCAGTCTGTGTCTGGACCTCTTGGAAGGTGACAATGGCTACTCCATGTTCAATGCTTTGGGATTGTTGATACTGAGGAAGCTGTATCTGACTCAGACAATCCAAATTATGCAGTGACGCCAATGTCAATGTTGGATCCTGGCTCAGAAATGAGTCTGGTCAAAGTGCCTCCATTGAAACAGCTTTCTAGTTGCAAAGGCTCAGGCCCAGGGACAACCGTAACAGACATGACTCAGCTGAAATCATTGATCCAGAACATGACGCTCAGAGGTTTGAACTTTTCAAGAGTGAGTTCCTTATAGTTAAGTGTCTGAGGACAGGTCTGATTCTGCCCCTGATGGCTCTCATCAGGCATGAGAGATGGCAGGTTTTAAGCTTGCTGCAAAAGAAGATGGCTGTGACTCAAGTAGGGTTTCATGGTGCAATGTAACCCACAAAATTTAATGCACTCTTTGGCATGACACCTATAACTGCAGAGTTTGCTGTGCCACAGTGGAAGTACTTTATTGACCACTTTCATGGGGAATTGGGAAGATCCTAGCTCACATGCTTTGTGGAATTTGCTCTGGTTGAAAGAATTAATCACAAGCAGGTCAGTACTGTGTAATGTTGATTCTTGTGTCACCAGATGAAGTACTGCACCCAGGTGTGCTCTGCCTCAATGCAGATACACACAGAAAACTCCTTGGTGAAAATGTATGATAATGCATGTGTGCCAGGCATAGGAAAGATGTTGGCTATTCTGTTGCTGGGTTTATACCCTTTTAGGCTTCTGGTAAGTATTTGACTGTTGTCTAGGATACCCTGGCCAACGGTTGCCCACCACTGTTTTTTCTTCAACTATCACTGATCCTTCCCACACTATGCAAATAGGCCATGGAGTCCTATTACAACCCCCAGTTCCAAAAAAGTTGGGGCACTGTGTAAACTGTCAATAAAAACAGAATGTGATAATTTGCAAATCATGGAAACCCTATATTTCATTGAAAATAGTACAAAGACAACATATCAAAATGTTGAAACTGAGAAATTTTATTGTTTTTTTTGAAAAATATATGCTCATTTTGAATTTGATGTCAGCAACACATTTCAAAAAAGTTGGAACAGGGGCATGTTTACCACCATGTTACATCACCTCTACTTTTAACAACACTCTATAAATGTTTGGGAACTGAGGAGGCCAATTGCTGTAGTTTTGAAAGAGACATGTTGTCCCATTCTTGCTTGAAATACAATTTCAGTTGCTCAACAGTACGGAGTCTCCTTTGTCATATTTTGTGCTTCATAATGCACCTAATGTTTTAAATGGGAAACAGGTCTGGACTGCAAGCAGGCCGGTTTAGCACCTGGACTCATTTGGTACAGAGCCATGCAGTTTATGTGCAGAAAGCTGTTTGCCATTGTCTTGCTGAAAAAGGAAGGCTTTCCCTGAAAAAGATTTTGTCTGGATGGCAGCATATTGCACTGAAACGTGTGTGTATATATCAGTCAGCATTAATGATGCCTTCCCAGATGTACAAGCTATCCATTTCATGTGCACTAATGCACCCTCATACCATCACAGATGCTGGCTTTTGAACTGTGCACTAATAAAAACTTAGATGGTCCCTCTCCTCTTTAGCCTGGAGGATGTGGTGTCCATGATTTCTAAAAATAATTTCTAGTTTTGATTCGTCAGACAATTTTCCACTTCGCCTCAGTCCATTCTAAAAGAGCTTGGGCTCAGAGAAGGTGGCGGTGTTTCTGGATATTGTTTATATATGGTTTTAACTTGCATTTATGGATGCAGTAATGAACCGTTTTCACAGACAATGGCTTTCTGAAGTGTCCCTGAGCCTATACAGTGATTTCCACTGCAGATATGTGTCTCCTTTTAATGCAGTGTCACCTGAGGGCCTGAAGATCACAGTCTTCCAATGTCAGTTTTCAACCTTGTCTCTTACATACAGAGATTCCTCCAGATTCTCTGAATCTTTTCATGATATTATGTACCAGAGATCAGTGTTTCTCAACCACTGGGCCGCAGCACATTAGTGGGTCATGAAGTGGCATCTAGTGGTCCGTGAATTTTTTTTCAAGTTCAAGCTAATTTTTACTCGTAGTAGGGCACAATTCCCAAGTTGCATCTGACGTCACATCCACCTCATTAAGCTACTGTCACACTACAGCTCGCAGTGCTTTGCAGTGGGTTAACAATGAAAATGAGGGATTTTGATGGTGATATACACATGAGCTAAAAGTTGCGGTGATACAGTAGGTGAACACTTGACTGTCACGCCTTTGGGCACTTGAGTCTGGTGCAGCTCAAGCGGCCACATACGCTCACAGAGCACGTTGTGCACGCACTTGGGGCCCAGTCATTATGGGAAACACTTCACTCTGACTTGAGCACAATCAATACGCACAGATATGGAAGCTGTTTTCACAGAAGCTTTGCGAAGTATTATCATTGTCATGTTTGTTTTTAGCCATGTTTATAATGTTGTTGAAATACTCTACTTTCTGTTTTGCTTTTGTAAAAATAAAATAAATAAAAAAAAAAACACCACTTGGAAAATGGCTCCAGACAGTTACAGTAATGCATTTATGTCTGAGGACTACAGTCGACTTGCTAACTTTAGGACGGCAGTTGTCATGAACAGTTTTGCACTCAAGTTTCCATCAGTGAACAGTTTATAACTTCAACCAAACAGACTTCATGTTAAAACTATAATGAATTTCCTGGTTACACAGTTATGCTTTGTGAATATATAGGACACTGTTATAGGAGTGAGTTATTTATAATCACATTATCTGTCATCACCCAAATGAGGATGGGTTCCCTTTTGAGTCTGGTTCCTCTCAAGGTTTCTTCCTCATGTCGTTTGAGGGAGTTTTTCCTTGCCACCATTGCCACAGGCTTGCTCACTGGGGATAAATTAGGGATAAAATTAGCTCATGTTTAAAGTCTTTAATTTTCTGTAAAACTGCTTTTCAACAATGTCTATTGTTAAAAGTGCTATAAAAATAAACTTGACTTAAATATCATGCCTACTAATAAACACTCCTCCTGCACTTAGATCTATCTACCGCTGTCTATCTTGTAGTGTCCTGATCCCCAGATCTTTAACCCAGCCACATATTAAAAAGTTGTATGCCTCCATGCTCTTCCAGGTTTTCATCTGTGTGTCCATGTGTCAGGGCGCAGGGGAGATCAGGGAGAAGCAAACTGCAGACTGAACCAAAACAAAGAGCAGGAATCGTAGTCACAGTAACGGGCAGGGGTCAGTCGATCGGCAAACAGGATAACACAGAGAAAACAATAGAGCGAGGTCAGGGATTGAACGTAGATAACAGTCTAAACACGGGAAGTCAGACAAAAAGTAAATGGCTTGGTAAAGTTAAACATGGAAACACTAAATGATACATCATGACATGAGTGCGTGAGAGCTGGGTTTAAGTAGGTGAGGTGATTGCTGAGGAACGAGAGACAGGTGCAATTAGTAATCAGGTGACAGAGGGTGCTGTGACTCTTGGGTGTTGTAGTCCAGAGCAGCCATGTTTGGAGGCTGTTCCCAGGTTGTGTTTTCAACACTGTTACTGACAGAAATACCCCCCCTGAGGAGCTCCCTCTGGGAATAGCTATCTTTCTTGGTCACCCTCTCCCTCTTGGTGCAGGCTTGTTAGGATGCTGGCTGTGGAACTCCTGTATCAGGAGTGGGTCCAGGATGTCCCTGGAACTCGCCCAACTTCACTCCTCTCGACCGTAGCCTTTCCAGTCTTTCAGGTACTCCAGCTGATCTTGTCTGTGCTGGGAGTTCAGGATCTTGTTTACCTGGTAGATGGGTTCACCTTTGATGTCTGGGGAGGGGGGCTCTTGTACTGCAAAAAAACTGAATTTGAGGAGAAAATTCCTTAATACGAGTGAAATTATCTTGCTTCATGGACAGATAATTTTACTTGACAAGACATCTTGGAATAAGTTGGTTACAATCTAGAACTAGTTTTAATAATCTCAGAGTTGGTGTCTTGTATTCTTTTAACAGGAAATGCTATATTGTTTCAACTATATTCAAGATATTCTAACTTAAGATATAATTTTTGCAGTGTAGAAGAATACAAGACACCAATTCTGAGATTATTAAAAGTAGTTCTAGATTGTAACCAACTTATTCCAAGATGTCTTGTCAAGTAAAATTATCTGTCCATGCAGCAAGATAATTTCACTAGTGTTAACTGAATTTGAGGAGAAAATTCCTTTTCAGTTTTTTGCAGTGTGGGTGGGTGTGTTCATGGGTAGGGGACCTTGGATGGCTGGTTTCAGGCAGGAAACATGGAAAGTTGGTCCCATTCTGCTGTGAAGTGGGAGCTCTAGTTTGTAGAATACTTCACTGATTTTGCATAGAACTTTGGATGGGCCAATGTACCAGGCTTGCAGTTTTTTTGCATGAGTTGGGCTCCCTTAGATCCCTCGTGGAGACCCATACCCGATCTCCTGGAGAATACTCTGGATTTTTACTTCTGCATTTGTGTGCATATTGTTTATACTTTGCGTTTACGAGTTCTAGCCTTTGGTGTACCTCTTCCCATACCTGCTGGCTATGCTTGAACCAGGAGTCAATTGCCGGTACCTGGGTGGGTAGGTCATCCCATGGGAACAGGGGTGGTTGATAGCCGGGTATGCACTGGACTGGGGTCAACTGTGTGGTGGAATGTTTGAGTGAATTTTGTGCATACTTGGCCAATGGGAGGAATTGTGCCCAATCCCCCTGGTTTTGCATGCAAAAAATGCACAGAAAACATCCCACCTCCTGATTGGTGCGCTCTACCTGGCCATTGGATTGAGTGTGGTAACTGGACGTGAGACTAACTGAAACTCCTAGTCTTTCCATGAAACTGGACCATAGTCTGGAAACAAATTGGGGACCCTGGTCACTCACTATGTCCTCGGGGATACCAAAATAACGGAAGACATGGTTAAAGATTAGTTCAGCTGTTTGGAATGCAGTGCGTAGTCATGTTAACAGGGTAAGCCTAATTGCTTTAGAGAATCTGGCTATGATTACCATAATAATCATTTACAGCATGGCGGCATGGCACAGTGGTGTAGTGGTTAGTGGTCACAGCAAGAAGGTTCTGGGTTCGAACCCAGCGGCCGGCGGGGGCCTTTCTGTGTGGAGTTTGCATGTTCTCCCCGTGCCTGCGTGGGTTTCCTCTGGGTGCTCCGGTTTCCCCCACAGTCCAAAGGCATGCAGTTAGGTTAATGTGGGGCAGCCTTGGGCTGAAGTGCCCTTGAGCAAGGTACTTAACCCCTGACTGCTCCCCGGGCTCTGGGTGTGTGTGCATGTATTCACTGCTTCAGATGGGTTAAATGCAGAGGATGAATTTCATTGTGCTTGAAGTGTGCATGTGACAAATAAAGGTTTCTTCTTCTATAATGACTGTGCTACCTTGGGATGGTAGGATGAAGTCGATGGCGATGTGTGACCAGGGTCTCTGAGGTACTGGAAAAGAACATAATTTCCTGGCAGGTGGAGCATGTGGTACTTTGGCTTGGGCACAGGCTGAGCATGAGGAGACAAAGTGATTGATATCTGAAATCATGTTCTCCCACCAGTACTTGTTCTTTATCAGTTGGTATGTGTAGTGACTGCTGGGATGACCAGTAGTGGGGGATGCATGTGCCCAGGTGATGAGTCTTCCTCTCAGGTCGGGTGGGATGTGCAGAAGTCTGGATGGACAGTTCTCAGGAGGAGTCGGGGGTTGTGACTGTTTGACCTCCTTGTCTAGGTCCCAGGTGATGGCTTGTGCGAAACATTCTGGTGATAAGATGGGAGTCGGTTCAGAGGTATGGGGTGAAGAGTTGTGGATTCGAGATAGTGCATCTGCTTTGGTATTTCTGGTGCCAGGATGATATGATATCGTGAACTGAAAGAGAGTGAAAAACAGGGCCCACCTGGCTTGTCATGGGTTGAGTCGTTTGGTGGTCTTTAGGTATTCTAAGTTCTTGTGATCCATTAGTATCATAAATGGGTGCTCAGCGCCCTCCAGCAAATGTCTCCAATCCTCCAGGGCTAGCTTGATAGCCAAGAATTCTCGATTGCCAATTTCATAGTTCCTTTCAGTGGGTATGAGCTGCTTTGAAAAGAAAGCTACTGGGTGCAGCTTGGGCCTCTCCCCGAATCGTTGCAAGAGCACCCCTCCTACTCCCATTTCACATGTGTCTACCTCCACCACAAATGGTTTAGTAGGGTCTGGATGTTGTAGTATGGGAGCAGAGGTGAAGACTGCCTTGAGCTGGTTGAAAGCTTCTTCAGCTGCTGGGTTACACTGGAGGTGACATGGTCCATTCTTTAACAGCAAGGTTAGAGGAGTGGCGATGGTGCTGAAGCCCCGAATGAAGCACCAGTAAAAGTTCGCAAAGCCCAGGAAACTTTGCAGCTCTTTCATGGATGTTGGAGTGGGCCAAGATGTGACTATGGAGACCTTAGACTGGGACATGCTTACCCCTTCAGAACTGATAATGTACCCAAGAAATGAGATCTGGCGGATGTGAAAATCGCATTTCTCTGCTTTGACACAGAGATGGTTTTCAAGTAAGCAGGAGAGTATAGACCTGACATGCTTGTGGTGACTGTCTTCATCTGAGGAATAGATGAATATGTCATCAATGTAAGCTATCACAAATTTCCCCAGCATATCCCTTAAGATGTCATTGATCAGGCACTGGAAGATGCTTGGTGCTGAAGAAAGGCCGTAAAGCATTACCAGGTACTCAAAATGGCCGGCAGTGGTGCTAAAGGTAGTCTTCCACTCATCCCTTTCTTGAATTCTGACCCAGTTATAGGTGCTGTGTAGTTCCAATTTAGAAAATATTCTGGTGGAATGTAGTTGTTCAAAGGCAGAGGGCACTAGTGGAAGTAGGTGGGGTACTTCAGTGATTTGGTTCAGACCCCGATAGTCTATACATGGCCGAAGACCACCTCCTTTCTTTTCAACAAATAAGAACCCTGCTGAAGCTGGTGAAGTGGATGGTCTGATGTACCCTTGGTTCAGGGCCCCTTGCACATATTTCTCCATAGCTGATTGTTCAGTTAGGGACAATGGATAGATACGATTGTGTGGAGGAGTAGTGCCTGGAAGGAGGTCAATGGCACAGTCATAGGGACGGTGAGGGGGCAGGCCACATGTCTTACCTCTGCTGAATACTTCTTTCAAGTCCAGATGGCATGCAGGAACATTGTCTAGAAAATCGGGCTGTGGGCTCTTCACAGAGGTGGACAAGTTGGTTAGTTTAGGATGATGAAACAGTTTTGAAAACATGCTGGTGACCATTGAAAAATGTCTTTATTTTGCCAAGAGATTAACGGGTCATGGAGTTGAAGCCAGGAATAACCTAGGATGATGTCATGATGAGCAGTTCGGGTGATGAATAGAGAAATGAGCTCAGAATGGAGAGCTCCCACCTAAGTCTGTAGAGGGGGTGTACGGGTAGAGATTAGTCCATCACCAGTGGGACCCCATCGATGGTCCTTATGCTAAGTGGGCTTTGCAAGGTGTCTGTGGGGATGCTGAATCACTGGACCATTGAACAGTCAATGAAGTTCCCCTCTGCCCTTGCGTCTATAAATGCAGAGAGGATATGGGTCGAGTCTAGCAGCTTCAAGAGTACAGGTAATTTGAAGGATTGTGTTTTACGACTAAATATGGAACTCACCAAGCTGGGTGGACTGTTAACTGGACGAGCCGGAGCACCCTGAGGTGGATGAACAGGACATTTAGCAACAAAATGGCTGGACTCACCACAGTAGAAGCACAAACCCTCTCACCATTTTCTCTCTCTAATCATTAAAGCCGAGCATGAGAAACCTCCATAGGAGTGGGCATGCTAGTGGCAGGAGACAGAGTAGTGGTAGGTTGCAGAGAGGGTCTATTTGTGATGAGGTGGTCCAGACGAATGGCCAAATCGATGAGTGAGTTGAGGGATAGATGTTTGTTGCGACAGGCCAATTCACTCAGCACCTCTGGATGTAACCCTTGACGAAAAGTGGCTTTTAGTGCAGGCTCATCCCAAACACTACCAGCAGCCAATGTACAGAAGTCCAGGGTGTAGTCTGCGACGCTTCCATTTCCCTACTTGATGGACAAGAGACTCTCTCCGACCTCTATTCCTTCAGGTTCATGATCAAAAATTCGCTTAAACAGATCTAAGAAACAGTCATAGGATGTGGTGAGTTCACTGCTGCGCTCCCATACCGCACCAGCCCATTGTAGAGCCTTGACTGTGAGTAACGTGAGAAATTTAGCAATCTTCTGTTCTTTGGAGATTCCGGTGAGTGAAGAGAAATATAGGGAACATTGGAGAAGAAATCCCTTACAGTTTGGTGCTTTACCCGAGAACTTATCCGGTAGCGGAATGTGCTGAGCAGTGTTGGCGGAAGATGCAGGGCACATAAGGAGGGCATGTGACCTGGCAAAGTATCCTGTCAGGGTGCAGGGGAGAGCAGGGAGAAGCAAACTGCAGACTGAGCCAAAACGAATAGTAGGAATCATAGTCAGAGTAACAGGTAGGGGTTGGTCAATTGGCATACAGGATAATGCAGAAAAAAAACAATAGAGCAAGGTTGGGGACTGAACATAGATAACGGTCTAAACACGGGAAGTCAGGCAGAAAATAAACGGCTTGGTCCAGTTAGGCATGGAAACACAAAACGATACTTCGGTGTGAGTGTGTGAGAGCTGGGCTTAAGTAGGCAAGGTGATTGCTAAGGAATGAGAGACAGGTGCAATTAGTAATCAGGTGACAGAGGGCGCTGTGACTCTTGGGTGTTGTAGTCCGGAGCAGCCATGTTTGGAGGCTGTTCCGAGCTTGTGTTTTCAACGCCGTTACACCATGTAGAACGATGTCTGCAGCACCAGGTAGTTTGGGATGTCGGGGCAACTCAATGGATGGATAATTTTCCAACTCATAGGAAAAAAATCCTTCTTTGTTAACGTGTAAAAGGTCTATCCCATTGAGTTGTTTCTATATCTACTTCTTTTTAGTGTACTTCTGGGTTTTAATAACTTGCTTGTTTGCTGTACACAAACATGGCAATAAGTTCTTGTGTTAATGGACCAGACTCCACTTTTGGATCATTAATCCCTTTTGACTAAGAATACCCTGCGTGCATGGTTTTATGTTGGCTTCTGGCACATCCATACACTTTTAAATGCAATGCCTAATTCTTGGGCTCCCATCTGTAACAGGGAGTGATGTTGCATTCCATTAACACACTTTACAATAGATTATTAGATTCTAATAGAATAGATGAGCCAAAATAATTGGGGATGCTTTTCGGCCCACCTGTTCATATATGAACAGGTGGGCCGAAAAGCAGAAAAGGTTGAGAACCCCTGCCATAGATGATGTGATCCCCAAATTCTTTGCAATTTTACATTGAGGAATGTTATTCTTAAATTGTTGCACTGTTTGCCCACACAGTCTTTCACAGAGCGGTCAACCCTTCCCTATCTTTACTTCTGAGAGACTCAGCCTCTCTGGGATGCTCTTTTTATACTCAGTCATGTTACTGACCTGTTGCTAATTAACCAATTTAGGTTTTTTAGCATTACACAACTTTTTCCAGTCTTTTCTTGCCCCTGTCCCAACTTTTCTGAAACATGTTTCTGACATCAAATTCAAAATGAGTATATATTTTAAAAAAAAAAGCACTAAAATTTCTCAGTTTCAACATCTGATATGTTGTCTTTGTACGATTTTCAATGAAATATAGGGTTTCCATGATTTCAAAATCTTCACATTCTGTTTTTATTTATGTTTTACACAGTGTCCCAACTTTTTTGGAATTGGGGTTGTATTTTCCACACTGCAAAAAACTGAAAACTGAATTTGAGGAGAAAATTCCTTAATACCAGTGAAATTATCTTGCTGCATGGACAGATAATTTTACTTGGCAAGACATGTTGGAATAAGTTCATTACAATCTTGGTAATGAGAATACAAATTGGTGTCTTGTATTCTCCTAATAGGAAATGCTATATCGTTTCAACTATATTCAAGATATTCTAACTTGTTAAGATATAATTTTTGCAGTGTAGAAGAATACAAGACACCAACTCTGAGATTATTAAAACTAGTTCAAGATTGTAACCAGTTTATTCCAAGATGTCTTGTCAAGTAAAATTATCTGTCCATGCAGCAAGATAATTTCACTAGTATTAAGGAATTTTCTCCTCAAATTCAGTTTTCAGTTTTTTGCAGTGCAAAGATGTCCCCCAATACTTTGGTTCCCATTACTGCATTTACTAGTTGTTGGAACACCCTGGTGGCATCCTACATGAGCAGCTTTCCCAGATGGACAGTCAGACAGGTTTCCTTTGTCTGTGGGTCTCGCCCCTTGTGGGTATTGCCTTTCTCAAGGGACAGAGACACCTCCATCCACCAACAAATGTAGGAGTCCAGTGTCCGACCTCCCTTTTGTGTGGGAGCCCCTTAAAGACCCTTCATATAAGCCTATGTGTTGACTTGAAGTCTCTCTCATTGAATACTCTTTTTGCTAGCACTCAATTCAACCAAAAGAGGAGTCGCATACTTTGGAGATCAGGTCAGCTTACTTCTATTGGTTGACAGATGATTCTGGACTGCCCTCATGTCTCAATCCAGGATTGCAGATGTCTGTTAGGAGGGCTGCAACAAAATGCTAGCTATATAGTCAGTGGTGGTTCTATGAATCCTGGATTACGTTTAATTTGGGACCTTGGCAAGCTCAACAAAAAGGTTACAGGGGATGATTGATTATTTATACACACACACACACACACACACACACACAATATATATATATATATATATATATATATATATATATATATATATATATATATATATATAATAACTCAGCATGTGTGTGTATACACCAGGTGGTATTGAGATGTTACATCCAGCCCCTGATGCCTGATGGTTATCCAGGGTTCATATAACTAGTTACATGGCTAACTAGCGCCTCACTTATGCCCCTTTTCCACCAAATCAGTTCCAGGGCTGGTTCGGGGCCAGTGCTGGTGCTTGTTCACAACTCGTTCAACTCGCGAGCCAGCTGAGAACCAGTTTGCTTTTCCATAGCTTGGGAAGACACGTCATTACGTCGCTGTATACGTCAGTTACGTCGCTACGTTTGCATAAACCTTGGCACGAATATCGAAGCAAAAACAACACGGAAGAAGCAGTAGCAGCAACAACAACAACAATAATAATAATAATAAATGACTTCGCGTTTGTACAGCTGCTGCTTCTCGTCGCTTAAAAATGGCGATCTTTCGCGGTCTTGTTATTGTTGTTGGTCTTAACAACTCCGCCCCCCCGGCTGACGTAAGCGGTTCTTTCCTCTGGCTCAGCAGAGAGTTGGTGCTAGCCTGGAACCTGTTTTTCTGGCCCCAGAACCAGTTCTTTGTCAGTGGAAACAGAAAACCCGGTTCCAAACTAAGCACTGGCCCCGAACCAGCCCTGGAACTGCTTTGGTGGAAAAGGGGCATTATTGGACCACTAATGGCAGCTAATACAAAATTCCCAGGAAATCCTTAAGTAGGGACTTTCGTCCTTAAGTAGGGATTTTTTCGTTTAAAATGAAAAATCTAGTCATCATTCAGTGAATGCTAGTGTAATTCAGGAAATTAAATCTTTTCTAGTTTTTTTTTTGTCCATTGAGGAAGGGGTTTGTTTATATGTGTCGGACTGAAACAAACTACAAAATGGTTCACTGATTTTAGACCACAATGACAACACATACTCTGTAATTTTCCATTAAATCTCTGAACACCTACAGGAGAATTTAATCTCTTTTTACCCACGGGCCAGGAGAAGAAAGCTTATAAACCTTTACTGTTAACCAAACATGCTGTCTTTGCTTTTATACACTTTTATATGACAATTCACTGGCACACAATAAATAAGATTCACTTTTGATCTCCTTTCACATAACCCAAGCTTTTTGTAATATTCAGCTTCTATTTGTTGACTGTTTGGATGAGCTATTGGCCATTAGGTCAATGTAATTACAAAAGACTCATTTCCCAGAATTCTTACAGAGTTCTTTGATATTTTGTCAAGCTGATGATGAAGAATATCTGCAGTCTCTCAGGACACAGAGAAAGAATATGGGTTATAATAACTAGCTCTGAACCTCCTTTATTTAGCAGCTAAAGAGCAAGACAACACTTTGTTAAGCTTTCCCCTGGGTGAAGCTTTCCCACAAGAGAACAAAAAAAATACATTAAAAAAAAAAACCACTAGTCCGTACCCCCCTTCAAACATTTCCCTCAGGAAACTTCTCAGAACTAAAGTCACAAACTCACATTCCATTCCCACAGAAATTATATAGACATACACATATTACACATGTTTAGATAAGGAGTAACAATTCAAAATACACTTAATACTATGAGGAAAACATGTGCAGCAGCACATTCGTGTCATCATTATGAACTGGTGATCTTCTGAGGGGTTTTTTTTTCCACTTGTTAGGCTCTTAAGAGTTTACATAGAATGGTAACTAAAATGCAACAGCAGAAAACCACATCGAGTTCAACCATTGCTCGTCTTTGCAGCATCATTGTCAACAAGGTATTTCTGCCTGCTTTTATTTAACTTTTGTTTGCAACTCTATATACTGTTATGTGTGAAAACCACAGAAGGTTAACAGTTTCATAAGCCCATCTGACAACCAACAACTACATGATGGTCAATGTCAGATTGGGTGAAAAAGATTACATAATTTCCTCATTCTGATTTTGATGTGAGCATTAAAGGGTCGTTGTCGTCATCATTGCCAAAACTTGAGGCAAACCACATTTTGGTTTGACTTGGCCAGAATTGCAGCTGTAGGGTGGCTGGTTCCTTTTTGCACATTCACACCTATGGACAATTTAGAGTAGCCAGTTGACCATGTCTTTGGACTGTGGGGGAAACTGGAGCACCCAGAGGAAACTCATGCAGACATGGGGAGAACATATAAATTCCATGCAGAAAGGCCCCCTTTGGCCACTGGGCTTGAACCCAGAACATTCTTGCTGTGAGGCAAAAGTGCTAACCACTGTACCACTGTTCCATCCCATTAAAGGGTACCTGCAGCAAAAAATAAACATAGGCTAGAAAGGTTACACATTTTGCACAAAATGCATTTTGACTACCCTGTATTTTCAGACTGTGTCACAAAGAGCAGTGCTTTAAAATTATTTTGTATTCCCGCTCACTTAAGGTTTACTTCAGTGCCCAGCCATATTGACATTTCGTGGGTGGTGTCAAAAGTCAGTATGACATAGAATTGTTGATAGGTTTCCTGTATCTTGATTAGCTCACTGCTCCTGATACAGCAGTATAGCCAGACGTACAAAACATTGTTGAAAAATGGTGGCGTGCAATGCCTATGGTTGCAAAAATAATAAATATGATAGTAAGCGAAAGCATTTTTTTCTGTGTTCCACTGCTGACAACCAAGCAATGTAAACGGTTTGCTAAACAGTGGCTACACAACTTGGGAACAAGTCACACTTTAGAAACACTCTCCTTTAGTAGAAATTCTATTGGTTGTTGTTGACCATTTTAAGCCTGATTGCTTTGAAAGGAATCTACAGGCCAAGCTCTTGGGCTACGCAGGTCACGTTAGACTCAAACCTGATGCTGTGCCAACAATATTCCAACACCAGCCACGGAAGAGGGATTCAGATCATGCAAGTTGATTAACTAGAAAAAAATGCAAGAAAGTTATACAACCCCGATTCCAAAAAAGTTGGGACAAAGTACAAATTGTAAATAAAAACGGAATGCAATAATTTACAAATCTCAAAAACTGATATTGTATTCACAATAGAACATAGACAACATATCAAATGTCGAAAGTGAGACATTTTGAAATTTCATGCCAAATATTGGCTCATTTGAAATTTCATGACAGCAACACATCTCAAAAAAGTTGGGACGGGGCAATAAGAGGCTGGAAAAGTTAAAGGCACAAAAAAGGAACAGCTGGAGGACCAAATTGCAACTCATTAGGTCAATTGGCAATAGGTCATTAATATGACTGGGTATAAAAAGAGCATCTTGGCGTGGCAGTGGCTCTCAGAAGTAAAGATGGGAAGAGGATCACCAATCCCCCTAATTCTGCGCCGACAAATAGTGGAGCAATATCAGAAAGGAGTTCGACAGTGTAAAATTGCAACGAGTTTGAACACATCATCATCTACAGTGCATAATATCATCAAAAGATTCAGAGAAACTGGAAGAATCTCTGTGCGTAAGGGTCAAGGCCGGAAAACCATACTGGGTGCCCGTGATCTTCGGGCTCTTAGACGGCACTGCATCACATACAGGCATGCTTCTGTTTTGGAAATCACAAAATGGGCTCAGGAATATTTCCAGAGAACATTATCTGTGAACACAATTCACCGTGCCATCCACCGTTGCCAGCTAAAACTCTATAGTTCAAAGAAGAAGCCGTATCTAAACATGATCCAGAAGTGCAGACGTGTTCTCTGGGCCAAGGCTCATTTAAAGTGGACTGTGGCAAAGTGGAAAACTGTTCTGTGGTCAGACGAATCAAAATTTGAAGTTCTTTATGGAAATCAGGGACGCCGTGTCATTCGGACTAAAGAGGAGAACAACAACCCAAGTTGTTATCAGTGCTCAGTTCAGAAGCCTGCATCTCTGATGGTATGGGGTTGCATTAGTGCATGGGCAGCTTACACATCTGGAAAGACACCACCAATGCTGAAAGGTATATCCAGGTTCTAGAGCAACATATGCTCCCATCCAGACGACATCTCTTTCAGGGAAGACCTTGCATTTTCCAACATGACAATGCCAAACCACATGCTGCATCAATTACAGCATCATGGCTGCGTAGAAGAAGGGTCCAGGTACTGAACTGGTCAGCCTGCAGTCCAGATCTTTCACCCATAGAAAACATTTGCTGCATCATAAAACGGAAGATACGACAAAAAAGACCTAAGACAGTTGAGCAACTAGAATCCTACATTAGACAAGAATGGGTTAACATTCCTATCCCTAAACTTGAGCAACTTGTCTCCTCAGTCCCCAGACGTTTACAGACTGTTGTAAAGAGAAAAGGGGATGTCTCACAGTGGTAAACATGGCCTTGTCCCAACTTTTTTGAGATGTGTTGTTGTCATGAAATTTAAAATCACCTAATTTTTCTCTTTAAATTATGCATTTTCTCAGTTTAAACATTTGATATGTCATCTATGTTCTATTCTGAATAAAATATGGAATTTTGAAACTTCCACATCATTGCATTCCGTTTTTATTTACAATTTATACTTTGTCCTAGTCTGGCTAACGCAACTTCAAAGCTCACAACTTCAAAGTTCGCAACAGCCCCCCGTGTTGCGTCACACTTAGGATGGGCAGGCCCAGGCTAACTTTGTCCCAACTTTTTTGGAATCTAGAACTAGATCAAAAAAGCTGCCTTGCAAAAAAAAAAAAAAAGTGTTGATTCACTGTCAAACTTTCAATGTCAAGTTTACACACACACACACACACACACACACACATATATATCGGCCCTGCCTAAAAGCGGAGCTCCCAATGAGTGTAAAATATGTGGAAACGGAGAAATTTTATATCAAATGTTGAAACGGAGAAACTATATTAACTATATCACGTGGTGAAACTGAGAAATTTTATTGTTTTTTTTTTTTAATTTATGCTCATTTTGATGTCAGCAACACGTTTCAAAAAAGTTGGGATGGGGCAAAGAAAGACTGAACAAGTTGTGTAATGCTAAAAAAAAACTAATATGATCCATTGGCAACAGGTCAGTAACAATGACTGGGTATAGAACGAGCATCTCAGAGAGACTGAGTCTCTCAGAAATAAAGATGGGGTCAAGGTTCACTGCTCTGTGAAAGGACTTCATGGGCAAACAGTACAACAATTTAAGAATAACATTCCTCATTGTAAAATTGCAAAGAATTTGGGGATCATATCATCTGTGGTACATAATATCATGAACAAATTCACAGAATCTGGAGAAATCTCTGTATGCAAGAGACGAGGCTGAAAACTGACACTGGAAGACTGTGATCTTCAGGCCCTAAGGTGACACTGCATTGAAAGCAGATACGTGTCTGAAGTGGAAATCACTGTATGGGCTCAAGAACACTTCAGAAAACCATCATCTGTGAAAACAGTTCATTACTGCATCCACAAATGCAATTTACAACCATATATAAACAATATCCAGAAACACTGCCACCTTCTCTGGGCCTGCGCTCTTTTATGATGGACTGAGGCGAAGTGGAAAATTGTCCTGAGGTCTGACGAATCAAAATTAGAAATTATTTTTAGAAATCATGGACACCATGTCCTCCAGACTAAGGAGAAGAGGGAACGTCTGGCTTGTTATCAGTGTATAGTTCAAAATGCAGCATCTGTGATGGTATGAGGGTGCATTAGTGCACATGACAAGGGTAGCTTGTACATCTGGGAAGGCATCATTAATGCTGAATGATATATATATACACATTTCACATCAATATGCTGTCATCCAGAGAAAATCATTTTCAGGAAAACCCTTCCTTCTTTCAGCAAGACAATGGCAAACCGCTTTCTGCACATATTAAGACTGCATGGCTCCGTAGTAAAAGAGTCCGGGTGCTAAACTGGCCTGCCTACAGTCCAGACCTGTCTCCTATTTGAAACATTTGGTGCATTATGAAACACAGAATATGGCAAAGGAGACCCTGAACTGTTGAGCAACTGAAATTGTATATCAGGCAAGAATGGGACATTTCTCTTTCAAAATTACAGCAATTGGTCTCCTCAGTTCCCAAACATTTACAGAATGTTGTTAAAAGTAGAAGTGATGCAACACGGTGGTAAACATGGCCCTGTCCCAACTTTTCTGAAATGTGTTGTTAACATCAAATTCAAAATGAGCATGTATTTTTCAAAAAAACAATACAATTTCTCAGTTTCAACATTTGATATGTTGTCTTTGTACTATTTTCAATGAATTATAGGGTGTCCAAGATTTGCAAATCATCATATTCTGTTTTTTTTAATTTACATTTTACACAGTGTCCCAAATTGGAGTTATATATCTGTATTCCCACATGCAATATATAAATAGGCTTTATAGCTAGTATGGACACACACACACACGTACATACCGGTGTGTGTGTGTGTATATATATATATATATATATATATATATATATATATATATATGCACACACAGAGTTTCTATATATAATAGGCTGCTTGCCGATTTGTGAGTTCTCCATCTGGTGCTGGCCCTCTCACGTGTCTGGCTATAATGGTCTGTATAGGCCATTTCCAATGCAGGCTTGTGTGCGACATATGCTTCCAAACTGGGTTTATCCATGAAACAGTTCAATGACTTTGCCTGTATTATATTGCATAAAAGTTTGTGCTCTTTACAACAAACACACTCAATGTCAGTTTTCTGCTTGACACACTTTCCACATCGGCACTAGATACAGTGCCTTGCAAAAGTATTCATACCCCTTGAACTTTTTCACATTTTTCCACCTTACAACCACGAACTTAAAAGTTTTTAACTGAGATTTTATGATAGACCAAAACAGAGTAGCACATAATTGTGAAGTGAAATGAAAATGATAAATGGTCTTCAAAATTTTAAACAAATAAAAATCTGAAAAATGTGATGTGCATTAGTATTCAGCCCCCCTGCGTCAATACTTTGTAGAGCCACCTTTTGCTAGAATTACAGCTGCAAGTCTTTTGTGGTATGTCTCTACCAGCTTTGCACATCTAGACACTGAAATTTTTGCCCATTCTTCTTTGTAAAATAGCTCAAGCTCAGCCAGATTGGATGGAGAGCGTCTGTGAACAGCAATTTTCAAGTCTTGCCACAGATGCTCAATGGGATTTAGGTCTGGACTTTGACTGGGCCATTCTAACACATGAATATTCTTTGATCTAAACCATTCCATTGTAGCTCTGGCTGTATGTTTAGGGTCATTGTCTTGCTGGAAGGTGAATCTCCTTCCCAGTCTCAAGTCTTTTGCAGCCTCCAACAGGTTTTCTTCCAGGATTGCCCTGTATTTAGCTCCATCCATCTTCCCGTCAACTCTGACCAGCTTCCCTGTCCCTGCTGAAGAAAAGCATCCCCATAGCATGATGCTGCCACCACCATGTTTCACAGTGGGGATGGCGTGTGCAGGGTGATGAGCAGTGTTAGTTTTCCGCCACACATAGTGCTTTGCATTTAGGCCAAAAAGTTCAACTTTGGTCTCATCTGACCAAAGCACCTTCTTCCACATGTTTGCTGTGTCCCCTACATGGCTTCTTATACCTGTCTTTCAACAATGGCTTTCTTCTTGCCACTCTTCCAAAAAGGCCAGATTTGTGGAGTGTACAGTACGACTTATAGTTGTCCTATGCACAGATTCTCCCGCCTGAGTTGTGGATTTCTGCAGCTCCTCCAGAGTGATCATGGGCCTCTTGGCTGCTTCTCTGACCAGTGCTCTCCTTGCTCGCTCTGTCAGTTTAGGTGGACGGCCATGTCTTGGTAGGTTTGCAGTTGTGCCATACTTTTTTCCATTTTTGAATGATGGATTGAACAGTGCTTCTTGAGATGTTCAGAGCTTGGGATTTTTTTTATAACCTAACCCTGCTTTAAACTTCTCCAGAACTTTATCCCTGACCTGTCTGGTGAGTTATTTGGTCTTCATGATGCTGTTTGTTCTTCAGTGTTTTCTAACAAACCACTGAGGCCTTCACAGAACAAGTGCATTTATGCTGAGAGTAAATTACACACAGTAGGACTCTATTAACTAATTAGATGACTTCTGAAGGCAATTGATTGCACTGGATTGTATTTAGAGGTATCAGAGGACAGAGGGCTGAATACTAATGCACACCACATTTTTCAGATTTTTATTTGTTTAAAATTTTGAAGACCATTTATCATTTTCGTTTCACTTCACAATTATGTGCTACTCTGTGTTGGTCTATCACATAAAATCTCAATAAAAAACTTTTAAGTTTGTGGTTATAAGGTGGAAAAATGTGAAAAAGTTCAAGGGGTATGAATACTTTTGCAAGGCACTGTAGTTGCCGAACCATTTGACTTGCCTTCCTGACTTTGTGCATGCAAAGTGCCCCCTATTTTGTCATTAGAATCATTTCATGATTCGCTGCTGAAAACATTTCCCAGATGCAGATAGTCTTTTTCTGAGGTTCATACAGATATCCAGTTTCTCTGCTGTCCATACTGACTTAACTCTTTTTCATCTGACTAAATCCACGCTAACAAGTATGTATACATCAGCTAAACTTAACTTCCAGTGCCTGGCTATCAATGACTTGACGTCACATCCTGGACACCATAGTGGTTGCCCATGTGCAAAAAGTTTGACGTACTTAAAACTTTTAAGCATTTACAGCTACTTATGAGAGCTAATCAGGTGTCTGCACTTGTGTGCATTATTATAATTAGGGCTTGTACTATCGATATATAAATGCTGTCCAGGTAGGTACCTTTTAACTGAGGTTATACATCTGCATGATTCTATGCACTGTGCTACTGCAACATGATTGGCTGATTGGATAATTACAAGTATTGTGAAATACTATTACTAAAGCCAGTGAGCATATATGCTTGCATATGCTGTAAGGATGAGATGGACTGCATTATTCAGATGAGTAACAACACTATGACTTTAGTGTGACACTTCACAATGCATAAATAACAGTGTGATAGTGGTTTCCATTTGTGATCAGTGGTTTACATTGATCCATTTGGCAGGCATTTTATCCTAAGAGGCTTACAAGTGAATACATTCCAGGCTTTGAGCATTTAACTTAAGATTAACTTAAGAGTCCATAGTATAGCATAGCATGGAAGCCACTGGGTTCAACCTCAGAACCTAGCAGTTGTTTGTCCATAACCTCAGAGCTACTGCTGCCCTTGAATATTTACCATTTCAAACAGCACAATACCCATTTATAATTAATATTCCACTGGCAAAATGCTAAGGGCATGATTTAGATAGATGAAGGAATCAATACAGCATAAATCACAGTTTTCAAATGGCATTGTCTGCATCAGTAATCATCCTGATAACTAAAGGTCATAGATGCTGCAGAAGTAGAAAGCACTGAGTTATGCCATTCACTGACGTTCATTATGCTTAATTAATATGGACTCTTTACCCCATTTATTATTTCTGCTATGTGTATCTGAATGGAACATCGTTAAGGTGACCTGTTTAAAATCTTGTACTTTTTATCGCTGAGGGTTCTTGTGAAATGAGTGTTCTCATACAGACAGAATTATTCGACAGTGACATCAGATATGTACTTTAAAGTGACCAGGTGCTGCAGATGGTCCGCCTCAGGTCCTCCCTCACACAGAAACTGCTGATTTAGTAGGACCGTTACGCTTAATTAATAGAACGTGTCAAGCTTTGCTAGTCTGATGTACACCACCATATGCTTTCCCATGCTGGTGGACACTATCAGATACCCCCCACAAATTGTTATACTCCACCAAAACCAAACACAACAGATTAGCTTATTAAGTTTTTGATGGTGTTTTTGAGACCATGTTTTCTTCTTCTTCTTCTTCTTCTTCTTCTTCTTCTTCTTATTATTATTATTATTATTATTATTATTATTATCTCATCTCAGTATCTCTAGCCACTTTATCCTGTTCTACAGGGTCTCAGGCAAGCTGGGCTTATTATTATTATTATTATTATTATTATTATTATTATTGGTGATGGTGGTTATTTATTGTGTGTGTGTGTGTGTGTGTGTGTGTGTGTGTGTGTGTGTGTGTGTGTCTTTCCTGTTAGAAAGCACTATGAGGACAGGCTCTCCCATTCCATATGCCCCTCTTCTAATGCTCCCGGCAGCAGGTTTAGCTATCGCAAAAACATCCCTTCACAAATGGCTATTAAAGGCATTAGAGACTGCAAATAACAGATGAGGTCAAGGGCAGAGAGAGAGAGAGCATCAGTAATCTGGAACTAGCTCTCACAATTTGTGCTTTTGGGACGATTTTAGGTTTTAATAGTTACTGGTACACATAGTCACTCCTAGAGAAAGCAAAATATGTCTTATGATCTTCATGCAAAGCCAGTGTGGTCATTTTTTGTGTTTTATGTCGTTGGGCTACAAATTTTGGGCTAATTCATTACATTTCATTATTTCAGAGGCAGTCGTTAATCACAACATGTGTGGGTAGCTCAGCTATAAGGTCACATCTTAAGACAAGACACAGATGTCAGATTAATTGCACAGGTGTAACATATGTACTTAGCTGTGCCTTTCCTGTTATCCTTCCTTCTCTTTGTTTCTCAGATTTATTATGATGATTTTCTTCCCCTCCCCCAACAGTGACAGCAAATGGCATCAAGTGAAAAATATAACACACTCCCTGAAACCCAGTGCTTTAATGCAGATTAGCAATCTAGCTAAAAGTCTCTTAACGGCAATATTTCTTTATTACTTGACAGGAAAGGGTGCAGGTGGTTAATGGCGCTCTGTCTATTAGTCGCTTGGTGTTGTCTGATGCTGGAATCTACCAGTGTGTGGCTGGAAACAAATACGGGGAGGTGTACTCCAATGCAGAGCTCAGAGTGATTGGTAAGTATTGTCTTAAGACATGAATTTGATTGAAAGGTCACCAATAAATATGCTGTATGTACTGTATTGCTGTGTGAAGATACTACAAGGGTGTATTATCCATAATGTAGAGTATGGCTATGTGTGTCCCTGTGGGATGAAAAAAGTGTGTGCATGCGTGCATGTGTTATGTCTGTTAGAAAACATAATTATGGTTACTGCTGATTCACCCACTCATTTTCACCATTCTCATCATCCACCTCTGCTCCCCCAACTACTTCTGATTATTGTTTTGTGATCATTCTACTTGGAAAAAGCTACCGTCACTGAAAAGTTAATGTAGCAGTGGGGTTAAAGAGAATGTAAAGGAGACAAGAAGTAATTGGCATCAGTTCCTCACACAGGTACAGTAAATCAAAGCGCTTTTATAATGCGGGAGGAGTGGTGGAAATGATCATAATAAAAGCTCAGCCAAGCAAAGGAAAAAGGGGAGGAAAAACTTTAAGTACATGACAGTTTCCCTTTGAATTTCCTGCAGAAGAAAATGAATGGGTGGTAATTAAAGGTGTGTATATTTAGCTCAACCTCCACTCCACCATCTCATTTCAACACATACACACAGAAAGAGAGAGAGAGAGACAGAGAACCACATACACATATAGGCTACACATTTGGTACAGTACACAGCAGAGAAAATATGATTAAAGGGGAAAAATGTATTTCTAAAACTACTGTTGAAGAGTTTCTTTCATTAATTTCAATTTTTTAAAAATCATTTTTAAATTCTTCATTTTTACTGTAGACTGATCCAAAGTGGCCTGTCCCTCTGTCCTATTTTAGCTGTGGCTCCAGATTTCGGAGCAAATCTGCTGAAGAGCCACATTCTTGTGAAGGAAGGGGGTGATGTGCTGATTGACTGCAGGCCTAAGATGTCTCCCCGAGGCCTGATCACCTGGAAAAAAGGCAATGAGGCACTTCGAGAGAATAGCAGGTATTTCACTGTAGATCCTTTTCAGCCCTTTTCCACCAGTACAGGACGAGTGCTGATACCACTGATGGTTCCACTAATTTGAGAGATTTAACCAGTAAGCAATTACATGTAGACATTTCCAACCCACCTAATAACTAATGGTTTCACTTACTAAGTTTTATTTCTGGCTTTGAAAACATCAAATCATTCACTTAAACACAGACGAAAGATTTGGTTTTGGTTGATTAATTATGCAAACTCTATACAGCAGAACTGTATCAGAGTTGGAGTAGAAAGTCAGTACCATACTCTAGGTTTGGAACAACAGTAAAGGGGGGGGGGTCCAGTTCCACAAATTTATTTTTCTCATATTGTTTTTTCTTCGTGGCACCAAAAAGTACTTATGCTGACTTGCACCATTTGTCTCTAGCTGCAGCCATACAGGATATATTCTCAAGCAAGAAGTGCACACTTAGCCCTCTCCATGATACTCAGGATTCAGGGCTTTAGTGAGTTTTTCCACTATCAGACAGCTATGGAGTTCCAGGTTTTTGTATCAGTCTTGGATATTTCATGGATTTTATTTCTTTCTCTCAAACAACAAAAACCTGCACAGCAAAAAATGGCATCTTAGCAAGTGACAATATCTTGAATATCATCAAATGTATCTAGTACGTATGTCTTATTGTTTTATAAGATTACAATAAAATATAAGATTATAAAACTTATTTATAGACTTTTTTTTACTAATTTCAATTGAAAAAGTCATATTTTATTGGCAGAAAAAGTTTAAGCATTTATTTCTAGAAAGAAGCAAAATTATCTGGCAAATTCTCTCTCTCTCTCTCTCTCTCTCTCTTCATGCATCACAAGCTTTGCTAATTTTTCACAGCTGTGTGGGTGTTAATGCAGCCTCATGACCCCCAACATGCTGACCTTATCAACACACTCTCCTCCCTGTGTGAATTACAGTGGCAGGTAGAGCGTTTCAGATCAGCAGGGTTTTTGTGTGTGTGTGTGTGTGTGTGTGTGTGTAAGAGTAAGAGAGAGAGGCTACATCACAGCTGCCCATCGTTTACATATCCAAAGTTGGTGTTGCTGCTTGTCAAACAAAGTGGCTAAGTGTTTGCATGGAGGTTTTGGTGCTGGCGTCCTTCAGCTGTTCTGTGTGTGCACCCAAGTGGAACGGAGTGTTCCAAAGCACTCGGCACATGCACATAGTTTTTGACTAGTGTGGGCGCAAGTTGTAGATAAATTGAGGACTTCTTATATAACCACCAAATTGATTCGGAAAAAGACAATACCAAAATGTCCCATAATGTGGGAATTAATTTTGTTTTAACTTGACATGAAATTAAAAAAAAGCAGGCCTGTAGTTTATTTTATGTTACAATCCTCTGTGTGTCGCTGTTGCTTGTGTGCCTGGTAAAGCATAAGACATAGCAAGTTTGTTGGCAGTTAATTATTTATTGTTTATTTATTGTATCGACTGCTGAGTTTTGTAAGAATATTGATAATGTTCAGTCAAAAGCAGACAGTATAAAAATACATCAAAAATATTCTATTTATACCACACTATAGACTTGGCATTCAGAAGGAATTTCACTGTTTAAATACTATTCTCCTTTTCATAATATTTATATAATCAAATGTGAAAAATATACATATTTGAATGTTTAAGGTACTATATTCTACTTTTAATTGAGTCTATTTTAAGCTATTGTGGCTAAATTATGCTTATTGCTATAGAGAGTTGATAAATACTTATCATGATTTCTGTTATTCTATGCTATTAAGTAAAGTTGTACATGCATCATTTTTATTAAACACTGAGTAACACATCAGTTACTCTTAAGTATTTAAATATTCAAATATTCAGCTATTCGCCAGTAATTAATCTGACCAGTAATTAATAATAAATCTAATAGGATCTTTCTTCTCACTTATGTTAGTAATATAACAGATTTGGATATCATCACTGTTGTTTTTAGTAATATTATCCGTGGAAAGCAATAATGTTATTCACTATGAGACCTTCTGTAAAGGATATTTTGCAGGTTATGTCAGGTTACATGATAGCATTTGATGTCTGACCAAATCAAGAATACTGTATGTCATTCAACAATTTGATATACTGTAATTTAGTGACATGCTTGTTCCTTACTTAGGTACCGTAAGTGACATAATTCTGTTGATCAGATGCATGTTTACACAGTGCTTTCAAAGTTCATTTTTCTTTGTACTACACCTGATATTACATATTGAAAAGCAGTTTGTAGACACTATTTAAACTCTTTTCTTGAATTAAATAGTCATATATGTATTTGAGTGGTGCAAGATATTAGTCTTTAATCAAAACTGAAGAAATAACTGATCAAAAATTACAACTGCATATTATAGCCTGGCTACAATGTCAAGGAGTGTCAGAAGAAATGTTTCACTATGTGTATCATACGTTCTCTGATGTTTTTGATAGTTTAACCAAAAAAAATAAATAAAATGTGGGTTTTTCAGAGTCATAGTTCAGACCACCCACCTGTCTGCTTCGTCTTTGCTTTGTAAGTAATTTAAAAAAAAAAAAAAGAAAAGAAAGCATGTTCCCAGGTTGTATTGTGGTGGATTAAGCCTTGTCAGTATGCTGGATTGCATTGTCAATACCTGGAACCAAGCCGAGGAGCTTTTTGCAGATCCAAGTATATTTCTGAAAAATGCTGACATTTTCTTTTGCGCACACACACACACACACACACACACACACACACACACACACACACACACACACACACACAATCTTTGAGACGTGTTTTCATTGACTTGTGTCTAGCTATAGATAAGTACTGCTATGTCTAAACCTAGCCCTTATGTCAGTAAGCAAAAATAAAACTTTTGACTCTTCTTTTACAAATAATTAAATCAATTACATAGCCGCGTGTGTACAAGTGATTTTATATTTTATATTTTGGTTTATACTGTTTTAAGTAGCATTTGATCCTGTGAGCGTCCATTACACCAGCCAAAAAATGCTGCCACTGCTATTGACATTGAAGATTAATAAGTAACTGGCTATGTTTTTTCAATGCATTTCAGTGCGGGTGAAGTGTACACACCTGTCTGAAAGCCAAGACTAATCAAAGTAACGTGTTTGTGAACTCCTTGTGTAAGATTAATTGCCATAATTGCATTGAGCTCTACTCAGTGGAGCTGGACGAAGGGAAGTCAGTGTCAATGGCTGGGTAATCCATCTTCATAGCAGCACCCCCTCCTTTTTTCCACTGCTGGAAAGAAAGGAGGGAGCCAGTAAGGAACATGAGTTAAGTGGTAGAGGGGTTTGCACCAATTTATTTTTCTTCTTGACAAGCCGTAGATGACATGAGCTCAAAGAAGATAAGGCAGAGAGTGTCTAAAGACCAGGGTCCACGTGAGCAGTCATCACTCCTGCTCTGTTCACTACTTAGCACCTGAAGTTTCTTTCAGACTGATGTCTTTTTATTTCATACTAGTACATAAGATGTATTTGTAAATACACACTATGCATTAAATTCACCTTCATTAAACCCAATAAAACTAATAGAAATAATTTCTATAGACACACTGACCATGTTCTAATACTTGGTCATAATATCTAATACCAGTTGATTACTGCTCATGTGCACAGATGACATGAAGAGAAAAAAATTACCCTTTTGTTTCATATTCACAAACACTCATCATCTCATCTCATCTCATTATCTCTAGCTGCTTCATCCTTCTACAGGGTCGCAGGCAAGCTGGAGCCTATCCCAGCTGACTACGGGCGAAAGGCGGGGTACACCCTGGACAAGTCGCCAGGTCATCACAGGGCCGACACATAGACACAGACAACCATTCACACTCACATTCACACCTACGGTCAATTTAGAGTCACCAGTTTACCTAACCTGCATGTCTTTGGACTGTGGGGGAAACCGGAGCACCCGGAGGAAACCCACGCGGACACGGGGAGAACATGCAAACTCCGCACAGAAAGGCCCTCGCCGGCCCCGGGGCTCGAACCCAGGACCTTCTTGCTGTGAGGCGACAGCGCTAACCACTACACCACCGTGCCGCCCATACACTCATCATTTTTACAATTTTATTTATGTATATTAGGTGTAGGTTCAAATGACCTCTACATAATCTGTGTAATTTTTTTTTTTTAAAGATATTTTTTGGGCTTTTTTTCACCTTTATTGGATAGGACAGTGTACTGTAGAGACAGGAAATGAGCAGGAGAGAGAGATGGGGAAGGATCGGGAAATGACCTCGGGTCGGAATCGAACCCGGGTCCCCGGACCCATGGCGCGGCGCCCTATCCACCTGAGCCGCGACGCCCCCAATCTGTGTAATATTGATGCAAATATCGAAGCACCTCAGTGGAGCAGCAGTTTGATCCTGAGCTCTGGCTAGTGTCTGTGTGGAGTCTGTGCATTTTCTCCACATGTATATATAGGTTTTCTTCAGGTTCTCTGATTTTCTCCCTCCTTAAACCATGGCAGTCAGCCATGTTGGCTATTGTACATTGCCCCTAGGTATGAATGAGCGTGTGTGTGTGTGTGTGTGTGGGGGGGGGGTTCCCTAAGATGGACTGGAATTCCAGCCAGGGTTTTTAATCCCTGCCATGTGCCAAATGTTCCTGGGAAAGGCTCTGGATGTGCCGCAACCCTGACCAGAATAAAGCACTTACTGAAGATGAATGGATTATAGGAATTGAGCTGTGCAGATCTTTGAAAAATTATATTTAATACCTTTATTTTTTTAATACCTGGTTTCGACCAGAACTGAACAAAAAGGTTAAGCATGATATGCTGATAGCTGTGGGAAATTAATTAACATTTAGCCTAATGAAAGAACTAAGCTGTCTGTCGTCACCCAACCATCCATTCTGTTAAAAAGTCAAGAACAGTATTAAGGACACATTAGATTTTTTTGTGACTTTCCCAGTTATTGGTGCTGACTGTTTTGTTCACTCTTGGAGGTTATGGCGTGGGGCTTGTGCTAGATGAAGGAGCTCATTTTTTTTCATGCTCTTTTCAGTGCACAAATGGATAATGAGCAGTGCAGTGTAATGAGCTCATCAGAAGCTATGACTCCATGCACTCTAGAATCCAGGGGACGTCAGCATTACATCGGCCAATTGTACAATGCGGTTTTAGTTTCTGCATCATGTGTACAGTTCCATGAAACACCATGTATTACGAGTGTATTAACATGACTGTCCAGGGTCTGTCTTCTAAATTTACAGCATATAGTATTGTTGAGTAATTCCTGTTTCAGCAATCAGTATTTAGGAAACTGAAATAAATTAATTGAGAGTAATGATTAGGCCTATGCAGGCCTGAGTTACTGAGTCAAGTTAGAGTCTGTTAGAGTCTGCATGAAAGACAGAATGGTTTTATGAAGATGGAATTTTAAAAAGGACAATCTTTTTTTATTAGTGGAGGAGGGGTGGTGTAGTGACACTTATACATTTGATTATTTTATGGACACTTATATCCAGAGTGACTTATACAATCTGAAAAACAGCTGAATGTGCAGCAAAACAAAGTATTGAGAAAATCAATATCCAGTACTGTACAAAAGTCTTCGGCACGTATAAGGAAATGTTGTAGACCAAAAATGGCTTAAAAATAATAAAATTAAATGTTTCAACATAAAAAATACTATAAACAACAGTAAGCCAGAATAAATGAAATAAAGTCAACATTTGGGATGAGACGACCCTTTGCTTTTAAAAAAAAAAGTAGTCTCGGGTACAATTAGTGCAGTTTTATAAGGAAATGCGCTGTAGGTTTTACTGAGCATCTTGCAGAAGCAGCCACAGTTCTTTTGGACACTTTGTCACACTTGCTGCTTAATTTTGCAGCAAAACCCAGTAACTTTCATTATATTTTCTTTTTTAATCTGAAAAGTGGTATTTTATGTAATATGCTGCTCAAATACAAACTTTTTTTTCTGAAACATTTAATTTTGTGTTGGAAAATGAACATTTGGAACTCAAAAATGTTTTGGTACTGACTCTATAATGTACAAGTCATAAAATACTGCAGTGTGTATATTTTATTTCTATAACAAAATTTGGATGAAAAAAGGATATACAGCTTCTAAAATTAGAAGCTAATGCTGCTTTGTGGTGGGTAAGTTCAAAAGGACAATTTCAGGCTTAAGGAGGGGCATAAATAAGTGAATAAACAAACAACACCAGTAATGCAGGAACAGGGATGAGAATTTTCCGCCGATTGGCGGATTTCCGACTTTTTCAGACCAAAATGATCGTTTTTGAGATCGATGTAAATCCATTGAGAATTTTTTTTTTTTTGGGGGGTGGGTATGATTAACGATCTGTGGTCACCTTATAACGCAGACATCCCAAGTCTCCCGGAAGTTCCAGGAGTCTCCTGCATATTGATAGAAGCATAGACATATAAACAGACGCCGCATTCTGCGTAGAACCATACGTCATCCTCGCCGCCATATTGGATGTGGCAAAGTGGAGATTCTTCACCCGTCTCTGGTATAGCGTCTAGACAGTAGCCGAGAATAAAGATGCCTCATTCATGTGCTGCGTTTAACTGTACCAACAGGTTTACCGTCCAAACGAGATCACATGGGATTACCTTTCACAGGTGAGACTGGAAAAATACTTTTCATTGTATTTGGTCATTATAACGTAATTTTACGAACAGATTTTTCTGACTTTGTGGATAATATGAAGGATTTTGACAGAACAGGTCAGACAGTCAGGATCAGAGAGGGAGCTGTTCCTTCAGTCTTCAGTTTCCCAGCTCATCTCCACCGGGTAGGTGTATAGTTATAAGCAGTGAGAATTAGATAATAAAGTGCCACACTATGATGAACGTTTCTGAACGTATGATGAATGTTTTTAACCTTTCTGAATGTGAAGGAATCAGTGATGTATTTTGTTTTGGTATGATGTTAGAACCTGGCCGAACTCAGTTTGGCGGTCATTCAGCTCACTTTATTCAACGAGAGTAGGTCTGTGTGGTGACTCAATAAATAAAACAGTAAATTTTTATTTTCATTCACTATTTCCAGTTTTTTCACTATTTCCATCATTTATCATATTCAGTCTTGTAGGTTGGTTATTGTGGCCTCAGGTTTTGGTAGCTTGCTACGGTATGCTGACTGATTAGCTTACCTGAGCTATCTATCGCTAGTTTGCAGTGTACAGGGTATTTCGCACACTATTTATAACCATCACATTAAAAGTTAGTATATGTGTTGTTTTGATGCCTGTTTGTTTCCCAAATATATACGTGTGTGTCTTAATGGGTGAATAAAAGGCATCGAGTTAAATATTATTGTAGAAAGGGGCTTTATGAAGTTCAGTCCATTTACTTGCATTGGTTTACGGGGAAGATTTGCCACATCAAATATGGCGGACGCTCTGACGTAGCCCAGCAACGGGGCCACCAGCTCAATGCGGCGTCTATGTTTATATGTCTATGGATAGAAGCGAGCAAGAGCGTGTGCGCGCAACATTAAGGTCTGCATCACGCATCTTAGAATGTGCGCGCGCGAGGGGGTGCGCAAGGGAGACTGTGTGCAGTGTTGCCAGATACTGCTGACGTTTTCCAGCCCAAAATATGTTCAAAACCCGCCAAAATGCACTTAAAACCACCCAATCTGGCAACACTGCCTGTGTGCCTGTTCATGTAGTGCATGCCAGACAAAGAGCATCTTGATTGGGTTACTCAGCAAAATAAGCCAATCAGCTTTCAGTGTGGGCGGGCTTTTATCTCTTTTCTCGAGGACCGGAGTTTTCAGTTGAGTCAGTGCAGCCTACAGTATCGGCATGGCAGAGAGAGAGCGCGCGCCCCCAAAAATATATATCAATTACATGTCATATATAAGTGTATATCTTTTATAAATGGGGTTAGCTTATCTAATGTAGCATGTTGGGGAGAATCATAGTATCATATCTATAGTTCTGATGAAATTTTAAGTATGATAGCATGTATAACTCTCCTACTTATTGCTCATTTCATAGGGAGACGGAATTGCTGGCATGTGCTGCGCGGGAGCATCTGCCCAAATTTTTTAGGCCGAGATGAACTTATAGTTTTTGATTTAAAAAAAAATTCCAATATGTAATGCCCATTGTACATGCCTGTTCTTTAATTCAAAATCACCACCTCGATCTTCAAATTGACCATATGGTATCTGTATTACATTACACAACATCCTGTCCAGATAAATCCTAGTTAGCACCCACGTGCAATGAACCGGTGCTACAGGTGCTCTAGCCCCTGCCCCTTTTCTGTTTGCTGTCCAAAGTGCCCTTTTCATAGGGACTGTTTTGTTGTTTTGTTTTGTTTTTTTAAATATTTGTAAAAGATAAGTTAGCTCCAACATCAATATTCTCTACAATTTGACAATAATATATGAAATTATAGATTTATAAAATAACGTTTTTCTATGTAAATGCGGGCATCAATCCGTGACGTCATGCATTCAGTGAATCTTCGTGCAGAAAGCGCATGCAAGCGGTTGACAGTGGGAGACAGTGCGAGGAACGGCATGGTAAGGTCACACTGAAAGTCTCCTTTCATTTCTTATCTGAACATGCAATATTGTGCAGCTTAGAACACAACAGTAAATGCGTAGGGTTGTTTATCATTTAATGAAGCCGCCTAGGCTATATTTAAACCGTTTGCTCCATCCATTTCATTAACGTGGCAGATTCGGAAACTTTAGTTTGAACGACGGCATTAATAACATATTCTAGCAGCTTTGAAAACTTAAGGCTGAATGACGACATCCACAACATATTCTATCAAGACACACAGAATGCTCATTCTCTCTAGCCACTTTATCCTGTTCTACAGGGTCGCAGGCAAGCTGGAGCCTATCCCAGCTGACTACGGGCGAAAGGCAGGGTACACCCTGGACAAGTCGCCAGGTCATCACAGGGCTGACACATAGACACAGACAACCATTCACACTCACATTCACACCTACGGTCAATTTAGAGTCACCAGTTAACCTAACCTGCATGTCTTTGGACTGTGGGGGAAACCGGAGCACCCGGAGGAAACCCACACGGACACGGGGAGAACATGCAAACTCCACACAGAAAGGCCCTCGCGGGCCACGGGGCTCGAACCCAGAACCTTCTTGCTGTGAGGCGACAGCGCTAACCACTACACCACCGTGCCGCCCACACACAGAATGTTCAGTTGCATATGAAATTTAGTTTTGAATAAAGTTAACTTGTGTGAAAAATTTGTTCCAAGTGCCCTTTTTTGAATGTTGAGCCCCTGCCCCTCCAAAGGTCTTTGCATGGCCCTGCTAGTTAGTACACACAACAGTTGAAAGGGAATTGATAAGTGATGTTGAATGTTGCCTGCTTAATATGCAAGACCTCCTGCTACCATGATAACATCAGAAGAAAGCTTAAGAGAATTATATGATAGAACTTTTTTTCTGGTTTGCACTTCATTTTAAAGGATTAGAGTATTCAAAGACATGAATAGTTAAGATGCAGAAATATAATACTGTAGAGCTCGTTTATATTAAAAGGTGCATTGATTTTTTGAAATCATCAAATGTGAATTGATTAAAAACAAATCTCTTGTACCATATTAATCATTTTCACCTGGGAGTCCACCAAGAAGGGGAATTTATTTCCAAATAAATTGCAAATTTTTGCTGATAAAATGAATGGTTTTGGGGTAAAAAAAAAAAAAAAAAATAGCCAAAAATCATTAGACCCATGGGCCCCACCCCGTTTTTTTCAGACTTTTAAAATATTTTTCATTCTCATCCCTGATTTATGGGTCTATTGTTCCAAAACCTAAAAGGTTGCACTGAACATGCTGAAAAAGTCAAACAAGGTGGGATATGATATTTAAGAAAGAACACTTGTCATGATACAAAAGTTTCAGTTGATGGCATGTTGAATTGGGATATCAACTTCGAGAAAAATACATATATTTCATTGCTAAAATTAATGGGTTTTGGGTGTTTAAATCGCCAAAATCCATCAGTTTCACCCCCTGGTCCCTCACCGAGACATTGCTCCTGGACCCCACTGGGGACCTGCGGGCCGCCCCCCGCTACTTTTCAGATTTTTTTCTCAACATGCACTCTCATCCCTGAGGAAACAATACACACATAGGTAAGTGCATAGGAAGAAAAAAAACTTGAAATTGAAATTGGCCCATGCTGAGGTTCCTTGGAGATATTTCTGTAGGTTAATGCCAAACACTGAGAGAGAAAGAGAGTGGGAGTGAGAGTGAGAGACCCTTAATGACTGTACACTTCAGCTCATAAAGTGAGTGCTGTCATGACAATTTCCATTTAAACGCACATCTGCCATGCCGGCTTCATTCCAGGTGAATCAAGGCTCAAATAGCAGAGGCATCAGGTGGATGTGCGGTTTAGCAACAGCACTGTCACTGTGGATTCACATGACATGTTCGACAACCAATTATCATATCTAATTATAGGCTGTTCCATGTTATCCTCTTATATTAGAACTGGGCCTTTTTTATGGAAAGTAAGTAGTAGTGTTGTCACTTACACTTCCAGCAAAATACCAATCAAGTATAGGACTTTTTGTAGAAAAAAGCAGAGTTAATAATGAATTCTGTTGAATAGCTGTTTGAGAGAAGGATGCTGATCATTCTAGAAGAGTCCTTGCTCTAGAAGACTCAGTATTGGTTCTTCAGCAAAGTCTTGTTCACTATCACCTGTTTCTTGTTTAAAGGCTTATTAACTCTTGTCCAGAGTTACTTGGAGATAATGTCATATATCTTGTTTCTCCCTTATCTTGCTCTCATAAGGATCCTCAAAATTTTCCATCATTCTGGGTTTCCTAATTTGTGGTATTTTCTCTACAATTAAAAACAGGTCAAAGACAAATGTGGTCTATTATTAGGTTAGACCCTATTAGGTCGAGCAATTCCTAAAACCTGCTGCTTTCATCATAACATCTGCGCTGTGCCTTATCCCAGTATTCATACTGAATATTTCATACACCTTTAATACGCCTTTAATAAATTTAGTACTGTTTGCATTTTCTCTATATGACTTATATAAGGAATAAAACACGTCAGGGTATTTATTTGTGCATACAAATAAAAATGGAATTTATTGTGATATCATAGAATAACATACAGTACAGTGGTGCTTGAAAGTTTGTGAACCCTTTAGAATTTTCTATATTTCTGCATAAATATGACCTAAAACAACATCAGATTTTCACACAAGTCCTAAAAGTAGATAAAGAGAACCCAGTTAAACAAATGAGACAAAAATATTATACTTGGTCATTTATTTATTGAGGAAAATGATCCAATATTACATATCTGTGAGTGGCAAAAGTATGTGAACATCTAGGATTAGCAGTTACTGTAATTTGAAGGCGAAATTAGAGTCAGGTGTTTTCAATCAATGGGATGACAATCAGGTGTGAGTGGGCACCCTGTTTTATTTAAAGAACAGGGATCTATCAAAGTCTGATCTTCAACACGTTTGTGGAAGTGTATCATGCCTCGAACAAAGGAGATTTCTGAGGACCTCAGAAAAAGCATTGTTGATGCTCATCAGGCTGGAAAAGGTTACAAAACCATCTCTAAAGAGTTTGGACTCCACCAGTCCATAGTCAGACAGATTGTGTACAAATGGAGGAAATTCAAGACCATTGCTACCCTCCCCAGGAGTGGTTGACCAGCAAAAATCACTCCAAGAGCAAGGCGTGTAATAGTTGGCAGGGTCACAAAGGACCCCAGGGTAACTTCTAAGCAACTGGAGGCCTCTCTCACATTGGCTCATGTTAATGTTCTTGAGTCCACCATCAGGAGAACACTGAACAACAATGGTGTGCATGGCAGGGTTGCAAGGAGAAAGCCAATGCTCTCCAAAAAGAACATTGCTGCTCGTCTGCAATTTCCTAAAGATCACGTGGACAAGCCAGAAGGCTATTGGAAAAATGTTTTGTGGATGGATGAGACCAAAATAGAACTTTTTGGTTTAAATGAGAAATGTTATGTTTGGAGAAAGGAAAACACTGTATTCCAGCATAAGAACCTTATCCCATCTGTGAAACATGGTGGTGGTAGTATCATGGTTTGGGCCTGTTTTGCTGCATCTGGGCCAGGACGGCTTGCCATCATTGATGGAACAATGAATTCTGAATTATACCAGTAAATTCTAAAGGAAAATGTCAGAACATCTGTCCATGAACTGAATCTCAAGAGAAGGTGGGTCATGCAGCAAGACAATGACCCCAAGCACACAAGTCGTTCTACCAAAGAATGGTTAAAGAAGAATAAAGTTAATGTTTTGGAATGGCCAAGTCAAAGTCCTGACCTTAATCCAATCGAAATGTTGTGGAAGGACCTGGAGCGAGCAGTTCATGTGAGGAAACCCACCAACATCCCAGAGTTGAAGCTGTTCTGTATGGAGGAATGGGCTAAAATTCCTCCCAGCCTGTGTACAGGACTGATCAACAGTTACCGTAATGTTTAGTTGCAGTTATTCCTGCACAAGGGGGTCACACCAGATACTGAAAGCAAAGGTTCACATACTTTTGCCACTCACAGATATGTAATACTGGATCATTTTCCTCAATAAATAAATGACCAAGTATAATATTTTTGTCTCATTTGCTTTACTGGGTTCTCTTTATCTACTTTTAGGACTTGTGTGAAAATCTGATGATGTTTTAGGTCATATTTATGCAGAAATACAGAAAATTCTAAAGGGTTCACAAATTTTCAAGCACCACTATGTATATATGTACAGTGGTACAAAATATCATGCTTTGGTGCAACATGTACAAAAATGAATGAAGTTTTGTACAAAGGAATATGAATAGTGCAAGTAAATGATACAAAACAGTAGCATGACAAATACATACTAACGAAACACATCAGAAGCGGCATCAGGATAAAGACAGCCTGACAGCATAATTGTGCAGAGCAGACTGAGCTTATATTGCATGAGATTGCACAAGAGAATCCACCATAGTTGCATCCTGACCTGCCCAGACTGTGCTCCCTGTTCTGGAATCATCCAGACCACAGTACTTGCAGGACCACATCAGTCTGTCCAACAATGTACCTTTGCCCCTACATATGTGATATGTAAGGAATAAAACATGACACAGCATGTTTTCATATTATATCCATCCATTATCTGTAGCCACTTATCCTGTCTTACAGGGTCGTGGGCAAGCTGGAACCTATCCCAGCTGACTATGGGTGAGAGGCAGGGTACACCCTGGACAAGTTGCCAGGTCATCACAAGGCTGACACATAGACACAGACAACCATTCACACTCACACCTACAGTCAATTTAGAGCCACCAATTAGCCTAACCTGCAGGCCTTTGGACTGTGGGGGAAACCGGAGCAAACCCACATGGACATGGGGAGAGCATGCAAACTCCACACAGAAAGGCCCTCGTCGGCCACTGAGCTTGAACCCAGGACCTTCTTGCTGTGAGGCGACAGTGCTAACCACTACACCACCATACCACGCTCTCTCGCTCTCTCTCTCTCTCTCTCTCTCTCTCTCTATATATATATATATATATATATATATATATACACACACTCACCGGCCACTTTAATAGGAACTTGTTCTTGATTCAAAGATTCCTGTTCTTGGCTGCAGGAGTGGAACCCAGTGTGGTCTTCTGCTGTTGCATGCTGAGATACTTTTCTGCTCACCACGGTTGTTAAGAGTTGCTGTGAGTTACAATATCCTTCCTGGCAGCTCGAACCAATCTGGCCATTTTCCTCTGACCTCTCTTATCAACAAGGCGTTTCCACCCACAGAACTGTTGCTCACGCAATGTTTTTTTGTGTCTCGCACCATTCTGTGTAAACTCTAGAGACTGTTATGTGTGAAAACCCCAGGAGATCAGCAGTTTCTGAAATACTCAAACCAGTAGATCTGGCACCAACACCCATGCCACAGTGAAAGCCACAGAGATCACAATTTTTCCCATTCTGATGTTTGACGTGAACATAAACTGAAGCTCTTGATTTGTATCTGCATGATTTTATGCATTGTGCTACTGTCAAGGAATTGGCTGATTAGAGAACTGCATAAAACAGCCGGTGGACAGGTGTACCAAATAAAGTGGCCGGTGAGCGTAAATTGACCGTAGGTGTGAATGTGAGTGTGAATTATTGTCTGTGTCTATGTGTCAGCCCTGTGATGACCTGGCGACTTGTCCAGGGTGTACCCCGCCTTTCGCCCATAGTCAGCTGGGATAGGCTCCAGCTTGCCTGCGACCCTGTAGAAGGATAAAGCGGCTAGAGATAATGAGATGAGATGATTGATATATATATTATATATATATATATATATATATATATATATATATATATATATATATATATAAGCCCTGCCTAAAAGCAGAGCTCCTGACAAGTGTAAAACGTGTTAGTAAATAATCCCACATTATTTTTTAAAAAGCAAATTAAAAATTAGCACTAGATAAAGACCCGGCTCTCTTATGCAAATAAAGATACAAATTTCATTGTCCAGTGGTCACGTCTTTGAGATACGTTGTCTTGCAATTAGGATTATATTCCCTGTGGTCGCAAAATTAATCAAAAATCAGGTCAATGATTTACCATATTTGCTTAAAGGTGGAGTACGAGATTTTTTTCAGGAGTATTTTTTACCATATTGCTTGAAAAGCTCCTCACACCCATGTTGCAAGCAGTACAATAGAAGGTTTGACCCAAAAACGAAATATTTTAATCCAGTCTACAGTGTAAAATAAAGGAAAAACGCCATCCAATCCTATCGAGGTACCACCTCCAAATGATTGGATACTGACACATCAATCAGACTGAAGCCCGCGAGCAGCCCATCCCTTCTGTGTGTGTGTGTGTGTGTGTGTCTGTGTGTGTGTGTGTGTATGTGTGAGAGAGCGAGCAGCCCCTCCCCCAACCCGCGCGCTGCGAGCAGAGTGTCACACAGAAAGCGCAGGATTTTCTCAGTGCGCTCCCTCCAAACAACAGGGATTTACACGAAAACGGAAGGAGATATTCACAAAATTCTTTCGCAGTGAGCGCTACAAGGCTCTCCTGAACACACTGATGTAATTTTTTTGTCTGTAGTGTAAAAAATGAGGTCACTAGAGCGAGTTAAAAATGAGTGACTTTTCTGCCAAGTTTATACACTGCAAAAAGTAAAATCTAACCAAGATTAAATATCTTAAATCAAGACAAAATATGCTTTTTATTTGTCTGCCAAGATAATTCTCCTTTCCAGGTAGGTTTTGTGTAAGAGTATTTCACTTACTTTAAGCATTTTTTCCCTCAATTATCTTAAGGTATTATAACTTGTTATTGAGATTTTATTACTGGTTATGAGTAAGTTCTGTCTTAAAATGAGAATTACCATAATTTCATCGGTGTTATATTAACCATGACAAGTTTGTCAAAGTCAGAATTTCTTATTTCAATCATCTTATCCTTTCTTTTAATCTCTTAACACAAAACAGATAACTAAATTAAATGAATTGTTGTATTGTCAATCTGGCAACAAAAATAGGCTACAAAATGGATTGGTTTGTTGTTTTGATTTTGATTTATTCGGCGGTCTCAGTTGGTATAAACACTTACTTAAACAGAGCACACCAATATGCCCAGATGAAATAGTCAAACTGTTGGTTGGGGGACAAAGTATCTAGCATGTTAAAGTGAGTAGTACAAATCTACTTGTTTACACTAGTTTTAAGACATCTGTGGGGTTTCTAAAGCTAGATATATTTACTTGTTTTTAAAAATCTTGCCAAGTCAAATTTTCTTGTTCTGTTGGCAGATAATTTTGCTTATTTTAAGTAAAATATTCCTCATTTTATTACTTTTTTTTCTTGTTTTTGTAAGCCGGGTTTTTGCAGTGTAATGGCAGTCTATGGGGCTGCGCGCCTGCCCTCTCCTCACTTTCAGGCTTCTCATTCAAAAACTGCAAGTCCTATTGTGTAGGTAGACACATTGTGTGAATCAGGACAAGTGTGGCTACTACTTTTGAGAAAATTGTGTGTGTGGAGTGAAAATTGGGGCTGAAAACAGTTTAAATGAGAAAGTTTGAGCTATTTTTCCAAGCTCTCTACACTCTAACTTAACGAGCTCCACTGGTGTGTAACGCAATAGACACCCATTATAGACCCCTTCACATGTTTGTAAACAAACCGACCGTTGCCAGGATGCGCGCGCAGCCTGGACTCAGAAACAATGGCGCTGCCCATAGACCGGCATTATGAGCTGTCAGATTATGCAAAACAATTGCCGTTACAAGATCGAGAATGCTACATAAATAAGTTAACTCTAACAAGTGGACATCGCCTACCGGATCCATATTTAATTAAAGAGTGGACGGACGATGTTAGTAAGTTCCCTCCTCATTTTCCTCTGATACCCGAAGGCAGTCATACTATTTACAAAAAATGTCAAACTAAAAAAAAAACCTATTTACAAAAGTAGCCTGCCATCAACATTCTGGTTACAGCGAGACTACAACTTGATTAACAATGGGACATTCATATTCATTTTGTTTTAATCAAATTATGCCAGTGATGTGATGGCAATGTGGCTTTAGCTACAACAGCAAATACCAACACTAAACAGCAATTTGCAGGAGGTAATGGCATGAAAGGAATGATAGTGTAAAGAGTGCAGCTAAGAGAAATCAGAGCTGCGTAAAAAGCGAGAGGCAGAGACCAGAAATGAAACTGAACGGGGTGGGAGCTAGGTTAGAGCAGTCAACGTAAGTTGGCATTTAGAGTGAGGGCACACAATTTTACCTTTCCATCCTTGCTTTAAAATTGTGATTTTGGCATACACAAATAATGATGGCACAAAATCTGGACTGCTTGAGTCAAGCGAGACCTCTCCCACAAACAAAATTGCATGCAAAGCTAAGTTAACATGCTAACAATATTCATTACATTGTGTAACTATGACCCAGCTAATCAGACAAACGTTACCAAAGTATTTTGCTACATCAATAAACGAAGACTAGAAAGAATAAAAAAGAAAGATTTAATAAATAGCCTGATCTTACCTGTGATGAAGTGGGCGCTGCAAACCCGCGCATTTTTGATAGTGCTTTCATCCCAGTCTACACGTTTGATGGGTTGTAGCCATAGACATTGGCGATTTTTTTGGAATGGGTGAGATCCTGCTGGAATTCTGTACATTTTAACCCCATCACTGCTACGATTCTGACACCCGACAACACAACAACTAGGCATTTCTTCCAAATATTTCTTCTCATCTCTACCGTCGCTGAGTCTTTTTTGGGTCCAGGCTGCGCGCGCAATTTCCTCTTACGTATGAATGATGTTTACTGCGAAGGGGTCTATAAAGCCTGACTTTCTCAGGCTTTATAAGGGGGAGGAGGGGTGGAGACGCAGGGGGTGGGAGCATGGCGAGGGCGGGCGTGTTTCTTTTCAAAATATGGCTTGCGGGAACCGTTATTTCAAAATCTTGTACTCCACCTTTAAGTATGGAGCTTCACTCCGTTACGAATTTAACTGTACATGCTGTACAAAGCATCCAAACTTCTACATTTATTGTTCAGAATAAAAAAGTTTGTCCTTTTAAAAAAAAGTTTCCATGTAAACATCTGACTGTGTCTATTAACATTCCTCAGAGCTTTGTATGTAAAATATATTGGGGCGTATAGATGACAAGATGAATGAAATTTGGGAAAATCTATGGTCCAATATAAGAAATGGTCCAAGTTTAGAGGTTGTCATATGTGTAGATCAACTTTACTTCTTGTTTCTAGTTATATATCACACACACAAACAATTTTTTTTTATTGATGTAAAGAATTTATAGCAGGGGGTGGGGGGTGGTTCATGGATAATTACATTTTGGGGAAAAAATCAGTTTTTTAAAATAAAATTTTCAAAATTCTCAATCTAGATTTGCATTTTTAATGTTATTACAACCTCATAGTATTATATTAGAATTTCAAACAGAAATTAGTCATTTTCATGCTACCAATTTTTTTGGTCAAGAAAATAAATTTTTTTCTCATGTTTATCATAGTGGTTTTATCGTGTTTTGGAACCAAATTCCTCGTATGTTAAAATGAAAATAAACCGTTCTTTCTTCACCAGGGTCTTTTAATAGTTATAGTTTATGGAACTTTTTTTTTTTTTAATAATTGTAAAGCGCCCTTGGGTGTGAGAAAGGCACTATAGAAGTTGAAATTATTATTATTTTTTTATTATTATTAATGAGGCTAATAAGAGAAAATATGCAGTCATGTTCCAGATAAACCTTACAGAAAGCTGAGCCATATTCATACTAATTTTTCTTTATTAAATAACACCACATACCGTATGTCTGTTTGTTCACATTAAATTATGTGTGCATTCAGCATGCATCATGTTCTAAACCTCATATTTCTTTTTTTTTCTTCAAGTCATTTCAATTCCTTGTACAGATTGTAATTGAACATCTGCTTGTAACTGGTGACCAAATCTCTTGTGTATTCATGAGAGAACATCATGTCAGATTAGAAAATGAGGGACAACAGCCCACTGGCCAAAAACACACACATACACACGCCTTCATTACCATCTACACATTCTCTCACCTTGAGAGGATGCGTTTATACACCCATATGTGTATGTGGCCTGCTTGTTTTTTTTTTCTTCTTTCACCAGGGAAATTTGGAATGCTTAGTCTTTGGAATGTCATTTGAAAGAGAGCACTTTCTGTTCAGCAAAGGTCTGGAGCATGCCCTAAAGCTACCAGTTTCCTTCTAATGGCCCTTTTCCACTACCCTTTTTCAGCTCACTTCAGCTCACTTCAGCCCGACACGCCTCGCGTTTCGACTACCTCAGAGCAGCACGACTCAGCTTGCTTCAGCCCTGCTTAGCACCCAAAACTCGCACGGTTTTGGAGTGGGGCTGAAGCAAGCCAAACCGAGCCGAGTGGGGCTAGGGGCATGAGCAGACACTCCCCTGTGCACTGATTGGTGAGGAGGAGTGTCCTCACATGCCCACACACGCCCCGCGAGCATGCTGGGCTCTGTAAACACCGTAAACCCGGAAGAAGAAGAATTACGAATTACGAGAATTTCTGAAGCCTTATGCGCCTCGCCTCATCTATACGCTCTTGCCAGTATCTGTTGGCGTTGTCGGTGACAACAAGCCACAGCACCAAGACCAGCAATACTAACGACTCCATGTCCTCCATGTTTATTGTTTACTATCTGGGTCATGAGACTACCGCTTAAAAGGTCACTGATGTCACTGTTTGCGCTGCCTAACGACATCACATGACGTCCACCCACTTTCGCCAACTCCACCCAATGTGTCCACCCACTTCCAGCCAGCATGGTTCAGCGCGGTTGTAGTCGAAATGCAACTCCAACAGCCCCACTCAGCTCCACTCAGCCCAACTCAGCACGGCACGGCTCAGCCCAACTCAGCCGCGTTGGTAGTGGAAAAGCAGCATAACATACCTTCTGTTTGTAAAATAGCCCACCATGTTGCACTTAGCGGGCGGCATGGTGGTGTAGTGGTTAGCGCTGTCGCCTCACAGCAAGAAGGTCCGGGTTCGAGCCCCGTGGCCGGCGAGGGCCTTTCTGTGCGGAGTTTGCATGTTCTCCCCGTGTCCGCGTGGGTTTCCTCCGGGTGCTCCGGTTTCCCCCACAGTCCAAAGACATGCAGGTTAGGTTAACTGGTGACTCTAAATTGACCGTAGGTGTGAATGTGAGTGTGAATGGTTGTCTGTGTCTGTGTCAGCCCTGTGATGACCTGGCGACTTGTCCAGGGTGTACCCCGCCTTTCGCCCGTAGTCAGCTGGGATAGGCTCCAGCTTGCCTGTGACCCTGTAGAAGGATAAAGCGGCTAGAGATGATGAGATGAGATGAGATGTTGCACTTAAAAAAATAAATAAATAAAAAAATTCTAAAAGGCTCTTTGACCAGCAGTGTGTAATTTGATATGGCATGTTGCAAGGCTATGCTACAGAAGATCCATATATATGGATTTTTCTCTGGAGTCAATTGGTCAATCACAACATTGAACAGCACATCGATCGCCTCTAATGTTATGTTTACTGACTTACACAATATCTGGCATTAATTAAGGGCAGGGAAGAACACCACATTTTTTAGGTCAGTCTTTAGAATGTTCAACAGGAAAAAATCTCATCTCATCTCACTATCTCTAGCCACTTTATCCTTCTACAGGGTCGCAGGCAAGCTGGAGCCTATCCCAGCTGACTACGGGCGAAAGGCGGGGTACACCCTGGACAAGTTGCCAGGTCATCACAGGGCTGACACATAGACACAGACAACCATTCACACTCACATTCACACCTACGGTCAATTTAGAGTCACCAGTTAACCTAACCTGCATGTCTTTGGACTGTGGGGGAAACCGGAGCACCCGGAGGAAACCCATGCGGACACGGGGAGAACATGCAAACTCCACACAGAAAGGCCCTCGCCGGCCACGGGGCTCGAACCCAGGACCTTCTTGCTGTGAGGCGACAGCGCTAACCACTACACCACCATGCCGCCCCACAGGAAAAAATGACTTCTGAAAATGAAAATCTCTGTATAAAGCAGGAACTTGCAGGTCTTCAAAAAATAAAGAAAGAATAAAAATAACCTGGTTAAAAATTAATCCAATGTACAAGAGAGGTAAAGATGTTTCCCCAGAATAGGTCAGTGTGCAATTTAGTGCCCATCCAAAAGGAGTGGGATTAGATTCATCTTAGGGGACCCTGGGGTTGATATCATTTTTCAAAGTAAGAACCATCCAGCGTAGCATTGGTAATCCATCTTGGTCCCTGGGCATATTTCAGGTAGTACATATGTGTTGTTTCTAATTCCTAGAAGAATTCCTGCACAGAGGAAGTGGGAGAAAAGAAAGAGATCATTATCAGTAGGAGATATGAGATGAGTCTTCTCTCTCTCTCTCTCTCTCTCTCTCTCTCTCAATGACATGGACTCTTCCCCTGCTTTCTGCAAGTGGGAAAAGATGTAAGCTAAATGAGAAAGCTTAATTAAGGTTGCCACCTGTAATGACTGCATGCACTGTTCAATTCACCTACTATCACTGTCTATTTTAATACATCATCTGTATAATGTTTTTTTTCCTTTTTGCATTATTAGCAAAAGGGCTGTTTTGCTCAGTATGAAAAAAGTATGAACAAGCAAAAGCATAATGAATTATCGTGGTATTTCAGACCTCGACTAAAAGTATGTATTTTTTACACAAATATCTACAACCAAGCTGGTGAAACACATCATATTCTCCACTGAAGCTCTTTTGGATTTTATATCAAGTCAAAAATTGAATCATGGAGTGGTCTGAGTCAGTAGTTCACATGCGAAATCTGTGCACTGAATTATTGAACAGCACAGAATGTGTTAAGAAAATTAGGTCTGGGAAAGTGTCAGGTCAGTATGCACTTCCTTCCAAGGGCCAGGGGAGAAAAATTATGTGAAATAAAAATTTGGTGTTACTGAATTTAAGTAGCAAATTTATCTTTCTTTTTGACATGGCTAACACTCTCCTTTCGCAATAAGTGTTTGGTGAAGGCACCTATTTGTGTTACAAAGGAGTAATGTTGGGTGTCTTTTTCTAACTCCCAGGTCTGGCACACTGCCTTTAGCTTTTTATTACTGCTGTGCTTTGTATGATTTTTGTATGACCATGGAAACTCATAATACCAAAGTAAAGCTTTGAGACATGGGTCGATACAGAGTGCACGAAATGCCATAAATGTCATTTTAATTTTGTCCTGCAATGCTTTTATTTTAATGCAGCCAGAAGGAACTACTATTATTATTATTATTATTATTATTATTATAGGTTGTCCTTCAATGCTTTTATTTTAATGCAACCAGAAGGAACAACAACTACTACTACTACTACTATTATTATTATATGGTAGGTGACATGGTGGTGTAGTGGTTAGCGCTGTTGCCTCACAGCAAGAAGGTCCTAAGTTCGAGCCTAGCGGCCGACGAGGGCCTTTCTGTGCGGAGTTTGTATGTTCTCCCTGTCCCCATGTGGGTTTCCTCTGGGCGCTCCAGTTTCCCCCACAGTCCAAAGACATGCAGGTAGGTTAACTGGCAACTCTAAATTGACTGTAGGTGTGAATGTGAATGGTTGTCTGTGTCTATGTGTCAGCCCTGTGATGACCTGGCGACTTGTCCAGGGTGTACCCCGCCTCTCGCCCGTAGTCAGCTGGGATAGACTCCAGCTTGCCTGCAACCCTGTAGAACAGGATAAAGCAGCTAGAGATAATGAGATGAGAATAATCCATCCATTATCTGTAGCTGCTTATCCTGGTCTACGGGGTCGCAGGCAAGCTGGAGTCTATCCCAGCTGACTATGGGCGAGAGGCGGGGTACACCCTGGACAAGTCGCCAGGTCATTGCAGGGCTGACGCTTAGACACAGACAACCATTCACATTCACACCTATGGTCAATTTAGAGCCACCAATTAGCCTAACCTGCATGCCTTTTGAACTGTGGGGGAAACCGGAGCACCTGGAGGAAACCCACGTGGACAGCATGCAAACTCCACACAGAAATGCCCTTGTCGGCTGCTGGGCTCGAACCCAGGACCTTCTTGCTGTGAGGCAACAGTGCTAGCCACTACACCACCGTGCCGCCCCATAATAATAATAATAATAATAATAATAATATCTCATTATCTCTAGTCGCTTTATCCTGTTCTACAGGGTCGCAGGCAAGCTGGAGCCTATCCCAGCTGACTACGGGCGAAAGGCAGGGTACACCCTGGACAAGTCGCCAGGTCATCACAGGGCTGACACATAGACACAGACAACCATTCACACCTACAGTCAATTTAGAGTCACCAGTTAACCTAACCTGCATGTCTTTGGACTGTGGGGGAAACCGGAGCACCCAGAGGAAACCCACATGGACACGGGGAGAACATGCAAACTCTGCACAGAAAGGCCCTCGCCGGCCACGGGGCTCGAACCCGGCCCTTCTTGCTATGAGGCGACAGCGCTAACCACTACACCACCGTGCCGCCCATATTAATAAAAAACAAAACACAACAACAGAGGAAAACGTAAAAAGTCATTAATAAGTGGTGTAAGCATGTATGTGTGGGTGTGTGTCAAGCAAACACAATAGAGCAGAAGCTGTAGCTTCAATGGAGAGAGCATGAGGTCCGCAGGATGGGGAGCTTTTTATAGAGACCACTCCAGGCCCAGGTGTGTCTCATAATGAAGACGACCCTCCCACGACCCAGAACCTGCAAAGTAAAAGCAAAGCAGCAGAAGAACAACACAGGGACCCCTAGTGGAGTGGCGCAGTCATCACCCCCCCATAAAACGGGATTCCCACCAGGAATACTGGCCAGCCACAATTACACAAAATTCAAATGAAATGATTCACTCAAAACTAATTCTTAACTACAGTAGTAAGTTTACAAGTTTTGAATGTTGATGCTTTATGCAGTCAAGAATAAGTGCACCACTTTTTTTCCCTAAAATACCCCCTTTTAGTAGAATTTCTACTTCACAATAAATACATACATAACACTATCCCAAGTACTGTACCCCAGTTTAAAGATAATCTTGGGTACATTTTTAGACAACTATTTGCACAATACTGACCTGCTCTGTAGAACATCCCCAGCCCAGTAACCAGTCTCCACTGTGACCCAGCAGGTCTGGTGCCTGGTGAAGCAATTTAAGAGTAACAGGACAGAGAGATAGATGACCAGAAAAATTAAATAGTACAGTTTAATTTAAGAGCAAGATGCTCTCAGCAAAGCATCTGCCACAAGGTCACTCAGAGAAACAGACAAAAGAGAAAATCAGGAATAGAGGCTTTATACAATCACATGACCCCCATAGCAATGGTAACTATGCTGCCATGATGAGTTAGTTGTTATTGTTCGGTATGGGAAGGTTTTTGCTGCATTTTTGAATGTGCAAATCATTTTGAACAAAACAAAGACATCAGATGTTTTAATTTACCAAAAGTAATTGATCATCAGGGGAAAAAACTAGAGAGATTTATCAACAGAGAAGGGAAAAATGGAGAAAAAACATTTGGCAGGACTCGATGTCAAATGGAGAGGTCAAAAACCCTGTGGTACCGTATGCTCACTTCATTTCCATGAAGGTAAGAATTAAAAAAAAAAAGTTTTAATTTCAGAACTGCAGTAAGGTGCTCTTTCTTATCCAGTGAAGTGAACATGAGAAACACAACGGCTCGGCACAGCCTAACCTTTGTCGAAATTTAAAGCGTGCATTTACATTTGGGAATCCTTCGGAGCACATTGTGCATGCGCTTGGGACGCAGTCATTATGGGAAACACCTGATGCTGATTTGGGTGCAGTCAGCACATCCATACAAGGACACAGAGGCTTTTCAAACTATTATCACTGTCATGTTTGTTTCTAGCCATGTTTATGGCTCTGCTTTCAGTTTTGTTTGTGTTTTGTTTTTGTAAATATCACACCTGCTAATAAACACTCTTCCCTGGGCAGATCAGATCACAACCTGGTCTATCTTAAGCCCCTTTATACACCTGCAGTCCAAAGGCAAATAGTGATCAGTAGAACTGTCAGGATATGGTCACAGGAAGCTGAGATGACTCTACAGGGCCGTTTTGAGGTGACTGACTGGGACGTTCCCTGTAATTCACATGGGGAGGACATAGATGGACTTGCAGACTGCATAACAGACAATATTAAATTTTGCATGGACAGTATTATCCACACCAAGATGATATGCTGTCTCCCCAATAATAAACCCTGGCATCACTGAACAGGAAGAAGGCTGCCCTCAGGAGTGGAGAGAAAGAGATGAAAAAGGTGCAGATTGAACTGAGGGAAAAGATTGCAGAGGGCAAGGAGTGTTACAGGAGGAAGCTGGAGAGCAAACTCCATCAAAATAACATGAAGGAGGTGTGGAGTGGTATGAGAACCATAACTGATCATGGAAGGAAGACTGACCAGAGGACAGAAGGAGACCTGCATCAGGCAAATGAGTTAAACCTGTTCTTTAACAGATTTGATGATGTAGCTTCTGCCCACCCAGCTCCTCATGTGACTCACCCCCTCAGGCATCCTCACCTCAAACATCTCTGCCTACCCCCACCCCCAACACCCTTCTCCTAATATTTCTCACCTCCCACCTCCTTACCACCATTTACCCCAACTCCCCCCCCCCATGATCCCTCTCCACCAGCACCCCCACTTTACCATCCTGCCTCAACAACTCTCCTGGTTCCTGGCCATTCACCTCAGCCATCCTTCACCCCTCCTCCATCAGGACTCCAGAACAGCTCTCCAATCAACATCACAGTGGAAGAGGTGAGAAGACAGTTCAGTCGTCTCCGCCCAGGCAAGGCTGCAGGCCCTGACGGCCTCAGCCCCAGAGTGCTGAAAAGATGTGCTACTCAGATGTGTGGGGTTTTTCAGCACACATTCAACTTGAGCCTGAGCAGGATGATCATCCCGGCCCTGTGGAAAACATCATGCCTTGTTCTTGTGCCCAAGAAGAAAATCCAAGCACATACAATGACTACAGACCAGTGGCTCTGGCTTCACATGCTATGAAGTCACTGGAGAGGCTGGTCTTGAAGCACCTCCGTTCAGTAGTAGAGCCATCACTGGACTCTCTGTAGTTTGCCTACCAGCCCCATATTGGAGTGGAAGATGCCATCATCTTTCTGCTGCACAGGGCTTATATTCATCTTGAGGAGATGGGCAGCATTGTGAAAGTCATGTGTTTTTACTTTTCCAGTGCTTTTAACACAATGAGACCTGCCCTGCTTGGTAATAAGCTACTGAAGATGCATGTGGATGCTCCTCTAGTAGCCTGGATCACCAACTACTTCACAGGAAGTCCACAGTATGTGATGCTGGAAAACAACATGTTGGACATTATAGTGAGCAGCATGGGGGTACCTCAGGGGATGGTCCTGTCTTCCTTCCTGTTCACACTCTATACTTCTGACTTCAGATACTGCTCACAGTCCTGCCACTTGCAGAAGTTTTTGGATGACTCTGCCATTGTGGGCTGTATCAGCAAGGGACAGGAGGCTGAGTATGGGAGTGTGGTGGACAAGTTTGTGGAGTGGTACAGACTAAACCACCTGCAACTCAACATTGCAAAGACTAAGGAGTTGGTGGTGGACTTTAGGAAGCAATGGACCAGTCTGAGCCCAGTAAAGGGAACTGAGGTGGACACTGCAAAAAATATATTGAAAATAGTTTAAATGATCTAGCATTTCCTATTAGAAGAATACAAGACACTGATCCTGATATTATTGAACCTAGTTCTAAATTGCAACCAACTTATTCTAAGATGTGTCAAGTAAAAATATCTGTCCATGCAGCAAGATAATTTCACTAGTAGTAAGTAATTTTCTCCTCAAATTCAGTTTTCAATTTTTTGCAGTGGACAGCATGGAGGAATACAGGTACCTGGGTGTCCATATAAACAGTAAACTGGACTGGACAAAAAACACAGATGCCCTATACAAGAAAGGTCAGAGCTGCCTGTATTTCCTCAGGAGATTCAGGACTTTCAGTGTCTGCAGAACCATGCTGCAGATATTTTATCACTCTGTGGTGGCCAGTGTCATTTTCTATGCTTTCGTGTGCTGGGGCAGCAGGATGAAGGTAGCTGATACCAGCAGACTCAACAAGCTCATTAGGAAAGCTGGCTCTGTCCTGGGAGTGGAACTGGACTCATTGGTAGAGGTGTCAGAGAGGAGGATGGTGAGGAAACTTCAGTATTTTGGACAATCCCTCCCACCCCCTGCATGACATAGTGGAGTCACATCAGAGCACCTTCAGTTAGAGACTGAGGCCACAGAGGAGCACCACAGAATGCCATAGGAGGTCTTTCCTACCAGTGGCCATCAAACTGTATAACTCCTCCCCCTTCTGCAAGATGGACAGCTGATCAATCAAGACAATAATACTAATATCATGTGTAATATGCTGAGTTTTCATGTACAATAATGTTTTTCTCAATACCATGTGCAATATTGTTTTGACCAACATTATGTGCAATATTTACTTTCACCATTAGGTTAGTCTCTTACATAACTTACCTTATTTCTATTGTTAGAATGCTAACCATCTAGGCATTGGTTTTTGCATTGAGTCACGTCAGCTTCAGCAATCTTCACTTTATGCTCACTGATGTATACAGCAATGTAACCAGGAACAGAGTTTTTAAATTGCTCCAAAACAATCAGATCACAGAAAGCATCATAAGTCCCAACGTTCAACACAGAACACCACTGACTGAAGTGAGTATACAACTTCCTGGCAAACTCAACATGCGTCTGCTTACCAGATTTCTCCCAGGTCCGAAACCTCTGCTGATATGCCTCAGATACGAGCTCATAAGCCCGTAACACAGCAGCCTTAACTGTCACATATGCTGTACTCTCAACCACAGTCAGAGCAGAGTAGGCTTCCTGTGCATTACCTGTTAGCATGCACTGCAAAAGGAATGTGTGATCGGAGTTGGACTATCCCCTACTCTTGACCACACACTTGAAGAGTGAGAAAAAGGTGTCTGGGTCCCACTCACACTGCAAAAAATTATATCTGAGCAAGTGAACATGCAGTGGGGCAAAAAAGTATGTAGTCAGTCACCAATTGTGCAAGTTCTCCCACTTAAAAAGGTGAGAGAGGCCTGTAATTTTCATCATAGGTATACCTCAACTATGAGAGACAAAATGAGAAAAAAAAATCCAGAAAATCACATTGTCTGATTTTTAAAGAATTTATTTGCAAATTATGGTGGAAAATAAGTATTTGGTCAATAACAAAAGTTCATCTCAATACTTTGTTATATACCCTTTGTTGGCAATGACAGAGGTCAGACGTTTTCTGTAAGTCTTCACAAGGTTTTCACACACTATTACTGGTATTTTGCCCCATTCCTCCATGCAGATCTCCTCTAGAGCAGTGATGTTTTGGGGCTGTCGCTGGGCAACATGGACTTTCAACTCCCTCCAAAGATTTTCTATGGGGTTGAGATCTGGAGACTGGCTAGGCCACTCCAGAACCTTGAAATGCTTCTTACGAAGCCACTTCTTCGTTGCCCAGGCGGTGTGTTTGGGATCATTGTCATGCTGAAAGACCCAGCCACGTTTCATCTTCAATGCCCTTGCTGATGGAAGGAGGTTTTCACTCAAAATCTCACGATACATGGCCCCATTCATTCTTTCCTTTACACGGATCAGTTGTCCTGGTCCCTTTGCAGAAAAACAGCCCCAAAGCATGATGTTTCCACCCCCATGCTTCACAGTAGGTATGGTGTTCTTTGGATGCAACTCAGCATTCTTTCTCCTCCAAACACGACAAGTTGAGTTTTTACCAAAAAGTTCTATTTTGGTTTCATCTGACCATATGACATTCTCCCAATCCTCTTCTGGATCATCCAAATGCTCTCTAGCAAACTTCAGACAGGCCTGGACATGTGCTGGCTTAAGCAGGGGGACACGTCTGGCACTGCAGGATTTGAGTCCCTGGCGGTGTAGTGTGTTACTGATGGTAGCCTTTGTTACTTTGGTCCCAGCTCTCTGCAGGTCATTCACTAGGTCCCCCCGTGTGGTTCTGGGATTTTTGCTCACCATTCTTGTGATCATTTTGACCCCACGGGGTGAGATCTTGCGTGGAGCCCCAGATCGAGGGAGATTATCAGTGGTCTTGTATGTCTTCCATTTTCTAATAATTGCTCCCACAGTTGATTTCTTCACACCAAGCTGCTTACCTATTGCAGATTCAGTCTTCCCAGCCTGGTGCAGGTCTACAGTTTTGTTTCTGGTGTCCTTTGACAGCTCTTTGGTCTTGGCCATAGTGGAGTTTGGAGTGTGACTGTTTGAAGTTGTGGACAGGTGTCTTTTATACTGATAACGAGTTCAAACAGGTGCCATTAATACAGTACAGGTAACAAGTGGAGGACAGAGGAGCCTCTTAAAGAAGAAGTTACAGGTCTGTGAGAGCCAGAAATCTTGCTTGTTTGTAGGTGAACAAATACTTATTTTACCGAGGAATTTACCAATTAATTCATTAAAAATCCTACAGTGTGATTTCCTGGATTCTTTCCCCCCATTCTGTCTCTCATAGTTGAAGTGTACCTATGATGAAAATTACAGGCCTCTCTCATCTTTTTAAGTGGGAGAACTTGCACAATTGGTGGCTGACTAAATACTTTTTTGCCCCACTGTATCTTGAAAATAGTTGAAACGATCTAGCATTTCCTATTAGAACTTTACAAGACACTAATTCCAAGATTATTAAACCTAGTTCTAGATTGCAACCAACTTATTCCAAGATGTCTTGTCAAGTAAAATTATCTGTCCATGCAGAAAGATAATTTCACTGGTATTAAGTAATTTTCCCCCCAAATTCAGTTTTCAATTTTTTGTAGTGCATAAAACTGAGGAACCAACTGCAAGTTATTGGTAACATCAAAGGAACCAGAAAACCCAGCAGAGAACGCCTGTTGCAGGTCCACTCAAACTCAGCATATGCGCCTCCATTTTGAGTCACTTCCCCTTTCCACTTCCAGCAGAAGCAGCTCCTTCCTCTGCTCAAACATTAAAACAGCTTCACTAACAGGCGCATCCAAAACATTCAGATGAGCACCAGCAACATGCAACCTGGGTGTGAAGACATCAGAACTCTAAAACTAGAAGGGTATTTGGTAGGATGCATACATCCGCCAACCCACATATCGCCATCAAAATAAAATCACTTGCAGTACAGTAGCCGACTTGCCTGCACTCAGGAAGAGGTTGACAAATACCTTGGTGCCAGCTGTAGTGACCATGCAAGAGAGCAGGACCTCAGTTTATGCGGCACTTTGATAACCCCACCAGAAGCCACCGTGGCATTCAATCTCAAGGAGCCAGCCCTGAAAGAGGTTGAGGAGGTTGTCAAAGCAGCCAGGTTTGGCTCAGTATCAGGTCCAAGTGGAGTGCCATATGTTGTTTATAAGAGGGTGCCCTAGACGCCTGTGGTGACTTTGGAAGCCTATCAAGGTCATCTGGAGGAGAGGAAAAGTGGCACAGCAGTGGAGACATGCAAAGGGTGTCTGGATCCCTAAAGAGGAGAACTCAAGTACCATTGAGCAGTTCAGGATCATCTCATTCAGTGTCGAGGGGAAGATTTTTTTTGCATTGCTGCCCATTGCATCACAGAATTCTTCCTGGGGAACACATGTATCAACACCTCTGTGTAGAAGGGTGGAATTCTGAAGGTGCCAGGATGAGCACATAGAAGTTGTCACCTAGCTGATCAGGGAGGCTAGGGAAGGCAATGATGACTCAACAGTTCTGTGGCTCAACTTTGTCAATGCATATGGGTCAATCCCACACAAGCTGGTGGAAACTTCACTTGTCTGACACTATGTTCCCGACAAGATCAGGGACCTCATTCTGGACTATTACAGCTGTTTCAGCTTGAGAGTCACCTCTGGAACAGTAACATCTGCATTTCATTGGCTGGAGAAGGGCATAATCACTGGGTGTACCATCTTAGTGATCTTGTTCGCCTTGGCCATGAACATGCTCGTTAAGTCAGCAGAGGTGGAGTGTAGGGGACTGATCACCAGGTCAGGCATGCGGCAGCCCCCCATCAGAGCATTCATGGATGATCTGATGGTGACCACAACATCAGTACCAGGCTACAGATGGATCCTCCAAGGTCTCAAATGCCTCATCAACTGGGCCTGGATGGACTTTAAACCATCCAAGTCCCAATCTCTAGTCATAAGGAAGGGGAAGGTAATGAACAAGTTCTATTTTTCCCTAGGATGAGTTTAGATCCCATCAGTCACCAAGAAGCCAGTTAAAAGCCTGGGAAAGATTTTCAACAGCACATTGAGGGACACGGCCACACTCAAAGAAGCTGGCATGGAGTTGGGAACCTGGCTTGTAGCAATGGACAAGTCAGGGCTACCAGGAAAGTTCAAAGCCTGGATTTACCAGCATGGCATCCTGCCATGATTCCTCTGGCCACTGCTAGTGTACGACATCCCACTGACCAGCATCGAGGGCTTTGAGAGGAAGATTAGTCGCTTTTTGCACAGGTGATTGGGTCTTTCCCTAGCCTCAGCAGCATTGCCTTATACGGGTGTAAGAACAAGCTACATCTCCCTTTTAGCAGCCTGTGGAAGAATTTATGGCTTCATGGGCAAGAGAGGTGCTGCTGTACAGAGACTGCAGTGATACCAGAGTCTCATCAGCCAGCATTGAGGTGAGGACAGGCAGGAAGTGGAAGGCTCAGGAGGCAGTTGACCAGGCTAAAGCATGGCTGGGGGGGGGGGGGGGGGGTTGCATTAGGATGGGCAGAGCTTGGCAGCATCCCAAGACCCCAATACAACAAGGCCCAGGGAAAGGAAAGACTAGTCCATGAGGAAATCTGAGCAGGGGTGGAGGAAACCCACACCAGCAGGATAGTTAGGATGCAGCAGCAAGGAGTGTGGACTCGATGTCCAGTCCATCTACAATGTCCTTCCCAGCCCAACCAATCTATTCTCCTGGGGCTTGGCAAAAAAACCCACATGCCTGCTCTGCCAGGAGCTGTTGCCCAAAAGCCCCGGGAGAGGGGCGTTATCGGTGGCACCACGACCAAGTGCTGAAAGTTATCGCAAAGGTCATCAGTGCAGGAATTTCTCTCAGTAGGCAGCAACAACCAGCAAAGCAATCCATTGTTTTTGTCAAGGCTGGAGAGAAGCCACAACAGCATATAAACCCGATGGGGGGGGCTTTTGGCAACAGACTGGGACTGGGAGTTGAAGGTCAACCTGGGGAGACCGCTCAAATTCCCAGACACTATAGCTGTGACTATGCTTAGGCCTGACATGATTCTTGTGTCAGAATCATCAAGGTAGGTGGTCCTGCTGGAACTGACTGTGCCCTGGGAAGATCGAATGGAAAAGGTGTTTGAGAGGAAGAGTATGAGTATGAGGCACTTACAGGCGAATGCCGAAGCATGGGATGGAAGACCCATTGCTACTGTTGCGGGGGTTGCTACGAGGTCAGCTGCCAAGGATTTGCTGGTCAGTCACTCTGTATGACCCTCAAGCTGTTGGGGATTAGGGGACTGCACAGCAAGAGAGCCATCAGGAACATCACCGATGCTGTGGAGAAGGCATCAAAATGGCTGTGGATCAAAAAGGGTGAGCTGTAAACCACAAAAGCTACCTAGACACAAATTTGGGGCTAATCACCCTTGGCTGGGTCACCTGGGTGAGGGTGTATGATGTTGAAAGACCCGAAACACCCAATGACCCCATATAAAGGTTACATCACTGATGATGTGTCTAGGCTGCACTATAAGATGTGTGTAAAATCATTTGAATGTAGGCTAATACTAAAACTGTACACCAAATTTCATCAGAATTATTTCACTACTTTTTGAATTACGCTGGGAAAAAAAATCCTGGATCTGCATACATATCTGGATTTGCATCAGAATCTAATCCATTGTTCTCTGGCCCATGGCCCACCTTTCTTCAAAATTTCATCAAAATCCATTCACTATTTTTTGAGTTATTTTGGGAACAGATGAACAAACAGAGGCAAAAACATAACTTCCTCCAACAACATTGGCAGAGGTAATAACATATGGAACATGTATAGAATTATATGCTAAACAAAAATGTATTTAAAAAAATGTTTCATATTTTAGATTCGTCAAAGTAGCCACCGTTTACCTTGTTGACACTTTGCATACTATTGGCATTATCTTAACCAGCTTCATGAGGTAGTCCCCTGGAATGCTTTTCAATTAAAAGGTGTGCTTCGTCAAAAGTTAATTAGTGCAATTTCTTGCCTTCTGAATGCGTTTGAGATCAAACAGTAAATAGTAAATCATAAAAGTACAGTAAATAGCCCTATTCCACAACTGTAGTAATCCATATTGTATCAAGAACTGCTCAACTGAATAAAGAAAAACAGTCTATCATTATTTTAAGAAACAAAGTGTTTTTTAATTAATAAAAATAAAGAAAAACTATTGAATTAGGTGTTCAAACTTTTGACTGATACTGCAGATGAGGGAGAAGAGTTTAAGAGCTAATTAACTCTATGAAAGGGTACTCTTTTTTGTAATTAAATATGATATATTTAATTACAATGCCCCTAGAAACTCAGATGTAGAAATGCCAGCACAGTCAACATGGACTATGCTCTGACAGTTCATCAACTTCAGCCTCATCACACAAATTCATAATTGGTTTCAAATACTAGCGATGTGCACGGTACTGTTTTTTAATCCCACTCATGCCATTATCATTTTTGTTTTAAGTGATACTTTCAACATTTTTGTTGGTTTTATTTCCAAATAAAGCAGAAAAAAACAAATAATAGGTTGCACAACTTTTATTTTGGGTTTTCTGAAATCAACACGGTCAGAATTATACAGACAGGCTCAAAAATTTATATACACCTCCTTAGATTATTAATTCAGCGGTGCTGAAAGTTCCAAAATGTCTTTTAACTTGCCAAGGCCAAGGCGTCTTAACTTCCAGTTAGTGATCATGATTGACTACAGCGGGTAGCTTCTCTGTGTCAACATAAAAAGGATTTGTTTGAGAGTGCTCATTGACTTGGGCTACGTTTACATTAGACCGTATCTGTCTCGTTTTCTTCGCGGATGCACTGTCCGTTTACATTAAACCCCCTGGAAACGCCAGGAAACGGGAATCCGCCAGCGTCCACGTATTCAATCCAGATCGTGTCAGCTCCGGTACTGTGTAAACATTCAGAATACGCGAATACGCTGTGCTGAGCTCTAGCTGGTGTCTCATTGGACAACGTCACTGTGACATCCACCTTCCTGATTCGCTGGCATTGGTCATGTGACACGACTGCTGAAAAACTGCGCGGACTTCCGCCTTGTATCACCTTTCATTAAAGAGTATAAAAGTATGAAAATACTGCAAATACTGATGCAAATACTGCCCATTGTGTAGTTATGATTGTCTTTAGGCTTGCCATCCTTCCACTTGCAAGTAGTAAGTGATATGCGCTGGGATCACACACACAGCGGTTCAGTCCCGAATCGTGGCTTGTTCACTTCACTCGCGCGCTGTGTGAGCTGCGCAGGGCCGGAGTGCGCACCCTCCAGAGGGCACTCGCTGTTCAGGGCGGAGTGATTTGGAGCGCAGGATGCCTGCGGAGCCGAGCGTATCCGTGTATTAGGCTTGCCATCCTTCTACTTGCAAGTGGTGAGCCTTGCGCGGCTTGCCATCCTTCTACTTGCAAGTGGTGAGCCTTGCGCATGCCCTAAATGCACTGGGATCATGTTACGCGCCGTCTGAAATGCACTGGGATCATGTTATGCGCCGTCTAAAGTCATGTGATTAGCGTATCCGCGTATTGGCGTTGCTGTGTGCACGGCTAACGGTTTTAGTGTAAACGCGAATCGTTTTAAGAACGTTAATCTGATGATCCGCTGATTTGACGTAATGTAAACGTAGCCTTGATCAACACACAGTATAATGGGAAAGTCCAAGGAGCTCAGTGCAGATCTGAGAAAGAGGACCATAAATTTGCACAACACAGGCATGTCTCTTGGAGCCATTTATAAACAACTGCAGATTCTAACATCATGAGTTCAAACAATTGTACACAAGTACAAGCTATATGCTCTGGAGCTGTTTTGCTGCCAGTGGAACTGGTGCATTGCACAAAGTGGATGGAATAATGAAGTACCTCAGGATTCTTCAGCATAACTTCCAACCAGCAGCTAGACAGATAAAACTTTGGGTGTTCCAACAGGACAATAATCCCAAACACACACCAAAGCTCATTGTATAATGGATAAAGCAGGCTAACATTAAGCTGAAAACAAGTTCTGACCTCAACCCTATAGATAGTTTTCACTGACGTCACGGCATTCCGGGGTACGCCCCCCAGCCGCCATCTTGGAGGGCAAACAAAACGGACCATCGCCACTACTGGCTACATTATCTCGGACGAATTTATGAAGTTATATAGTCAGTTTTCTAAAATAAAGATCAATGTCGGCAAAATCAAGCAAACAGAAGTATATACACGTAGATACACATCTCACGGTATGCAGCCAAACTGGCCTTGATTGGGGGAATTGACCCCTACGAAGTGGACAAAGATGCATTTTCAAGTGACTATGCAGGGCTGCCAAAGCCTGAAACTGCCAAAGCCTGCTCCAAAGCCTGAAACTGACTTCATCAAACTTTAAAGGCTGTCTGATATATACAACTTTATATATTCACAGCGCGCCTTTTGGCGGATGCCGCCTGAATCGCGCAGATCCGATTTTTTTTTTTAGGGGGGGCGTTGGAGTGTCTGATTATAATTTCAAAGTAAATTCTGTATTAAAATTACTAAATAAGCAAATCCGTTACAGTCCATGAAACAGGAAGTATAAGGATGAGAAAAAAACAGTTTAAATTGGGAAGCTGCGCACATTTGCGCAGTCCTGCAGACCGCTCAGGACTACAGAATAGACCTAAAATGTTTTTCAAAAATGACCCTTGCGTGAGTGAAGTGACAAGTTTCAAATAGAAACGTGACAAACGAGCGATATTAAGTGTACATTACAATGTAAACGTACACTCAGCGGTTCCAGTTAGGCATTCTCCAGAGATTGTTCACATGATGTTTTGGTTTCCAAAAACAAACTTAAACACAATTGATTGTTTATTTAAACAACTTACCACTTATAAAATGATCGGAGCAGACTTTGCTGTGTTTGGAAGGCTGATAATCCTTGCGGTTGATTCTCGCAAGCCATAGATTTCTCCTTTGTATGCTGAGTTTGTTTGCTTGCCTTCGTGCTCCCGTACAGTGGGAATTCCATAAAAGCTCCGCTTGACTTCATCATCTTACCTATTACGACAGCCGTGAATACAACAGATGTGCACCATTGCTAGCTTTAAATAAATGTAAATAATATATAAATGAATGTAACTCGCGCGCTACAATGTGTGCTCAGTGACCCGTATGGTAAGCTTGCCCTCCAAGATGGCCGCCACCAGGGAATCCCCGACTCTGTGATGTCATGTGAAAACTATCTATTGAAAATATGTGGACTGTGTTTAAAAGGTCTATGCCAAGAAACACACAAATTTATTTGAACTCTACAAATTCTGCCAAGTATAGCAGTCAAATAAATATTCAACCAGAATTCTGCGAGAAGCTTGTTGCACTGCAAAAAACTGAAAACTGAATTTGAGGAGAAAATTACTGAATACTAGTGAAATTATCTTGCTGCATGGACAGATATTTTTACTTGATAAGACATCTCATGGTGATGATACATGGGGCAACTTTTTGGGCAATGTTGCCAAGCAATGTTGCTGGGCAATTGCGTTTTGACTCTTTTCTATTGAGATTGGGCAACATTGTTTCTTTCTGAATGGTTTTGATAATCTCTGGCAACTTTTTGAGATAAGCCAATCAGAACGCGAGTATCGAGTCATGTGACCTCCGGTGAGGTTCAGATCAGAAATTTCAAACAAATATGGCGGCCGCTCAGTGTCAGTGGAGTGAAGAGATGGAGAGACTCCTCATCTGTTTTTACGCCAGTAAGTTGTTATTTTAATATTCTATATGGAGGAATTTACCTCACCAAAGCTCTAAAAAACAACAGACAGCTTGATTAAATGGTCACAGCAAAAATTAAGACATCGATTTTTTTTTTTTTTAAGCTAACTGTAAACTGCCATTGCTAACTGTTGTTGCCCATTGTTAGTTGCCCTGAAAAGTTGCCCTGTGTCTCACCTAGTTGCCCGTTGCCAGCAACATTGCTCGGCAACATTGCCCAAAAAGTTGCCCCGTGTATCATCACCTTTAGAATAAGTTGGTTGCAATCTAGGCAGCAAAATGGTGTAGTAGTGGTTAGCACTGTCGCCTGACAGCAAGAAGGTCCTGGGTTTGAGCCCAGCGGCCAGTGAGGGCCTTTCTGTGTGGAGTTTGCATGTTCTCCCCGTGTCTGCGGAGTTTTCTCTGGGTGCTCCAATTTACCCCACAGTCCAAAGACATGCAGGTTAGGTTAATTGGTGACTCTAAATTGAGTGTGAGTGGTTGTTTGTCTCTGTCTCGGCCCTGCGGTGCCCCGCCTCTTGCCCATAGTCAGCTGGGATAGGCTCCAGCTTGCCTGTGACCCTGTGGAACAGGATAAGCAGCTACAGATAATGGAGGGGTGGATGGATGGATGGATGGAGTTGCAATCTAGAACTAGTTTAATGATCTTAGAATTGGTGTATTGTATTCTTCTAATAGGAAATGCTAGATTGTTTCAATTATTTTCAAGATATTTTCACTTGCTAAGATATTACTTTTATGCCTCCGCCACCTTAAGGTGCAGGAGGCATTATGTTTTCGGGTTGTCCATCTGTCCGTGCGTCCGTCCATGGTCAAATGTCCATCCCCAAATCACAACTTAATAAGGCGTGTAGTCTACCAGGCGGAGGCATCCCTATCGACACCATTGGCGTCAAGTTCTATCTAGTTTGCAATGTGATGGCTCCCAAAAGCATCTGGTCAAAGTAAATTTTGCTAAGAGACATTTAACCAAATATTAGGAGTTCTGTGTGTATATTTTTGAAGCTGTGTGTGTAATTTTGACTCTCTGTTGATTTCAGAAAACCTAAAGTAAATTAAAACTTGTGCACCAAATTCTTTGTTTTTGTTTTCTATTTAAGATGCATTTTTTACAATCATTCACAAAAAAGAACAGTTCAAAGAAATAATTGAAAGTCCAATATTGCCATGGCATTCATGTCCGTGATGACATTCATGTCCATTTATGTAAAGTTCTAACTGCAGCTGTATATTTATATTCAGTTACATACCCAATGTAAGGTCAGCAAACTCTGGCTATGGAACTGTAACCTGAACTGGCAGAAAACTTGAGGAAAAAAAAAAATAAGGCAGAGACACTTAATCACTTGTGCTTTGTCAAATCTTGTTGTCATTAAATTCCTAAACAATATTTTTTTTATGCAAAGGGGTTGTCTTTAAAATGCAGTGAATTTAATTTACAGAGGATGTCTTTGAAGAAATTACCTAAAATACTACCACAGTCACCCAAATAAGCATGGCTGGATTCTTTTAACCAATTAAGTCTGCTGAAAAACAAACTCTGACATATTGTTATGTGCTTGTTAGATATGTTAGGTAATGAATGTTGGGGTGTTAGAGACATTGAGACAGGCTGATATAGACTAAAAAAATCGATATCAATTACCTGGCTATTGGAGAACTGTCAAGAAGGGAACAATTCACACACACACACACACACCTCCCTTTCTTTTTACGACCATGTAATTTTTTGGGGGGTATAAAAAACTAAATAATCCCATGTGAATGTAATTGGGGAGATAACCTTGAGGTTATAGATGGGCAAAAGCAAAGCAGGCCCACAGAAGCATAGTCAACTGTGTAATGACTAAAATCTCTTTGATTTTCTACACCTGTTTGGGTTATTTACTGAAAATTATCCTGCAGGTGGAAGACTTGTGAGTGAAGCAATTACTGTACTTCTTAGCAGCATTAATCTCTTTTGCTTCTGTTTTGGAAGAATGGTCTTATTATTTTTAGACTTTAATTATCTATTTTTATTTAGTTATTTAACTAGTCATGTAATTGTATTTAAGGTGTATGTATTCTGTACATATTGTAAAATATGCACATATTAATTTGTACACAAAAAAAACTGGAAAATTGGGGGATTTGCTGCATTATTGTATGCATGTAGTGTGTGTGTGTGTGTGTGTGTGTGTGTGTGTTTTCATCCCCTTCTGAAAGGAACAGCAAGACCTTTTTAAAATTTTTTATTTATTTATTTCGCTATACTGTCAGTCTGGCGAGGCATACTGTCACTGAGGCAAAATATACTATCAGGAGAATGCAGGCAGGTCGATGTATGTGCAGAAGAGTCTTTATGAAAAAGAAATAGAAAACAGGCATATAGTCCAAAATGGCAGGCTGTAATTGAATCGAGGAACAGGCACACGGTTGAGCAAGGCACGAACAGGCTAAACAGGGCTCGACAATATCAGAATTAAAATACACAGAACTGGAATCAGGAAACCAGGCGAACAATACGACAACAAAGTTCAGTTAATGTGTGACTTGCAATGTAATACTTTGCAGTGTGTGAGTCCTCAGTGTCCTTATACGAGCACACTGATTGCACCTTAATCTGAGGCAGCTGTCAGTCATTAGCGGCATGCGCTGTTCAGAGCATGTGTGAGAGTCACTTCATTGCGTGCGCTGTTCAGAGCATGCGTGAGAGAAAGTCTGTTGCACGTGCCAATGCGTGTGGGTGCGATAGAACCCACCACCCAAAGAGCTCCCTCTGGGAGCTTAAACCCATCTTTAATGGCCTTGGGGATAAGGGCCTGGCGCTGGACACCATGCCGTTGGCACGCCACTGTGGGCAGACACGGCACTGGATTCTCGGCTGAGGTGGGGGCTTGGGCTCAGGCTGTGGACAGGATCTGGACTGGGCATGGGCTCGAGCATGGGCTCAGGCTGTGGACATGACTTGGGCTCTAGACAGGGCCTGCACATGGGCATCAGACAGGGCATGAACATGGGCTCAGGTTCTGGGCTAGTCATTGACTTGGGCTCTGGACTAGGCATAGGGTCTGTCTGAACACCATTCTTGTCCTTGTCAAGGCCGGGCAGCAACATGGCGACATTCTTAAGACCGGGTGGTGGAACGACATCCTCAAAGCCAGGTGGCATGGTGGCAACATCCTCAAAGCTGGGCAGCATGGCAGAGATGTCTTCAAAGCCAGATGGCATGGTGGTGACGTCTTCAAAGCCGGGCAGCTTGGCAAAGAGCTAGTCTTCACTGAAATCTGGGGTAGAGGCCACCCCATTGTCCTCTGGCACTGGTTCTGAAGCTGGGTGCAGAGCAGAGGCCACCCCATATGCATCTGGACCTGGTTCTGGAACTGGTTGAGGAACAGAGACCGCCCTGTCAGCTTCTGGCACTGGTTCTGAAACTGGCTTTGGAACTGAGGCCGCCCTGTCGGCCTCTGGGACTGGCTCTGGAACTGGCTCAGGAGCTGCTTCTGGAACTGAGGCCTCTGGAAGGAGTACTGGAATGCCAGCCTCCTCCACTGTGTTGGCCTCTGGAGGGAGCTCTGGAGCAACAGCCTCCTCTGCTGTATTGGCCTCTAATGTCATGCCCCCCCCCAAAAAAAAAAAAATCATGGGGAGTCTCCTTCTCCAGAGCCTTAAACAGGTACCAGAGCATGGCGCTAGATGACTGGGAGTTACAGAGGCATGGGTGTTCCACTCGGATCTAGTACTCAGAACCCATCATAGGGTTCTGGGCTCGACAACCCATGTTGCTGCCAGAAAAAATATAAATACAGGTAGAGGCACAGAAACCCGGGTATGGCACTGAGTAGCATGCTGGTTCTCTTCTGCTACATCCATAGTATGGCAAAGTATTCTGTCAGTCTGGTGAGGCATACTGTCATTGAGGCAACGTATACTATCAGGAGAATGCATGTGCAGAAGAGAATCTTTATTAAAAAGAAACAGAAAACAGGCATACAATCCAAAATGGCAGGCTTTAATCGAATCGAGGAACAGGCAAAGGGTCGAGCGAGGCACAAACAGGCTAAACAGGGCTAGACAATATCAGAATTAAAATACACAGAACTGGAATCAGGAGAACAACATGATAACAAGGCTTGGCAATGTGTGACTCGCAATGCAATACTTTGCAGTGAGTGAGTCCTCAGCGTCCTTATGAGCACACTAACTGCGCATTAATCTGAGGTAGGTGTCAGCCATTAGTGGCACGCACTGTTCAGAGTGCATGTGAGGCAGTTCATTGCATGCACTGTTGAGAGCACGTGTGAGAGAAAGTCTGTTGTGCGTGCCAGTGCGCACGGGTGTGACATGTACGGTACAGTGAAGACATTTGGGTTTGAGATCAAAAGATGCATATGACACAACAGATCAGAATTTTAGCTTTCATTTCCTGATATTTACATCTAGGTGTGTTAAATAACATCGAATATATAAAAAAGGGATGGTAAGGTTCACAAATTTGCATGGATGACCAGCATAAAAGTTCATGATGTGATCACCCCGATTAAAAAAGTGTGCACTGGGTACAATTTTGGATGACCTCAGAATGCATAATTTCTTTGCATTAGTAAAATCATATTTATTAATATATAATTATTAGTTGAGGCCCTATGCCTTATTATTTTGAAATGTGACCAATAATATTTGTCCAAAAAATTTGTATTTAGACTGATTCCTCCTCTCTAGACTGTTCCCCAAGTGTGCTTTCTCTACTGCTGTCAAAGGCCAATTCTCGTCAAGTATCAGCCAAGTCTGGCGTGAGTTGGAGGCATGTCTGGCCGAGTCACAGATTATCATGGAGCATGAAGAGCTGCCATAGTGAAGTGCATAGCATCATATTCTGTTATATTATATGGACAAGAGTGTTTTACTGGGAAATGCACCACTTGTATTTTTCATACAAGCTACATCTGGGACATGGAGAACCAAAACTGTGACATAAATCTTTATATGTCACTCGTGAAGAAATCAATGAACTGTTTTGATGAATTTGGGTTCTTTTTGTTTGTGAATGTGCCTATAAAATAAAAAGAACATCACACATTGGCTTGAAGATATGAAGTTTATCTACTCGGGTTGAAAAATTTGCATTTTTCCTATGAAATACATCATGAATCTGAGTGACATATTTACATAGTATTGGCTGGTGTTGAGTGGTATATAACATATTAAAAATAGTAATAATACTCATAATAATAATGGCTTTTGGGTGGCACGGTGGTGTAGTGGTTAGCACTGTTGCATCACAGCAAGAAGGTCCTCGGTCTGAGCCCAGCGGCCAGTGAGGGCCTTTCTATGTGGAGTTTGCATGTTCTCCCCGTGTCTGTGTGGGTTTCCTCCGGGTGCTCCGGTTTTCCCCACAGTCCAAAGACATGCAGATTAGGTTAACTGGTGACTCTAAATTGACCGTAGGTGTGAGTGTGAATGGTTGTCTGTGTCTATGTGTTCTATGTGTCAGCCCTGTGATGACCTGGGGACTTGTCCAGGGTGTACCCCGCCTCTCGCCCATAGTCAGCTGGGATAGGCTTCAGCTTGCCTCCGACCCTGTAGAACAGGATAAAGCAGCTAGAGATAATGAGATGAGATGAATGAGATAATAATAATGGCTTTTGGGCGGCACAGTGGTGTAGTGGTTAGCACTGTTGCATCACAGCAAGAAGGTCCTCGGTTTGAGCCCAGCGGCCAGCGAGGGCCTTTCTGTGTGGAGTTTGCATGTTCTCCCTGTGTCTGCATGGGTTTCCTCTGGGTGCTCCGGTTTTCCTCACAGTCCAAAGACATGCAGGTCAGGTTAATTGGTGGCTCTAAAAATTGACCATAGGTGTGAATGTGAGTGTGAATAGTTGTTTGTCTCTGTGTCAGCCTTACGATGACCTGGCGACTTGTCCAGGATGTACCCCACCTCTCGCCCGTAGTCAGCTGGGATAGGCTCCAGCTTGCTTGCGACCCTGTAGAACAGGGTAAGCGGCTACAGAGAATGGATGAATGGATGGATGGAACTCGTCTTGGACTGATTCAATATTATGCTAGCTGAATGGAATATATCTGATATACTATGAAAAAAAAGCCATCCGATATGATTATGATTTATTATTATTATTATTATTATTATTATCATTATTATTATTATTATTATTATTATTATTATAATACACATTAGATGGAACAATTATAGATTTTACAGAAAGTTAAGAACAGGGTTTACAAATTGTCACAGTCACTTGCTAGCACAGAAGTTTTAAATGTAATACAGTTTACTGCAGGCACCACCAGTGAACACAGAAATGTTTCTGCACATGCACAGCAGGAAACTCTCACTGAATATTTGGATCAGCTCCGATGTGTGACATCATGTTATCTTGACAACCATGCAATATTGTAAACCATATTCAATACACAATCTCCATTGGGTAGCGTGACATAATGCACATAGGATAAGCGATATGCTAACAACATTGCATGCTATCAAACCAAGTGAATGAAACACGCTAAAAGGGAATAGAATACATGTTTTTAATCCATGGAAAAGTGTCCCATATGTATAATAATTTCCAATATTTCACTCCTGTGGCGTCACTCCCACTGTTTTCCTGCCGACTTGATGCATGTTGTCAAAATGCATCGTGAACTGATTCAAAATTAAAATTCTTTTGATTAACTTGCTTTTTTTGTGGATGTGTCCATATAATATAAAGAACATTACACGGTGGCTTGAAGATATGAAGTTTATCTTCTCGTGTTGAAAATATGTTCACTCGTTCGCTTTGCTCACTCGTAAATATGTTCACCACTCGAAAATAAACTTCATGTCTTTGCATATGACAATCATATCGTATCACATTGGTTTTATATATATCTCATCTCATTATCTCTAGCCGCTTTATCCTTCTACAGGGTCGCAGGCAAGCTGGAGCCTATCCCAGCTGACTACGGGCGAAAGGTGGAGTACACCCTGGACAAGTCGCCAGGTCACAGGGCTGACACATAGACACAGACAACCATTCACACTCACATTCACACCTACGGTCAATTTAGAGTCACCAGTTAGCCTAACCTGCATGTCTTTGGACTGTGGGGGAAACCGGAGCACCCGGAGGAAACCCACGCGGACACGGGGAGAACATGCAAACTTCGCACAGAAAGGCCCTCGCCGGCCACGGGGCTCGAACCCGGACCTTCTTGCTGTGAGGCGACAGCGCTAACCACTACATCACCGTGCCGCCCCGGTTTTATATATATATATATATATATATATATATATATATATATATATACACACAGTGGTGCTTGAAAGTTTGTGAACCCTTGAGAATTTTCTATATTTCTGCATAAATATGGCCTAAAACATCATCAGATTTTCACACAAGTCCTAAAAGTAGATAAAGAGAACCCAGTTAAACAAATGAGACAAAAATATTATACTTGGTCGTTTATTTATTGAGGAAAATGATCCAATATTACATATCTGTGAGTGGCAAAAGTATGTGAACCTTTGCTTTCGGTATCTGGTGTGACCCCCTTGTGCAGCAATAACTGCAACTAAACATTTCCAGTAACTGTTGATCAATCCTGCACACCGGCTTGGAGGAATTTTAGCCCATTCCTCCATACAGAACAGCTTCAACTCTGGGATGTTGGTGGGTTTCCTCACATGAACTGCTCGCTTCAGGTCCTTCCACAACATTTCGATTGGATTAAGGTCAGGACTTTGACTTGGCCATTCCAAAACATTAACTTTATTCTTCTTTAACCATTCTTTCGTAGAACGACTTGTGTGCTTAGGGTTGTTGTCTTGCTGCATGACCCACCTTCTCTTGAGATTCAGTTCATGGACAGATGTCCTGACATTTTCCTTTAGAATTTACTGGTATAATTCAGAATTTATTGTTCCATCAATGATGGCAAGCCATCCTGGCCCAGATGCAGCAAAACAGGCCCAAACCATGACACTACCACCACCATGTTTCACAGATGGGATAAGGTTCTTATGCTGGAATGCAGTGTTTTCCTTTCTCCAAACATAACGCTTCTCATTTAAACCAAAAATTTCTATTTTGGTCTCATCCGTCCACAAAACATTTTTCCAATAGCCTTCTGGCTTGTCCACGTGATCTTTAGGAAACTGCAGATGAGCAGCAATGTTCTTTTTGGAGAGGAGTGGCTTTCTCCTTGCAACCCTGCCATGCACACCATTGTTGTTCAGTGTTCTCCTGATGGTGGACTCATGAACATTAACATTAGCCAATGTGAGAGAGGTCTTCAGTTGCTTTGAAGTTACCCTGGGGTCCTTTGTGACCTTGCAGACTATTACACGCCTTGCTCTTGGAGTGATCTTTGTTGGTTGACCACTTCTGGGGAGGGTAACAATGGTCTTGAATTTCCTCCGTTTGTACACAATCTGTCTGACTATGGACTGGTGGAGTCCAAACTCTTTAGAGATGGTTTTGTAACCTTTTCCATCCTGATGAGCATCAACAACACTTTTTCTGAGGTCCTCAGAAATCTCCTTTGTTCGTGCCATGATACACTTCCACAAACATGTGTTCTGAAGATCAGACTTTGATAGATCCCCTGTTCTTTAAATAAAACAGGGTGCCCACTCACACCTGATTGTCATCCCATTGATTGAAAACACCTGACTCTAAATTTCACCTTCAAATTAAATGCTAATCCTAGAGGTTCACATACTTTTGCCACTCATAGATATGTAATATTGGATCATTTTCCTCAATAAATAAATGACCAAGTATAATATTTTTGTCTCATTTGTTTAACTGGGTTCTCTTTATCTACTTTTAGGACTTGTGTGAAAATCTGATGATGTTTTAGATCATATTTATGCAGAAATATAGAAAATTCTAAAGGGTTCACAAACTTTCAAGCACCACTGTGTATATATCTCATCTCATCTCATTATCTCTAGCCGCTTTATCCTTCTACAGGGTCGCAGGCAAGCTGGAGCCTATCCCAGCTGACTACGGGCGAAAGGCGGGGTACACCCTGGACAAGTCGCCAGGTCATCACAGGGCTGACACATAGACACTGTGTGTATATATATATATATATATATATATATATATATATATATATATATATATACACTGTGTGTGTGTGTCTGTGTAATATATATGTGTGTGTGAGATTCTTTATCTTACAGCAAACTAATACTAAACAAAAGACAATGTTCATTTGTTTAGTGTCTTTACCCTTCTCATTTGAATGGAAATATAGTTTAAACTACTTCGCTAGATTTTTTTTATGAATGTACTGTACTAAACCTAGGTAGATTTACAAGAATAACCCAGATGCATGTGAATGAGGCAGAGATGTTGCTAGAATTTGTTATTTGGCATTACAGAAAAACTGCAGTACCAATGTACTTAGAAACTCCTTCAAAAGTTGGTATGGATTTATGTGTAGGTTATTGTAAGTCATTATGTCAAAACTTAAAATGAGGCAGAGCACAAAGACTTAAGCAATATAAGAACCTAGACTAGGAATGAGACAAGAGTAGCAGTCTAGATAAACTTATTGAACACTTCATCAACAGACACAAGGGTATATAATGACAAACCAATCAAGAGTGGAACACAGTACACCTGAATATGATTAAGACACAGTGGCCTACTTCATTCAGTACTATGATGCATTTCTATTTTGAAATAGCATGGTGTTTCTGACAGCGCTGTTTGCATTTGTTAGAATAGAGAGATAGCAACTTTTCCATCAGGTTTCTCTAGATATTTTTCCTATATTTATATAAGGTTATAACTTATATAAGTTATATGTAAAATCGGTATTTTCTTACCTTCATATTTGAAGCTTGTTAAAACAGGCTTTGCATAGATTCTCACAAACCTCATGATCACTGATGTTCATCTTTGGGAGCTCTTGCAGACACTGTGAAATCCTGGCATTGTCAGTGTAGTGAATTAACCAAAAGCACAGGAGTGGTATTAAGAAGAACATGGAAATGTTTGTGTATTGATCCCACTGGAAGATCAACCAATGACAAGACAGGGATGGAGAGAAGATCAAATGTAAACATAAGCACATGGAGAGGGAACAAAATAAAAGCACAAGCTCAGTGTGTATCATGCTGAAAGTAGGGAACTCATAACATTTGAACTTTTAAAACATGTGGTTCTAACACATTCGTGGATTTTCTACATCACCAATATTTATTTCACAATTGCACCAAGTTATAGACTTTGTGAACAGCACACTGAATTGATCTAATAGTCTGAACTTGAATATCTCATAAAAACATTGTCTTCTTTTTAACAAATGGTAAAGGAAAGTAGCATTCCTGAAAGGCATTTGTGTCACTTTTAGTGCTTCTCAGAATGTCCTCACCCAACTTACAAATTTAATCTTAGCCTCGATCTTATCATGATTTCTGGCATCACTGTTAAACATGTACTTGCAGTCCTCTTGAGCTAACCTGTATCTGATAGCTGTCTGATCTATTTTGAATTTCAGATAAGTATGAACTGTGACATCAAGCCCTGCCTATGTCGGAAGTGTGTGCTTACTCCCCTTGCAGCTAAAGCAGTCATAGATAACCTTCCAGACCTAAGTAAAATATGCAGTCTAAGTTGTGACAGCGCCCAGCTTGATCAACTGATTAAGGGGTTAAACATCCATCCATTATCTGTACCATTTATACGTCAGGGTCATGGGGGAAGCTGGAGCCAATCACAGCTGATTTCAGGTGAAAGGCAGGGTACACTATGGGTAGGTCACCAGTCTATTGCAGAGCTAACACAGAGATGAACAACCATTCACATTCACACCTACCGTATGAGCAATTTAGAGTAGCCATTTGATCTAATTCTCATGTCTGTGGACTATGGGAGGAAACCCATGTAGGCAAGGGCAAAACATGAAAACTCCACACAGAAAGGCCTCAGTTGGCCATGAGGTTTGAAACCCAGAACCTTCTTACAACAGTGATAACCACTGCACCACTGTGTCACTCTAGGGGTTAAACATGACACTGAGTTTTAATATGAACTACAGTACTATGCAAAAGTCTTGGGCACATGCAATGAAATGTTGTAGAGGAAAGATGGCTTCAAACAAAATGAAATTAAATGTTTCGACAGTACAAAAATAAATAAATAAATAAATAAATAAATACCATAAAGCTCAGTAAGCAGTAATGCATGAAAAAGTCAGTGTTTGGTGTGATGACCCTTTGCTTAAAAAAAAATAGCAGTCTCCGGTACAGTTCATGTAGTTTTGTAAGGAACTGAGCTGCAAGTTCTACTGAGCATCTTACAGAATCAGCCACATTTCTTCTGGAGACTTTGACCATCACACTTCCTTCTTATTTTCTGCAGCAAAACCCAGCAGCCTTTATTATGTTTTTGTCTGAAAAGTGACCTGTTATGCTGCTTTCTTTACTGACATACAAACATTTTTCTGTAGCATTTAATTTTGTGCTGGAAAACTAATGTTTGGAAATCTATAGTGTTTTTGTCCTGGTTCCATAATGTAGAAATCATCAAATAAAAATCTATAACAAAGTTTGTACTACAAAACAATAGGGTGCCTAAGACTTTTGCACAGTACTGTATGTTCCACTATATAATAAAAAACAACAACAACAACTATTACTTGACTTGGGTTGTAGAATAGTTACTAATATGTGTCTTTATAGTTTGAGCAAAGATGGTAAAAAATGTACTGATGAATATGATACTAGTTGCATTAAGTACCCTTATGCTCCTGTTTCAGTCAATTGAGAGCTATATTGGATTCCATAGCTGCTAAAGAAGGCAACTGGATTGCTTGAAATTCTAGAAGATGTTTCACCTCTCATCCGAAAGGCCTCTTCAGTTCTGTCTGACTAGTGGGGAGTTCCAAGTATTTATCCTCTAGTGGACAAAAAGCAAACCTAAGGAGAGTCGTTGAGGTCACATTAGTCGTTGACACTCTCAGGCTACATCCACACGACAATGGCAACGAGATGTTATTTAAAAATATATCGCGTCCAAATGGGCAATGATCAGTAAAATATCAGGTCCATATGGCAATGCAACGCTTGCTGAAAACGATGCAATACACATGCCACACCTCTAGGGGCGCTGTAAGACGGTCCCTTCGGAGACACCAGAACAATAGAAGAAGTAAGGACGCATGCGCATAAACTATTATGCACGAGACTTCATATTAGCCACAAAGTCAGGAAAATCTGTTCGTAAAATTACATTATAATGACCAAATACAATGAAAAGTATTTTTCCAGTCTCACATGTGAAAGGTAATCCCATGTGATCTCGTTTGGATGGCAAACCTGTTGGTACAGTTAAACGCAGCTAATCTTTATTCTCCGCTTTGACCTATCCAATATGGCGGCGAGGATGACGTATGATTCTACGCGGAAGGCGGCGTCTTTAATGGTCCGGAATAAATTGAATGCTACATGTTGATGGATTAATTTGCTCTTCTACGCCCTTTTTGAGGAATGTATTGTCGGACTTAAACCAACATCTGAAGAGGTGAGATCGCTCCTTTTTTCCCCTATTTTTGCTGGCAGGATTGACTCTGCCCTAAGGGCAGAGTCTCTCTCTCTCTCTCTCTCTCTCTCTCTCTCACTTTGCACCATTACACAATAAATATTCACAGTGAAAATATTTTGTAAGCGCGTTTCATGAACCAAGTTATAGGATTTGTTGACAACTCGCATCGAGTTCGTTACACTTCTACCCGGCATGAAGCACTCACAGTCATGTGGTTGTGACGTCATCGTAAACAAATCCGTTCTACTCATCCAGACGACTTCACAATGGCAACGTTGCCAGATCTTTCCACTCTGGAACCCGTTCTCAAAAAGACTGCGTTTTGGGCACCCAAAACGCCGGTGCCGTGTGGACGCCAGGCCTAAACAATAAGCAATTGTATCGGAGTCACCTGAATCCGTTGCCGTGTGGACAGGGCCTGAGTCTTGATGTGGATGTGTATTCAGTTTTCTGGGAAGTGTGCCAAGGACTGCATTGTAGGTGGCTTATAAGTGGTGTCTCAGACCACCTCCTCTGTTCAGTGATGGTTGTTCCAGGTTGAAAAAGATGGCTTCTTTTACTCCTCTTTCAAACCACCAGTCTTCTCTGGCTTGAATGTGTACAACCCCGATTCCAAAAAAGTTGGGACAAAGTACAAATTGTAAATAAAAATGGAATGCAATGATGTGGAAGTTTCAAAATTCCATATTTTATTCAGAATAGAACATAGATGACATCTCAAATGTTTAAACTGAGAAAATGTATCATTTAAGGAGGAAAATTAGGTGATTTTTAAATGTCATGACAACAACACATCTCAAAAAAGTTGGGACAAGGCCATGTTTACCACTGTGAGACATCCCCTTTTCTCTTTACAACAGTCTGTAAACGTCTGGGGACTGAGGAGACAAGTTGCTCAAGTTTAGGGATAGGAATGTTAACCCATTCTTGTCTAATGTAGGATTCTAGTTGCTCAACTGTCTTAGGTCTTTTTTGTCGTATCTTCCGTTTTATGATGCGCCAAATGTTTTCTATGGGTGAAAGATCTGGACTGCAGGCTGGCCAGTTCAGTACCCGGACCCTCCTTCTACGCAGCCATGATGCTGTAATTGATGCAGTATGTGGTTTGGCATTGTCATGTTGGAAAATGCAAGGTCTTCCCTGAAAGAGACGTCGTCTGGATGGGAGCATATGTTGCTCTAGAACCTGGATATACCTTTCAGCATTGATGGTGTCTTTCCAGATGTGTAAGCTGCCCATGCCACACGTACTAATGCAACCCCATACCATCAGAGATGCAGGCTTCTAACTGAGCGCTGATAACAACTTGGGTCGTCCTTCTCCTCTTTAGTCCGAATGACACGGCGTCCCTGATTTCCATAAAGAACTTCAAATTTTGATTCGTCTGACCACAGAACAGTTTTCCACTTTGCCACAGTCCATTTTAAATGAGTCTTGGCCCAGAGAAGATGTCTACGCTTCTGGATCATGTTTAGATACGGCTTCTTCTTTGAACTATAGAGTTTTAGCTGACAACGGCGGATGGCACGGTGAATTGTGTTCACAGATAATGTTCTCTGGAAATATTCCTGAGCCCATTTTGTGATTTCCAATACAGAAGCATGCCTGTATGTGATGCAGTGCCGTCTAAGGGCCCGAAGATCACAGGCACCCAGTATGGTTTTCCAGCCTTGACCCTTATGCACAGAGATTCTTCCAGATTCTCTGAATCTTTTGATGATATTATGCACTGTAGATGATGATATGTTCAAACTCTTTGCAATTTTACACTGTCGAACTCCTTTCTGATATTGCTCCACTATTTGTCGGCACAGAATTAGAGGGATTGGTGATCCTCTTCCCATCTTTACTTCTGAGAGCCGCTGCCACTCCAAGATGCTCTTTTTTTATACCCAGTCATGTTAATGACCTATTGCCAGTTGACCTAATGAGTTGCGATTTGGTCCTCCAGCTGTTCCTTTTTTGTACCTTTCACTTTTCCAGCCTCTTATTGCCCCTGTCCCAACTTTTTTGAGATGTGTTGCTGTCATGAAATTTCAAATGAGCCAATATTTGGCATGAAATTTCAAAATGTCTCACTTTCGACATCTGATATGTTGTCTATGTTCTATTGTGAATACAATATCAGTTTTTGAGATTTGTGAATTATTGCATTCCATTTTTATTTACAATTTGTACTTTGTCCCAACTTTTTTGGAATCGGGGGTGTACATTGCAGTCCTGAAATGTGTGTCCTTTGTTATTGAGATGAAGATAGACTGCAGAGTCCTGGCCTGAAGAAAAGAGGAGTAAAAGAAGCCATCTTTGGCTACATCCACACGACAACGGCAACAAGATGTTATTAAAAAAAATATCGTGTCCACATGGGCAACGATCAGTAAAATATCAGGTACATATGGCAACGCAACGCTTGCTGAAAACGATGCAATACACATGCCACACCTCTAGGTGCGCTGTAAGACGGTCCCATCGGAGACACCAGGACAATAGAAGAAGTAAGGACGCATGCGCATAAACTATTATGCGCGAGACTTCATATTAGCCACAAAGTCAGGAAAATCTGTTCGTAAAGTTACGTTATAATGACCAAATACAATGAAAAGTATTTTTCCAGTCTCACCTGTGAAAGGTAATCCCATGTGATCTCGTTTGGACGGTAAACCTGTTGGTACAGTTAAACGCAGCACATGAATGAGGCATCTTTATTCTCCGCTTTGCCCCATCCAATATGGCGGCGAGGATGACGTATGATTCTACGCGGAAGGCAGCGTCTTTACTGGTCCAGAATAAATTGAATGCTACACATTGATGGATTAATTTGTTCTGCGCCCTTTTGAGGAATGTATTGTAGGACTTAAACCAACATCTGAAGAGGTGAGATCGCTCCTTTTTTTCCCTATTTTTGCTGGCGGGATTGACTCTGCCCTAAGGGCAGAGTCTCCCTCTCTCTCTCACTTTGCACCATTACACAATAAATATTCACAGTGAGAATATTTTGTAAGCGCGTTTCATGAACCAAGTTATAGGATTTGTTGACAACTCGCATTGAGTTCGTTACACTTCTACCCGGCGTGAAGCACTGACAGTCATGTGGTTGTGATGTCATCGTAAACAAATCCGTTCTACTCATCCAGACGACTTCGCAATGGCACCATTGCCAGATCTTTCCACTCTGGAACCCGTTCTCAAAAGCTTTCGTTTTGGGGCACCCAAAACGCCGGTGCCGTGTGGACGCCAGGCCGAAACAATAAACAATTTTATCAGATTCACCTGAATCCGTTGCCGTGTGGACAGGGCCTTTGTCAACCTGGAACAACCATCACTGAACAGAGGAGGTGGTCTGAGACACCACTTATCAGCCACCTATAATGCAGTCCTTGGCACACTTCCAAGAAAACTGAATACACATCCACATCAAGACTCAGCTGACTTCAATGACTCATATGATGGCAGAGAAAGCCAGTGACCCACAGATCACCCTAACGGCCCTCTAGGTTGCTAACACAGTTCATACCTCTCCTTAGGTTTGCTTTTGGTCAACTAGAGGATAAATACCTGAAACTCCTCACTAGTCAGACAGAACTGAAGAAGCCTTTTCGGATGAGAGGTAAACCGTCTTTAAGAATTTCAAGCAAGTCTAGTTGTCTTCATTAGCACCTACTGTTTACAATGACCTGGATGACTGAGAACCTTCACAGACACATGTTATATTGGATTATTATTTAACACGATAGCATCAATGGAGAGTTCTCAAAGTCCCATTGCTAATTTGCAAACATAATAACGGTCTTTCACTTGTAAGCTGGTGATGCACAATTATATTTATCAGTTCCACTCGATTCAGCAGCATAGCTATGCAAAACAAAACCCCATCAAAGATCATAAAGCTTGGTTGAATAGAAATTTCCTTCTTAATTCTGAAAAAAAATAATAAATTAAAAAAAAAATTATATTCATTACTAAATCTACCGGCAATAAGGTGGCTGATTTCACATGAGAGCTTAATGGCTATGGTGTGAAACCAAAGACTAAGTTGTAAATGACACTACTATATCCCTTGATGGTGTCTGTTATTTGATTCACATGTAAGTAATTTCTCTAAAACTGCACATTATCATTTGAAAAACATGACAGTGGAAACTTATCCCTGCTTCCATGACCTTTATATTGATTGAGTGCCATGCTCTAAGATGTTTAATACATCCAGATACACTATACATATCAGTAAATGAAAGCTGAAATGTGTTTAGTTTATAGCAAAAAAAAAAAAAAAAGACTTGGCTTTTCTGTTACTATTAAACTGTTAGGAGTGAGAGGAAGGGCAGCGTTGATCTGGCTTCTAAGCCTCGTAGCATGTTTCATGATTGAACGTAGATTGTGATTGGCTGATGCGGTAGTGGTCTGGGCAGTACAGTTATAAATGAATTCCCAATGCAGGATATTGTAAATAAATTTAATAAAAATACAATGATGGCGGCGGGCGGCACGGTGGTGTAGTGGTTAGCGCTGTCGCCTCACAGCAAGAAGTTCCTGGGTTCGAGCCCCGGGGCCGGCGAGGGCCTTTCTGTGTGGAGTTTGCATGTTCTCCCCGTGTCTGCGTGGGTTTCCTCCGGGTGCTCCGGTTTCCCCCACAGTCCAAAGACATGCAGGTTAGGTTAACTGGTGACTCTAAATTGACCGTGAGTGTGAATGGTTGTCTGTGTCTATGTGTCAGCCCTGTGATGACCTGGCGACTTGTCCAGGGTGTACCCCGCCTTTCGCCCGTAGTCAGCTGGGATAGGCTCCAGCTTGCCTGCGACCCTGTAGAAGGATAAAGCGGCTAGAGATAATGAGATGAGATGAGATGAGATGATGGCGGCGCGCACACACGGCTCCTCTCTGTCCCGACAGAACGGTGTTTTTGTGTTTTTTTGTGTTTTAAAACAGTGTGTATCTGTTCGTCTTTGTTGCGTCCATCAGTCTCAAGGCGCACATACTTCCGTGAGTTTCTGCTCGACATCCGCAGAACTATATTCACGGATATAAATCCAGCGGACGCGGAAGTGCAATGCGGCTATGGTTTGCTCTGGAGGCCTGCTCAACCACCGACCCCCACTCCTGCATCCAGCCCGCAGTGAAAGCGCCACAGGCAGAACATGCAGAAGCAGAAGAAGGGCAAATGCGGCGGTATCCGGGCTAGGCTAGCAGCTAGCCCTCACCAGCCGGCTATCCCTACCATCACTCTGGCCAACGTACGCTTGCTGGACAACAAGCTGGATTATGTCCACCTGCTCCGCTCATCTTTTAAGTCTGTGAGTGAGTGCTGTGTCCTTGTGTTTGTGGAAACATGGCTTAATGACAGCGTCCCGGACTGTGCCATTCAGCTAGCCCGGCTAACATGCTACCGGTCAGACAGAGCGCTAGTCGAGGGGGGGAAGACTCGTGGTGGAGGACTCTGTGTTTACATCAGTGATGCCTGGTGCTGCGATGCTGTTGTGGTCTGCAAACACTGCTCACCACTGGTGAAGTTTATAATTATTAAGTGCCGGCCATTCTACCTGCCGAGGGAATTTACAGCCATATTGCTGGTAGCAATATACATCCCTCCCAGCTCCAATAACAACAGGAGTGAAGCACTGAATGAACTCTATCAGCACATCAGTGAGCAGCAGACAGCCCACCCAGATGCTTTCCTCATCCTGGCTGGGGATTTCAATCATACAAACCCCAAGAGCGTGTTTCCAAAACTTTATGGACATATCAACTTTCCCACACGTGGAAACAATACTCTGGACAATGTTTACACCATGCATAAAGATGCTTACAAAGCCCTACTCCTCCCCCACCTTGGGGCCTCAGATCACTCCATTGTTATGCTAATGCCAGCATACAGGCCGCTGGTTAAAGTCACCAAACCAGCTACAAAACAGATATGTGTGTGGCCAGAGGGATCCTCAGAGGCACTCCAGGACTGTTTTTCCACCACTGACTGGAGCATGTTCAGACAGGCGGCCACCTACAGCAACATCACAGATCTCCAGGAGTACACGGAGACCGTCACTGCCTACATGAGGAAGTGCATGGACGACGTTACGGTCACCAGAACCATCTCCATTCGGGCCAATCAGAAGCCATGGCTGACAGGGGAAGTCCACAGGCTCCTGTGGGCTCGGAACGCCACCTTCAGAGCTGGGGACGAGGTGGGCCTGAGGACAGCTAGGGCCAGTCTGTCATGAGGCATCAGGGTGGCCAAGAGACAGTATTCCAGGTACATTGCTGACCATTTCAACAACAGCAGAGACACCAGGAACCTGTGGTGGGGGATTCAGACCATCACAGACTACAAGCCCTCGCCGCAGACCTGTGACAACTCCACGTCTCTGCTGAATCAGTTGAACAACTTCTTCGCTCGCTTTGAGGCAGACAACAGCACCACGGCACAGAAGACCCCACCACCTCCTGGTGACCAGGTGTTGACGCTGTCCCCAGACAGCATGAGGAGAGTTCTCAGGATGACAAATGCATGAAAAGCTCCGGGTCCTGATAACATTCCTGGTCGTGTCCTGAGAGACTGTGCCGAGGAGCTCACAGATGTCTTTACAGACATCTTCAACATCTCGTTGAGCCAGGCTGTTGTCCCCACGTGCCTCAAAACCACCACCATCATCCCGGTCCTGAAGAAGCCATCTCCCTCCTGCTTCAATGACTACCGCCCTGTCGCACTCACTCCCATCCTCATGAAGTGCTTCGAGCGGCTAGTCATGTGGCATATCAAGTCTGCTTGGCCATGTGGTGCAAGGACAACAATCTCCGTCTGAACGTGGAGAAGACGAAGGAGATTGTTGTGGACTTCAGGAGAGAGCACACCCAGCATGCTCCACTATCTATCGATGGTGCTGCAGTGGAGAGGGTGAGCAGCACCAAGTTTCTGGGTGTGCACATCTCTGAAGACCTGTCCTGGAGCAACAACACTGCATCACTGGCCAAAAAATCCCAACAGCGTCTGTACTTCCTCCGCAAACTGAGGAGAGCAAGAGCCACGGCCCCCATCATGCACACTTTCTACAGAGGCACCATCGAGAACATCCTGACCAGCTGCATCACTGTGTGGTACAGCGCCTGCACCGTGTTCTGCTGCAAGACTCTGCAGCACATCGTGAGAGCAGCTGAGAGGATCATTGGTGTCTCTCTCCCTTCTTTAATGGATATTTATAATTCCCACCTCACCCGCAAAGCCATCAGAATTGCAGGTGACCCCACCCACCCCTCTCACAACCTCTTCAGTCTGCTGCCATCAGGGAGGAGACTGCGGAGTCTACGGGCCAAAACCAGCAGGCTCAAGAACAGTTTCTTTCACCAGGCGGTCAGGAGGCTCAACTCCCTCCCTGTTCTGCCACTCCTTCCCCCTCTGCCCTCTGCCACAGATTCTGCTTGCACACACCCCTGCCCCCCCTTCAGCATCTGACGTGTCATCCTCACAGTTCCCCCCCCCCAAACACACACACACACACACACACACACATACACACATGCGCATACATACATCTCAACGTTCATTATCACACTGAACTCAGGGACCACACATCTCACTTTACCTCGCTCATTTGCACTATTCCGCACTACCTCACCTTAACAGCTGCTAGTTTGTTTATACTGCTTATTTCATGTTTACCTGCTATACCTCAAGTGCCCTTGACTGTTTGCTTATTTGCACCAATTTACGTGTGTGTGTGTGTATATGAGTGTTTAGTCTATGTCTAGTTCTTATCTAGAGTGTTTATACTGTTTGAGTGTTTAGTCTGTCTAGTTTTTATCTAGTGTTTATATTGTCTGAGTGTTTAGTCTGTCTAGTTCTTATTGAGTGTTTATACTGTTTATATTGTTTGTTTGAGTGTTTAGTCTATGTCTAGTTCTTATCTAGAGTGATTATACTGTTTTTATATTGTTTGTTTGTTTGTTTGTTTTTTCAATTATTCTATTTTTATTTATTGCATTGCCTGTTTGCACCGTGGGTCAGAGAGGACTGAAATTTCATCTGTGCTGTATGTCAAGCATGTGCATATTTGACAATAAACTTGACTTGACAATGAATGTGCTGCTGATTTCATAAAATATACATTTAATCAGAGTACTGATTTACTGTCCTTATCTACTACATTATACCATAGTGTAGCCTGGTTTTGTAGTATATAAATATCTAAAAGAAAATATATTTGATTTGCAAAATAATTTAGTTTTCATGTTTTATTGTAATATGACTATGGATCGGGGGCGGCACGGTGGTGTAGTGGTTAGCGCTGTCGCCTCACAGCAAGAAGGTCCGGGTTCGAGCCCCGTGGCCGGCGAGGGCCTTTCTGTGCGGAGTTTGCATGTTCTCCCCGTGTCCGCGTGGGTTTCCTCCGGGTGCTCCGGTTTCCCCCACAGTCCAAAGACATGCAGGTTAGGTTAACTGGTGACTCTAAATTGACCGTAGGTGTGAATGTGAGTGTGAATGGTTGTCTGTGTCTATGTGTCAGCCCTGTGATGACCTGGCGACTTGTCCAGGGTGTACCCCGCCTTTCGCCCGTAGTCAGCTGGGATAGGCTCCAGCTTGCCTGTGACCCTGTAGAACAGGATAAAGCGGCTAGAGATAATGAGATGAGATGAGATGACTATGGATCATCAAGTTTACCATGAAAACCTTTACATAAAGCAATTGTTGTAGATACTCAGTTATGAAAAATGCTGTTATTTCCTGAGAATCACTTGCAACTCATCTTCCAAATGATGCCTCTCCTAAACCACTCTTAAATTCTGAAATATTATTCCAGAGAACATTAGCAGCACTAGATTTTTTTTTAATCCATAAGAAAAACATACTTTTTTTTATTCTGGCTGATTCATCATCCCTTTATCTTCATTTCATTTTTCATCTTTAATCATTTAGGACTGTATTCAGACTTAAAACAAAAGTTATGTCAATATTTATGTGGGACAATTTCTCAATGTCCACAATTTTGGGGTATTCTGTTCAGGTTATTAAAACTACTCATGCATATTCATGCATACGAGCTTTCTGGCCAGGGGTTTCAGTTGCGTCTAGACCACTGCCTTCAAAAAACGTTTGTTAAGCCTGAAAACCAGGCAGATTTGCATTTTTTTTAAGTAAGCCAAGTTGGAGTTAATTAAATTTCCATTTACGTAAGCCAAGTTGGAGTTAATTCATCTTAATTTTATTGTAATACTCAGCATGTTATATAAAAGTCTCTCAAAATGAAGTGTTGTCGCCACTGATCACCTCCACGTGCCAAAATGCCACTACAGGGAAGATTCATATAATTTATTAATTCTTTATTCACTTACCAACCACTTTAATAGGAATGCTTGCACACCTGCTGATCTCCTGGGGTTTTAAAGCAAACTTGTTTCTAGAGTTTACACATAATGGTGTGAAAAAGAAAAGGCACCCAGTGAATGACAGTTCTGCAGACAGAAATGCCTTGTTAATTGTGAGAGGTCAGAGGAGAATGGCTAGCCTGGTTTGAGCTGACAGGAAATGTACAGCAACTCAAATAATGACTTTACAACTATGCTGAGCAGAAAATAATCCCAGAATGCATAAAACAGCAGATGGGCTACTACAGCAAAAGGCCCTATTGGGTTCCAGTCATTTCAGCCAAGAACAGAAATCCGAGGTACATTGGTCACAGATTCACCAAAACTAGACAGTTTAAGATTGGAAAAAGACCAGGCAATGTTAATATTGCCTTCTGATGCCACTCCACAACTTTTTTTTCTTTTTTACTTCCGCCAAGGAGGTTATGTTTTCGGTAGCGTTGGTTTGTTTGTTTGTTGGTTTGTCTGTTAGCAACATTACGGAAAAAGTTAGGAACGGATTGCTCTGAAATTTTTTCCAGAGGTGTGACTAGCCACAAGTAACAATCAGTACGTTTACATGCACATCCAAATCGAGCTACTGTTGGTAATCGAGCTAAGGGTCCCAGCAGGGGTGCCAGAGAAATCCAATCCTACATGCACACAAGGAAATCGAGCTGTGTGAGGTACATTGTGCACCCGAGCCACAGGTGGCGCTACATGCCCCATCGTGTTGGTACACTTCCGGTTGTCGTCATGAAGAAGAGCTATTCAAGAGTATAAACAAAGTTATCAGCAGTGTTGCCAGATATTGCTGACGTTTTCCAGCCCAAAACATGTTCAAATCCGCCAAAATGCACTTAAAACCCCCCAATCTGGCAACACTGGCAGTTCCGTGTTCACAAGTTCCGTGCTCAAGCTGTTAGGCTTCCTCTAACAGACTGTATGGCTACAAACTGTCCTGCGTAGACCACTGTTTTGTAAGACAACTTATTTTGCACAATTGTATATTTTTCTAAAGTCCATTTTTTGCTTACAATTTAACTTATGTCTTAATAAACACAAAAAAGTTCAATTGTTTTGTTTTTATTGACATTCTTCAGATGTTGGACACATACACACACGCACACAAATACAGTGACTTGTTTATGTACACAATTCACAGCTATGCAACAGCTGTACAGATGTATTTGGTGATACAGTAAGTGAGCTAAATTTTAACAGTGCAAACAATGCCACAAAAAGAAAAGATTCATGCCGTTGTCATGATTCGTTGTCATGCCGACCGAGGCTGTTGTGTTTCCCGCTTGTGGTCTCGTCACTCATCACTTCCGGAAGGGGCAGTGCTGAAGTAAGTAGCTCGAATACGTAGCTCAATAGGGTATACATGCACTAAGTAGCTCGGCAGAAATCGCATAATCTAGGTCGTGTAGCTCGATTCCGAGAAATCAAGTTCGGTTCAATTTCAGCCGAATTAAGGTGTATACATGGCATTTAGAACTTCGATTTCAGTCAAGCAACGGCAGAAATTCGATTCTCTCTATGTGCATGTAAACGCACTGAATCAATTAAATTTTGGCGGTGATCCGGATCACCTTCTGGATCCCGGATTTTTTTAAAGGATTCTTGGCGGAGGTCTGCGCTCTCCGAGTGCTTTTCTAGTTTTTTAGTGTAATTGCATTGCCAAATATGTGTTTACAATCTTACAATGTTGTGACAGTGTATCAGACAGTGAAGCTTGACTTGGTATTCCTCGCTTAAAGGGGTACCAAATATAATATATACAGTTGCTGATGTGACAAAGTAACATATTCTTAAGTATTCTATCAAATTTATATACTAGAAAACAACGAAATATCTTGGTAATTGTAAATATAATAGTCGGTACGCTAAACGGCACAAGAGTCGCCATTTTTAAAAGACCGTGACGTCAGCCCTACCCACTGCACTAGGAGAGAAGCGTGTAATCATGGCATCGGGCGCATCAAGTGAAAGCGACAGCTCTGTCGAATCATACGAAGAGATCCCGCAAAAGACACATCTGGAGGATCGTTATGCTTTCCATCGGTCCTGTTATTACACCCGAAAGCAACACACTGTGGCATTGTGTAGCCAATCACTTACAATTCATCCTACTTTCCGATTCACACATGCTAGTCCCAACCTCAATGAGCCAACACAACTGGGCACATACATACGTCATGAGTGTTACGCAGAGAAAATGAACGTGCATTCTGATTGGATAAAATTAATATCATGGCGGGCTGTTCAAACTGCGGAAATAGTTTGCTCGAGCTACTTTCAAAACAATATAACTTTCCAACCTTAGAACAAAAAACTTTTGTAAGTCTTGAATAAGGTTCGTTAATGTGTGTTTTATTGTTATATTTACTCTATATATTGCCCTCTGTTCCCCTTTAAATTCATATTGTGTGCAGTAAACTTCATGCCACTATCTTGCAACTGTCTGAGTAGTGTGTAAGTTTGTAGTTATGTCTGAGTTCCAAATAATGATGTGAGCATTTTAGGTATGAACTCCTAACTACATGTGTTTAATTCAACCCTGCTTACTGTAATTAGAAAACAAACATTTTCTAACAAGAGAGTGCACACACTTAAATACCACATGCACATCTACAACATGCACTATTGTACTTTGCACCTTTGCCTATCATAAAAGTATATAAAGTATTTCCATGTATATTCTCAAGAAGATCTTGTGCTTATATGTGGCAACGGGGGCGTGGCCTAGCGTCGGTTTGTGAATAGAGGCCGGGACCAGGGAAGGTAAGTGGCAAAGTCAATGCACCTGTGTCTAATTAACATGTTGTGTTGCAGTGACAGAGGATAGAAAAGGAGGGAGAGCGCAGAGAGAGGAGAGCTCTCCCGACCAGAACACATGTGTGTGTGTGTGTGTGTGTGTGTGTGTGTGTGTGTGTGTGTGTGTGTGTGTGAGACAGAGAGAGAGAGACTGGGAGAGTGTGAGTGTGTGACACTGAAAAGTGGAAAATAAATGAAAATAGAGTGTGTGTACATCAATTCCCACCTGCCGTGCTTCTGTACTCCACCCTCACCGAGGAACTGTTACAGTGGTGCTGAAATCCAGGACGTACAGAAGGGAACCACCACATGGAGTCCTCCCCATTCCAAGAGCTTGTCCGTGCCCTCACCACCACCCAGCAGAACCAGCATCAAGTGCTGATTGCCCTCCGGAAGGAGCAGGAGCAACGCTTTGAAGCCTTGATGCTGGCCCAGTTGGAAGATCGCCAGGCGTTCTGGCATCTGCTCACGTCAGCGGGGGCTTTGACCAGCACCATGGCGGACTCTCACATCACCCTCACGAAGATGGGCCCGCAGGATGATCTGGAAGCTTTCCTCGCTCTTTTTGAGCAAATGGCCGAAACATGGGGGTGGCCGTTCGAACAGCGCATGGTGCGCCTCCTCCCGCTTCTGACTGGCAAGGTGCAGCTCGCAGTGCTGCAGCTCCCTGCTGACAGCCGGCTTAGGCACGCTGACCTGAAGAGAGCCATCCTGCAGCATGTCGGTCGCTCCCCGGAACAATACCGCCAGTGCTTCCAGACACTGACGCTGGATGAGGTTGGCCAGCCGTTCGCACTCGGGCAGCAACTCTGGGACGCCTGCCAGTGGTGGCTGAGGACAGAAGACCATGACGCAGATGGGATCATCGTTCTGGTGGCACTGGAACAGTTAATCTCTCAACTTCTGGAAGGAACGGCGGAATGGGTCCAGTGTCATTGCCTGGCATCGCTGGATCGACCCATCGAGTTGGCAGAGGACCATCTGGAGGCGGTTCTGATGGCAGGCGGATGAGGAGCCTCTCCTCATGTTCTTTCTCTCTCTCCTTTGTCCCCCCCTTTCCTTCTCTCTCCCTCTCACCCTGTTCCCCTACCACGGAGGCGGCAGCTGGCTCCTCTCCAGCCAGCCCGTCGCACCCGTGGAGTCCTCCCAGCTCCCTCTTCCGTGTCTGTCTTCTCCCCCTCAGATGAGTGATGCCCATAATACCAGTGCAGAGAGAAAGCCTAGGCCAGTGTGCTGGCACGGCGGGGAGCCGGAGCATCTCTCGAGCCCGGGCTCCACAATGGAGGTGGGAGCTGTGATCCGCATCCCCGACATACCAGAGACCGCCCCCGATCGGGCCAGAATGTATCGCATACCGGTAAGCATTCAAGGGGATACATATCATGCGTTGGTGGATTCTGGTTGTAATCAGACCTCAGTCCACCAAAGCCTGGTGCAAGGTGAGGCATTGGGGAGAGCACAAGCGGTGAAGATGTTGTGTGTGCATGGGGATGTTCACAACTACCCTCTAGTGTCTGTCCATATTCTATTTCGGGGCCAAAAGCATAGAGTTAAGGCGGCGGTTAATCCCCATCTCACCCACTCACTGATTTTGGGAACAGATTGGCCAGGGCTTCGAATGTTATTGGAACATGTAGTGGGGAGTGGGTCCTGCCATAAAATACCACGGGGGGATCCCGGTGTGGCATTGACTGGAGAAGCTGTCTCAGAGCTGTCCATGTCATCACTGCATCAGGATGATACGAGGAGTGAGGAGCAGCCCTCCCCTCCTCCCACCCTTGGGGATTCCCTCAAGGATTTCCCTTTAGAGCAGTCATGTGACAAGACTCTGCAGCATGTGTTTGACCAAATGAGAGTAATCGAAGGTCAAACTCTCCAGCCAAATGTGGCACCTGTCTTCCTGTACTTCGCAATTATTAAAGATAGACTGTATTGAGTGACGCAGGACACTCAAACCGGTGAACAAATAACCCAGTTGTTAATCCCTAAGAGCAACAGGGAACTTGTCTTCCATGCGGATCACTTTAATCCCATGGCCAGACACTTAGGGCAGGATAAAACACTAGCCCGAATAATGGCCCGGTTCTATTGGCCAGGTATTCACGGAGACATTCATCAGTGGTGTGCGGAGTGCCGTGAATGCCAAATAGTAAATCCCGCAGCCACTCCAAAAGCGCCTTTGCGCCCTCTCCCTTTAATCGACACCCCGTTTGAAAGAGTTGGTATGGATCTCATCGGGCCATTAGATCAGTCAGCATGAGGATATCACTTTATTTTAGTTCTGGTGGACTATGCAACACAATATCCGAAAGCAGTGCCTCTCCGTAATATCTCAGCACGCAGTATTGCGGAAGCGCTCTTCCGTATTATCTCCCGGGTTGGGATTTCAAAAGAAATCCTGACAGACCAAGGCACTTTGTTTATGTCACGCACACTGTGCGAGCTGTATGGGTTATTGGGGATTAAATCCATCCGCACCAGCATTTATCACCCACAAACGGATGGTTTAGTAGAGAGATTTAATCAAACTCTTAAAAATCTCATAATGAAATTTGTAAGTGAAGACGCCGTTAACTGGGGTAAATGGCTCGAGCCCCTGTTATTTGCAGTACGAGAGGGCCCGCAAGCCTCCATGGGATTTTCCCCGTTTTAATTATTATATGGGCGAAAGGCACGTGGCATCTTGGATGTGCTACAGGAAAATTGGGAGGAGGGACCTTCACCTAGTAAAAATGAAATTCAATATGTACTCGACCTGCATGCCAAACTCCACACACTCACGCACTTAACCCAGGAGAATTTGCGGCAGGCACAAGAACGTCAAGCCCGGCTGTACGACAGGGATACGTGCCTTAGAGAGCTCACTCCAGGAGACAAAGTACTCGTATTATTGCCCATGTCAAGTTCCAAATTAGTTGCCAAGTGGCAAGGGCCCTTTGAGGTCACATGACGAGTTGGGGACATTGACTATGAGGTGAGGCGAATGGATAGGGTCGGGGCTCTACAAATATATCACCTCAACCTATTAAAGTGCTGGAATGAGGGGGTCCCTGTGGTGTTGGCGTCGGTAGTTCCGGAGAAGGCGGAGCTGGGGCCAGAGGTAAAAATAACCAAAATCACAACCCGAACCACTCTGGTCCCTTGTGGAGACCACCTCTCACTGGACCAACTCACAGAGGTAGCCAAGTTGCAGGAGGAATTTTCTGACGTGTTCTCGCCCCTTCCCGGCCGCACCCACCTCATAGAACACCACATTGAAATGCCCCCAGGGGTAGTGGTGCGTAGCTGCCCATACCGCTTACCTGAACACAAAAAAAAAGTGGTTCGGGATGAACTCAAGGCCATGCTCGATATGGGCATAATCGAGGGGTCACACAGTGACTGGAGCAGCCCATTGGTCCTGGTACCCAAGGCTGACGGGTCGGTCCGGTTCTGTGTGGACTATCGAAAAGTCAACGTGGTGTCTATTCGAAGCATACCCAATGCCTTGCATTGATGAGTTGCTCGATCAGTTAGGCATGGCTTGCTTTTATTCGACACTGGATTTGACGAAGGGATATTGGCAGATCCCCTTGACTCCTCTATCGTGAGAGAAAACGGCTTTTTCCACACAGTTTGGATTACACCAGTTTGTCACACTTTCTTTTGGGTTGTTTGGGGCTCACACTACGTTCCAGCGGCTCATGGACAAGATCCTTCGCCCCCACGTCACCTATGCGGCAGCCTATTTAGATGACATAATTATATACAACAGTGATTGGCTGCGGCGCATAGAACACCTTAGGGCCATCCTAGAGTCACTGAGGCAGGCGGGTTTCACAGCCAACCCAAAAAAGTGTGAAATTGGGTGGGTGGAAGTACGGTATCTGGGTTTCCACTCGGGTCATGGGCAGGTGCATCCCCAAATTGACAAGACAGCAGCAATTGCGGCCTGCCCGAGGCCTAAGACCAAAAAGGGGGTGAGACAGTTCCTGGGGCTGGCTACTATCGTAGGTTCATGCCTAATTATTCAGACGTCACCAGCCCGCCCACTGATCTCACTAAAAGGGGAACACCAGATCTGGTCCAGTGGACAGAGCAGTGCCAACAGGCTTTCACCAGGGTAAAGGCTGCACTGTGTGGGGGCCACTCTTACACTCCCCTGACTTCTCTCTCCTCTTTATTTTGCAGACGGACACATCGGACAGAGGGCTGGGGGCCATTTTGTCCCAGGAGGTGGAGGGCGAGGAACGCCCCATGCTGTACATCAACTGCAAACTCTTGATGTGCGAGAGTAAGTACAGCACCATCAAGAAAGAGTGCTTGGCCATCAAGTGGGCAGTCTTCACCCTCCAATACTACCTGCTGGGGTGCCCTTTCACCCTCTGATAGGACCAGGCGCCCTTTCACCCTCTGATCGGACCACGCACCCCTCCAGTGGCTCCACTGCATGAAAAATGCCAATGCATGGATCACCTGTTGGTATCTAGCCCTCCAGCCATTTAAATTTGATGTGGTTCACAGGCCGGGAGCGCAGATGGTAGTGGCGGACTCCCTGTCCTGTCGGGGGGGGCATGCCCTGCAGGCCTGACGGGTCCCTGGCCTGAGTCGGGCAGTGGGGGTATGTGGCAACGGGGGCATGGCCTACCGTCGGTTTGTGAATGGAGGGCAGGGCCAGAGAAGGTGAGAGGCAAAGTCAATGCACCTGTGTCTAATTAATGTGTGTTTGTGTTGCAGTGACAGAGGATAGAAAAGGAGGGAGAGCGCAGAGAGAGGAGAGTTCTCCTGACCAGAACATGCGCGCGTGTGTGTGTGAGAGAGAGAGAGAGAGAGAGAGAGAGAGACTGGGAGAGTGTGAGTGTGTGACACTGAAAAGCAGAAAATAAATGAAAATAGTGTGTGTACATTAATTCCTGCCTGCCGTGCTTCTGTAGTCTACCCTCATCAAGGAACTGTTTCATTAGAGTATGAGGTATTCCGAGACCTTGTGCAGTTAGCTACAGTGTGGAGGCAACAAATTTAACACACCAGAGCACAGTCTTAATTATTTTTGTAAAATAGAGGTACACTACATAATGCCCTCTTTATCATGCCTGAGTTACCTTCATGATCGGATTTTAAACCTGATTTCTATCATGGTGTGTCGTTTGCCCAACTAATGAAGACTTTTTGCAGCAAAGACCCCAATATTCACATGACTAGCAGGTGCATAATCAAAGAAGCATGCAAGATCTGCTAATGGTGAGATCTGCTGTTACATTTACTAATGATCTCATCATAGATATCTGACACTATAGTGAAATTAGCACATACACACTCTGAATTGCTGTATTCACCTGGAATCATATTGATGTATGTCAATTTTGAATTGGATATATACTGATCGGTGTACTTTTTATGTTATATTAAGTGGAATAGATGCAATTGAGTGGCAGGCATAAGCGCTTTAAAAAGTTTCTAAATGATACAACCCCTCAAGGGAAACCCCCTTTCCAAGGATGTGGGGCTGACAATAGTTTTATTATTTCACTCACAATCTAATTTTAGGAAGCTACTCATCAGATACAAATTACCGTTTACTCATTGGATATCAGAGGCCATAATAGCTGAGCAGTTAAGATTCTATGCCAGAGTTCCTTCCAGGAGCCTCCTCATGTATAATTTGTTTTGGATCAATGAAAGTAAAGTTGCTGTTTTTTTTTTTTTGTCTCGCTGCATACCATGTTTAGGACATGTTTAGGTATCCACTAATATATATTATGCATGTTTGCCAGCATAATCCAGACATAAGAAGAGTGGTACTTAGGGTCATTGTGTTAGTGTGGAAGATGATGCATGAATAATTCAGCAATTCAATATAGATCTGGCCGAGGGTGTGTGTGGGTGGGTGTGTGTGTGTGTGTGTGTGTGTGACCTTGGTGAGACAGAGGTCTCCAGGCCTCATACTGATGAATGGAAAAATGTGATTCCATAGCATGTTCTTCCCCAAATGTCAATGTTCAAGCAGAATACTTGCACATTTTGCTTTTTAATAATTGAAACTTCTGTCATTAAAAATTCTGTGAAGTACATTTTTAAATCATATATTACACATATTATGTTCAGTACATTTTAAGCAAATAAGCAAGTAAGGAATAAAAAATTATGGGGCATGCTGGTATAGAAAAAAATGTTTATTTTCCATTATACAGCAGTTAGTTCCGGTCCACTAATTTGATTGGTCGAACTGCGTTCAAAGAGTACTGATATTACATATAACAGTATCGGGATAGTTCACTGTGTGTATCACTCTGCTCATCTGGACAACTTTCTCATGGTGGAAAACTTACTGACTGTTAGAAAGCTTTGACACCTTGAGACATCTTACAGAATCTTTCACCATATCAACCAATATATGTCTTTTTAGCAGTTCGTAGGAGGGGGAGGAACACAGAAAGATGGCAGGCCAGAATAAAGTTCAATAACTTGTTTATTTTGCTCTTTTCAGACGCAAAATTCACTCTCTCAGCCATGCACGCACGCACACACACACACAAGTCGTCTGGCTGGGGAGAGAGCTCACTTCCTCTGCTCTCTCTTTATACAGGGCACGGTCACTGGGAAGACACACAAACACAGGTTAATTGACATCAGGTGTAGTGATTCTGCCACTTACCTTCCCTGACTCTGCCCTCTGGTCACAGTCCGGCGCTTGACCACGCCCCCGCTGCCACATACCCCCACCGCCCAACTCAGGCCGGGCAGCTGTCCGGCCTACAGCCGACTCCCCCCCCCTTGATGGGAGAGAAAGTCCGCCACAACCATCTGCGCCCCTGGCCTGTGGATCACCTTGAAGTTAAAGGGTTGGAGTGCCAGATACCAACGGGTGATCCGCGCGTTGGCATCCTTCATGCGGTGGAGCCACTGGAGGGGCATGTGGTCCAAACAGAGGGTGAAAGGGTGTCCCAGCAAGTAGTAGCGGAGGGCGAGGACTGCCCACTTGATCGCGAGGCACTCCTTTTCGATGGTGCTGTAGCGCCCCTCGCGTACCGACAGCTTTCTGCTGATGTACATCACTGGACGGTCCTCCCCCTCCACCTCCTGGGACAAAACGGCCCCCAGCCCTCTGTCCGACGCATCCGTCTGTAACATAAAAGGGAGAGAAAAGTCAGGGGAATGTAACAGTGGCCCCCCACACAGTGCAGCCTTTACCTCAGAGAAAGCCCACTGGCATTACTCCGTCCACTGGACCGGATCTGGTGCCCCCTTTTTAGTGAGATCAGTCAGTGGGCTGGTGGAATAATTAGATATAAACCTACGATAGTAGCCAGCCAGCCCCAGGAACTGTCGCACCCCCTTTTTGGTCTTGGGCCTTGGGCAGGCTGCAATTGCTGCTGTCTTGTTAATTTGGGGACGCACCTGCCCGTTGCCCAAGTGGAAGCCCAGATACCATACTTCCACCCGCCCAATCACACACTTCTTTGGGTTGGCTGTGAGACCCGCTTGCCTCAGAGACCTAAGGACGGCCCTCAGGTGTCGTAGGTGCCACAACCAGTCATTACTATAAATAATGATGTCGTCGAGGTACACGGCCGCATAGGTGGCGTGGGGGTGGAGGACCCTATCCATCAGCCGCTGGAATGTAGCGGGCGCCCCAAACAGCCCAAAAGGAAGTGTGACAAACTGGTGTAAGCCAAATGGTGTGGAAAAGGCCATTTTTTCTCGGGATAATGGAGTCAAGGGGATCTGCCAATAACCCTTTGTCAAATCCAGTCTTGAGTAAAAGCGAGCCATGCCTAGTCGATCGAGCAACTCATCAATACGAGGCATTGGGTACGTGTCGAATTTAGACACCGTGTTGACTTTTCTATAGTCTACACAGAACCAGACCAACCCATCGGCCTTGGGTACCAAGACCACCGGGCTGCTCCAGTCACTGTGGGACTCCTCGACGATGCCCATTTTGAGCATGGCCTTGAGTTCTTCCCGAACCACTTTTTTCTTGTGTTCAGGTAGCCTGTAAGGGCGGCTACGCACTACCACCCCCAGGGGCGTCTCAATGTGGTGCTCTATGAGGTCGGTGTGGCCGGGCAGGGGCAAGAACACGTCCGAAAACTCGGTCTGCAACTGGGCAACCTCCGCGGAGTTGGGTCGGGGAGAGGTGGTCTCCACAGGGGACCGGAGAGGTATGTGATGCCAATGCCCCCTTCTGAACCTCCGGCCCCAGCTCCGCCTTCTCCGGAACCACTGACACCAATGCCACGGGGACCTCCTCGTTCCAGAGTTTGAGCAGATTGAGGTGATAAATCTGTAGCGCCCCACCCCTGTCCATCCGCCTCACCTCGTAGTCGACGTCCCCGACTCGCCGTGTGACCTCAAAGGGTCCTTGCCATTTGGCGATCAGTTTGGAGCTCGATGTGGGCAACAGTACAAGTACTTTATCTCCCGGTGTGAACTCCCTAAGGCGCGTACCCCTGTCGTACAGGTGGGTTTGCCGTTCTTGGGCCTGCCACAAATTCTCCTGGGTTAGGTGTGTGAGTGTGTGGAGTTTTGCACGCAGGTCAATAACGTATTGAATTTCATTTTTACTTGGTGAAGGTCCCTCCTCCCAATTTTCTCGCAGCACATCTAGAATGCCGCGCGGCTTATGCCCATATAACAATTCGAATGGGGAGAACCCCGTGGAGGCTTGGGGGACCTCTCGCACTGCAAATAACAAGGGTTTCGGCACCACTGTAGCAGTTCATAGAAGGGGGAGGAACACAGAAAGATGGCAGGCCAGAATAAAGTTCAATAACTTGTTTATTTTGCTCTTTTCAGACGCAAAATTCACTCTCTCAGCCATGCACACGCGCACACACACACAAGTTGTCTGGCTGGGAAGACAGCACACTTCCTCTGCTCTCTCTTTATATAGGGCACGGTCACTGGGAAGACACACAAACACAGGTTAATTGACATCAGGTGTAGTGATTCTGCCACTTACCTTCCCTGTCTCCACCCTCCGGTCACAGACCAGTGCTTGACCACGCCCCCACTGCCACAGTCTTTTTTAGAAAACACTTCCATTTATTATTAGGCTTAAATTATGTAGATTGTCCACCATGCAAGTCCCTGTGAAGGTGCTGTTACTATTGAACTGATAACATATTAGAATGAACGCATTCATATAAGCCTGTGATTTGAATTACAGCCTACATGACTGTGCTGTTATAGAAAATAAATCAACACCTTTGGACCAATCAGAATTGAGTTTTCAACAGTGATGTGGTATAAGGTGAAAACAAATTAAAATAACTGTTTTTTTGTAAATTAGCACTGTCGCCTCACAGCAAGAAGGTTCTGGGTTCGAGCCCAGCAGCCGAAGAGGGCCTTTCTGTGTGGAGTTTGCATGTACTCCCCGTGTCTGCGTGGGTTTCCTCTGGGTGCTCCGGTTTCCCCCACAGTCCAAAGACATGCACGTTGGGCTAATTGGTGGCTCTAAATTGACTGTAGGTGTAAATGTGAGTGTGAATGGTTGTTTGTCTCTATGTGTCAGCCCTGCGATGACCTGGCGACTTGTCCAGGGTGTACCCCGCCTCTCGCCCATAGTCAGCTGGGATAGGCTCCAGCTTGCCTGCGACCCTGTACAGGATAAGAGGCTACAGATAATTGATGGATAGATGGGTTTATGGATAGATGGGTTTATGGATGGATAATTGATGGATGGATTTATATTTTGTAAATATAAAAATAGGTGGATTTAGTGTCACATCTCTCCACTTTTTCGTATTTCCACACAGCAAATTCCTCAGTGTTGAATTAACACTTTCAGAGTTAATTTGTGTCCAATTGGACCTATATAAACACAGTAGGGTGTTAAATCAACACTGGGGATTTTGCTGTGCACTTAGGTACATACACCTGCTGTCAGGAGTATCTGTAAGAATGTGTTTATATTGCTGATGAATGAGATTAAGATAATATAGATATTTAGGCACTGCCTAAAAGCAGAGATCCTGATAAGTGTATGAGCAAAATATTTGCAAGGGCACAAAATCAACTTGAATAGAATAATAACATTATAGCATATGAACCGTTGAATTGTGTAGAGTATTTCATGTCAATAAATTGCTGCATTGTCTTGTAACAGTGATACCAATAATGAGATACACATTGCAGTTACAAATATATATTTATTCCTTTCTTTGACACCGCGTGCTAGAGCCCTGCACTCCCGTGGGAGTCCCGCGGGACTCGCGGGACCCGCCGCAAAGCAGTGCGGCGCGGGACAAATTTTGAAAGCTCACTGCGGGCGCGGGCAGGAGCACACATATGCGGCATGGGCGGGGGCGGTGATAAGCTGCAGTCCCGCTAACTAAAAACGTGTTTGAAATAAAATTTATAAATTATTAATTTATGTCTATCATATATAATTTGTGCTGGATATTTTATTTGGCATTAATAAAAACATTTTAAGATGCCTAAATTTGCAGAAAGAGTCAGATTGTGTGAGGAATGGTATCTTAAATTTGCCATTGATCACCCTAACGGGAAATCCTTTGATCACTCTAATGACTCACAGTTCAAACCCAGCTAGCAAGAGAACCATGAATGAAGTGATTTACTGCTTGCGTTAGTCTACAACTCTAATCAGAGAGACAGGTTACACAGTGACGGTAGGCTTGACTCAATGCTATCCCAGAAATCCTTCCTGTAATATGCAAATTTGGCTGTCCAATCAGAGGTGGCTAAATTTGCATATTACAGGAAGGATTTCTGGGATAGCATTGAGTCAAGCCTACCGTCACTGTGTAACCTGTCTTTCTGATTAGAGTTGTAGACTAACTCAAGCAGTAAATCAATTCACTTCTCTTACTAGCTCTGCTTTGCAATAAAAAAAAAAAAACACCATTGGTACAAAGCAAGTCCATTCACTTTTTTATGCTGATCAGAGAATTACAATGGTTTCTCATGTGATAAAAATGTGCGATTTGCGATTAAATATTTTAATCGCTTGACAGCACTAATTATTATTATTAGAGACACTACATGCTGAATTCAGAAACAAGGTAAATAATAACAAACATGAACGTGAGCTGTAGATATTTATGCTCAAATCCACTCAAAGTAGGGGGTGGGGCACCATCACGCTGTTTTAAGACAAGAACTTTCCTGAGAAATAACGCGAACGTCTGCATCATGCGGGATTTGCGGGCGGGAGCGGGACAAAATATGGCAGGCGCGGGCAGGAGCAGGACTGAAAATCATTATTTTTTTGTAGGCGCGGGCGGGAGCGGAACTGAAAATTATAATTCTTTGCGGGCGCGGGCGGGAGCGGGACTGCACAATGCGGGCGCAGGCGGAAGCGGGACTGAAAAATCCGACCCGCGCAGACCTCTACCGCGTGCCATACACCAGAAACAACACCACAACATTTATTATGGCATGACTCTCCTGGGTGTCTGGTGTTCAGCAGTGAACCAGTGCTTTCACTTTACATCATTACTATATAGTTACGATTGAATATCAAACTTGATATGTCAAACAGTTGTCTGTTTACATCTGTCACAGCCACGTGTGTTGGAGCTCGGAGTGTGTAGCCACAGACTGTAAAGCACATGCATGCCATTTGGACTAAATAGCATGCACCTGTTCCTGATTAAAGTGCAGTCACAGCACACGGACTATCAGTAACGCAGAGGCTTCGCGAAAGCTTTGTATTTTGTATCACTTTTCTGGTTTTGACCTTGCTTGTGTTTTTGGACATTAAGTATTGTATTACCTGTGATATCCTGTCTGTGCCTCGCTGCCTGTTTTTCGACTCTGCTTTTGTCTGCGTTTTGGATCTGTTTACTAGCATGCTTTCAATAAAACTCTTCCTGCGATTACATTCATCTACTTCCCTTACATGACAGAAACTGTCAATTGTTCAACAAGCTAATGGATTAATAAAACTGTTTTAACTAGGTTTATATGAAACTGGGGGTGGCACAGTGGTGTAGAGGTTGGCACTGTTGCCTCACAGCAAGAAGGTTCTGGGTTTGAGCCCAATGGCCAACAGGGACTTTTCCGTGTGGAGTTTTCATGTTCTTCCCGTGTCTGTGTGGGTTTCCTCCGGGTGGTCTGGTTTACCCCACAGTTCAAAGACATGCAGGTTAGGCTAATTGATGGCTCTAAATGAACGGTAGGTGTGAGTGTGAATGGTTGTTTGTCTCCATACTGTATGTCAACCCTGCAATGATCTGGCAACTTGTCCAGGGTGTACCCCGCCTCTCACCCATAGTCAGCTGGGATAGGCTCCATCTTGCCCGTGACCCTGCACAAGATAAGCGGTTATGGATAATGGATGGATATGAAACTGTCATGAATATTTTCCATAAATTGTGTTCGTAAATATTCTCACATTATTTTTAAAAAGCAAATTAAAAATAACTGTTGGATAAAAACCCATTTATCTTATGTCAATAAAGATACAAATTTCGTTGTCTGGTGGTCAAGTATTTATGAGATATGTTGCCTTGCACTTCTGCTAGGATTCCCTGTGGTGGTATACGTTTGTATGGATGTCATATGGTCAAAGCCATCAAAAATCAAGTCAATGCATTTATCTTAAGTATGGGGCTGTGTACGTGAGGAGTTCTGCTAATATAGGTGGGTTTTTTATTTATTTTTTTTAAATGAATTGTAGAATTGCTGTGTAAATGCATACATAATACATACAGTGGTGCTTGAAAGTGTGTGAACCCTTTAGAATTTTCTATATTTCTGCATAAATAGGACCTAAAACATCATTAAATTTTCACACAAGCCCTAAAAGTAGATAAAGAGAACCCAGTTAAACAAATGAGACAAATATATTATACTTGGTCATTTATTTATTGAGGAAAATTATCCAATATTGCATATCTGTGAGTGGCAAAAGTATGTGAACCTTTGCTTTCAGTATCTGGTGTGACCCCCTTGTGCAGCAATAACTGCAACTAAATGTTTCCGGTAACTGTTGATCAGTCCTGCACACTGGCTTGGAGGAATTTTAGCCTATTCCTCCATACAGAACAGCTTCAACTCTGGGATGTTGGTGGGTTTCCTCACATAAACTGCTCGCTCCAGGTCCTTCCACAACATTTCGATTGGATTAAGGTCAGGACTTTGACTTGGCCATTCCAAAACATTAACTTTATTCTTCTTTAACTATTCTTTGATAGAACGACTTGTGTGCTTAGGGTCATTGTCTTTCTGCATGACCCACCTTCTCCAGAGATTTAGTTCATGGACAGATGTCCTGACATTTTCCTTTAGAATTCACTGGTATAATTCAGAATTAATTGTTCCATCAATGATGGCAAGCCATTCTGGCCCAGCTGCAGCAAAACAGGCCCAAACCATGATACCACCACCACCATGTTTCACAGATAGGATAAGGTTCTTATGCTGGATTGCAGTGTTTTCCTTTCTCCAAACATAACGCTTGTCATTTAAACCAAAAAGTTCTATTTTGGTCTCATCCATCCACAAAACATTTTTCCAATAGCCTTCTGGCTTGTCCACATGATCTTTAGCAAACTGCAGATGAGCAACAATGTTCTTTTTGGAGAGCAGTGGCTTTCTCCTTGCAACCCTGCAATGCACACCATTGTTCTTCAGTGTTCTCTTGATGGTGGACTCATGAACATTAACATGAGCCAACATGAGAGAGGCCTTCAGTTGCTTAGAAGTTACCCTGGGGTCCTTTGTGATCTCGCTGACTATTACACACCTTGCTCTTGGAGTGATCTTTGTTGGTCGGCCATTCCTGGGGAGGGTAACAATGGTCTTGAATTTCCTCCATTTGTACACAGTCTGTCTGACTGTGGATTGGTGAAGTCCAAACTCTTTAGAGATGGTTTTGTAACCTTTTCCAGCCTGAAGAGCATCAACAACGCTTTTTTTGAGGTCCTCAGACATCTCCTTTGTTCGTGCCATGATACACTTCCAAAAACATGTCTTGTGAAGATCAGACTTTGATAGATCCCTGTCATTTAAATAAAACAGGGTGCCCACTCACACCTGATTGTCATCCCACTGATTAAAAACACCTGACTCTAATTTCACCTTCAAATTAACTGCTAATCCTAGAGGTTCACATACTTTTGCCACTCACAGATATGTAATATTGGATCATTTTCCTCAATAAAAAAAGACAAAGTATAATTTTGTCTCATTTGTTTAACTGGGTTCTCTTTATCTACTTTTAGGACTTGTGTGAAAATCTGATGATGTTTTAGGTCATATTTATGCAGAAATATAGAAAATTTGAAAGGGTTCACAAACTTTCAAGCACCACTGTACATTGCAAAGTAGTACACAGATCATATAGGTTTACTCAAGCTACTTGTCAGATCATTTAGCTTCTTCTCACACCTCAAACATCTTATGTTTAGTAAATCCATAACAGCATGTAGCTTCAATATATTGTAGCAATCTGAAAAAATCTGGGGAAAAAAAATCTTTTACAAGTGAACTTGGTGGCTGTGGCAGCGGGGGCGTGGTCAAGCATCGGTCTGTGAATGGAGGGCAGAGTCAGGAAAAGTAAGTGACAGAATCACTGCACCTGACATGAATTAACCTGTGTTTGTGTGTCTCCCCCACTGACTGTGCCCTTTAAAAGGAGAGAGAGAGCAGAGAAAGGAAGCTCTCCCCAACCTGGACCCTTGTGTGCGTGCGTGTCTGACTGGGAGAGTGTGACAGAGAAAGCTGAAAAGCTAAAATAAAAAGTTTGTTGTAAACACTCAGTTCTGGCCTGCTGTGCTTCTGTGCTTCACCCACCTTCAACAATCATTACAGTGGTGCTGAAACCTGGGAGGGAGTACAGAAGAGAACAGCCCCATGGAGTCCTCCCCCTTCAAGGACCTGGTCCATGCCCTCGCCACGGCCCAACAAAGCCAGCACCAGGCCCTGGTCGCCCTCCGGAAGGAGCTGGAACAACGGTTTGAAGCCCTGGTGCTGGCACAGCAGGAAGATCACCAGGCATTCCGGCACCTCCTCGCGTCGGCGGGGTCCACCACCACCACCGCTGCGGACCCTCCCCATCTCACCCTCACGAAGATGGGTCCGTAGGACGACCCCGAAGCCTTCCTTGCTCTTTTTGAGCAGGCAGCAGAGGCGTGGGGTTGGCGGGTGGAACAGCGCGCAACGTGCCTCCTCCCCCTGCTAATGGGTGAGGCACAGCTGGCCATGCTACAACTCCCCGCCGACAGCCAGCTGGTCTACACTGACCTCCGCAGAGCCATCTTCCAACGCACGGGGCACACCCCGGAGCAGCAACGGCAGCGCTTCCACACGCTGCGCCTGGAGGAGGTCGGCCGACCGTTCACGTTTGGCCAGCAACTCCAAGACGCTTTCCGGCAGTGGCTGAGGGCCGACAACCGTGACGCCGAGGGAATTGTCGACCTGGTGGCGCTGGAGCAATTCATCGCCCGACTTCTGGAAGGAATAGCAGAGTGGGTCCAGTGCCATCGCCCGGTGTCGCTGGATCAGGCCATCGTGCTGGCAGAGGACCATATGGCGGCTGTTCCGATGGCAGGACAGCGTGTCTCCTCTTCTCCCCCCCCTCTCTCTCTCTCTCTCTCTCTCTCTCCCCTTCTGTTCCTCGTCCTCGCCCCATTCCCCCACCGTGGAGGTGGGGGCCGGCTCCACCCCAGCCGGCCCTCCACACCCGTGGTGCCCTACCGTTTCCTACTTCTGTGTCTGTGTCTTCCCCCCCTCAGGTGAGTGAGCTCTGGAACACCGGTGCAGAGAGAGAGCCTGGGCTGGTTTGCTGGCACTGCGGGGAGCCAGGGCACCTCCAGCATCAGTGCTCGGCGATGGAGATGGGCGCAGTGGTCCGGATCCCCGACGTGCCAGGGACCGCCCTCGATCAGGCCAGAGCATATTGCATACCGGTGAGTATCCAAGGGGATACATATTCAGGCTTTGGTGGACTCCGGCTGTAATCAGACCTCAATCCACCAAAGCCTGGTGCAAGACGAGGCATTGGGGAGAGCACAATTGGTGAAGGTGTTGTGTGTGCACAGGGATGTTCACAACTACCCTTTAGTGTCGGTCTACATTCTATTTCAAGGGGAGAAATTTAGAGTAAAGGCGGCAGTTAATCCTTGCCTTACCCACTCGATAATTTTGGGGACTGATTGGCCGGGATTTAGGGAATTAATGTCACATTTAGTGAAGAGTGGGGCCTGCCATAATTTAGCGGGGGAAGGTCCCGGTGTGGCATTGGCGGGAGCAGCTGTCACAGAGCCGTCTACGTCATAACCACATCAGAGTGAGGAGCAGCATGCTCCTCCTCCCTCTCTCAGGGAATCCCTCGCGGATTTCCCGTTAGAGCAGTCGCGAGACGAGACTCTGCAGCATGCATTTGACCAAGTGAGAGTAATCGATGGTCAAACGCTCCAGCAAAACGCCACCCTGTCTTTCCCCTATTTTTCCATTATTAAGGATAGATTATACTGAGTGACGCAGGACACTCAGACTAAGGAACCGATAACACAGCTTTTAATCCCAAAGAGCTGCCGGGAATTTATATTCCAGGCGGCTCACTTTAATCCCATGGCCGGACACTTTGGGCAGGATAAGACACTAGCCCGAATAATGGCCTGGTTCTATTGGCCAGGGATTCGCGGCGATGTCCGTAGGTGGTGTACGGCATGCCGCGAATGCCAGTTAGTAAATCCCACAGCCATTCCAAAAGTGCCTTTGCGCCCTCTGCTGTTAATCGAGACCCCATTCGAAAGAATTGGGATGGATCTCGTCGGGCCATTAGATCGGTCAACATGAGGATATCGCTTTATTTTAGTTCTGGTGGACTATGCAACGTGATATCTGGAAGCAGTGCCTCTTCGCAATATCTCAGCACGTAGTATTGCAGAAGCACTCTTCCGCATCATCTCCCGAGTTGGAATCCCCAAAGAGATTCTGACTGATCAAGACACTATGTTTATGTCACACACACTGCGCGAACTGTATGGGTTACTGGGAATTAAGCCTATCCACACCAGTGTTTATCACCCACAAACGGATGGCTTAGTCGAATGGTTCAACCACACTCTCAAGAACATAATTTGGAAATTTGTAAGCAAGGACGCACGCAACGGGAATAAATGGCTCGAGCCCCTGTTATTCGCAGTGCGAGAGGTCCCACAAGCCTCCACGGGGTTCTCCCCGTTCGAATTATTATACGGGCATAAGCCGCGTGGCATTCTAGATGTGTTGTGTGAAAATTGGGAGGAGGGACCTTCAACAAGTAAAAATGAAATTCAATACGTTATTGACCTGCGTGCCAAACTCCACACACTCACCTAACCCAGGAGAATTTACGGCAGGCCCAAGAACGTCAAGTCCATCTGTACGACAGGGGACGCGCTCTAGGGAAATCACACCGGGAGATAAAGTACTTGTGTTGTTGCCCACATTGAGCTCCAAATTGATCGCCAGGTGGCAAGGACCCTTTGCGGTCACACAGTGAGTCGGGGACGTTGACTATGAGGTGAGGTGAACGGACAGGGGAGGGGCGTTACAGATTTACCACCTCAATCTGTTAAAACTTTGGAACGAGGAGGTCCCCATGGCATTGGTGTCGGTGGTTCCAGAGAAGGCGGAGCTGGGGCCGGAGGTTCAAAAGGGAAAATTGACATTGCCCACTGCTCCGGTCTCCTGTGGAGACCACCTCTCTCCGACCCAACTCACAGAGGTCGCCAAGTTGCAGACAGAATTTTCTGACATGTTCTCGCCCCTGCCCGGCCGCACCCACCTCATATAACACCACATTGAGACGCCCCTGGGGGTAGTAGTGCGCAGCCGCCCTTACAGACTGCCCAAACACAAAAAAAAAGTGGTTTGGGAAGAACTCGAGGCCATGCTCGAAAGGGGGCATCGTCAAGGAGTCCCACAGTGACTGGAGCAGCCCGGTGGTCTTGGTTCCCAAGGCCGACGGGTCGGTCCAGTTCTGTGTGGACTATAGAAAAGTCAATGCGGTGTCTAAATTTGATGCATACCCAATGCCTCGTATCGACGAGTTGCTCAATCGACTAGGCACGGCTCATTTTTATTCGACACTGGGTTTGACAAAGGGATATTGGCAGATCCCCTTGACTCCTCTATCCTGAGAGAAAACGGCCTTTTCCACACTGTTTGGCTTACACCAGTTCGTCACACTTCCTTTTGGGCTGTTTGGGGTGCCCGCTACGTTCCAGCGGCTTATGGATAGGGTCCTCCACCCCCACGCTACCTACGCGGCCGCATACTTGGATGATATAATTATTTATAGTAATGACTGGCCGCGGCACTTAGACCACCTAAAGGCCGTCCCGTCCTTAGGTCACTGAGGCGAGCGGGTCTCACAGCCAAGCCGAAGAAGTGTGTGATTGGGCAGGTGGAAGTACGGCATCTGGGCTTCCACTTGGGCATTGGGCAGGTGCGTCCCCAAATCAATAAGACAGCAGCAATTGCGGCCTGCCTGAAGCCCAAGACCAAAAAGGGGGTGAGACAGTTCCTGGGGCTGGCTGGCTACTATCGTAGGTTTATACCTAATTATTCGGACGTCACCAGCCCACTGACTGATCTCACTAAAAAGGGGGCACCAGATCCGGTCCAGTGGACAGAGCAATGCCAGCGTGCTTTCTCTGAGGTAAAGGCTGCACTGTGTGGGGGGCCACTGTTACACTCCCCTGACTTTTCTCTCCCCTTTGTTTTGCAGACGGACACGTCGGACAGAGGGCCGGGGGCTATTCTGTCCCAGGAGATGGAGGGGGAGGACCGTCCATTGCTGTACATCAGCCGGAAGCTGTCGGTGCGCAAGGGCAGGTATAGCACAATAGAAAAGGAATGCCTTGCCATCAAGTGGGCGGTCCTTACCCTCCGCTACTACCTGCTGGGGCACCCTTTCACCCTCTGTTCGGACCACGCGCCCCTGCAGTGGCTCCACCGCATGAAGGATGCCAACGCACGGATCACCCGTTGGTATCTGGCACTCCAGCCGTTTAAGTTCGAGGTGGTCCACAGGCCAGGGGCGCAAATGGTCGTGGCAGATTTCCTCTCCCGTCAAGGGGGGGGGGTGTCAGCTGCAGGCCGGACGGCTCCCTGGCCTGAGTCGGGCTGTGGCAGCGGGGGCGTGGTCAAGCGTCGGTCTGTGAATGGAGGGCGGAGTCAGGGAAGGTAAGTGGCAGAATCACTGCAACTGACGTGAATTAACCTGTGTTTGTGTGTCTCCCCCAGTGACCGCACCCTTTAAAAGGGGAGAGAGAGCAGAGAAAGGGAGCTCTCCCCAACCTGGACCCTTGTGTGTGCGTGTGTGTCTGACTGGGAGAGTGTGAAAGGGAAAGCTGAAAAGCTAAAATAAAAAGTTTTTTGTAAACACTCAGTTCTGGCCTGCCATGCTTCTGTGCTCCACCCACCTTCAACAATCGTTACAGTGACTTTTTTTGAGGAGAGGTGAAGATGGGGCATGTTAGGCACTTATACTCTAGGATAGAGAAGGGAAAGACAGTGGCTGTATGAAGAAAAGAGAGAACAAACACACATTTCATAGTTTTATTGTATTTCTAGCAGCTGTGGAAGACAGAGAGCAGAATGAAAAGCAGGTCAATGTGTGATCTAGATAAGACAATGATGGTGGTGCTTTTTTTTTTTTTTGTCGCCAGAGATGCCACTATATAAGAGGGGAAAAAGGTTCAACATCCTGAATAATTACATTTATGTTTACATTTATAGCATTTGGCAGATGCCTTTAGACAGAGTGACTTTCAGAAGCGCTTTGTAGTCTCCTTCAAAAACTTAACCTCGTGAGTACATATAAGGTCAGGACCTAAGAATACACAATTTACAAGTGATTAATAGAGGATTCCCAATTATGTCATGGATTTTAGGACAAATGTCCATATATGCATTGTAATGCAACCAGAGAGGTCCAAAAATGTAAAGTAAATTGTATGATGCTTTATTTTTCAAACATTCAAAACAGAGCATATTAAACTGCTCTGAAAGAAGGGCCTTAAACCCATGTGACTCATGGTAAGTATTCTAGCAGAGTCTCATTGGACTGCAGGAACACTCTATACATTGAGACAGCTATATCTTTTATCTTTCACTGTGCCACAATGTTATTGAGTTTTGTTATATGGATCCGGGTTCAGAGTTTATTACACACAAGATAGCTCTAAACTTAGTCGAGTCTCTGTAATATTTTTACAACAGTCTGTCATAGTTAGAGATGATACTGATAAATGCTAAAATGTAACATAATGCCTGTGCAGTAGGGATGTAATGCAATGGCAAAATATGCTCACCAGTCACTTTAATAGGAACTTGTTCTTGATTCTAAGATTCCTGTTCTTGGCTGGCAGGAGTGGAACCCAATGTGGTCTTCTGCTGTTGCATGCTGAGATGCTTTTCTGCTCACCATGGTTGTAAAGAGTTGCTATGAGTTACTATGTCCTTCCTGGCAGCTCAAACCAATCTGGCCGTTTTCCTCTGACCTCTCTTATCAACAAGGCATTTCCACCCACAGAACTGTCACTCACTCAATGTTGTTTTTTCACACCATTCTGTGTAAACTCTAGAGAAGCAGAAGAAGCAGAAGCCTTTATTTGTCACATGCACACTCAAGCACAGTGAAATTCATCCTCTGCATTTAACCTATCTGAAGCAGTGAACACATGCATGCACATACACTAGTGAGCAATGAGCACACACACACACACACACACACACACACACACACACAACAGTGGGCAGCTATGCTACAGCTCCCGAGGAGCAGTTGGGGGTTAGGTGCCTTGCTCAAGGGCACTTTCAGCCCAAGGCCACCCCATGTTAACCTAACCGCATGTCTTTGGACTGTGGGGAAAACCGAGGTACCCAGAGGAAACCCACGTAGACACGGGGAGAACATGCAAACTCCACACAGAAAAGCCCCCATCGGCCACTGGACTTGAACCCAGAACCTTCTTGCTGTGAGGCGACAGTGCTAACCACTACACCACCATAGAGACTCTTGTTCGTGAAAACCCCAGGAGATCAGCAGTTTCTGAAATACTCAAACCAGTCCATCTGGCACTAGCAACCATGCCACAATGAAAGTCACAGAGATCACAGTTTTGCCCATTCTGATGTTTGAAATGAACATTAACTGACGCTCTTGATTTGTATCTGCATGATTTTATGCACTGTGCTGCTGTCAAGGGATTGGCTGATTAGATAACCGCATAAAACAGCAGGTAGATGGGTGTACCTAATAAAGTGGCCACTGAGTGTAAGTGCTCAGGATATTCCTATCTGTTTTGGTATTCACATTTAAACCAGAAGTGGGTGTGGTCTGTACTGGACAGGGCTTCTATGTTAACCCTTCCACTAGAAACACAGGAAAACATTGAAAAACAAGTCTGCTGGGGAAAAAAAAGTCATTTCCATTCACAAAATATAAGAACAAATAGCAATTTGTAAAACATAACTACATTCAACTCCCAATCCAAACCTCCTATGGATCTTCTGCCTAATGTGACTGAATAAGCAAGCTGACTGTTTCAAAACAACGTCTTTCCCAAATAAAGAAATTGTTATTTAGGTTACAGTTGACAGCAGTAGCCATCTAATAAGATTTTATTAGATTTATGGGTTTGTTACATTCCACAAAGGTCAGAAAGGTTTGTTGGACACGTAATCAGGACCTACTATAAAACTCGGATACACTTACAGTACTGCTGCGAGTAAAATGAGATGGATACTTAAAGCAGCATTTTATTATAATATACAGCATTGTATATATTTCATTGATTTTCTGAGAACATCATAAGTTGGGGAATCATGGAAAACATGCTCAATGAACGTTCAAGTTTTACAATATTTTTAAAATTAAGTAAATTATTATTTTTTGCAGAGAGCCTAGCAGAGATACTGTATGCTGTCCTGTGCAAAGCGCGCAATCTGCATGAGCTATATGGAACAGCGGCTCAATATATGAAAGCATATTTCATATTTGTATAGAAATATGGTTGAAATGTGGTTTTATTTTGGAACTTGGTAAGGCAGTGAGGCTAAAACCAAGGAGTTCATCAAGTTTATAAGTATCATGTTAATGGCCTTGCTATATTTTTAAGTTCTGTGAGCATTGCTTGGTTCTTGGAGATACTGTATATACTGCAAATCAGAAATGCACATCACTGTTAACTTTAATCTCCAAAATGACTGAGAAAAATAAGAAAAATACTTCTAAGTTTCAGGTCTTTTTGTGTGGTTTTTGAGTTGTCGTTGGGTGGGAGGGTTTTTCTGGGGGGATTTCCCCCCAAACATGAAATCTCACCCATAATCTTCTATGAGCTTTTTTTTAAATCTCACCTTTATGGTAAAAACAGGACATTCTTTTGGCGGTCAGGATACCAGTTCCTGAATCTAAGAAAAAAAAAAAACATGAACACTTCACCTACACTTCATGTTTGTATTCATTTGGGATGCATTAGCTCTTCAGTCTAAATAGTGTATTTGTATTTGACTGCATATCCATTGTGCAGATTATATAATGTTCCAGATTTCCCGGTCACTTGTTCATATATATTAACTTCCAGATTAGAGTCCATCACCAAGAAATTTTCTTTCATCACATATATAATACAGTATTTTACTTTGATGTATTGCTTAACTGAAAACTTTCCAATACCAACAAGCTGACAGTTAAGCCTGGGATTTCAGCTGTCAGTATTACTTTTTTTTCTTTCTTTCTTAAGTATTCAGTTGTTCAGCTTTTTATTTTTAATGTACCTTGAATTCTCTCTTTTCTCTCTCTCTCTCTCTCTCTCTTTCTGTGTATGTGTGTGTGTGTGTGAGAGAGAGCGAGAGAGATTCACAATATAAATAAATTTCCTTGCATTTCCTGGTGTGGTTCAAATCAAGAGATATCCGTTTTTAGCTGATTAACTTGTGTATGTAAATCAAATATAGCTGAGGCTTGCATTTACTTAATTTCTTTGTAACACAATTGTGAGTCCATATATTTCATTTAATCTGCAGGGCCTGTATGTTCCAAACACAGTGTTAAGCATTGTCAACTCTTGATGAGCAACATTTGATAATGAGTCAAGTACTATATTATACAGTACTGCCCTCTACTGTGAAGTTATGAGTTATCATTATTATTGCTTTCATTTATACTTCCATTAGTGAAGAGAGATGACATGAAAAAATGTACAGAACTCTTGGTTTTGTAGTTGCATATTTACACTAATAATGGATGACTTCTTTTTTTTTCAGAATGACTGTTCTGGAGAGTGGAAGTCTGCGAATATCCAATGTCATAAAATCAGATGCTGGCCTCTACACATGTGTGGCACGCAACCAGTTCGGCGTAGCAAGTAGCTCAGGGACGCTAATGGTGAAAGGTTTGATGCATACAAATTACAAATATCGCTTATAAGATATCTATCCTGTTTCTCATTATTTTTAAGCTGTTTTGCTTGCTACCAGCCCTGCCTTCTGATTCTCATTCTGTTAAATATAAATTAATAAATAGAATACTTCCACACTATGATTTCATTATGTAAAACCACAAATATTCTGCCTGATTAGAAGGAGGTTGTTTGTAGCAAACAGAGCATGGGTAGCAAATTTGAGCAAATAATGCAAGTGTTTTAATTCCTAATGAGAGGAGAATGGAGTATACTGTCACAGCCACAGCATGTGGGAACCTCGGGGACCCCAGATCTGATTCCTATCTTGTCTCTGCTTCAGAGATTTATTATGCAGCATTAAATATGAATGAAAGTGCTTGGCACCATGTGTGTTGTGAATCGGATGAGGGAAGAAGGATTTTTAGGAAGAAACCTTTGTACTGGTTGAAAAAAACTTAATGCAATGTAATTATATCTCATCACCTTAAGTCTTATGACATCAGTTACAGATGCCTTCCTTTATTTCTCATTCTTCATGCCCTCACTGTACTTAAAAATTCAATTAAACAAGAGTGATTTAGATATAAACTCAATTTCATAAGTCAAATCTTTTTCACAATTACACAGTTATTCACATCAAAGTAAGTTCTATTTAAGCTTTGGAAAAATCGACTCTTCTTGCTTTGTACTAACACTAAACATATAGTCACGAAGTTGTTAATTTCATGGATGACAAGAGGGAAAATGGAGAGTGTGAACAATATTGACTAAAACACAAAGTGGAATGATTACCTTGGCATACATGTCAGGGTAAGTGATGTCATTTTGGCAGTAAAATGTCATCTCTCTTAGTCTCAATGGAAGGTAATTGGTGAGCACTGATTCAGGAGAATAGATTCACTCAATAAAGAGACTACGAATAAAGACATTCACTTAATTAAAGGCACTAAATTCTACATTCAATAAATGTACCCAAGTATATTTTAAAATACCCTCAGCCACACCTGAATGCAAAAAGAAAGGATAGTGTATATCTCTTTACTCATAGGTTTAGTTAATTCCTATGTTTTTATATTCCTAGTGACTGCTTTATTTGGCTCTTTTGGACATTTTCCCTTCTCTAGAATAGAAGCTAATTTAAGAGGGAGAAGATAAGATCAACGTGATCAAAATGCTCATTTTTCCTGGCAATAAAGGATGAGTGACCTGATAATGCAGTTCTGAGATGTCTTGTATAAACTGAAGAACTGGTTATAGTTACTCATTCTTGTATGTTAGTCTAGGTGTCAGTAACGCGATAGAGAGCACCACTTTCAGTCAGACTACAAACATGGCTGATCTGAACTACAACACCTAAGAACCACAGCGCCCTCTATCGCCTATCTATTAATTACACGTCACTCATTTCCTGGTTAATCAGCCCATGCTATATAAACACCTCTCCCACACTCACTCAATGTGAAGTATCGTTCAGTGTCTTACCTGTCATACCAAGCCTTGTTATTCTGCCTGCCTTATTGTGTTCTTGACCCTCGTTACTCTTTAGTGTAGCCCTTATTACTCTGTCTGCCAATTGATCAACCCCTGCTTGTCCCTTGACTTTGATTTCATCTAGCGTTTTGGATTTGTTTGCCAGTCTGTGTTCCCCGCACATACATCCATAAGTACCACTCTCCCCTGCACATACATCCATAAGTGCCTGCACCCTGACGGGATACTTCGCCACATATAGATGCAGCAGAGGAGGCACGGCAGACTGCTTTGATCACTCAAGGGCGCCTCTTAGGATAACATCAGCAGATGCTCGCCGATCTCAACACCAAGATGGCTCAGCTCGCTGCTATGATGCCGTAGGCCCTCCTAACACACCCCAAAGCTCCTCCAAGTCCCGCACTCCCACTTCCATGCCCTGAGAAGTACGCTGGAGATGCACTCAGCTGCAAGGGGTTTCTGCTTCAGTGCTTCATGTACTTCTCCTTGCTCCCACACATCTTGGATGAACGCAAGATCACCGGATTTCTTTCGCTTTTAACCGGCAAAGTGCTACAATGGGCCAGCGCAGTGTGGAGAAGTGGAGGTGAACACACCACCTCCTACAACAGCTTTCTGGAGTTATTCAAGCGTGTGTTCGATCATGAACTGGAGGGAATTGAAGTCGGTGAGGGCCTACTCACCATCACCCAAGGTTCAATGAGAATTGCCGATTATGCCCTAGATTTCCAGACTCTTGCAGTCGCCAGTGGATAGAATGAGCCAACATTAAAGGCGGTGTTTCACCAAGGACTTCACCCCTCAGTATTGAGTGAACTAGCATGCCACAATGAACATCTCACTCTGGATGCTCTCATTGATCTCACCATTTGGCTAGACCATCTGCTATCCAGCTGCCCATCCCTCTGGGAGGAAGTCAAGCCTGTCATGACCTCTGATTCACCCTCTCCCATGGAATTTTCTCATGCTCACCTGAAACACTCCAAATGAGATCAGAGAAAGAAGGAGGGCTTGTGCTTCTATTGCAGGAGCTGTAGTCACCCTATCATCCAGTGTCCAGTCCGCCCACCACGCACCAGCTCCAAGGAGACCAAGGCTGATTTGATGAGTCCCATGAGATCACTAAGAGCTCGATCTTTCAAGCTTCCAGTATTATTGAAACTGTCTTCCTCTACCCATGTGCTGTCTGCGTTTATCAACTCAGGGGCAGAGGGAAACCTAATCTCCAGCTCAGTCGTCCAAAGGTTCAATCTGACCACAAACTCACTGTAGAGCCCACTCAGCATCCAGTCCATCGATGGAGGCCCCATAGGGGAGGGCCTCGTCACCTCCCAGACCGCTCCCGTGCATATTCAAGTGGGAGCTCTTTGCTCTGAACAAATCTCACTCCTTGTCACAGCTACCAAGCATGACAACATCATCCTGGGCTATCCATGGTTACAGCTTCATGACCCACTCATCTCCTGGCAGAACAAAGAGATTCTCCAGTGGTCCCCAACATGTTTCCAAAACTGCCTCTAACGTCCTCAGTTAAATCTTTTCTCCACCTCCATAGACAGTCCTCACCCTGACTCCCTGGAAGGGATCCCTGCATGCTACCTGGACCTAGGGTAGGTCTTCAGCAAGGGCAAAGCATGCGGCCTACCCCCACATCATCCATAGGATTATGCCATTGACCTCCTGCCTGGTACTTCTCTCCCTTGCAGCCATGTTTATCCTCTGTCCCAGAACAAACAAGCTGCTATGGAAGAGTACATACAGGAGGCCCTCAAGCAGGGGTACATATGTCTGTTCACTTCACCAGCATCAGCATGATTCTTTTTCGTGGAGAAGAGAGGGGGCAGACTTTGTCCATGTATAGACTTTCGAGGACTCAATCAGATATTAGTGAAATACCTGTATCCACTTCCACTTGTGCCCTCTGCATTGGAACAGGTCCACAGCACCATGATCTTCTCCAAGCTTGACCTACATAGTGCCTACAGCCTAGACTGCATCCATGAGGGTAACGAGTGGAAGACCACCTTCAGTACCAGCACCGGCCATTTTGATTACCGATTCGTGCCTTATGGCCTCTCTTCGGTGCCAAGTGTGTTCCAGTGCCTCATTAATGATGTTCTGTGAGACATGTTGGGGAGGTATGTCATAGCTTACATCGATGACATCCTGATCTACTCCCCTGATGAAGAAAGTCATCGTAACCATGTTTGATCAGCACGCAAGTGCCTGTCTAAGAACCATCTCTATGTCAAGGCTGAGAAGTGTGAATTTCACCTGGATAAGATCTCCTTCCTGGTGTACATCATCAGTGCTGAGGGGGTCAGTATGGACCCCTCCAAGGTAACTGCAGTCACATCCTGGTACATACCCACCTCAATGAAGGCGCTCCAATGTTTCTGAGGCTTTGCAAACTTTTATTGTCATTTCATTAGAGGGTTCAGCACCCTCGCGGCATCCCTGACCTCCCTCTTGAAGAAGGGACCCAAACGCCTCCACTGGAACCCCACAGCCAAAGAAGCCTTCGACAGGCTCAAAATGGCTTTCACCACAGACCCTATGCTTCAGCATCTGGACCCAACCCGACCTTTTACGGTTGAAGTGGACACATCCAAGATTAGTGTAGGAGGGGTTCTCTTCCAGTGCTTCAGCAAAAGGCTGAAGCTCCACCCAGTAGCATTCTTCTCCAAAAAGCTCACTCCAGCAGAGAGAAACTATGATGTCGGGAACCGAGAGCTACCAGCCATCAAGCTTGCCTTAGAGGAATGGAGGCACTGGTTGGAGTGGGCCACACACCCCTTTGTCATTTTCACTGATCATAAAAACCTTGAGTATCTCAAGAAGACAAGGAGACTGAACCCATTCCAAGCCCAGTGGGCACTGTTCTTCACCCGTTTCAACTTCACGCATCCTGGCACCAGAAACACCAAGGCCCTGTCATGCATCTTTTGCCTGTCTCTTTATGACCAGAAACCTCATCCCATCCTGACACCTGAATGCTTCGTCCAGGTGATCACTTGGGACCTCGACAAGGAGATAAGGGACTCACAACCACAGAATCCTCCAGTAAACTGCCCACCAGGCCGCCTATACATCCCTAATCATCTCAGGAGCAGACTCATCACATGGGCACACACTTCTCCTGCTACTGGTCATCCCAGCAGCCATCACACCCACCAACTGCTGCGAAACAAGTGCTGGTGGGAGAACATGCTGACTGATAATTTGTTTCATCTCTTCATGCACGGAGTGTGCTCAAGCCAAGGTCCCTTGAACTCCTCCAGCTGGCAAACTATGCCCTCTTCCTGTGCCTCAGAGACCATGGTCCCACCTGGCAATCGACTTCATCATTGACCTGCTGCCATCCCAAGGAAACTCCACAGTTTTGGTCATCATTAACCACTTCTCCAAGGTACCGAGACTCATCCCATTATCTGGCCTACCCACAGCATTTCAGACTGCCGAATTATTGTTCCAGCATGTGTTCCGTTACTTCAGCATCCCAGAAGACATAGTCAGTGACTGTGGCCCTCAAGTCATCACTCGTCTGTGGGCCAGCTTCATGGAGTGGCTAGGGGTCTCGGTGAGCCTCATTTTGGGATGTCATCCTTAGTCAAATGTCCATGTAGAGATAGCCAACCAAGAAATAGGATGTTTCCTCAGAATCTTCTGCATGCAAAACCAAGGGGACTGGGCCCGATTCATCCCATGGGCTGAATACATGCAAAACACTCTCAAGCACTCAGCCACATAACTTACACCCTTCCAGTGTATGCTCGGCTACCAACCTCCCCTGTTTCCTTGAGACGACTCTCCAGCACAGGTACAGGCCATGAAAGAGTGGTTCACCCATAGCCAGTCGATTTGGGAGGAAGTTCACCAATGCATCACACCAGTTAATGCCAAGTACAAGGAATACACTGATAAGCACCGGAGCAACAATCCCGAGTACTCTCCTGGCAATCAGGTATGGGTGTCCACCAGGGACCTTAGGGAACCCAACACATGCTGAAAATTACAGGCATGCTACATCAGACTGTACAAGGTGCTCTGGCGCATCAATGAAGTTTCCTATAGACTTGAGCTCCCACCTCACAATTGTCTGTCACCCACCTTCCATGTCTCCTGCCTCAAACCCTCCATCCAGGGTCCCCTGTCTGAGAACATGCCCACCCCCAACCACCCATCTCCTGGCCCAGAAGGAGAACCCATCTACCAGGTAAATTGGATCCAAGACTAGATGTAGAAGAGGTCAGCTAGAGTACCTGATAGATTGGGAGGGCTATGGACCACAGGAACAAAGCTGGGTGGGAGCCAAGGACATCCTATAACCTCTCCTTACTCAAGAATTTCACAACCAACACCCCGACAAGCCCACACCCAGAAGGAGGGGGCATCCTAGGAAGAATGTAGCTCCTGGAGGGAGCTCCTCGGGTGGGGGGGTCAGTAACGCGATAGAGAGCACCACTTCCAGTCAGACTACAAACATGGCCGATCTGAACTACAACACCCAACAACCACAGTACCCTCCATCACCTGTCTATTAATTACACCTGTCACTCATTTCCTGGTTAATCAGCCCATGCTATATAAACACCTCTCCCACACTCACTCGATGTGAAGTATCGTTCAGTGTCTTACCTGTTATACCAAGCCTTGTTATTCTGCCTGCCTTATTGTGTTCTTGACCCTCGTCCTCATTACTCTTTAGTGCAGCCCTTATTACTCTGTCTGCCAATTGATCAACCCCTGCTTGTCCCTTGACTTTGATTTCATCTAGCGTTTTGGATTTGTTTGCCAGTCTGCATTTCCCGCTGTCCTCTGCACATACATCCATAAATGCCTGCACCCTGACACTAGGGCATTTTATATGAGGCAAAAGAATGTAAAAGCAGCTTAGATATTAACACAGAGCATAAAGGTTAATATACTTCAGTGTTAAATTACTCAAAACTAAAATAATTAACTTTATTCAATGCACAGATTAAAAGGGGTCATTTTAATAATTGTACACTATGAACATATTTTATATTAGGATTTATATGTCCCCTAATTTCTTCTTGGGGTTCAATAAAGCACATCCATCCATTTATCTATCAATTACCACAGCACTGTTGTATTGGTCAGAAGGTGTTGATTAATTTTCTGTAACACCATAGTGCTGACAAGCTGAATTGTTTGTCCTATTACTTTAAAGAGGCTGAACTCTTTAGAATAGAAGAGAGGCTGACTGTTTGGAGCTGCTACAATATAAGTGATAAAAGGAACTAACTTGTTTCACGGCATTCCACAACATTAAATGTAACTATAAACGTCCATCCATCCCTTATCTATTCAGCTTATCCATCAGGGTTGCATGAAAAGCTGGAGCCAGTCCCAGGCGACTTCAGGCAAGAGGCGGGATGCACTCTAGGCAGGTTGCCAAACTATCACAGGACTACACAGAGACCATTCCCACTCACATCCACACCAATGGGCAATTTAGAGTAACCAGTTGACTTAAGTTAGCATGTCTTTAGACTGTGGGAGGAAACCAAAGCACCCAGAGGAAACCCATGCAGGCATGAGAAGAACATGCAAACTCCACACAGAAAGGTCCCTATTGGCCACAAGGTTCAAACAGAACCTTCTTGCTATGAGGTCACAGTGCTACCCACTGCATCACCCTGATGGCAAATTGCTGTGGTATAAGAGGAATAAAACAATCAACTTCATACCACCTTGTTTTATATATATAGTTCTATATAGTGGTCGAGTTGTAAAATTAAACCGGGGGGATGGTGAAATTTTTAGTCGCGTGTCGACCCATCGGTCGGTCCGTCGGTGGGAAACTGGTTTGCTTTTAGGAAGGTTTGCACACAACGTAGGTCTGTGGACCTTGTTCATTTACCAGACATACAGTATTTTGTGCTGATAAAGTGTGTAGTACACACCGTGTACCCTTTTTATTGTTGTAAAAAATAGGGATCGACCGATATGTTTTTTTTCAGGGCCGATACCAATACCGATTATTATGGAATTGGGATGCCGATAACCGATATGTGCAACCGATAAATGTAAACATTATAATTCACATGAAATTAAACATAGCACACACTGACACAGACCTTCATATCCATGAAATGTATGTTTAATTGTAAAATTGAACATGAAATTTTGTGCAGGGAGATGCCAGCAGCATTTGTACAATAAAGTCAAACATTAGTTAGAATAAAATGAGAAATAAAATAATAAAATAAATATTCACCAATAAAAAAATAAATCACTCCCTACTATATTACAGCTCACCATTTTCAGTGGAAAATAAATGAAAATACACTCTGGATTCATTTACACTAAGAACTAAGACAGACTTACCAACTTCAAGTAGTTTTTAAATAACAAATCAAGTGTAGGGAGCTGCCTGCAGCATTTTTTAAAAAGTAAAATCAAACATAAAGTAGGCTATCACTCCCTATTCTGAACAACTTAACAAGTAACCGTCTACATTCTAATGCTTTTAATGCCCAAGCCTAATATTCCCAATTTAGGAGGATTATATTGTAGTGAAGGAAGCACAGTTGCTCTGCATGTTAAAAGCTCTGGTTAAAAGGAGCGGCTGCTCCTTTAAGAGTCTGTTCAGAGAACGGAAGTCGGAGTGAGGAGGCGGCTGCGGTTCTGCTCCATTAAAAGTATATCGCTTTCCGAATCAGAAGCGCTAGCGAGGAGAATCACTTGCGCAAGAATTATAAATACTAGTGGAGTACATTACAGCGCAATGTGAAGTAGCATAAGAACATTTAAGTCAAGAGTTTAATTGATGTATTTCGTTCATTACCGTTTATCCAAGCAAGTGTGCATCCACGACACAATTAATTACTGAGCCCACAACAAGCGTCCTGACAAACATAGCCTGCTAGCACCATATCACACCTGGCTTGTTTAAATGTGCAAATAGTGCTTTATAAAGTTACCTAACATATACAAGTGCAATGCACTTTTTGAGCACGAGTCACGTCATGAAGTTTACTCATCACCATAACAAATAGCCAGTAGGCTTGCGCTAGCCTACAGAACACAAACACTACGTTTTATTTCGTCTTCCCTTGACCACCTCTCTGTATGGCTGTCATTCTACTGTTTGAGTAGAACTACTGACACATTCACAACGTTTCCAGACGGGGATTTAAAAATGACTGCAGCCTATGTTATGCTGGGGACTGCTTACTATGGACAACATTACATGTAGTTTCAGCGAGACTAGTTGGTTGTAGGCTAATTCAAGTGCTTCCTTCCGTAAGCTAAGTTTGCCTGGCTACACAGATGCAAATGGACAATTTTAATGAGTAGTAGATGAAGAATGTAAACATATAATGATGTTGTGCTTTTGCAACTTGTGTGTTTGTGACTTATTGCGGCAAAAGCAGCGTGTCCTTACCTTGAAGTGGGATCTGCTTCTGCCCGAGTACCCATACGGCCGCCTTGAAACAGTTCACAGCGGTTAGCTACGTGTGTTGATTGGCTACATCTCTTGTGCCAAACAAATCAGATGTTGTGGTGGGCGGGACCGTGTTCTTGAACTCAGAGAGGCGAGTGCAGGAAAGGACGTGCAGTGACAGTCGCGTTAGGAATGAAATGGCTGCAAAAAGGCATGTTATAGGCATATCGGTGGAAATTATGGCCGATACCGATAACCCTAAAAATGCAGAATATCGGCCCGATATATCGGCCAGGCCGATTATCGGTCGATCCCTAGTAAAAAGCATAATACACTGGTATTTTACTGTAAAACAGGGGTGTCCAAACTGATCCATAAAGGGCCGTGTGGCTGCAGGTTTTCATTCCAGCCATGCAGCAGCACACCTGACTTGGTTCATTCAATCAACTGAACTGTCTTCACACAGTCAAATACTTGCAGCCTCACCCACCCTTGATTAAAGGGTGGGTGTGTCAGTTGATTGAATAAGCCAAATCAGGTGTGCTGCTGCATGGCTGGGATGAAAACCTGCAGCCACACGGCCCTTTATGGATCAGTTTGGACACCCCTGCTGTAAAACATGCACAGTGTGGATGTCATGTGTCATATTTAGTCAGTCTCCTGGCTGACATACCTATCACATTCTCCATATTAGGGTGAAATGCAGATGACAAATTTGAAGTGTAACTTCATAGTCATGGTAGGCTCCTTTTAAATCGTTTGATAAATAATTTATTAAAACCTCAGCAGGCAATGTAAATGAACAACTGAATCTTTTCATATCAAGTCAATATAATTTTTATTCAAAGCTGAATATTGGGAACATTGAGTTAAATACAGAGGTAGGTAGGTAACCAATAAGCTAAAACAAGCAACAGTAAATTGTAAATCAGGCTAAACTTCCTAAAAGATGTTTGAGGCATTATGCAGTTTTTTTTGTTTTTTCCTTTTTGTTATTATTGTGGGCGGCACGGTGGTGTAGTGGTTAGTGCTGTCGCCTCACAGCAAGAAGGTCCGGGTTCGAGCCCCGTGGCCGGTGAGGGCCTTTCTGTGTGGAGTTTGCATGTTCTCCCCGTGTCCGCGTGGGTTTCCTCCGGGTGCTCCGGTTTCCCCCACAGTCCAAAGACATGCAGGTTAGGTTAACTGATGACTCTAAATTGACCGTAGGTGTGAATGTGAGTGTGAATGGTTGTCTGTGTCTATGTGTCAGCCCTGTGATGACCTGGCGACTTGTCCAGGGTGTACCCCGCCTTTCGCCCGTAGTCAGCTGGGATAGGCTCCAGCTTGCCTGCGACCCTGTAGAACAGGATAAAGCGGCTAGAGATAATGAGATGAGAATGAGATTATTGTGTTTATTCTTATGAGTAATGCAAATTATACATGTCCATACCGCTTATTATTTTAATGGAAAGAAAAGAAAAGACAAAAAAGTCCTCCTTTGTGGGGGAGTGAAGGTGGGCAAAGAAATTGCTTTACTTCTCATGGCTTTCCTACCTCATAGAAATTTCCAAAGACTTTCATAATCATGTTTTTTGTGGTCAATTTTCCGGGCTCTTGTTTTTGGATCATTAGCTAAACAATGGTGTTGAAGCCAAGACTTGACATATACCTCTGGTTTGAACAGTGTCAATGGAGGGCCAACACACCGGATGAAAAGCAATGCTGACATACTTCTTACTTCTAGGGAGCTTCGAGTTGTTATTAGAATGTTCATTTGACTGAACCCATGCTCACATTCAGCTGTGGAGATGACGAGTGTGTCCACAGCTTGAAGGAGGGGTTTAAGCTCTTCTGGTGGCTTTATTTCAGCATCAGCTTTAATTGTGACCATGCCAATATACCTCCTCATCCCTCTCTGAATTTGTCTTTCGTCATTAAGATTGAAAAAGGAGCAGAGTTCCTGGATCTCCTTTTCGGCATAACGAATCCCACATCCATCTGGCGAGTTGGAGGACTGCAGAACTTTAACACTGTCAAGAAAGCGCTGGTATTCTTCTTTGCTTTTCTGTTTACCCGGCAGGTATCCCATTCTGTTCTCAATTTTTGCAGCCAAGGCATGAAAAAACTGTTGTCGGTTTATTTCTCTGTACCTTGAATTGTTTGTCAATGGGACTCCTTTAAATACCTTTAAATCCAATGCAGACTGAGCCTCTTCTGCCCTTGGTCCAGGTTGGTCTGCCATTGACTTGAGCACTCGGACCTGCTGACTGAGGCTTGCTTCGGCCTTGGGGAGTGCCATGTTTCTGAGCTGTAGTGAGAGAGAGAATTCAGCCAGTTCTTCTAAAGCATCATACATCACTCCCAAGTTCTGCACAAAGGTTACATTAGATAGGCGTTTTTTAAGCCATCAAACATGCATCTCTCTGTTGAGCTTCTTTTAGGATCAGCTGAGGCATTAGAAAAGTGTTTGTGGAGTGCAGGGTACTGGTTCCATACAGCTCTAATGGTCCTACAACTGGATGCTACTCATCTAGTGCTGAGGACTCTCCCTATGTTCAGGCACTGTAATGCAAGTTCCTCACAACAGTCAGTGAGCTCACTGTGGTTTTTGGCAGACACATGGTAGAGACTATAAACTTTATCAAAGAAAAACTGGAATTCATTCATCCCAGCAATTTCTTCTACAGCATCTCCAACACTCAACTCAAGACAGTGGTTCATGCAGTGCCACACCATCACGTTGGGAAACTTTTCAACAATTTTGGTTGCAACACCTGATTTACTGCCGAGCATAACAGAAGCTCCATCTGATGCAAAGCAAACAAAGCGCTCCCTCATAACATCTTCGGAGAAGCCATGGTGTGACTGATTATTCATTAGAGCTTGATAAATTCCACCTGCATTGGTTGCAGAAAGTTCCACTAAATCTAGGAAGAATGTTAATGGATCTTCAATCTTCTCTATGCTTGCTCTAATGTAAATGATTAAAATAGATTTCTTACTATCTGTTGTAGATTCATCTATCAGAATAGAAAATTTAGTCCCACTCTGAAGAACCTGTCCAACTACTCTCTCTCTCATTTGCAATGTGGAGGCTGATTGTTGTACATGAATGGTCTGAATGTAAAGTTCTTCCCATGTCTAACCCGTTCAAGAACTCCTCTGACCGGTCAGTGTCCAAGGCCTCAGGATCTGGTTCAGAATTGGACTCGGGGACAGTAGCGGTTGGCGCATCGTCATTCCTACAAGGACCCCTTGGTCGACCCCTCCGGTTGGCCGGCTGGTCCAGATGCAGGTGATGAAAGGTGCTGATGAGGGTACGGTCTAAAATTCTCCCAGCAGGAACCCACATCCTCTCCTCAGGACCATGTCCCTCCCAATCCACCAGGTATTGGAGGCCCCTGCCCCTGCGCCGTGACTTCAGCAGTCGCCGGACGGAGTAGACCGGGCCACCATCGATTAGACGAGGAGGAGGAGGAGAAGGTGCAGCTGGGACCAGTGGGCTCTCGTGCACTGGCTTAATCTTTGAGACGTGGAAGGTGGGGTGCACTCTCATAGACTTGGGCAGTCGGAGCCGGACAGCAGACTGGCTGATTATCCTCTGGATTGGAAATGGTCCGACGAACCGAGGTGCCAGCTTATGAGACTCCACCTGGAGGGGCAGGTCCTTGGCTGACAACCACACCTTCTGGCCCACCCGGTAGGTGGGCGCAGGCGTCCTCTGCCGGTTGGCTCCAATGGAGTAGCTGGTGACTGACTTGAGGAGTGCAGCGTGGGCTTGAGGCCAAGTGTGGCGGCATCAGCATGCATAGGTGAGGGCAGACGGGCAGGTGACCTCTCCCTCCTGGCTGGGGAACAGGGGTGGTTGGTAGCCATACACAGTGGAATGGGGACAGTCCAGTGGCTGAGCTGGTGAGGGAGTTGTGAGAGTATTCCACCCACAGCAGGTGCTCACACCAGGCCCTAGGGTTGCATGACGCCATGCACCGAAGTGCCTTCTCCAACTCCTGGTTAGTCCGCTCAGACTGGCCGTTGGACTGGGGTCGGAATCCAGAGGTGAGGCTGGCGGTGGCCCCGAGCAGGTGACAGAATTCCTTCCAGAAAGAGGAGGTGAATTGCGGCCCTCGGTCCGAAACGATGTCCCTGGGCAGCCCATGGATGCGGAAGACCTGCTGCAGGATGATCTGGGCGGTCTCTTTGGCCGACGGTAGTTTTGGGAGGGGAACAAAGTGTGCCATCTTGCTAAAACGGTCCACAATGGTGAGTATGACAGTCATCCCGTTAGAAGGGGGCAGACCCGTAACAAAATCCAGGGAAATGTGGGACCAGGGTCGCATAGGCACGGGCAGAGGCTGGAGCAACCCGGCAGGAGGCCGGCTGGAGGATTTATTCTGATTACAGGTAGGGCAGGCTCAGACGAAGTCTCACACATCCCTGCTCATAGACGGCCACCAGAACCATTGGGCGAGCAGGTGGTAGGTGCGAGTGGAACCAGGGTGGCAGGCTAGATGGGAGTCGTGTCCCCATTGTATAACCTGGGATCGCAGGTCTTCAGGAACAAAGAGGCGACTTGCAGGGCATGCACTGGGGCTGGGTTGGTCACGGAGGGCTTCCCGCACTCATTCTTCGATGTCCCAGGTCAGAGCAGCAACGATACAGGGGTCAGGTAGGATGGGAGCCGGATCCTTGGAGGAGGCATCATCCTTCTGGAACTGGCGGGAGAGTGCATCAGGCTTGGTATTGTGAGATCTGGGCCAGTATGAAAGGGTGAAATTGAATCTGGTGAAGAAGAGAGCCCAGCGGGCCTGTCTGGGGTTGAGTCGTTTGGTGGTGCGGATGTATTCCAGATTCTTATGGTCTGTCCAGACCAGGAATGGGACTACGCACCCTTCCAGCCAGTGACGCCATTCCTCCAGGGCAAGCTTGACCGCCAGCAGTTCCCGGTTGCCTATGTCATAATTGCGTTCGGCCAGCTATAGCCGGCGGGAGAAGAACGCACAGGGGTGGAGTTTGTTGTCATCCGCTGACCTCTGTGAGAGCACTGCCCCAACTCCCACATCCGAGGCATCCACCTCAACGATGAATTGCTGCTCCGCATCTGGCATCTGGAGGACGGGAGCAGTGGTGAACCGAGCCTTGAGGGTGGCAAAGGCTTCGTTGGCAGCCGGAGTCCAGGTGAAGGGTTGTTTGGTGTTGGTCAAGGCGGTGAGGGGTGACGCAACGGTGCTGTAATTACGAATGAATTTCCTGTAGAAATTAGCGAAGCCCAGGAACTGCTGAAGCTTCTTCCTGCTCTCTGGTACTGGCCATGAAGTCACTGCTGAGACTTTGGCAGGGTCCATCTGGATGCTCCCCTCTGCCACGATGTACCCCAGGAACACCACAGACTTGGCGTGAAACTCACACTTCTCTGCCTTGACGAAGAGGGAGTTTTCAAGGAGACGACGGAGCACTTGCTGGACATGCTGGGTGTGTTCGGACAGGGTTTTAGAGAAGATCAGGATGTCGTCAAGGAAAACAAACACGAACTTGTTCAACATATCTCGCAGGACATCATTCACCAGAGCCTGGAATACCGCTGGCGCGTTGGTAAGGCCAAACGGCATCACCCGGTATTCATAGTGACCGGTGGGGGTGTTGAACGCAGTCTTCCACTCGTCTCCCTCCCTTATCCAAACCAGGTGGTAGGCATTCCGGAGATCGAGTTTGGTGAAGATCGTGGCTCCCTGGAGCAGCTCGAAGGCGGAGGTAAGCAGTGGGAGAGGGTATCGGTTCTTGACGGTGATGTCGTTGAGACCCCTGTAATCAATGCAGGGGTGCAGGGATCCATCCTTCTTTCCCACGAAGAAGAACCCAACACCGGCGGGAGAAGAGGATGGACGGATGAGGCCGGCAGCCAGAGAGTCACTGATGTAGGCCTCCATCGCCTTCCTTTCCGGGGTGGACAGAGAGTAGAGACGGCCCTTGGGTGGTGCAGTGCCTGGGAGGAGATCAATGGCGCAGTCGTAGGGCCGGTGAGGAGGCAAGGAAGTGGCCTTGGCTTTGCTGAATACCTCCCGAAGGCTGTGATAACACACTGGGACATTAGTGAGGTCGGGGGTAGGGCTGGCAGGTGGAGTACAAGGGGTTAGAGTGGAGGCTCGTAAGCAGGTCTGGTGGCAGTCCTTGCCCCATTCTCTTATCGCTCCAGTGGCCCAGTCGAGGTGAGGACTGTGCTGGCGGAGCCATGGATAGCCCAGGATGAGAGGTTGGCCGGGGGAACGGAGCAGGTGAAACTGGATGGTTTCGTGGTGGTTGCCTGACAGAGTCATCGGGACAGGGGCAGTGAGGCGGGTGACGGTGCCAAGGAGATGGCCATCCAGCGCCCTGGCTGGAACGGGAGAGGATAAGCGATGGCTTTGCAGACCCAACTGGTGCACAAGCTCGGTGTCCATGATGTTAGCCTCGGCACCAGAGTCAACCAGGGCGGCCAGGGTGTGGGTGGAATCCGACAGACGAAGGCAAACTTGGAGCATAGGTTTCTGGCTGGTGGAGGATTGGATGATCATTGAGCTCAGCCGGGCCCCTCCTATGTCTGGTGAGCTCGGGCTTTTCCGTGAGCTGATGACTGCCTAAGTCTGGCGGGCCCTCTCTTGTCGACGGGTCTGGACCCGGCGGTCAATGCGGACAGCCAGGGTGATGGCCTCATCGAGTGTCAATGGTTGTTCATACGAGACCAATTCGTCCTTCATGTAGTCGGCCAGGCTGTGCAGAAAGGCATCCACCAGCGCCTGCATGTTCCACTTGCTGCGCTGGGCCAAGGTCCGGAAATCGATCGAGTAGTCAGCCACTGTTCGTCTGCCTTGGCGAATACTCATCAGTCCTCCAGATGCCTCTACCGCCGACGAGCCCAGGTCGAAGACCTTAATCATCTCCACTGCAAACAGGGAGAAGGAGGCACACGCCGGTGTCCGGCGTTCATACTCAGCAGTCCCCCACAGGTGGGCGCAGCCAGTCAGACGAGTGATGACGAAGGCCACCTTCACTGCCTCCGACGCGAAGGTTCTGGGCTGCAGGTCGAACACCAACCGGCAGCTGGTCAGGAAAGCACGGACTTGGGAGGGGGTCACTGTCAAAATGCTCCGGACTGCCGACCTTGGGTTCCAGGGCATCAAGTGCAGCAGGAGCACCTCCCGGAGCTGGCCAGTCAGCGGCGGGTATGACGGGCTGATGCAACGAGAGGCGGCGATGGTTGACTCGGAGGAGCAGGGGGTGCTAGGGCGGTGAGCAGCTGGAGTGCTTGGTCCAGTCATTGTTGCTGTTGACGAAGCTGGATCAGGGCTGCAACGTCTGCAGACATCCGACTGACATCTCCTTCGGTGCGCTGCAGCCGGTCTAGGTCAGATCGTTCTGTCAAGGACCAGACAGGAGAGGAGATCAAATGCACTCAAACCACAGTTTAATAATAACAGGGGAAAAGGAAGTTGGGAGAATGTGTGTGAAGTTCAGTGGCAGGAGGACCAAGAGGCAGGGATGGCTGGTGGGAGCATCTGAGGTCTCCCATCCAAGTACTGACCAGGCCCAACCCTGCTTAGTTTCTGAGATCAGACAGGATCAGGCATTGTCAGAGAGGTGGGGCTATAGGCTAACAGCACTTGGGTTTCAGGCAGTCTCCCAGCAGTAGTCCCTCAGCAGGCTCAAGTTAGTGAGCAGGCTGGAACACAGAGTCACAGATCAGATAGCAAGATAGGGGACAGAAATGCAGGGTCAGGTTACCGGGGCTGAAGAGTAGGGCTCCAGGCAGGGCTGCTCACACCAGGCTGATGGAGAGGCAGGCGAGCAGCAGGGCTGGGCAAGCTGGAGATCAGGCGAAGGTACAAGAGGCAGAGTCGACAGGACAGAAGGCAGATCAGGTTACCGGGGCTGGAGAGCAGACAGAGTCAGACGGAACAGAATATCGTCAGGAGTCAGAGTAATAGGAACACAGACCAGGTTATCACGCTGGAAGTAGCAGACGATCTGACACTGAGGCTTGGGAGAACTGCAGCTTAAATACACACGGGGGGGAAGCAGGTGATCGGCAACAGCCAATGACAGTCACTGAAAGTTAATAAGAGGAAGTGAGAGCGGGCGTGGCCGGTAATGCTGAGTGGAGATGTACCTGAAGAGAGAAGCCCACAGGTAGGACCATGACAGAAAGGCCTTCCAGATTTCACAATCTTATAAACTGTGCGAAATATGCGATCAGTAGTTAAGAAGTGATACCTCTGCATATCGGAAGCCAGTGTTTCCATTCTCTTTTCTTTTGCCTTTTCTATGCTTTTCTCAGCTGCTTGATGATAGTCTGACATTCTATGCTTGTGTATCTTCTTATGGAGAGCTTGCAGCTGTGCTGCTCTCGTTGCACTGTAACTTTAACTTTGGACCACTCATTAACAACATGCGTCTGTCTCCCACCTGCATTTGGCCCAACTGATTTAACTTTCTGACAGGTTAGGCAGCCAAGTTTTTTGCTTTGGCATATTAACCATGGATATTGTTGTTTCTTCTGCCTGAAAATATTGGATGTCCAGCAATCAGGGATATCTTGCTCATCTCCCTGACAACTTGAGCTCTCATCTGCATCACTGTCTTGCCCTGCTTCTGCTTCCTCCTCTCTTCCTATTTCCACTATAAAAACAAGAAATCCATGATAAACTACAGTATTTTTCCTCATCTATGTTGATAATGAACTGTTTAAGGCCAACTAAAAAAGAAGTACTTAACATGTAGCATTATCTAATGCTACATGTTAAGTACTTCTTTTTTAGTTGGCCTTAAACAGTTCATTATCAGCATAGATGAGGAAAAATACTGTAGTTTATCATGGATTTCTTGTTTTTCAAATCAAAGCTAACATGAACCTGAGTAAGCTATCGATAGCTGGCTAGACTCCAAACTAACATTCATTATGATAGCTGTGTTGTTATCCACCACCCACAAATTAGGCTACATATCGGTAACTTTACAGCATGATAGTGGGCTCACAGAAAGTGTGACTGATATTCGTAACTCTTGACTTACCTCCTGAAATGTTTTTTCTTGCCATCTTAAATCCGAACTTGCTTAGGTCTTGCTGTGCATTCCGCTTGGCCATGATGCTGCAATCCGCTGCTGTCACTGACGCAGAATTAAATAAAAAATAACGGAACCCCAACTGAATGTCACCTCCTCAAACGCTTCGCTTGCTCGTGCCCTCTCTCGTGGTAGCTTATTGTATGCTCAGTTTCAGCAAAGCTACGTGGAATGGCATTTCTAATTCCAATGTTAAATAGAAGTAATGTCCACATTTATTGATAAAATTGCTCAAGGGAAGGGAGAGGGGATGCCCGTTTTAGAGGGGGGATGATTTTGACCATTTTTTATTCCGGGGGGATCCCCCCATCCCCCCTCAACTCGAGTACAGGTTCTATAACAGCACACCCTGAGGTACTTTATTCCATGCATAGTACTCTCCACCTCAACAATATTCACTGTCTTTTTGCAACTAGAACCTTTGTATTGTAGCACATAAATACTGAATATTACTTATAATAATTACAGTCAGTACAGACACACAGATCACGTGCTGATATGATCAGAGATATACCCATACACAGGCCACCGAAATAAAACAAGAGTGCTCTGAGAGCACAATATCCGCCGCTGGCAACTATATCTAAGCCATAAGGCCATAACTCTGGTAAAATGCAACTGAATTGAACAAAATTGCAATATGCGTATTACCGACATATAACAAAGAATCCTGTCAAGCATCATGAAATTCCTCCAAAGATTGTGAGAGGAGTTGATTTCAGAAGGTGAGTACCCTTCCTAGGATGGATGGACGGATGGACTTCGCCACAACATAATCCCCCTTCAGGCCTTTCGTCCAGCGGGGGATAAAAATGGCTAGAAAGCAACTAAAGCAAGGAGAAATACACCATGAATAACTGCTAACAGTACAAGCAGGAGAAATGGAACAGAGTATCTACAGACAGTTTTACAAGAACCAGAAAATACATCTTGCTTATTGCATTTAACATATGCAGGACATTGCAACAGCCAAACATATGAGTATGTGACTGTGTCTTTAATACAAAAAGACAGCTGGAATTAACTAGACGAGACAGTGCATGGAAAAGTCAGGAATGAAGAAAACTAGTGAGACAGGAAGGTCTGTTTACCTCAGAGTAGCTATATTATAGTATATTATAAGGACATGAGTGTTTTACTGCGAAATACACCACTTGTATTTTTCATGTGAGCTACATCCGGGGCATGGAGATTCAAAACTGTGACATAAATCTCTATATGTCAATCGTGAAGAAATCGATTAATTGTTTTGAGAAATTTTGGTACTTTTTGTTTGTGAATGTGTCTATATAATAAAATCACATATTGGCTTGAAGATATGAAGTTTATCTTCTTGTGTTGAAAAACTCGCATTTTTCATACAAAATACATCATGGATCTGAGTGACATATTTAAATAATATTGGCTGGCGTTGAGTAGTATCAGATATATTCCATTCAGCTAGTACGATACTGAAGGAGTCGAAGACGAGTTCAATATCATGCTAGTTGAAAGGAATATATCTGATATACCATGAAAAAAAGGCAGCCATTATTATTATTATTATTATTATTATTATTATTATACATACACATTCCTTTCGGGTGTTCAGCGCATCTTTCTCTTTCAAAATTCTCTAAGAATCTTCCATATTTAACCTCCTAAGGCCCAAGCTGTTTTTTTACATGCATTTTTTATTTCTCTTTGCTATTTGGGCTTATTAGAACCTGATTAGAATAAAAACTAAGCATCATCTTTTGATAAGATGTACTTTTAGAGAAAAAGAATGTCCACATATGTGGATTCTTGTTCCGAATTTCCATAAAGTGCTGTCCACGCATGTGACCGCTAAGCCCTAGGAGGTTAATGAAGCAAACCTGGCGGCCATGTTTGTTTACAAATTATCAGTCACTCGCTACCAGGAAAGTTTTACGTCTCCGATGTGTGACGTCATGTCTTGACAACCATGCAATATCGTAAACCATATTCAGCGCTCATTCTGCATTGTGTAGAGTGGTGTAATACCCATAGGATAAGCGATAGGCTAACAATATTGCATGCTAATCAAACCAAATGAATGGAACCCACTAGAAGGGAATAGAATACATGTTTATATTCCATCGAAAAGTGTCCTGTATCTATAATAGTTTAATAATATTGGCTGGCCTCGAGTGGTATATCAGGTATATTCCATTCAACTAGCATGATATTGAATGAGTTGAAGATGACTTCAATATTGAATGCTGATCGAATGTAATTCAATATTCTGTCAATCCAATGTACATGTACAAAGTCAAAGTTATAACAATAAAAATGGTACAAGTCCAAAAAGCCTGAATAACAGCCCAACTTATATACAAACTATATACAGGTTGACAGTTCAAGTCCAAAGTTACTTTTGGTAGTAGTTAATTGTTACATTGCAGTTGTTCAAAACCAAAGGGCTTTGCTGAGTGAAGTCCATGAGTGAAATCTTCTTGTAAAAGTCTCTGTCACTTTTCCTCACCTCCAAGTAGAACTTTGACAATATTTCTGCTATTGCTCTCTTTTCCAGTTTTTAGATATCCATTGGTATGTTTTTCTCTTGTAAATATGCATGAAGAACATCTAGTGAAGTTTTGGTAACCTTTTGAGTGTTCAGCACATCTTTCTCTTTCAAAATTCTCTTTCAAAATATATCTTCTGCTTTAAATCTTCCACTTTTAATGAAGCAAACCTCGCGGCCATGTTTGTGTACAAACTGTCACACTCACTAGCACAGAAGTTTTATGTCTTTGATGAGTCTCTTTTCCAGCTTTTCCATATATTTAATGCAGAAGATTAAATGTATGAAGAATATCCAGCGAAGCTTTGGTAGCCTTTCGGGTGTTCAGTGCATCTTTCTCTTTCAAAATTCTCTCTAAATCTTCCCCTTTTAATGAAGCAAACCTCTCAGACATGTTTGTGTACAAACTGTCAGTCACTTGCTAGCACAGAGGTTTTGTGTCTCCGACGTGTCTCTTTTCCAGTTTATGTCCGTTGGTATGTTTTTCTCTTGTAAATATGTGTGAAGAACATATAATGAAGTTTTGGTAGCCTTTCGGGTGTTCAACGCATCTTTAGTGTTTGTTTGTTTGTTTTGTTTGTTTGTTTATTAAACCTAGCACTGGATCTTCTCTCTTTCCCAGCCAGCAAGGAAATGATTGTGCACATGCGTAGCAAAAAAGTTTTGTCATTGGATCTTTGCATGAGCTCCGATGTGTGACATCATGTTTTGACAATGTGCAATATTATAACAATTTTGCACGCTCGTTCTCCATTGGGGAGAGTGGTGTAATACACAGAGGATAAGCAATATGATAACAATATTGTATGCCATCAATAAACCCACTAGAAGGGAATAGAATACATGCTTTTATTCCATGGAAAAAGTGGCCCGTATGTATAATAATACCCGATGTTTCACTCCAATGATGTCACTCCCAGTGTTTTTCCACTGACTAGATTACACAGTGGCACAAAGATATGAAGTTTATATTTTTCAACACGAGAAGATATCATTCGTTTGCTTCTTTCCCTCGTGAAATATGTTCACCACTCGAAGATAAACTTAATATTTTCACACAACCATGTAATATCCTTGATTTATTCTATCCATATTCACTGGATATGAGTAATCGCACGCTCTGATTGGCTACTCTACTACTAGGCTATCAGCTCATATACTGTGAGTAGAGAAAAACAAAATAGCAGAGCATGTTGCTGAACCAGCCAAGGACGAAATAAAGACTCTACTCGAAAACAAAACCCCCCAAAATATCAAGCATTTAAAAGAAACAGAATAGCTAAAAGAATATAGTTCCCCCCCCCATATCTCCTGTTCCACAGTCCACCCTAGTCAGTGGCAGTAATGCACCTTTAAGTTGGTTTGCCAACCGCCAAAAACCCTAAAGAAGAAGAAGAAAAAAAGCAACAAAATATGGAATAAAAGCACTTGATGGTAAGAACATTTTTTTTTGTTTGTTTGTTTTTCAAGAATTATTATTCTAGCATTTTTCACAAATTGCTATCATTTTGCCGGTTCTACATTCTAAGCGGAAATTATTTTGTCTGACGTTTTGTGGAAAGTTTTTATCAAATTTGCCAAATAGCATAACTCGGCGTTATGCACCTCGTTGGCTATCAGCTCATGTACGACTCGATTTTATGGAATAACTGTTAAATATTATTATATTTTAAGAATTAAAATTAAGATATAAAAATTGCTTTGACATCAGGTCTCTAAAATATAATCCCAATGTGTATTCTTAAAAAGGTACATGATATATATTTAAAAAAATGAATTACTCACTGGGGCGGTATGGTGGTGTAGTGGTTAGCGCTGTCACCTCACAGCAAGAAGGTCTGGGTTCAAGTCCCGTGGCCGGCGAGGGCCTTTCTATGCGGAGTTTGCATGTTCTCCCCGTGTCCGCGTGGGTTTCCTCCGGGTGCTCCGGTTTCCCCCACAGTCCAAAGACATGCAGGGTAGGTTAACTGGTGACTCTAAATTGACCGTGAGTGTGAATGGTTGTCTGTGTCTATGTGTCAGCCCTGTGATGATCTGGCGACTTGTCCAGGGTGTACCCTGCCTTTCACCCGTAGTCAGCTGGGATAGGCTCCAGCTTGCCTGTGACCCTGTAGAAGGATAAAGCGGCTAGAGATGATGAGATGAGATGAATTACTCACTGACTTCTTTACTTAATGCTGCAGTCACAACTCCATGAAAGACAAGAATTGCTCTATTCATCTCACTTTTCCTTCTTTTCCATTATTCTATCAGCCTATACCTAACACTCATCCCTAAATAACTCTCATGCAGAGAACTTGTAATGCATTAGGAGAAGATAAAGTCTAGCTGGTAATCAATCTACACACAAAGATGGATGTGTTTCTTTGCCTGAATTAACACAATAATCTTTAGATCTAGACTCCCTAAACAATAACATGGGACAGTCTAGCCCTAGCCATTTGCTTTTTACATCATCCTATTTGAGTGTTACTGCATCCATGGCTGATGTACAAATACTTCCTCATATTATCTAGTTCCTCTCTGTCAGTATCAATAATGCAGAGGCAGTGTGATGGGCTAATTTACATATGCAATTTCATTTAGGATCTGCAACCATGGCATGTGTGTATATCAAAGCAATTGGTGGCCCTTATGGGACATGACAGCATATATTTAAATTGACTGTTGTTGTACAAGGCCTGAAAATGCCTGTCACATCAGATTCTTCCTCACAGAGTGTGTGTAAACTCACCACACACATAAGCACACAGATGTAAACACACACCAAAACAGTGACAGCAAATGATACATCTTATTAGCTCAAGTGATGTCCCAATTATCCCAATGCTAAGAGGATATTACCCAGATTCATTAGTCATAATTAGAAATAGATTTTTTTTCTAGACAGCTATCAACAGAGGAGCAAATCACATGACTGGAATTCTGACCTTTCACATAAAAGCCTGCTGAAATCTTTGTAAGCCTCTTCAAACACCACAATCAACTGGCATGTACTCAAGTTAATGTACAGGTTTTTCCCCTGAACAACAATTCTTGAGTAACTGAAATGGATTAGGTTTGTGATTGTTGCATTTTTGCTGCATTTTCAAAAGTTAAGAATTGAGAGACACATCATGTTTTATGGACTTGTCCAGGGTGTACCCCGCCTTTCGCCCGTAGTCAGCTGGGATAGGCTCCGGCTTGCCTGCGACCCTGTAGAAGGATAAAGCGGCTAGAGATAATGAGATGAGATGAGATCATGTTTTATGTCTGCTCTATTTCAATTTAGTTCATTTATCCCTGTAGACCCTTCAGACCCTATTAGCTGAGGTAGGTCCTTTTGTCACTTTTACTCTGACATAACTTTGGTATTGAATGGGAAACTAAAGTCATTATTTGTAAAGGTCAATATTTATAAGTGAGATTGGGGACATTTATAAGGGCAAGTTAAATTCTAGTGATTATAAAAAGCTCCATGTCCCAACATGCTGCACAGATTGCTGCATTTTCAGCAGGATGCATCAGATGTTCTGTCTTCCTAGTATACTACTTGCCGCTGGTTCTTTCATGGATGCCGTTAAACTCAAGTACATTTCTCTAATTTTTTGTAAGGTCCATCATTGTGGGAGAGAGGTTTGTTTGGCCATGGTGTGGGATAGAGGTTCGTGACTGGACTGAACTGAACTGGATTGAAGCATCAGTAAGAAATGATAAGGATTCTGAAAGTGAACTTGAGTTGGGAATGTTGAAAAAGGAACAAGTTAAAATAAGCTCAAGGTCAAGCTAAAAGAAAAAAGCTGGTGATCTTGTTCTGACAATAACAGACTCCAGATTTCTACAGTATAGGATAAAAAGAAGAGCGTAGAGTAATATTAAAATTTATTCCTGAATTCCCCAGGGGAATAAAGCCATTAAAACTAACAAAGAAGCTGAAGAAAGCAAGTGCTGAGATTGTTAATGCCAGATGGTAAATGGTTGCTGATGTAAGAATGAGAAACAAAAAGAGCTGGCATCATAACTTAAAACAGTAGTATGGCAGGAGGTTTCATTAATTATACTAGCAAATAGAAAATGTGTTTGGGGAGTTATTACTGGAATCCCATTAAACATGTCAGTTTAACCAATTTATGAATGGCATCATGGGAGCTAAAGTGAAGGAAGTCAAAAAGGTTCAAATGTGTAAGGACAAATGAGAAAATAGATAACGTTTCAGTGTTTCTGATTTTCAATGAAGAGAAGCTCCAAGATTGAGTTTTCTAGGTTACCCATTTAGAGAATGCAAATGATCACCAACCAAGTAGGAGCTTAAGGCCCTGGTCAGACTACAGTTCATGATAGGTTTGCGAATACTTGGCGATGAAAAATTGGTAGCGTCGCCACCAATTGAGTGATGCACAGCGAATGTTCTCTGAGCTTCATGATTTGTTTTTTTTGGTGTGTCTCTGTCTCATGAGCGGACAAAAACATTGCAAAATACATCAATACATGCATTCCCTTACAGAAAAACCATATGAACTTCACATGTGATTTCTCACATGTGAAATATGTGGAAAATGTGTTTTGTACATGGGAAATATGTGGTTTTGGCCCAATTTTATGTGAATCACATGTGGGAATGTTTTCCACGTGCTCTACATGGTAACATGTTACAAAATCTGATACCATGTATTCCACATGTTACCACATGTGGTAACATGTGATCACATGTGAAATACATGGGAAATTCATGTGTTTGTTCTGTAAGGGTTGAAATTTGGGGGCAATGTTTTTGTTAGCGAATACTCGCAGATGGGTTTGGAAATACTTCCCGAAGCTTGGGTAACCTTCGCCGAGCATCTTGAGATGTATTTGTCTTAAATCCATATCCGTGATGCTCGCGGGGACCTCGGCGACACAGCAGCTCGGCATAGCGAAACCTTCGCTGAGATTTGAAAAGTGCATTTACATTTGGCAATCCTTCACTGAGGTTTATAATTGGTTGGGTGCTCATGAATATTTAGCAAATGTTTGACGATGGTTAGATGAGGCATTTGTGATCATCGCTGGTTGGTTGGCACTGATGTCATGCGTTGCTGAAATCTATTGAGCAAGGCATCGGAGATCATTATCCTGCCAGACACTGATATGTCCAAAACCCCTAAGCATGCCTCCTAGGAAAATTTCTAGGTCTCCTCAAATGAAAAGGGCCAAGTGTTCGCCTGCTGTGTGACCACAGCTATTAGCTTGCCTGTATGAAGTACACATCAGCATGCATCACCACCAGAATGCCTCTTTTTAATCAATATCCCATCACAAAGCATCACAAACTGTAGTGTGACCGTAGCCTTAAAAAAAAGTGGACAACAGTAGCAACAGTATGTAAAGGCATATTCTGCTGTACTAGATACAGAGGTGATCATGAATATGCCATGTGAGAAGGAAAAGTATTGCAATTGTGGAGGACAGGATGGTGCTGTACAATATATTGTAGAGTTGCAGATCAAAATTCATACAACCCTGATTCCAAAAAAGATGGGACACTGTGTACAGTGGTGCTTGAAAGTTTGTGAACCCTTTAGAATTTTCTGTGTTTCTGCATAAATATGACCTAAAACATCATCAGATTTTCATATAAGTCCTAAAAGTATTTTATTTATTTAAATTTATGTCATTTATTTATTGAGGAAAATGATCCAATATTACATATCTGTGAGTGGCAAAAGTATGTGAACCTCTAGGATGAGCAGTTAATTTGAAGTTTAATTCTAATTTGAATTTTAATTAGATTCAGGTGTTTTCAATCAATGGGATGACAGTGAGGTGTGAGTGGGCACCCTGTATTATTTAAAGAACAAGGATCTATCGAAGTCTGACCTTCACAACACATGTTTGTGGAAGTGTATCATGGCACAAACAAAGGAGATTTCTGAGGACCTCAGAAAAAGCATTGTTGATGCTCTTCAGGCTAGAAAAGGTTACACAACCATCTCTAAAGAGTTTGGACTCCACCAATCCACAGTCAGACAGACTGTACAAATGGAGGAAATTCAAAACCGTTATTACCCTCCCCAGGAGTGGTCAACCAACAAAGGTCACTCCAAGAGCAAGGCGTGTAATAGTCGGCGAGGTCACAAAGGACCCCACGGTAACTTCTAAGCAACTGAAGGCCTCTCTCACATTGGCTAATTTTAATGTTCATGAGTCCACCATCAGGAGAACACTGAACAACAATGGTGTGCATGGGAGGGTTGCAAGGAGAAAGCCACTGCTTTCCAAAAAGAACACTGCTGCTCGTCTGTAGTTTGCTAAAGATCATGTGGACAAGCCAGAAGGCTATTGGAAAAATGTTTTGTGGATGGATGAGGCCAAAATAGAACTTTTTGGTTTAAATGAGAAGTATTATGTTTGGAGAAAGTAAAACACTGCATTCCAGCATAAGAACCTTATCCCATCTGTGAAACATGGTGGTGGTAGTATCATGGTTTGGGCCTGTTTTGCTGCATCTGGGCCAGGATGGCTTGTTATCATTGATGGAACAATGAATTCTGAATGATACCAGCGAATTCTAAAGGAAAATGTCAGGACATCTGTCCATGAACTGAATCTCAAGAGAAGGTGGGTCATGCAGCAAGACAACGACCCTAAGCACACTCGTTCTACCAAAGAAGAATAAAGTTAATGTTTTGGAATGGCCAAGTCAAAGTCCTGACCTTAATCCAATTGAAATGTTGTGGAAGGTCCTGAAGGGAGCAATTTATGTGAGGAAACCCACCAACATCCCAGAGTTGAAGCTGTTCTGTACGGAGGAATGGGTTAAAGTTCCTCCAAGCCTGTGTGCAGGACTGATCAACAGTTACCGGAAATGTTTAGTTGCAGTTATTTCTGCACAAGGGGGTCACACCAGATGCTGAAAGCAAAGGTTCACATACTTTTGCCACTCACAGATATGTAATATTGGATCATTTTCCTCAATATAATAAATGACCAAGTATAATATTTTTTGTCTCATTTGTTTAAGTGGGTTCTCTTTATCTTTAGGACTTGTGTGAAAATCTGATGATGTTTTAGGTCATATTTATGCAGAAATATAGAAAATTCTAAAGGGTTCACAAACTTTCAAGCACAACTGTAAAATGTAAATACATCCAGAATGCAATAATTTGCAAATCCTTTTCAACCTTTATGATTTCAGTTGCTCAACAGGCCAGGAACTCTGTTGTCATGTTTTGCACTTCATAATGCACCACACATTTTCAAAGAGAGCCAGAAGGCTAGTTTAGCACCCACACTCTTACTACAAAACCACAATGTTATGACATGTACAGAATGTGGCTTGGCATCGTCTTGCTGGAATAAGCAGGGATGTCCCTGAAAAAGACCTGTATGTACTTTTCAGCATTATTGGTGCCTTCATAAATGTGCAAGTTATCCATGCCATGACTACTAACACATTACCATACCATCACATATACTGGCTTTTGTACTTTTTTTGCTGGCTTTTGGACTTTTGTGCTGATAACAATCTGGAAGGTCCTTTTCCTCTTTAGCCCGGAGGACACACCTTCCATGATCCATCCATCGATCCATTATCCATAACTGCTTATCCTGTGCAGGGTCGCAGGCAAGCTTGAGCCTGTCCCAGTTGACTATGGGTGAGAGGCAGGATACATCCTGGACAAGTTGCCAGATCATTGCAGGGCTGACACAGAGACAAACAACCATTCACACCTACGGTCAATTTAGAGCCAACAATTAGCCTAACCTGCATGTCTTTGGACTATGGGGGAAACCGGAGCACCCGGAGGAAACCCACACAGACACAGGGAGAACATGCATACTCCACACAGAAAAGCCCCCATCAGCCACTGGGCTCAAACCCAGAACCTTCTTGCTGTGAGGCAACAGTGCCAACCACTACACCACTGTGCCACCCACCTTCCATGATTTAAAAAAAATACATTAAAAAATTCAAAATTTGGACTTGTCAGACCACAGCATAATTTTCCATTTTGTGTTAATCCATCTCAGATGAACTCTAGCCCAGAGAATTTGGCTGTGTTTCTGGATGTTGTTGATATATGGCTTTCACTTTGCATGGTAGATGTGTTTACCAACAAGAGTTTTCTAAAGTGTTGCTGAGTCCATGTAGTAATGTTCTTTATACAATCATGTCATTTTTAATGCAGTGCTGCCTGAGGGTTCACAGGTTACCGGTGTCCAATGTTGGTTTTCTGCATTACCGCTTACATGCAGAGAGTTCTCTGGATTTTCTGAAAATCCCCAAATTCCTTGCAATTGTACATTGAGAAACATTCATTTTAAACTGTTGGACTATTTGACCATGCAGTTTTTCACAAAAGTGGTGACCCTCATCCCATCCTTGTTTGTGAATGACTGAGCCTTACCAGTTAACCTGTTTACCTGTAGAATGTTCCACACAGGTATTTTTTGAGCATTCAGCAACTTTCCCAGCCTTTTGTTGATCCTCTTTTAGAATGTGTTGCAGACATCAAATTCAGAATGAGTGTATATTTACAAAAACAATCAAGTTTATCAGTTTGATAATTAAATATCTTGCCTTTGTATTGTATTCAATTGAATATAGGTCAAAAACGATTAACAAAATTGCATTCTGTTTTTATTTATGTTTTACACAGCATCCCAACTTTTTGGAATTGGGGTTGTATTTAGTAACTGTTTTATCCTGATCCGGTATTTGGAGCCAATCCCAGGAACACTGGGTGTGAGGTAGGAATACATCCTGGATGGGAAGCTAGTCAATCACTGAGGAAACCCCACATGAAAACAGAGAGAACATGTGAAACTCTGCACAGAGTGTAACCCAAACTCAGGTGTAATATTGTGTCACCCAGCTCTAACTCATCAATGCTCCCTGCTATGCTATCCATTGTGTGACTGTATCACCCAAATGTGAACCATTCAGCACAAACAGATAGGAAGACAGAAACAAAATTAAAGTAAAAATAAAGGCAGCAGAGAGATACTTGGGAACTGAGAATGTAAATGTTGATTAAAAAAATTAAAGGAATCCTAAAAATTCTCTCAAACAGCACACAGAGTGCATGTAGGACATCATAATGGTATTATTTATGCTACAAAGGAATGCAAAAGGTTTGACAACAATGGACAGAAATTCAAGTTTATAGATTAGCAAAGGCAAAAACCAGAAGTATTTATGCTTTCAGGAGACATGGCTTAAATCACAATTGGATATTTTTTTTAATACAAGGTTATGAAGCTGTGAGAAGAGACAAAGACATGTAATGGGGGGTGACTGTATTCATTAAACTAGAGTTGGGATACAAGGTCACGGACATTGATAATTATGAATCTGTAATTTTGAAAATATTTTGGGCAGAAGGACAAATGATAACGGTGGTAAATTATTATAATCCATGTGAAAGATAATGTCGAGATGGTTTAAAAATCTAACCTCGACATATAGTTTGGCACTCTGTGGGTCTCTATGTCTAAAGACATATTATAATGGTACTGATGTTGAAGACATGTTCAACTGGAATAAGTTAGAATGTTTAAACATTGGAAAAGGTTTTTTTTTGTTGGCAATAGATTGAACTTTCACCTCAGAAGATTTGTCTGGGATTTTTGTTTGGGAAGTGATGTAGTATGCAACATTGGATACCATTAATTTCCCTATACAAAGGTACATAGGTATAAATATTGTTCAGGAGAAAGGCAGGCCTTCTAGAAGGAGAATAAAAGTACCAAATTCGAATAAACCAGCACTACAAAGCATTGGGTGAGAAGAGAATGCAGAAACTTCTGACAGAAGAAGGTAAAGAAAAAATAATGATAAGTTAATAATGATAATACTCTGCACAACAGCTGAAGAAGTAATAGGTACTCAAAATGCAACGAAAAGAGGTACAATGGTGAACAAAAGAATTTAGTAAAGCAATTAAAGATAGACAAACTGCACGTATCACTTTGCTTGTTTTATAAACTGCAAATGAGCTCAAGCAGGAGTAAGAAGGGTGATTCATGCAACAAAAACATATAGGAGACTATTGTGCTCTAATAATTGCAGTTAGTGGAGTATGGAGAACAATTAGAGAGAAGGCAGCCATTAGAAGGAGTCATGCTGTCCATATACATAATAATGGGTCAATTATAGCGATTAATGATGAAGAAAATAGCTGAAAAGTTAGTTGAGGTATTTGCTAGAGCACATAATAATTGCAGTTTGACAAAAGAACACATTTACCGTATAGGAAGAAGGAGAAAATCTAAACCGAAATCATTAGGCATCATTGGGAATATACATTCTTCAGTTCTCAACGTTTCTTTGCATATGGTTTTTATTTTAAATGAATTAAAATGAGCGCTAACAAATGCTAAACAAGTTTCCACATTTAAGGATGATATTTGCTACCATATGATTAAACATTTGATAAATTCACTTCCTGCATGCAGTATACTTATTGAATAAGATATTCAAAGAACGCTCTTTCTCATGGAAACAAGTGGTAATAGTTCAGACTGAGAAGCCAAGTCAAGGTACCTGTACATTAATGACTAGTAACTATTGCCCTTACTTCAAACATATATATTAATGGAAATAATTGCTGTACACAGATTAAACTATTTTCTTGAAACTAGGAGCCTACTGTCACCATAGTAATCCTTTCCTAGCTTTTCTAGTCAACTTAATACCCTGTATGCTTCCTAGATAATTATTAGTAAGGCTGAAGTAAACAAAGATGTAGCTACATTTTTTAGTTTAGAAAAAAGCCTTATAATTAAGTTAGATTAAATGGGAATTGGTGCAAAAATATTTCACTGGATTTTATAATGGTGACATCATGCTCAAAAAATATCCAACAGAAAACAAGGTGGTGTATGTAGATCTGTGTCAGATATGCAGGGGATAGATGGATATAAAAGAAGAACAGAGTTTATTGAGATAAACCAGGAGACAATCCAAATTGAGAGGCAAAAAGCAGAATTTAAAAGTACAAAGAGAGGCTCAGCATATATGTTGACCACTAACAAAGGCTTCATAGAGTCAGACACTCAGAACTAAACATTTACTTCACAGTGAACAAAGAGAACTAAAGTTCTTAAAGGAGATACGCAGAACTATGGCCTTACTTTTTGTTTATAAATGTCTTGAGACCTCAAGAATGGCATAGGAATAGTTTTAAGCATGAACAATAAATCTAATATAGTAATTTTTACAATTAAAATGATTCATATAGGTAGCAGTCTGAGTAAATGACCTTGACATCTGTGACGTCACCGCAGGAAGGCTATCGGTCTCATTGCCATTTCCGCTATACTAAAACACAGAGCTGACTGCAACTTCGAGCTTCCATTTTGAGCTAATTTATCACCATGCCACATAGATGTGTTGTTGGCGGGTGCAGCAATACGACAGAAGGTGGATTTACATTGCATTCATTGCCCAAGAATGTTCAAACTGCAAAGATTTGGACGCATTTTGCAAGAAGTTCACTGGCACATTGGGTGCCTACAAAGTGGTCTCTCCTCTGCTCTGCACATTTTACTGAAGACTTGTACAAGACCTCTGACCTGTTGAGGAGCGTTGGCTATAAGCCCGTACTGAAAGAGAGTGCAGTACCAACAATTAAAGGAAAAGAAAACTACAAGAAAAGGAAAGTAAGGTCAGTTGCACCAGTTCTCCCGGAGTGTGAGCCAAGGGTTGTTGCTAAAACTCGGGACGGGACTGGACAGGACATGACATATTATCGCTCAGGCAGTGATCTCCCCACGGTTGTTGCTAAAACCGGTGACGTCCTGTCCCGTCCCAGATTTTAGTAATTGCCTGAGCCGAGCAGTAATGGTGGAGTACTCCGTATGGAGAAAATGGAGAATGAGTGGACCAGCCATCTGATTTCTCTGCTGGATATGCTTGCCTCAGCAGCAATATCTTGCCCTTACGTGGAAGAAGTGAATGAATGGAGAACTGAATGAACAACTGAAAGAGACTGTTTCAAAACAATTGGCCACAAGATTGGCCTTCAAGAAGTGAGAACACAGACAGGTAAGCTGCAACTCTCATTTGGATACAAAACAACAAAAACAACACTCGTTTACCTACATTTCGATTAATACATGTAACTTGTATTGTGTGGTTAAGTTACTGATATAAGATTATTTAATTTGCTTCAGAATGTGATTCTCAGTTCATCTGATTATTTAATTAGCCTTTTAAGTTTTATCAGTGAAAATGCATGCATGTGCTGTGCATGTATGTTGTATAAGTTATAACACCTATCCTGTTTTAATGAGAGTCAACCCACAATCAATGAAGTCAAATCAGTCTTAGTTGAGCAAGTTGGTAATGGTATTTCTTACTTTCACCATTAATTTTTATTTATATGACTTTGGTCTATAGCTGTCAAAGGCCTCGGCCTTAAAACTGGCTCCTGCTGTGATGTCACACACTCAGGGCTGGCTGGCTCAGCGGGGCAGCTCGAATGCCAACTTTGCAGTTGATTTTAACTCTCAAAAATATTTTTTTTTCCCATTTATGCAGCATATAAGTGTCAAGGATGGAGATGCTATCCACTCAGAAATGTATTTCAAAATAAAGGTTCTGCGTATCTCCTTTAAATAGGCGCAGTGAGATTGCGAATAGGTGTGTGCAGTTAGTAAATGGGAGACTGTGAATGGTGAAGTGCATGATGGGTGTTGTAGTCCATGGCGATCATGTTTCAATGCTTGGAAGGGGAGTCTTGAGTGCTAGCAGGTACAGACATGACAGTCTCTAGATATTTAACATCATGATGAATAGCATCTTCTGCCAACCTAGCTACAGGGTTTGATAAATATTTATATTGTATGGACACAAGTGTTTTACTGCAAAATACACCACTTGTATTTTTCATTTGAGCTACATCTGGGACATGGAGAACCAAAACCGTGACATAAACCTCTACTGTATATGTCACTCGTGAGGAAATCGATGAATTGTTTTGATAAATTTTGGTACTTTGTTTGTGAATGTGTCTATATAATAAAAAGAACATCAAACATTGGCTGTAAGATATGAAGTTTATCTTCTTGTGTTGAAAAACTCGCATTTTTCATATGAAATACATCGCAGATCTTAGTGACATATTTCCCGATATTTCACTCCAATGACGTCACTCCCAGTGTTTTCCTGCTGACTAGACATGTGTTGTCAAAATGGTGAACTGGTTCAAAATTAAAATTCTTTTGAATAACCTGCATTTTTTTTGTGGATGTGTCCGTATAATATAAAGAACATTACACAGTGACATGAAGATATGAAGTTTATCTTCTCGTGTTGAAAAATATATCACTCGAAGATCAAATTCATATCTTCGCACAACTGTGTAATATCATTCATATATAAAATGTGTGTGTGTGTGTGTGTGTGTGTGTGTGTGTTGATTATGGTAAAGGGGGAATAGCATAAAATATCTAGTAAAACAGGCAAAAAGGGGAAAATGGTCAAATAATTGGGAAGACTCTTGTTTCGTAATAAAAAAAAAAGGAACCAGAGACTCAACATTCATCTCAAGTTGTATGAGAAAACATTAGAGCGGGCTTCAGTCAGAATTTTAGGTATATCATTTCATAAAATTAGAAATAAACGTGGGAAGAAAAAGCAATAAAATTTCTGAAGTGCTTATCAGAGTTGGATTGGAGTGCCAGCCATATATTGTGCACTAGTCAGGTTGGCAATGGATTATGGGTGCTTTGTGGATCAGAAATAATATTTAAAAATAGAGAATTCAAACACAAGGAGTATGTTTCAGAGGCTTTAGCTTCTCAACTATACCTCCAGTCCAGGTGGAAACAAGAGATATGACATTGGAGATAAGAAAGAACCTGACAACGTCTTACTGGGTTATACTGAAAAGTCATATGAAAGAGTGTTGGGATTATGGTAATGTACATAAAATGGTAAAGGCTTTGGAAAGGATACACATAATGTGGGATGAACAAATATTAATGTTAGTCCTTCAGTGATGGTATCTGTGATATTTCCTGATACCCTACATTGATTTAGAGCTGCAAATCCAAATTAAGATAAAAGTCAAATATATGTTAAAAGATTTGATAGTGAATAAAAACAAGGCAAAGATATTTACAGATGCATAAAATGAGACAGGTACTGGACACACAGGACCAGGAGTTTAAATCTGACGGTCGGTTTAGAACTGGAGATCAAAAAAGCAGCATTTTCTTCTCAGATTATGTAATTCTAACACGACAGTGGATAAGAAGTACTGCCAGTCACTACGTTTACATGCACATAGAGAGAATCGAATTTCTGCCGTTGCTCGACTGAAATCGAAGTTCAAAATGCCATGTATACACCTTAATTCGGCTGAAATTGAACTGAACTTGATTTCTCGGAATTGAGCTACACGACCTAGTTTATGCGATTTCTGCCGAGCTACTTTGTGCATGTATACCCTATCGAGCTACTTGTCGATAGTGGTGTGTCGTTCACGAACGAACCGTTCTTTTTGAACGAGTCTTCGAAGTGAACGACTAGAACTAGTTCGCGCTGCCTCTCGTTCTCGGTCGTTCGCGAATCAGCAGTCTCTGCTCGCTGGCAGCAGGGCGGTCGCTGAATCTCAGTCGTTGGCGAATCAGCAGGATCTGTTCAGTAGCAGAAGGGCGTCCAACTTGCATTTTGATCTGTGCAGAGCAGCGCCACTTTACTTCTTTAAGGGCTATCTGAGCCCTATTATCAGAGCGTTGACACATGCCAGGTCTTTAGTTTACAATTTAGAGCTCTCACTCAGCAATACATTTCAGTTCACAGCGAACGAGCTCAGCAGTTCGCGAACGAACGAACAGCCAGCAGCCAGCCTGCCTGCTGCCATATACTGGGCTGGGCGCATAGCAACGGTTTCCATGACTGTGATAAACAATGAAGAACGTGGCTCTGGAGATCGCGGCATACTGTGTTCGTTTTTTTAATGTTAATGCAATTTGTAATAAAGTGGTTTGTTCTTTGTAATGAGCGTTGCTGTTGAATATAAGCAAAATGGGTGTTACTTAATGGGTTTGAACAACTGCATGAAACAGTCTGCAATGCATAATGCAAAGGATAATGTTTTTCTTCCATCTTTTTCTCAAGCACATTGTAATGTTTGAAAATCTATTGTGGATGGCACCTCTGCCGCCTCTCGTTCACTCAAGAAGAACTAAACTTCGGACGACAGCCATTGTTGTGCCGCTTTGGTGTGACGTCATCAAAATGAACGAGTGAACGAACGAATTTCTTTGCTGAACTGACCGACATGAACGAACTGGCGGAAATGAATCGCCATGTCCCACCAATACTTGTCGAGCTACTTCCGGAAGTGACGAGTGACGAGACCACAAGTGGGAAACACAACAGCCTCGGTCGGCATGACAACGGCATGAATCTTTTCTTTTTGTGGCATTGTTTGCACTGTTAAAATTTAGCTCACTTACTGTATCACCAAATATATCTGTACAGCTGTTGCATAGCTGTGAATTGTGTACATAAACAAGTAATTGTATTTGTGTGTGTATATATATATATGTCCAACATCTGAAGAATGTCAATAAAAACAAAACAATTGAACTTTTTGTGTGTTTATTAAGACATAAGTTAAATTGTAAGCAAAAAAATATATATATTTTTTTGTAAGCAAAAAATGGACTTTAGAAAAATATTATCGTGCAAAATAAGTTGTCTTACAAAACAGTGGTCTGCGCCGGACAGTTTGTAGCCATAGTCTGTTAGAGCAAGCCTAACAGCTTGAACACGGCTAGTGTTGCCAGATTGGGGGTTTTAAGTGCATTTTAACAGATTTGAACATGTTTTGGGCTGGAAAACGTCAGCAGTATCTGGCAACACTATAGCTCTTCTTCATGACGACAACCGGAAGTGTACCAACACGATGGGGCGTGTAGCGCCACGTGTGGCTCGGGTGCACAATGCACCTTGCACAATAGCCCGATTTCACTTGTGCATGTAGGATTGGATTTCTCTGGCACCCCTGCTGGGACCCTTTGCTCGATTACCAACAGCAGCTCGATTTGGACGTGCATGTAAACGTACTGAGTAGTGAGAACAGGGTGGGATTCCCCTGTTCCCACAGGCTTTCCGTGAAAGAAACCTTAAAGCAGGGGTCACCAAACTACGGCCCGCGGGCCAGATCCGGCCCGCCACCCCCCTTTGACCGGCCCCCCAGCCCCTCTGCCCCCCATCACTTGAACCGGCCCTATGAGGCAATCCCCAAAAGTGGTCATGGCCTATTTTTTTAAATTGCTTTTTGGCAAATAATAACATGTCTGCATCTTGTATTTTGTTGATTTTATCAATTAAAATTGATATTTAGTTATAAAATGAACTATTCATATTTTCCGAATTTTCGTCATATGCTCGCGATCAAGCAGTGACAGGCAGCGCATGCGCAGAGAACTGTCAGTGTTCAGGACAGCAAAATGGCTAGCGGTAAGCGAAAAGCTGACAGAGAGTGCAGAGTTTTTAAAGAACAGTGGACCACTGATTATTTTTTCGTTCAGTGTAAGGACCGTGCAGTTTATCTTGTATGTAAAGAAAGTGTGCCGGTTTTCAAAGAATATAATCTGCGTCGTCACTATGAAACCCGCCACAAAGAGTATGCTAGTTTGCGAGGGCAAACAAGAGAAGACAGGATTCGGAGGATGAAATGCGGACTGGCTGCACAACAGAATGTATTCCTTCACCAAACCCAGATCAACCAGGCTGCTGTCTGAGCTAGCTATAAGGTGCATCTACTAGCTACCCATGGAAAGCCGTTTACTGATGGGGACTTTGTTAAAGTATGCATGCTTGCTGTGGCCGAGGAGGTGTGTCCCGACAAGAAGGATGCGCTCAATGCGGTGAGTCTCCGCACCTACTATGACCAGGCGAACCGAAGATTTGGGGGACAACGTGTATGACCAGCTGAATGAGAAAGCATCAGAATTCGAGTTTTTTGCTTTGGCCATGGATGAGAGCAATGACGTGCAGGACACAGCACAACTGCTGTGATCTATTGATCTATTGCTCATATTATTATAATTTCACTGTTTTTTAAAATGTATTTATTTTATAGGCCTATTTATTTGACCTTTATTAAGTGCTGCATACAATTATTATTTATATTATTAATAATATCAACAGGCCTACCTACAATTTATAATTTTCCACTCACCTTTGCCAGTGTCAATCACCTCAAATAGGCAGATGTTTCTTACCTTGACAGCTTTGATATTATTTTTATTAGAAAATAAATAAATGGAATATCAGTGGTATTTCAAATTAAAACAAAGTGTGAAGACTTGATGCTACTTCTGCAAACCACTAGTAAAGATAAACAAATATGTGCCAGGAATCAAGTGTTGATATAGTAGTATGGATATAGTAGTGGGGATATAGTAGTATGGATATAGTAGTGGGGATATAGTAGTGGGGATGGCCGTGCCAGGCTAGTAATCTCTACTACACAATGAGGCCTGCTGGTGGTCATATTTGTCTGGGTCATACAATTCTATGTGATATAGCTGACCCGACCCCGGCCCCCATCACAGTCAGGAACGACAATGTGGCCCCCAGAGAAAAAAGTTTGGTGACCCCTGCCTGAAATGAACCTTAAATTTAGTCGTGTATTTAAGTTACCTTTAAGACTAGCCCTTAAATTTAGTAGTAAATTTAAGTACCTTTCCTGAACTTTTTAAATTCATTCAATATACTCATAACATTAAGACCCTTTATTGATATTCTTAAAAGTAGGAGTGACTTTAAGTACATTTAAATGTTAAATTTACCCTGTGTCCGAAATCACTCCCTACTCACTATATAGTGAGTTCTCCATTTTGTAGTGCTGTCCGAATGTATAGTGGGAATTATTACACCCTATATAGGGCACTCAAAGTATCCCACAATGCATCATGAAAAGTAGTGTACAACCAATGGTCACTAACCAAACAATATACAGGGGGCTGCAAAAGTAGGTATACAGTAAGGATTATTCCAGTATTACCAGCATTATAATAGTGGTGCTAGGTTTAATTTAATACGAACATTTTGTGCGAATGTTTTGTTTTTCATTACTGTATACCTACTTTTGCAGCCCCCTGTATACCATCATGCCTTGTGCTTGCGTTGAAAGAAATCAAATCAAAAGCCTCAAATTTGATTAATAAAAGGCAGCAGCAAAGAAGAAAGTATTCAGCCTTGATTTAAAAGAACTGAAAGATGCAGCAGCCTCAAAGTACTTTGTATTTATTAGAGTTGAGCCGGATACTTGGCTGAAACAAGTATCCGGTACGGATAAAGCACTTTTGCCAAGTACGAGTATTATACGAGTAATATGAGTCAATATCTGTGCTCGGCCTGAATGAAAATCCTCACACAGCGTCACAGTGCCCCTCCCCTACACACACCGCTCTACTCACTCACACAGAGAACAGCTCTCTGTGTCTCCCTCAGCCACTCAGGTTCGCGGGTCTTTTCCGTTAACGTTTCGGGTTTCTTCAGCTTCAAGTTTGTTTTTATTTCAGTTTGTACTTACTTATAACCAGTAGAGTTCTGGTAAACGTGGGTTCGTTCAGACGTGGTGCTTGGTAGAAAGCAACTCGCATTGCGTCTCTGCCTGTCGGAGATTTTTTTCTTTTTTTAACCGTTGGTTAAAAACAGTTTTTTTTTACTTCACGCATTGAGTGTCTGACACTTTCTTGCTGTAATTCATGTAAAAATAAAGGTAGTAGTGGTATAAGTATTACAAATTAAGCTACACACATGCACACACTCACTCTCTCTCTCTCGCTCTCTCTCTCTCTTTCTGCCGGTCGTCGGAGTTTTTTTTTTAAACCGTCAGTTGGCTCTAACCAGTTTTATTTTACTTCACGCACTGAGTGTCTGGCACTTTCTAGGTAGTAGTGATATAAATAATATTACAAATTAAGCTACACACACACACACACACACCTGGTGTGGAAATAGAAAAAATAAAAAAAGAACCCAAAAGAAAAATCACACTAATCATAAAAAAATTAAAAGTTAAAAAAAGAAAGTTATGTTCTTGTTCATTACATTTCATAATTGCAACCGCATGTGTAGTATTCATTGTTAGAAAACTTGTTCTGTAAATAGTTCATTTGCTATCGTGATCAAAACCATTGATCTGAAGCTCAATGCTGATACTGTCCTGTAAATAGTTTTCTAATCAGCAATAAATATAACAATTTATGATCAACCCATATCGATTGCGGGGCGGCACGGTGGTGTAGTGGTTAGCGCTGTCGCCTCACAGCAAGAAGGTCCGGGTTCAAGCCCCGTGGCCGGCGAGGGCCTTTCTGTGTGGAGTTTGCATGTTCTCCCCATGTCCGCGTGGGTTTCCTCCGGGTGCTCCGGTTTCCCCCACAGTCCAAAGACATGCAGGTTAGGTTAACTGGTGACTCTAAATTGACCGTAGGTGTGAATGTGAGTGTGAATGGTTGTCTGTGTCTATGTGTCAGCCCTGCGATGATCTGGCGACTTGTCCAGGGTGTACCCCGCCTTTCGCCCGTAGTCAGCTGGGATAGGCTCCAGCTTGCCTGTGACCCTGTAGAAGGATAAAGCAGCTAGAGATAATGAGATGAGATGAGATGAGATGAGATATCGATTGCATGCTTAAAATAACATACTGGTTTAAGCCCCGCCCGTTTCAAGACAACCAGACCCACTTCCGGGTTAAATCCCAACCACTTCCGGGTTAGGCTTCACCCACTCCGAGTACAGATACGGATACAGATAATTCATATGGTTAACAGATATAGATAATGCTGTACTCGCTCATCCCTAGTATTTATTAATGTGGGAAATACGCTCAATATAATATGTATTATCACAAAAATACATGCATGTATTTATTATTTTGAAAACCCACCAGCTGACTGATCTGGTACATTTTAATTGTGCGACAGTAATGACGTAAATAACAGTGCAATGGAGTAGTGTTCGAAAGTGTTTGTTTTTTTGTTTTGTTTTTTTTTTCATTTTACCAGCGAGCTTACTATATAGTCCTCTATATAGCAATTCCCTATATAGTGAGTAGGGAGTAGTGAACAAGTGAGTGGTTTCAGACACAGGGTAGTAACTTTAAGTGACATCTTAAACGTTCTTTTTAACAGAATTTCACTATCTTTAAGAAGTCATGGAAAGTCGCTTAAAGTTATACTATAAGAATTCTTAAAGTTATAAGTAAATACATCGAAATTTAGCATTCATAAACTGTTAGGATATTTTAGGAATATCTTAAAGCTATTAATTTGTCTAGTGATGACCAGCATGCTTTCTTTATCTGTGCAACTGCATTACATGGATAATTAATAGAATGCTGATCCCCATGATGTGACTCACGCATGTCCATGGTGCACATTATCAGATTTTTGCATCATAAAACTTTGTGTCATGATATCTGTGAAGGTTCTCAGTCATCCAGGTCATAGTAAATCGTAGGTGCTAAAAAGGCAACTGGACTTGCTTGAAATTCTTGAAGACGTTTTACCTCTCATTCGAAAGCCTTCTTCAGTTCTGTCTGACTAGTGGGGAGTTCCAGGTGTTTATCTTCTAGTGGATCAAAAGCAACCCTAAGGAGAGTCGTTGAGGTCACCTGGGTCGTTGAGCCATCCTGTACATGTACGGCCAAGTTTACATTAGACCGTATCTGTCTCGTTTTCTTCGCGGATGCACTGTCCGTTTACATTAAACCGCCTGGAAACGCCGGGAAACGGGAATCCGCCAGGGTCCACGTATTCAATCTAGATCGTGTCTGATCCGGTGCTGTGTAAACATTGAGATACGCGGATACACTGAGCTGAGCTCTAGCTGGCATCATCATTGGACAACGTCACTGTGACATCCACCTTCCTGATTCGCTGGCGTTGGTCATGTGACGCGACTGCTGAAAAACGGCGCGGACTTCCGCCTTGTATCACCTTTCATTAAAGAGTATAAAAGTATGAAAATACTGCAAATACTGATGCAAATACTGCCCATTGTGTAGTTATGATTGTCTTTAGGCTTGCCATCCTTCCACTTGCAAGTGGTAAGTGATGTGCGCTGGGATCACACACACAGCGGCTCAGTCCCGAAAACACTGCTTGTGCACTTCACTCGCGCGCTGTGTGAGCTGCGCAGGGCCGGAGTGCACACCCTCCAGAGGGCACTCGCTGTTCAGGGTGGAGTGATTTGGAGCGCAGGATGCCTGCGGAGCCGAGCGTATCCGTGTATTGGTGTTGCTGTGTGCACGCAAATCATGTATTGGTGTTGCTGTGTGCACACTAATCGTTTTAAAAACATTAATCTGATGATCCGCTGATACGGTCTAATGTAAACATGGGCTACGTCACTGGGGGCCAGGTGTGAATGGTATTAGCAGCCTAGAGAGTCGTTAGGGTGATCTGTGGGTCATTGGCTCTCTCTGCCATAATGTGAGTCATTGAAGTTAGCCAAGTTTTGGTGTGGATGTGTATTCAGTTTTCTGGGAAGTGTGCCAAGGACTGCATTGTAGGTGGCTGATAAGTGGTGTCTCAGACCACCTCCTCTGTTCAGTGATGGGCGCTCCAAGTTGATGAAGATGTCTTCTTTTACTCCTCTTTCAAACCACTGGTCTTCTTTGGCTAAAATGTGTACATTACAATCCTGAAACGAGTGTCCTTTGTTATTGAGATGAAGATAGACTGCAGAGTCCTGGCCTGAGGAACTGGCTCTCCTGTGTTGAGCCATGCACCTGTGAAGCAGTTGCTTCGTTTCCCCAATGTACAGGTCAGTGCGTTCCTCATTGCATTGAATTGCGTACACTATGTTGTTCTGTTTGTGTCTGGGTATTCTGTCCTTAGGATGGACCAATTGCTACCTTAGAGTGTTACTGGGTCTGAAATGTACAGGAACGTTGTGTTTGTAGAAGATCCTCCTGAGTTTCTCAGATAGTCCAGAAACGTAGGGAATGACAATGTTCTTGCGTTTGTTGCTATTTTCTTCCCTGTCCGTTATGTTTCTTTTTCTGGTCTTAACAAAAGTTCAGTTGGGATACCCGCACTTCTGAAGTGCTTCCTTGATGTGTTTTTGCCCCTTCTGTTTTCCCTCTACCATTGTAGGAATGTTCTGATCCCTGTGATGTAAGCTCCTAATGATCCCCAATTTGTGTTCCAGTGGGTGGTGAGAGTCAAACAGTAGGTACTAATCTGTGTATGTGGGTTTCCGATAGACCTTAATGCTCAGGCTTCTGTCTTGTTTGATGTGCCTGCTACAGTCCAAAAAGGCTAGGTTGTTTCCACTGACATCCTCCTGAGTGAACTTGATGTTGATATGCACTGCATTGATGTGCTCTGTGAAGGCTTCCACCTCATGGGTTTTGATTTTAACCCAGATGTCATCCACATACCTGAAGCAGTGGCTGGGAGCAACTCCTGAAAAAGTGGTCAAAGCTTTGTTTTCCACTTCCTCCATGTATAGATTGGCCACTATAGGGGACAGTGAGCCCATGGTGCATCCATGCTTCTGTCTGTAGAAACATTCATTGAACTGGAACTAGGTGGTGGTCAGGCAAAGGTCAAGCAGGGTGCAAATGTGGTCCATGATGAGGTTCGTTCTGTCCGGTAAGGTACTGTCTTGAAGAAGTCATTTTTCTAACAGATTCAACTGCTTCTGTGCTGGAAATGCAGGTAAAAAGAGAAGTGACATTGTAGGAAACCATGTTTTCATCTGAATCTAGCTTAAGGTCTGCAATTTTAGTGGCAAAATCTTGGGAATTATTGACGTGATGTGGCATGTTTCCGACAAGAGGAGCCAGGATGATGGCTAGATGTTTGGTAATGTTATAGGTGACTGAGTTTATACTGCTGATGATGGGTCTGAGTGGAGCTCCTTCCTTGTGAATCTTGGGGCGTACATAAATAAGAGGAATGGCTTCTCCGTGGTACAGTCTGTAGTACAGAGATCGGTTGATGGCATGGTCCTTTTCTAGTTGTTGTAGGCAGCTCACAACTTTCATTTTGTAACTGCTGGTGGGGTCCTGCCTCAGGGTTTCATAGGTAGTTGTGTTGCTGAGGAGACTGGTCATCTTTGAGTGGTAGTCCGCTGTGTTTAGCACCACTGTGCATCTCCCTTTGTCAGCAGGAAGAACGGTGACGTTCCAGTCTCTTTGAAGTGATATAAGAGCCCTCCTTTCTTGGATGGCGAGGTTGGAGTGCTTTCACACTTGTGAGGGCAGCAGATACATTCAGTGTAAGTTGTTCTGCCTCTGTGTTGGTCAAATTGTTGTTTCTGATGGCTGACTCTGTGGCTGTGATGAGAGTTACCACTATGCTCTGGTGAAACTGCAAAGTTTAGTCCTTTGGATAAAACATCCTTCTCTGGTTGGGTGAGTTCCCTGTCGGATAAGATCTTCACCCACTTCTCTTGGATGTCAGGTTGTGTCACCTGGTCAGATTTCTTCCTCTAAGTCAGCACTTCTGTCTTGTGGGAAGAGGTGGTTTTAGACAGCAGTGTTTGAAATTTTTGTATCTGTGTTTTTTTTTTGCCTTTGTTGTACTGTGAGATCCATGCCTTCTCAACGAACTCAGAGACTCATTCCAAAACTTCACTGGGAAGAGGTGCTGTCAATTCTTCAAACATCAGTTCAGTCTTGGTTTGGAGGGCATAGATGGTGAAATGTACTTGTCTCACTCTCTCATTGAGAAGCTGGTGCTGGGCCTTCTGGAGGATTCTTTCTGCTCTGTGGCCTTTGACGGTGGAACCCAGGCGTAGCTTGTGGGGATAATCTTGGATTGTTGGCATTGTAGGTTGAAATGCAGGTGGTTTCTGTAATCTGCAAGTTTTCTGGAAGTCCTGTCATACTCCTGCATCATTTGAAGGGTTCTCATCCCAAAGTGTGTGGAAATATGTCTATGAAGGTTCTCAGTCATCCAGGTCATAGTAAATCATAGGTGCTAAAAAAGGCAACTGGACTTGCAACTGGACTTCTGTTAGGAGCACACCAGCAGATGATTAGTGATCAAAACACCAGGATGTCACAACTCACTGCTGTGGTGTCAAAGGCCATCCTCACACACCCCTTATCGCCTACTGATATGCCTTGTAGCATTCCTCTGCCTGAAAAGTTCTTTGGGGAGGTTTCCAATTGCAAGGGATTCCTTCTCCAATGTTCACTATATTTCTCCGCTCTCACTGGAGTCACCGATGAACACAAGATCTCCCAGTTCATCAGTCTTCTCACTAGTAAGGCTCTTCAGTGGGCAAGTGCTGTCTGGATGCATGGGGCCAAACACACTACAGCCTATGACCATTTTCTGGAGTTGTTCACAAGAGTGTTTGGTCATCAGCCTGAGGGTATAGAGACCAGAGAGAGCCTGCTGACAATCTGACAGGGCGAAAGGAGCATCGCCTAATATGCACTGGATTTCCACACCTTGGCCGCCGGCAGTGGCTGGAATGAGCCAACCTTGAAAGCCACAATTCAACAAGGTCTGCGTCTAGAGGTGTTCAGAGAGCTAGCATGCTGCAGTGAACATCTCTCACTGGATTCTCTCACTGATCTGGCCATCTGCTTGGATCACCTCCTCCACAAATGACCTTCACTGCAACTACCTCCAACTTCCTCTCCCAGCACAAACCTTGGAACTCCCATGGAGATTTCCCACATGCGACTGCAGAGGTCAAAAACGGAGAGAAGAAGGAGGAAGGGTCTCTGCTTCTACTGCGGAGAGACTGGTCATCAGCTCTCTATGTGCCCCACTCAGCCCCCATGGGATCATCAGCCAAGCAAGGCTTCCAGCCTTGTTAACCTGATGAGTCCAGAAACATCTCACAGCTCACAATCTTTCCAAGTAGCAGTGTTATTAAAGCTATCAAACTTGACCCATGTACTTTCTGCCTTCACTGACTCAGGGACTGAGGGAAACTTCATAAACAGCACTATTATACAGAGATGTCAACTCACCACCCACACCCTTCTGAGACCCGTCAAACTGAAAGCTATTTTCGGAGGCCCCATAGGAGTAGGACTAGTTTCAACTCAAACAACTCCCCTCAAGATTCAATTAGGAGCCATCCACCCAGAACAGATAACTCTCCTTGTCACCCCAACTTCAAATCACGACATCATCCTAGGATACCCATGGTTCCAACTACATGACCCTCTAATCTCATGGCAACAATGGGACATTCTTCAGTGGTCACCCTCATGTCTGCAAAACTGCCTGAAACTTCCACACATCACACTCTCTTCCACCTCGGTAGAGAGTCCTCAGCCTGACTCCCTCGACGACGTCCCAATCTGTTATCTGGATCTAAAGGAGGTATTCAGCAAAGGGAAAGCCTGTGGTGTACCTCTGCATCACTCCTATGACTGTGCCATCTACCTCCTCCCAGGTACAACTCCTCTACGTAACCGCATCTACCCTTTGTTGTTAGCAGAACAAGCTGCAATGGAGGAGTATGTGCAAGAAGCTCTGCAGCAGGGGTACATCCAACACTCTACATCTCCAGCCTCAGCAGGGTCTTTCTTTGTGGAAAAAAAAGGAGGGGTCCTCCGGCCATGTATAGATTATCGAGGCCTGAACCAGATCACTGTAAAGTATCCCTATCCACTTCTATTGGTTCCATCAGCTCTAGAGTAACTCAGATCGGTCAGAATATTCTCCAAACTTGACCTTCGCAGCACTTACAACTTGGTCAGGATACGTGAGGGTGATGAGTGGAAGACCGCTTTTAGCAACATGGTGGGTCACTTAGGAATATTTGGTCATGCCTCATGGCTTTTCTTGCGCGCCCAGTGTCTTCCAGTGCCTCATCAATGATGTGCTCACGGACATGTTGGGGAGGTTCGTAATTGCCTATATCAATGATGTCCTGACCTACTCCCCAGATGAAAGCACCCATCATGAGTACATCAGATCTATCCTCTCTCACCTGCTTCAGCACCACCTATATGTTAAAGCTGAGAAATGTGAGTTTCATGTCTGCCAGATCTCATGCCTGGGATACGTCATCAGCTTGGAGGGAGTGAGTATGGATCAAGCCAAGGTCGCTGCTGTAACATCTTGACCCACTCCCACTTCCGTCAAGGCGCTTCAATGCTTTCTGGGGTTCGCCAACTTTTAGTGCTGCTTCATCTGTGGCTTCAGCTCTGTCGCGGCTCCTCTCACTAGTCTTCTGAAGAAGGGACCCCGTCGCCTCCACTGGAGTCCAGCAGCTGATCAGGCTTTCATCACAGCCCCTATACTTCAACACCCAGATCCTTCTAACCGTTGGTTGTGGAGGTGGATGCATCAGAAATGGGAATTGGAGGGGTTCTATCGCAGCACCTTGGAGAATGACCTAAGTTACATCCCATCGCCTTCTACTCAAAGAAGCTCACACCCATTGAGTGAAACTATGATATCGGGAATCGAGAACTCTTGGCTGTCAACCTGGCCCTGAAGGAGTGGAGGCACTGGCTGGAGGGCACAGTACACCCATTCATGATCCTGACAGACCACAAGAACCTGGACTATCTGAGGACAGCTAAATTATTAAACCCGTGTCAGGCCAGATGGGGACTGTTCTGCACCAGATTCCAGTTTATCATTTCCTATCGTCCAGGTTCCAGAAACATCAAAGCAGATGCTCTCTCCAGAATTCATACTTCCACACCTCAACTGTCAGAACCTACCACAATCTTTCCACCTGAATGTTTTCTGCAACCCATCACCTGGGATGTTGACAAAGCAATTAGGCAAGCTCAACCCGCAAGTCCACCAGAAAACTACCCTTCAGGTCTTTTGCATGTCCCACCTAGACTTAGAGGCAAACTGATCACCTGGGCACACTCTTCTCCTGCCAACGGATATCCCAGCAGCCAACGCTCCTACCAACTCCTTCAACACAAGTATTGGTGGGAAAATATGACATCTGACATTAACCACTACGTCTCATCTTGCTTTGCTGTGCCCAAGCCAAGATGCCCAGAGTGCCTCCAGCTAGTAAACTATATACCCCAGCGACCCTGGTCACACATTGCCCTTGACTTTCTCACAGACCTCCCACAGTCTCAAGGTTACACAGTCAGTTATAATTGACAGGTTCTCCAAAACCCTCAGATTTATCCCACTACCAGGTCTTCCTACAGCATTCAAAACCGCTGAACTACTGTTTAACCACGTTTTCCATTATTATGGGATACCGGAGGACATCGTCAGTGACCGGGGTCCCCAGTTCATTTCATGACTCTGGTCAAGGTTCATGGACAGGCTGGGAGTATCTGTTAGCCTCACCTCTGAATATCATCCTCAGTCCAACGGCCAGGCAGAGCGGGCAAATCAAGAAGTGAACTGCTTTCTTCACATCTACTGCATGTGGAACCCAAAAGAGTGGGCATGTTTCCTTCCTTGGGCTGAGTAAGCACAAAATTCTCTCAAACATTCTGCCACTCAATTAACCCCGTTTCAATGCGTACTCGGCTACCAACCCCCACTCTTCCCGTGGGATGACACTCCCATGCAGATTCCAGCCCTCAACGCATGGGTCTAAAAAAGTCAAATCTGGGAGGAGGTACACCAGAGGATAGAGGAGGTGAATGTCAGGTATAAACACTACACAGACAAGCACAGAAGTGCCACTCCAGAATATGCCCCAGGTGACAGAGTATGGGTGTCCACAAAAAAACTTAGTGCTCCCAACTCTTGCAAGAAGTTACAGGCCAGGTTCATGGGCCCATTCAAGGTACTCCACAGACTCAACGAGGTCTCATATAGACTCAAGCTTCCTCCTCACAGCTGAATGGCACCCACTTTACATGTATTATGCCTCAAACCTGCTATCTAAGGACCCCTAGCCTCAGACATACCCACCCAAGTAAACCCCTCCCCAGACATTGAAAGCAAGCCCATTTACCAAGTGAACAAGATCCTGAACTCTCGAGGCAGACAGAGGCACCTCGAGTACTTGGTCGACTGGGAAGGTTATGGCCCAGAGAAACGTAGTTGGGTCAGTTCCAAGGACATCTTAGACTGACTCCTCATTCAAGAATTCCACAGCCAGCATCCTGAAAAGCCTGCACCAAGAAGGAGAGGTCAACCAAGGAAAGAGGTTGCTCCCAGAGGGAGCTCCTCGGGGGTTCTGTCAATAACAGAACTGAAAACCTGAGTTCAGCCTCCAAACCTCCAAACATGGACTACACTTCCCAAGAGCCACAGCACCCCCCATCACCAGAATTCTAATCGCTTCACCTGCAGCCTATTACCCCGCAATCATTAACCCCATATAAGCTCAGCTGTCACAAGCACTTCTCGCGAAGTATCGTTCTGTGTCCCGCACCTGACTTTACCAAGCCTTCTGTTTATCTTCTGGCTTCCTGTTAATGACATCTGTTCCTGATCTCATTTGACTTCATCTTCTCATCTGCCCTATGCTGTGCTGTTCACTGATTGATTGACCCATGCCTGTTTCCTGACTAGGATTTCTGATTCATGTTTTGGCTTTGTCTACAGTTTGCATCGCACCCTCTCTCCCCTGCAGTTGTATCCATAAGTGCCTGAGATCTGACAATTTCATAATGGTCATAGAGCTTGTATTAACATATATATTTATAGTATACAATGACACAATAACCTACTTATTCTCAATATAATAATAATAATAATAATAATATCCCTATTGTTATCCCATATTGTTGCCCAAATGAGGATGGGTTCCCTTTTGAGTCTGGTTCCTCTCGAGGTTTCTTCCTCGTGTCATCTGAGGGAGTTTTTCCTTGCCACCGTCGCCACAGGCTTGCTCATTGGGGATAGATTAGGGATAAAATTAGCTCATGTTTTAAGTCGTTCAAATTCCGTAAAGCTGCTTTGCGACAATGTTTATTGTTAAAAGCGCTATACAAATAAACTTGACTTGACTTGACCCTATCAGCCATAGGGCCATTAATTGCACCCTAACAACATGCTATCATGATATGAGATATTAAGTCAAAATTGCTACAATAATATCTTGAAGTAACAAATAGTAACAAATAGTCAAATAATTAGCAATTAATTAAAAAAATTGACATGGCGGTCAATTTGTAACTCAAATGAGTTTGTGGAGCATCTTGTAAACATGCTCCTGTCAAACTTTATATTAAACATGATTAATGTGGGGCTTTTTCTTCTGCTGACACTAACAATGAGCTTTTGGCCCCTGATAAAGCAGTGGAATCTGACAAAGAGACAAAATGTTGCATTCCTCACAATATAATGACACTCTGTAGCAAAATTACACTGATGGCTATCATTCACATTATGATGGAAAGAACTGGCATAAGGGTATGCTTTAAAAAGCAGGGGTTAACAATACAGTCTGTCAAACATGATGGTGGAATTGGGTAATCGGACCATGTGTCGCTTCATAGTCAGATTGGCAGCTCAGGCTGGCATGAAGAAGTTTATCTTCTTAGAAAGCTATGTAAGAGACATTCCCACTGATGATGGAGAGGAGGCAAACAGCAAACCTTTGGATAGGAATGCAAAGGTTTGCTGTTTGCCTCCTCTCCATCATCAGTGGGAATCTCTCTTACATAGCTTTCCATGTAGTGTTTGTGTGTGTGTGTGTGTGTGTGTGTGTGTGTGTGTGTGTGTGTGTGTGTGTGTGAACACATCCATCCACACAGACTATGTTGTCTCTGGAACAGAGGCTGATGGGAAGCCAAGTCCTCTGATAGTTATAGACTAGTAACAACATCTTCAGCAGAGTAGAAATGATAAAGTATAGATGAAAGGCCACTGGGGCAGGAAAAGAGTAAACTTACTAAAAAAAAAAAAGTAAACCTACTGGTAAACTTCAGCAACAGGCTTCCTTGTCCAGTTTGACATGCATTCTCCTTTTCCTGAGTAATGGCCACAGAGCAATCTTTAAGAAATGACAATAGAACAATGGGCGGCACTGCAGTGTCACCTGTTATGCTGTTGTGACAGACAGTTGGAGTGAGCTCTCGTCCTCAAAATAAAAGAAGTGATGTCTCTTCATTGTGTTGGTCACAAAACCCTGATAGCCTGTTCCTGATAATGTCACTTTTACCGTCTCATATCAGAAAAAAGAGATGAGTGAGATTGTTTCATTATGTCGGGGACCTATAATGGAGGATGAATCCTCAACCCTAGATTGAAAGCCTGATTCTGGCTGTGCGAATTTAGGCTTGTCTGGGGGGCGTTGTCTGCCATGCATAATTTATTTCAGGGTAAATTCTGTTCAAACATGCATGCAGCACCCTCATGAGGTCAAAACAGTTTCTGCAACAGAATAATTGCTTTATTTATTTATTTATTTATTTATTTATTTAAATCTTCATTCACACTCTCTTTCTTTGTCCCTTGCTTCAGAAAACTAGCCCTGTTAGGGTTGGGAGCTTTTATAATTTCTGAAGTGGTGCTTTTGTGTGAAGCTATAACTCTGACACATGTTGCTTCTCTCCATTGTCCCTCACTGATTACTTTTCAATAGGCTCATTAGCACTGTCTTTGTTATGCTTGCCGCTGAGTAATTGGCTCTTTTATATATTGCAGTTGTGGAGAGTAACTCAAAAGTACATTTCCTGTTTGTCTTTTATTTCATACTTTTTACACCTTCAACCTGAACTGTCATAAAATTAATGGAAATACTGTTTCTTAAATTTAAAAATGTAAAGGAACTCCACTAAAGTTTTAGATTTACTCTTGCTAACCTGTGTATTCTTAATAATTTGCAACTCTAAGACTATAATGACCACTAAACAGAATTCTGAACTCTGCTTGAATGTTACAGAGGCCACAGTAATCACTACACCTCCCTCAACATTGGACGTTACAGTGGGTGAGAGCATTGTTTTGCCCTGTCAGGTGACCCATGACCCTTCACTGGAGCTCAAGTTTACGTGGTTCTTCAACGAGCAGCTGATCCGTTTTGGCAGTCATGGGGGATACTTTGAGAAAGTTGGTAGTGTAAGTATTGACACACTATATGTCACCTGTTGATTAGTATTTGTGTCATTCATTAATGTTACAAGAGACAGTATACCGTTTTACATAGAATTGACCTCTCAAATGTATGATGACAAATAAGAAAAAGTTCAGAGGGGATGGAAAATGCAAATAAAAAAAGAAAGCAGTAATTTTTTAAATTTACTTTGACTTGTATTTCATTGCAGACAGTATGAACCCAAGATATTTCATGTTTTGTCTGGTAACTTCATTTCATTTATTAATATCCATCCATTCATGCATATCAGGCCTACAGCACATTCCAAAAAAGTTGGGACAGGGGCAATTCAGGGTTAGTAATGAGGTAAAACACTTAAATAGTGATGTGTTTCAAAACAGGTGATGTCAGCAGGTGATTGTAATCATGATTTGGTACAAAATCATGCCATGTACACACGTAGCCGGGTATTTTTAAAACCGAACATTCCCCCCCATTTATAAAAATGTTTTATCCACACCACCTCGTCTTTGAAAAAAATCCCTTCCACACATAACCGAACATCTCCGTTTTCAATCACATTCATAAGCATTCCAAACCTGTAGATGGCATTATTTCCCCAAATCCTACCCCCTAATCACATCGCCTGTGCTCTTGGAGCAGTAGTTGGGCTTCTAAAATTAAACAAGTAAATAGCACCTGCACAATAATTAACGCTTTCAAGGCACTACTCCGATCCATTACTCTTTAGCTAGCCGCACACTACGCCGATTTTCAGCGTACCGAGCCAACTGAAGTCGCGAGTCAGGCGTAAAGACTAGTTTTCGATGGTACCGACTCATCTCACAGCCGATTCGAAAAACTAATCGGGAGGCAGACTGATCGGCGAGAGTCGCTAGCAATAGCCAATCATATCTTTCGCATATAACACGTGACATCATTAAACACAATTTCTAGCGCGAGAAATACGTGTTGGTAGCACCTAATGCAGGTATATACTGTAATTCCATAGGCTGAAGCTTTATCCATAGACACAGTGGGCTGGAAAACCACTCTGCTCAAGTTGTGTGGCTGAATTCCAAATGTGCAGAGCAGAGGAGAGACCACTTCGTAGGCGTCCAATGTGCCCGTGAACTTCTCACAAAACGCATCCAAATCTTTGCAGTTTGAACATTCTTGGGCAATGAATACAACGTAAATCCACCTTCTGTCGTGTTGTTGGCGGGTGCAGCAACACATCTACATGGCATGGCGATAAATTAGCTCAAAATGGAGAATCGGAGTTGCAGTCAGCACTGTGTTTAAGTATAGCGGAAATGGCGATGAGACCGATAGACTTCCTGCTGTGACGTTACGGATGTCAAGGTCATTCACTCAGACCGCTACCTATATGAATCACTTTATTCTTAAAAATTACTATATTAGATTTATTGTTAACGCTTAAAACCTGTGCCATTCTTGAGGTCTCAAGGCATTTATAAACGAAAGTGAGGCCATGTCTCTGCGTATATGCTTTAAGCTGAACATCCTTGATCATCGATCCCTCAGACAGCACTGCATCAAGAACCGTCATTCATCTATAGCTGATATAGCCACATAGGCTTGGGATTACTTTGAAAAACCTTTGTTAAGCATGACAATACACAGTTACATCCACAAATACCAGTTAAAACTGTACTGTGCAAGAAGTATTATATTAACTGTGTCCAGAAGCGCCATCAACTTCTCTGTGCTCTGAGGCATCCGGGATGGACCATTACACAGTGGAAATATGTATTGTGGTCAGAAGAATCAGTATTCCAGGTCTTTTTTGGAAGGAATGGGCATTGTGTGATCCGGGCCAAAGACAAAAAGGACCATCCAGACTATTACTAGCAACAAGTCCAAGCCAGGGTTTGTCATGATATGGGGTTGTGTCAGTGCCCTTGGCAGAGGTTACTTTCACTTCTGTGATGGCAGCATTAATGCAGAAAAGTACATTGAGATTTTCGAGCAACATATGCTGTCTTCAGCAAGACAATGTAAAACTGATGCCTGTCCCCAATAGGGAATGTGTGGCAAATTTTGCATACCTTTAGATCTGTTTACAGGAAGAATGGGGCAAAATAACACTTGAAATGCTTCATCACTTGGTGTCTTCAGTCCTTAAACATGATTTAAGTGTTGTGAGAGGGATTGGCACCATTACAAAGTGGTAAATGCTTTACTATCACAGTTTTTTTAATGTGTTGGAAGAACCAAAATTGAAATGTGTTTATTTTGAAAAAAATAATAAAATTCATGAGGTAAAACATCAAATAATGTCAAAAATTATCTACTAATCATTATTTTCAGTTTTAATTTCAATTTCAACAATTTATGGTTGTATAAATACTGAGTTTCTCTTTCATTTCCATGGACAGGTCAGAAGAATAGCTTTAGTGTAACTATTTTTTAGCTACATTATAAGCATTACATCATACTTCTTGACTGAGATTATGTGTTATAATGGATACTATTGTGCGTGGGCTTCTAGAAATTCTCTAAAAGACCACTGCTTGAAGCTTGAGTAGTCATCTGTAACCTGACATACTTGACAAGCTGGTGCAGATCCATTTGCATAATATACTATATACACCTCTGTGAAGTAGGCACCAAATATGATGAGAACATGAATCAAAGTTCTTCAATTGTTTGTGCATTGTTTGTGCATGCAAAACTTTAAAAAATGTGTTCAAACAGTTTTAGAGAAATTAGCCAGTAAATGTTTCAATGACGTGATGTCACCCAGCGCCCCATTAACATTAATAATTTAAGAAATGATTAAGAACATATGTTTATTTTGCATGCACAAATGTGCACAAACAATGCACAAACAAATTAAAATACTTTTATTCACATTCTCATCATATGGGGCGCCTTCTTCACGGAGGTTTAGTTCACCAACTCATGCACGTTGTGTGTGTGTGTGTGTGTGTGTGTGTATGCATGCGTGTGTGTGCGAGAAATGGTACAAGCTGGTGTTTATGATCATGCATATTTTAATTTCTTAAACATGGCAATCATGGTAAGAAACAGAACACAGCAGCTCAGTGCATGAAGAGTAGTACCTATTAATTATAATCAAGGAAAGGTGTGTGCTTTATTTCAGCTGCAGTGTTTTCGTTTCCACCCAGAACTCATGTGCACGCTGAGTAACCTTAGGCTACGTTTACATTAGACCGTATCTGTCTTGTTTTCTTCGCGGATGCACTGTCCGTTTACATTAAACCGCCTGGAAACGCCAGGAAACGGGAATCCGCCAGCGTCCACGTATTCAATCCAGATCGTGTCAGCTCCGGTGCTGTGTAAACATTCAGAATACGCGGATACGCTGTGCTGAGCTCTAGCTGGCGTCTCATTGGACAACGTCACTGTGACATCCACCTTCCTGATTCGCTGGCGTTGGTCATGTGACGCGACTGCTGAAAAACGGCGCGGACTTCCGCCTTGTATCACCTTTCATTAAAGAGTATAAAAGTATGAAAATACTGCAAATACTGATGCAAATACTGCCCATTGTGTAGTTATGATTGTCTTTAGGCTTGCCATCCTTCCACTTGCAAGTGGTAAGTGATATGCGCTGGGATCACACACACAGCGGCTCAGTCCCGAATCACAGCTTGTTCACTTCACTCGCGTGCTCTGTGAGCTGCGCAAGGCCGGAGTGCGCACCCTCCAGAGGGCACTCGCTGTTCAGGGCGGAGTGATTTGGAGTGCAGGATGCCTGCGGAGCCAAGCGTATCCGTGTATTGGTATTGCTGTGTGCACGCAAATCGTGTATTGGTGTTGCTGTGTGCACACTAATCGTTTTAAAAATGTTAATCTGATGATCCACTGATACGGTCTAATGTAAACATGGGCTTAGTGGAGAAAAAATGGCTTATGCAGCTTGTCTGGTTTTAACGCGCTTGAAAATGAACTGCAATAATGTTTGTAAGTTTGCATACTAGAGTTGTTGTTCTCCTGTGTGTGTGTGTGTGTGTGTGTGTGTGTGTTGAGTTTTGTAAGTGCTTGCAGGACAAAGTATTGAAAGTACTGAGCACCCCATTTGCATGAGATTCATTAGTCCCACCCTGGCTTTTGGGTGATCCTTGTCTGACCCATCTTAAGAGGTGGGTCGCAAAGCCGAGTTGGTCAATACGGACTGACCCTTTCGAACACAAGTCAATGTGGGTATAACCCTGGTTAGCCATTCAGTGTGAAAGGGGTATTCGTGAGGTCAGGTACAGAGTGTTCAACACTAGCAGTCCCAGCATTTTTTTGTCTACCTAGAAGACCCACATAGGGGCCATTTGGCCCGACCGCTTTTCCCCAATACACTAATCACTCATTTTGTTATGGTAATGAGGCTGTTAGTGGCAGTGTGTGGGGTGAGGGGGTCACATTTCACACACTTCACACTTCAGTGGTGAAGTCATGTTGGCTACTTCTGTGTGAATGTGAGAATGAGGAATAAAAACACATTCTATTCTAAAATGTGAACATGTGAATGTCCCATGTGACCATAACGACTCATGTGACTGCAACCAGACAATTGTTTGATGGATAAATACCTCAGTGCACATGGACTATCGCTTCAGTTCCCTCAAGAATTTTGTGGTGAAAGAAGCTCCTCTCCAAGGAATGAAGATGCAGAGATTCAACATTCAACAGGCATTGTAAGATTTCATTTCTAAGCTGTAAGGTAACTAACAGCCACATTTCCATAACAAAATGAATGTCTACAGGGAGGACTTGGGGCCAATTGGCCCTCTTGTGGGTTTTCTAGGTAAAAAGGCCAAATGGCCCCTCTCTGGGACTTCTAGTGTCAATGGGGTTGAGGTGAGGGCTCTGTGGAGGTCTCTTGAGTTATTCTGCCCCCACCTTGGTACACCATGTCTTCAGGGACCTTTGTGCACAGGGGCATTGTCATGGTAGAGCATGTTTGGGTGAGACCTCTCAGTTCCAGTTAAGGGAAATTATAAAGCTACAACATACAAAAAAATCCTATACAAATGTGTTAATTCAACTTTGTGGCTACAGTTTGAGGAAAGCCTACACATGGATATGATGGTCAGGTGTCCACATACTTTTGGCCACACAGTGGACTCATAATTCTCACTAAAGAGTTGTTATAAGTACAATAGTTTGAGTATACTTTGTGTAGAATCTTTTGTAACTCTAGACATAAAGAATACAGTATATAGTACCTCTATGAAGTTGGTACCCCATATGGTGAGAACATGAATTCCGATATGCTTATGCATCATTTGTGCATGTTTGTGCATGCCAAAAAGATATGTGCTTCATTATTTCTTAAGTTATTAATATGTTACTGGGGTGTGGGGTGACATGTCATTAAAATATTTACTGGCTGATTTCTCTAAAACTGTTTGAACACATTTTTTAAATTATTATTTTGCGTGCACAAACAAATTAAATACTTTTATTCATGTTCTCATCATGGGCGGCACGGTGGTGTAGTGGTTAGCGCTGTCGCCTCACAGCAAGAAGGTCCTGGGTTCGAGTCCCGGGGCCGGCGAGGGCCTTTCTGTGTGGAGTTTGCATGTTCTCCCCGTGTCCGCATGGGTTTCCTCCGGGTGCTCCGGTTTCCCCCACAGTCCAAAGACATGCAGGTTAGGTTAACTGGTGACTCTAAATTGACCGTAGGTGTGAATGTGAGTGTGAATGGTTGTCTGTGTCTATGTGTCAGCCCTGTGATGACCTGGCGACTTGTCCAGGGTGTACCCCGCCTTTCGCCCGTAGTCAGCTGGGATAGGCTCCAGCTTGCCTGCGACCCTGTAGAAGGATAAAGCAGCTAGAGATAATGAGATGAGATGAGATGTTCTCATCATATGGAGTGCCAACTAAAACCAGTGCAGAGAAAGCCTCGATTACATGAGGCACAGAGGTCATGAAGCCAAGAGGAAAAGAATGTGCGAGAGCCAGACACAGAGTGTGTATAGATAGTTTTCACTGATGTCACGGCATTCCGGGGAACGCCCTCCAGCCGCCATCTTGTGGGGCAAACAAAACGGACCATCACCATTACCGGCTACGTTATCTCGGACGAATTTATGAAGTTATATAGTCAGTTTTCTAAAATAAAGATCAATGTCGGCAAAATCAAGCAAAGAGAAGTATATAGATACATAAGACGACATCTCACGACAACGGTATGCAGCCAAACTGGCCTTGATTGGGGGAATTGACCCCTACGAAGTGGACAAAGATGCATTTTCAAGTGACTATGCAGGGCTGCCAAAGCCTGAAACTGCCAAAGCCTGCTCCAAAGCCTGAAACTGACTTCATCAAACTTTAAAGGCTGTCTGATATATACAACTTTATATATTCACAGCGCGCCTTTTGGCGGATGCCGCCTTTTTCACGGCTGAATCGCGCAGATCTGATTTTTTTTTAGGGGGGGCGTTGGAGTGTCTGATTATAATTTCAAAGTAAATTCTGTATTAAAATTACTAAATAAGCAAATCCGTTACAGTCCATGAAACAGGAAGTATAAGGATGAGAAAAAAAACAGTTTAGATCGGAAAGCTGCGCACATTTGCGCAGTCCTGCACACCACTCGGGCTGCGCAAATGTGCGCAGCTTTCCGATTTAAACTGTTTTTTTCTCATCCTTATACTTCCTGTTTCATGGACTGTAACGGATTTGCTTATTTAGTAATTTTAATACAGAATTTACTTTGAAATTATAATCAGACACTCCAACGCCCCCCCTAAAAAAAAAATCGGATCTGCGCGATTCAGGCGGCATCCGCCAAAAGGCGCGCTGTTTGCATCCCAAACACAAATTAAATCATACAGAATAGACCTAAAATGTTTTTCAAAAATGACCCTTGCGTGAGTGAAGTGACAAGTTTCAAATAGAAACGTGACAAACGAGCGATATTAAGTGTACATTACAATATAAATGTACACTCAGCGGTTCCAGTTAGGCATTCTCCAGAGAGTGTTCACATGATGTTTTGGTTTCCAAAAACAAGCTTAAACACAATTGATTGTTTATTTAAACAACTTACCACTTATAAAATGATTGGAGCAGACTTTGCTGTGTTTGGAAGGCTGATAATCCTTGCGGTTGATTCTCGCAAGCCATAGATTTCTCCTTTGTATGCTGAGCTTCTTTGTTTGCTCGCCTTCGTGCTCCCATACAGTGGGAATTCCATAAAAGCTCCGCTTGACTTCATCATTTGACCTATTACGACAGCTGTGAATACAACAGGTGTGCACCATTGCTAGCTTTAAATAGCCTGCTTGGGTTCTTTTGAAGACTTTGTACTCGCGCGTTACAATGTGTGCTCAGTGACCCGTACGGTAAGCTTGACCCGCAAGATGGCCGCCACTAGGGAATCCCCGACTCTGTGACGTCATGTGAAAACTATCTATATGTGAGATATCCGCCCATTTCCAGCCTTTGACTTAATTGTTGTGCATTTCTTCCAGGTTGTGACCCAGGTCCTATCTGAATTGTCATGACCAGGGATTAGCCCAGGATGACTCACTTGATTTGAATTTTGGCCAAATAACCCAGGTCCAACCCTGGTCTTTGGTACGAAAGAGGCAATGCTCTTGTAGCCGAATGGGCAAATCTCTACAACCACACTCCAAAATCTAGTGGAAAGCCTTCCCAGAAGAGTGGAAGATATTATGATAGGAAAGGGGAGATTAAAAATAGAATCACATATGCGTGTGCACAATTTTCATCGTGTAGCGTATCTGATGCTTTATACATAATTGTGATAATAAAGTGTGACTTCATCCGGTTGCAGAGAGGTTATTAAATGAATTATCATTTTGGAGAATAAGTAGCTTTATTCTCCAAGGTTGGAGTTACTATGTAAGTAACAGAAGCTTCACCCACGTCTTGAATGGAAAATAGTGAAGTTGTAAATGTGCTATGCAACTGAAGACTGTACTAAAGTATTTTTATTAGTGCATGGCAGTCACATCAGCACACCCAAGTACCTCACTTGTCAACCAGCAGACTCAGTCCTCAGAGTTCCAGCGTTTATCAGCGTATCAATGTTCATAATTAGATTGACATGAAGGTCATTACTTATGAGCCTATTTATACACCACTGGCTAAGACGAATCATTCTAATTGTTTCTTTGTACTTATCTGTGTGCCTGTTATGACCAATGGACTGCTACATTATATTATTCAAGGAACACAGAAAGATTACATTTGGGCTGTGTATTACTTTAATCTCTGTTTGTCTCCCTATAAAATTTATGCAAATGGTTGCACCACGTTGTCAAGTATACCATGTTACAGATGACTACTCAAGCTTCAAGTAGTGGACTTCAGTCAGAGTAGACTTTTAGAAGCCCTTGCACAAAAGCTATATGTAATTTGTACTGCCGTTGAGAAGCTGAATACATTTTGCCAAGGTGAACTGCTCCGAGCGAACACAGTGGATTATCCAAAAAAAAAAAAGAAGCCCTTCATAGCACTTCCCAATATGGGTCTTGAATGGGGGCATTGTCATTCATTTCACATCTTAGTCATCTGATTAGGAGTTTTCTCTCCTAAGTTTTCATAGTATTCCTTCTAAGTAGAAGAGTTCTTGCTCGGACAATGGATACTCCTTACTCAACTCTTACGTGCAGTTTGGAAAAAGGTATTGTTGCTAATAATTTAACCCCACGTAAGTTTTGGAGGGTAATGCAATGGAATGGTCTCACATCAAAGACCACTTCCCACAAGCTCGTCAGTGAGCAGAACCTACATAGATGTCTGTCAAATGTGAACATATGCAATGATGTAATAAATAAATAAATAAATAAATAAATAAATGTCCATGTAAAAGGGACAACCACATTTTGTTTTTCTGTAAAGGTGAGGATCATGAGTGGCATTTGCCTGAAACTTGTCTTTTTTTCTGGACCACATCTGTTTTTGTAATACTTTGAATATGATTTAGTGCTTTATAACCTCACACATCTTCTGCCAACAAAACCTCCAGCTACTCCACATTGTTAGGGGGTTGCCTTGGTCCTTGCTCAACAACTTAGCTTGACACACAGCACTGTAGATTCATACTGTACATCTTTGAAATTTTGTAGGTATGCAAATTGGTTCCTCGGTGAGATATGCTTACCCTACTGTGGAGGTATATTTACACAATATCTATTTGAAAGTTAATGTGAATTCTTTTTTTCTTGTCACACCAAGGTTAATTAAACCAGAACAAAACAAAAAAGGCATTTGTTGGTTACATTAGTGTTCTTCCTCCTGAGTCAATACTTGTTAGAACCACCTTTGGCTGCAATTACAACCGGACATCTCCTAAAAAATTGCACAAGCCAGGATATGCAAGGGGGCTGTATAAATTTTAACCCTTGCTTGTACTGTATACCCGTATTTGCTAAGCCTTTTTCATACTTTGCCAAAATATAACAGACAGTGGTGCTTGAAAGTTTATGAACCCTTTAGAATTTTCTATTCTGCATAAATATGACCTAAAACATCATCAGATTTTTGCACAAGTCCTAAAAGTAAATAAAGAGAACCCAGTTAAACAAATGAGAAAAAATATTAAACTTGATCATTTATTTATTGAGGAAAATTATCCAATATTACATATCTGTGAGTGGCAAAAGTATGTGAACCTTTGCTTTCAGTATCTGGTGTGACCCCCTTGTGCAGCAATAACTGCAACTAAACATTTCCGGTAACTGTTGATCAGTCCTGCACACCAGCTTGGAGGAATTTTAGCCCATTCCGCCGTACAGAACAGCTTCAACTCTGGGATGTTGGTGGGTTTCCTCACATGAACTGCTTGCTTTAGGTCCTTCCACAACATTTCTATTGGATTAAGGTCAGGACTTTGACTTGGCCATTCCAAAACATTAACTTTATTCTTCTTTAATCATTCTTTGGTAGAACGACTTGTGTGCTTATGGTCGTTGTCTTGCTGCATGACCCACCTTCTCTTGAGATTCAGTTCATGGACAGATGTCCTGACATTTTCCTTTAGAAATCGCTGGTATAATTCAGAATTCATTGTTCCATCAATGATAACAAGCCGTCCTGACCCAGGTGCAGCAAAACCGGCCCAAACCATGATACTACCACCACCATGTTTCACAGATGGGATAAGGTTCTTCTGCTGGAATGCAGTGTTTTCCTTTCTCCCAACATAACGCTTTTCATTTAAACCAAAAAGTTCTGTTTTGGTCTTATCCGTCCACAAAACATTTTTCTAATAGCCTTCTCGCTTGTCCATGTGATCTTTAGCAAACTGCAGATGAGCAGCAATATTCTTTTTGGAGAGCAGTGGCTTTCTCCTTGCAACCCTGCCATGCACACCATTGTTGTTCAGTGTTTTCCTGATGGTGGACTTTTGAACATTAACATTAGCCAATGTGAGAGTGGCCTTCAGTTGCTTAGAAGTTACTGTGGGGTCCTTTGTGACCTCGCCAACTATTTCATGCCTTGCTCTTGGAGTGATCTTTGTTGGTCGACCACTTCTGGGGAGGGTAACGATGGTCTTGAATTTCCTCCATTTGTACACAATCTGACTGTGGATTGGTGGAGTCCAAACTCTTTAGAGATGGTTGTGTAACCTTTTCCAGCCTGATGAGCATCAACAATGCTTTTTCTGAGGTCCTCAGAAAACGCCTTTGTTCGCGCCATGATACACCTCCACAAACATGTGTTGTGAAGATCAGACTTTGATAGATCCCTGTTCTTTAAATAAAACAGGGTGCCCACTCACACCTGATTGTCATCCCATTGATTGAAAACACCTGACTCTAATTTCACCTTCAAATTAACTGCTAATCCTAGAGGTTCACATACTTTTGCCACTCACAGATATGTAATATTGGATCATTTTCCTCAATAAATAAATGACCAAGTGTAATATTTTTTGTCTCATTTGTTTAACTGGGTTCTCTTTATCTACTTTTAGGACTTGTGTGAAAATCTGATGATGTTTCAGGTCATATTTATGCAGAAATATAGAAAATTCTAAAGGGTTCACAAACTTTCAAGCACCACTGCACGTAAAGCCAAAGTATCCAAAGTACCTCTCTCCCACTGTTTCCACAGTGCCTCCACTCATGCAAACACTGAACAGTAAAGATATAAAAAAAGCTCTTGAACCTAAGTACTGACACACATCCAGTTTTTTGTTTTGGGTTTTTTTTGTTTGTTTGTTTTTTTGCACTACAGATAGGTTCTTCTTTGTGGAAATGGCAAATGGAAGCTTATACTGCTGCAGTGGATATAGATGTTTAAATCCTGTGCTGGTAAAACATTGTTACCATTGGAGGGTATAAGAGGAATAGAAGGTCATAAAATGAAAGAAAAAAATGAAAGTCCTCAAATGGGATGCTGTCATATAAAAGGCTTTTCCTGCATTAAAGAAGTTATTTACTACTGCTGGCAGCCTAACTTCATCAATAAGAATTTTTACTCACAAAAGTAGAACAAAGAAGAATTATGATGTTGGAAAGTGAGAGCTTCTAGCAGCTATTGAGGATTGGTAATAGTGGAGTGAGCAGAAAACTCTTACCTTATTTCAGAGAAATCTTGGTGCTTAAGGCCAAACAAAACTAAAAAATGAATGCTGTTTGCTGATCACAGCAAGTGCCTTGATGTGCCCCCCACACATTTAAATAAAAAAAATTTAGAACAACAATTTATCCATTTTAAAAGTTATGATATTGCTAAAAATAGGCTTACCTGGACACAGCCAAATTGCATTGAAACCAGATGTCAGTAATAGCGCAGAAAGCGCAAGTTCAGAGTGGCCTCCAAGCATGGCTGCACTGGACTACAACACCCACACGCCACAGTGCCCTGCCTCCCCGGAATACTGACACACCTGTTTCCTGATCACCTACACTCCTATATAAGACTCAAACAAACAAATGGACAATGTGAAGTATCGCTCAGCATTCTGACCTGACTTTACTAAACTTTTCCTCTTGTTGACAGTTTTCTGTGACTCTGACCTTATTGCTCCGTTGTTCCCGACCTTGATCTCATTTAGTCTCCATTACTCTGTTTACACATCAACCAACCTTAGCCTGCCCCTGACTATGCTACATGGATTGTGTCTTGAATTTGGTTTCCAGTTTGTGACACACCTGCTCTCCCCTGCGTCTGCATCCAGTAAGTGCCTGCACCCTTACAGACTACTTCACCACCAAACTGCTTTAAACACACAGGGACATCTGTCAGGAGAACATCAGCAAATGTTAAGTGAACTTAATACCTGTATGTCACAACAAACGGTTGTTGTTTCGCAGGCCCTCCTGACACATCCTGTGTCATCAACCCGTGCTGCTTGAATGGTTCCTCGGCCAGAAAGGGTCTCTGGGGAAGTATAAGAATGTAAAGATTTTCTCCTTCAATGTTCCTTGTACTTCTCAACACTCTCAGGCATCACAGAGGATCAGAAGTTCACTCAGTTCATAACCCTTCTTATGGGTAAAACCATGGAGTGGGCTAGTGCCATATGGGAGGATGATGGTGAACACACAACATCATACAACCATTTTGTTAAACTATTCAAGAGACTGTTCGATCATCAACCTGAGGGAGTCAAAGTGGGCAAGCAATTGCTCACAATCAGGCAAGGAGAGAGAAGAGTGGCCAAATTTGCCTTAGATTTCTGCATGCTAGTGGCAGGAAGTGGATGGAATGAACCAGCACTCAAGGCCACATTTTGCCAGGGTTTGAACCCCGATGTTCTCTCTGAGCTTGCATGCCGAGACAAACAATTGTTACTGGTCTCACTACCCATCACACAAGAACTCATACCTATGGAAGTGTCCAATGCCCAAAGGCCCCAGTCAGAGAGAGAAAGAAGGAAGGAGGGGCTTTGTTTCTATTGTGGTGAGCAAGGTCATCTCATAGCTCAATGCCCAGTCCATCTGGCTAAGAGAGTAGGTCCCTCCAAGCAAACCTCCAGCCCAGTGAGTCCTGGAATATGTTCTGTACAACCTACTTTAAAAATTCAGATATTACTGAAACTTCCAGACTCGACATATGTTCTTTCTGCCCTCATAAACTCCAGGGCTGAGGGCAAGTTCATCAGCCACAAAGTCATCCAGGACTGCAGCCTGCCTACTGAAAGACTTCTACACCCAGTAAGCTTGAAAGCCATTGATGGTGGGCCCATTGGCAAGGGGCTCGTCACCAACCACACCATCCCAATCACCATTCAGGTGGGAGCCCTACACATGGAACACATTTTCCTATTTGTCACAAACACTGCTCGCTAAGCAATAATATTAGGCTTCCCCTTGGCTGCAACACCATGACCCACTTATCTCCTGGCAGCATTGCAAAATTCTCCAGTGGTCTCCCACATGCTTTCACGAATGTCTACAGCTTCTGTTAATCACTTTAGCTTCTGCTTCCATAGAAAGTCCCACGGCGGGAGGCATTGAGCATGTACCTGCCTGTTATCACCCACTCAAGGAAGTGTTTAACAAAGGCAAAGCCAGCGGCCTTCCCCCCACACTGTCCCTATGACTGCACCATTGACCACCTGCGCACAACCCCTCCACGCAACAGAATCTATCCACTGTCCATTGCGGAACAAAGGCCCATGGAAGAATATGTTTAGGAGGCTCTGAAACAAGGGTATACCGTCAGTACTAGAACAACTTAGAACTTACCAACTCCTCCGAAACAAGTATTGGTGGAGAACATGGTAACAGAAGTCAACCAATTTGTTTCCTCATGTTCAGCTTGGACTCAAGTGAAGGTACCCAGACACCCCACCCCCCACGGACAAGATTTGCCCCCTACCCGTACCACAATGACCTTGGTCACATTGAGCTATAGACTTTATCATAAATCTCCCAAAGTCACAGAACAACACTCTTATTATGGTGGTCATAGATTGATTTTCCAAGGCACTGAAATCATTCCCCTGCCTAGACTGCCCACAGCACTCGAAACCACCAAACTCCTTTTCCTTCGTCTTCAGGTACTATGGCATTCCAGAGAATAGAATAGAATAGAATAGAATGCCTTTATTGTCACTATACACATGTACAATGAGATTAAAGTTATATAGTGAGCTCTGTTGTTCCCAACCTTGATCTCATTTAGTCTCCATTACTCTATTTGCACATCAACCGACTTTAGCTTGTCCCTGACTACACTACATGGCTTACATCTTGGATTTGGTTTTCAGTTTGTGACGCACCTGCTCTCCCCTACATCTGCATCCAGTAAGCACCTGCACCCTGATACCGGATATCCGCTTGTGATGTAACTGGCACACTAGTACATTTAATAAAAACAAACAAAAGCATGTCACATAAAAATACAAGGAAAAATAAAAATTTTTGAAAAAAAAAAAGCACTGAGTAGCCGGCAATGGAGTTTATAGGCAGCAAAAGGCTCCCAAAGGCTGGGTATGGGTCTGCTCACAGTTTTTTTTTTTTTTTTTTTTTGTGTGTGTGTGTGTGTGTGTGTGTGTGTTTTCATTACTTCAGTGATTGGTCTTTATTTCATTACTTCAGTGATTGGTCTTTATTTTTACACCAAAATGCTTGACACTCGGGCATCTTCAAAGTTGTTTTCAGCAATTTAGAAGCGATGTATTCACTACATCTCAGCCTCGGTAAGTCATGTGGCATGTAAGTGACATCACAGTCTCGGATTCTCTGGCGTAATTTGTACTTAGCATGTGATATTTCAACCTTGCAGAGATGGCAGCTCCCAGGGACATTGTTTTTCTTTTAAAATAAAATCTGCACACAGTGTACAGATACAAATATGAACAAGTGAACACTCCAACATTTCTTGTATGGATATTATCTGTCAGTATAATGGAGTTTATTTTTGGGGTTTTGTTTGGCTTTAAATCCCAGGTAGCATTGCTGCCTTATACCTTCAGGGTCTACTGTTCCACCCTGGCAGGGACTTCTAACTAAACTTTTATCAATAATGTCCTGGAGCTGAGGCAAATCATTGGATATGGAGGGCAGCTTGGTTAAATCCTTGCTAGCCTGCAAGTCTAAGTTTATGTGTGGGGAAGGTTTATGCACTACCTGGTTAACTGTGAGGGGTATAGTCGATAGGAATACTCGTGTTATCATGTTGAGGGTTTTCACCAAGAGCATCCAGACTATTTTTCCCCTTTCTCTGGATCTTTGGATATCCCTGGAAATGTTTTCTACATGGTGATTCTTAACCCTTTGATGCAAAACATATGCACACCCCTTCTAATGCACAAAATGGGTCAAAAATGACCCGCATTCATTTTCCAGGTTATTTCATGCTGACTGAGTTTTTCTTTGCTCTATCTTTTGAAATCAATTTATTTTATGATTTAATATTCCAAGTATTCTTTAAATATCTTGTTTTTAATTACCACAAATCATTAATTTATTTTTTTTTCTTTCCTACTTTATGAACAAAAATACTTTTTTATATTACTACACATGGGTCATCCAAGTGTGATTTAAAATTAAATGTCTTAATACTATAATAATTTGTTTCAAGTAATTACTTTAGCAGTGAATGGGGCCAGTTATTTATTTATTAACTATGTAGTTAGCTAAGCCAACTACAATAAAATTAGCTAACTAAAGTAGAATATGTCAACAGCTAGGTAGCTAATAGTAATTACTTGTAACTTTCTGACAAGTAATCTACTCACTCTCAAGGTAACCTAAACATAATCAATTTTTTTCTAAGATAATGTTAGAACAATTGAAAAACATTACTTACATGTATTAGATGGGCAAAGGGTGCTGTGCTGAGCTGTGAGATGTCTGACACAAGCACAATTCACAGGTCCTACCAAACACTGGAGTAAATGCATGCGGGTCGTTTCTGACCCATGTGTGTAAACTTGATGTAGAATTACAAAAGCTGTGCTTGTTCATAACTTAAGAAAGGAAAAATAAAAATGATAATTTGTGCTAAACAAAAACAAGATATCTCATCTCATTATCTCTAGCTGCTTTATCCTGTTCTACAGGGTCGCAGGCAAGCTGGAGCCTATCCCAGCTGACTACGGGCGAAAGGTGGGGTACACCCTGGACAAGTCGCCAGGTCATCACAGGGCTGACACATAGACACAGACAACCATTCACACTCACATCGACAGTCAATTTAGAGTCACCAGTTAACCTAACCTGCATGTCTTTGGACTGTGGGGGAAACCGGAGCACCCGGAGGAAACCCACGCGGACACGGGGAGAACATGCAAACTCCGCACAGAAAGGCCCTCGCCGGCCACGGGGCTCGAACCCGGACCTTCTTGCTGTGAGGCAACAGCGCTAACCACTACACCACCGTGCCGCCCAAAAACAAGATATTTACTGGATATTTGGAAAAGTAAATGACAAAATGAATTTATTTCAAAAGTATATTATAGAAACACTCAGCCATACATGAAATAACCTGGAAAATGAATGCAGGTCGTTTTTGACCCATGTTGTGCATTAGAAGGGTAGTGATACAAAAAGGGTTTTTATTCAAAAAGTAAGAAAGGAAAAAATAAAATAAGGATGTATGATTATCAAAAACAAGTTAATTGAGGAATACCTTGAATACTGAATGATGGAATTAATTTATTGCAAAGATATAGAAGATAAAAACTCAGACGGGTCACTTTTGACCCATGTTTTGCATCAAAGTTAACAACAATAGAACATGACATTAGACAGTTCTTTTTGGGTGGAATTCTGTACACTGTTGCCTTGTACTGTTGACCTTCCTGCACATAATAAACCACATTCACATCTGCCATGATACAGTGACCTTAACGAGTGCAACATTTCATTCTGTAATGTATCGGACATACTATTATTGAACATTTTAGGTAAACTGAATTGAAGAAGCACATTGTTCACTTTTGGTAACATCAGATGCAATTTTGAACAGTAACAAAATAATAGCCAAAACACATTAAGGCAACTCTCAAGGAAGCTATTATCAGAGATGTTCCTCATTATGCCCAGACACTGTCCAGCTCAAATGTGTTAATAAAGAGTATGATTAAGCCACATCATTTAATTCATATTTCATTAAATTTTCATAAATCCATTTTCTTTGTGTGCCCAGCTTTGCCTTGTGTGATTCATCATTGTGAAGGCTCAAGCAGATTATGGCATGGATACCAATGACATGACAACTATAATAGCCATTTAAAGAACATTTGGAGAACGAACACCACTTTATACTCACCATTCATTTTATTAGGAATACCTCATTCTTGCAATTATTCAATCAGCCAATCAAGTTGCAGCAGCACAATGCTTAAAATCATGCAGATACACGTCAAGAGCTTCAGTTAATGTTCATATCAAACATTAGAATGAAGAAAATGTGATCTCTGTGACTAACAGAAGTATGGTTGTTGGTGCCAGATGGTTTGAGTATTTCAGAAACTACTGATCTCCTGGGATTTTCACACACAACAGTCTTTAGAGTTTACACAGAATGATGTGTGTGTGTTGGGGGGGGCAACATCCAGTGAGTGAAGGGTCTGCAGGCTAAAACGCCTCATTAATGAGAAAGATCAGCGGAACATAGCCAGGTTGGTTCAAGCTGCTAGGAAGGATGTTGTAACTCAAATAACCATGCTTTACAACCAGGGTGAGCATTCCCCCCCCCATTCTGATATTTGATGTGAACATTAACTGAAGCTCTTGACCTACTGTATATCTGATTTTATCCACCATACTGCTGCCACATGATTTGCTGATTGTATAACTGCATAAAAGAAAAGGTGTACAGGTGTTAAAGTGACCAGTGAGTGTATATTAATGACAATCATTGTCTTTTTAAATACAAATAAAGCCATGAAAGTAATGAGGTTCAAAATTAGATAAAATAAAAAAATATTTATTGCAGGTCTCAATAATTAATCCATCCATTATCCATAACCACTTATCCTGTGGAGGGTTGCGGGCAAGCTAGAGCCTGTCCCAGCTGACTATGGGCGAGAGGCAGGGTACACCCTGGACAAGTCGCCAGGTCATCACAGGGCTGACACATAGAGACTAGCAACCATTCACACCTACTGTGCAGTCAATTTAGAGCCAGCAATTAGCCTAACCTGCATGTCTTTAGACTGTGGCGGAAACCAGAGCACCCAGCAGAAACCCACACAGACACGGGGAGAATATGCATACTCCACACAAAAAGGCCCTCATCAGTCCCTGGGCTCAAACCCAGAACCTTCTTGCTGTGAAGCGACAGTGCTAATCACTACACCACTATGCTGCCCGTCTCAATAATTCAGGTCATTTCAAATGTCTAATAGTAGTAAGCCAATGCAAACCTTTTTTTGTTATAATTTGCAGGGGGAAAAAAGACTAATTCAAGCAGTTCTAATGGTTAAGTTCTAATAAAGTCCCCAGATGAGAGATAAAACATCTTGAAGCTTGTAACAGTCCCGTTGCCTTTAATTCCTATCCATCCATAACCTGCATACCTTTGGACTGTGGGGGGGAAACCGGAGCACCCAGAGGGAAACCCATGCAGACACGGGGAGAACATGCAAACTCCACACCGAAAGGCCCTCATCAGCCCCTGGGCTCAAGCCCAGGACCTTTTTGCTGTGAGGCAACAGTACTAACCACTACACCACCATGCCGCCACCCTTAATGTCGACACAAATTTAATTTAAATTCTTTGTTTCTGTGGTACCAAGTGCTGCATGTACAAGACCTATTAAATTTGTGCCAAAGCAGTGTTACTTGGTGTAAACAGAATATCTTTTGTTTTTCTCTGAGATTAAATTCATGCAGAGAGAAAAGTGACCAGTGTTCCCTAATTGATCTTACTGTCTGTCCTCAGCATTCTTCCGGAGACATCATGATTCGGAATATTCAGATGAAGCATGCAGGGAAGTACACATGTGCAGTGCAGACCAAGGTGGACAGCAGCTCTATTGCCACAGACCTAATTGTCAGAGGTGCTATTCAAACCTATGCTGTATTAGTATACCATGGAGGACCAGTTGTGCTCCTGCAGAGGGTTTTAGACATGAAGATTAGATAATGAAGATATTAGATTAGGGCTGGAACACTCCTCTTCAGGGCAGTGTTTGTATACAATTTTTAACACTTATTTGTCAAATTTCCATTGTTGCCTTAAGATGCATATAGTAAATATAATAGTCCATGTAGATACATTTAATAAATATAAAGCCTTTTAATTAATATTTAGTGGTAATTTTAAAGAAATACCCTTTGTTTTCTATTTTTCTTAAATCAACTTTTTTTGTATTAGCTGGCTCATAATTACTAATAAAAACTGATGACACAATGTTGCTGAAGTAAATAAAAGCATTTCCACATATCCTATGAATATTTACACACTGCTTGCACATGAAACAACAGTGCAACACATACTCAGGCTAACAAGAAAAAGAAGCTATAGCTAATTTGTGTAATTAAATCCAAGACATCTCGAAATATTTAGGGACATTTTGCTAGTTATATTCCTGTGCTTTAGGTTGTTGTTGATAATAAAGCCATAACACAGCATTACAGTGTGGGCATGAGTGTGTATATGTGTCGTTTTTTTTTAGGTCCCCCTGGCCCTCCTACCAGCATCCATGTGGAAGAGCTCACAGATTCCACAGCCACTCTGTCTTGGAAGCCTGGTCCTGATAATCACAGTCCAGTTAATGCTTACACTATCCAGGCTAGAACCCCATTCTCACTGGGATGGCAAGCTGTCACCACAGGTAGGACCCCTAATCAGACTGCATCTGATCAAATCAGCACACTTTCTTCCCTTCTCTGAGTCCCCTACAATCAAGTAAGAATGCTATTTGTTATTTGCTCCCTGCCAAATGGTACATGATTATGAAGTACAGGATCTCAATGTACATGATGTTTTTTAGATTTATTTTAAGCTCAGTGTTTTGCATTATGGCCAGAGTTTTATCATATATGTTTAGGCATTAACTATTGTGGTAATGCTCATAGTTGAGGATTCATTGAGGTAGTATCAGCAAGTTTGGCGAATAGCATAGATATCCAAGACTGTATTTAGTGTTCTTTATGTTTCTTACTTTTTTTCTTTAAATGATCCAGACCATACATTATTGTTTCACTGATTCAGGCTCCACATAGAAGTGCACGAAATAGAGTATGATGTAATGGCTATAAAGTACCATTGTATAGTAATCAAATATACCATACACTGAGAGGCTCCAGTTGAAATTATGGATTCTCACTATTTTCTCATAGAAAGTAGGACTATGCCAGTCACCGAAGAGAATCCATAATTACCAGTGTCTCTCAGTGCATGGTATATTTGATTTATATCCCTCATCAAAAAATTCCAAACTAAAAGTGTTCACTACAAAGAATTAGAAATAAATCTGAAAATAAAATTAAATGACTAACTCACCGTCTTTCTCCCTCTCTGCTATGCAAGCATCAAAATATCCAAATTGAAAAAGACTATCCAAAGTTCCAAACTGTATATGAGCACAAAAATCTATACTTTGTTTTGTTTTTTTTTCACTAGGCATGATCATGATACGTAGAGCTACACACACACACAAATGCTCGCAGAGCCACAGCTGCGACTCGAGTCAGCCATACAGCTTGATTGTGATGTCAGTTCATGGTATATCCAGGATATACCATGACTGACTCACACCATATTCAAATTTTTTATGACATCATTAGATACATTGCTTAATCAATAGTGGAACTATTTTATGTCACGTGATTCATCCTTGGCCAATCCCTGCATGGGAATTTTTTTGATGAAGGATATAATGTCGTATATACTGTCGTAAGCCATTTAGGATTAAGCCTGTCTGTGATTAATTTGTCAAAAACATCTCATCTCATCTCATTATCTCTAGCCGCTTTATCCTGTTCTACAGGGTCGCAGGCAAGCTGGAGCCTATCCCAGCTGACTACGGGCGAAAGGCGGGGTACATCCTGGACAAGTCGCCAGGTCATCACAGGGCTTGTCAAAAACATAGTCATTGCTAAAGTGTGAACTGTTTCAACCAACTGTTCTCTGTGACAGCTTCATCTGTTGAGAGTACACTATCAGAGCCAACAGATTATTCCTTTCAACATCGATTGATTTGATTTCAACGAGTCTTATTCGCCCAGATTATTATAGGTTTTGTTACCTATAGTTTATGTGAACATTCTATGAGCAATAACATAAAATAATTACAGTCTGTATAGCCTTGAAAAAAAGACAAGGGGGACCACGACCCTGACTATGACCAAGATGGAAGAAAGGAAGGAATGAATGAGGCAAAGCTGATAAAAAGCTACATTTTGGATGCTTGAACATTTAAAATCAACATTAAGCATTCATATTATTTATATTACTTTTGACATGCAGCTTTGTTACTAGTAACTGATCTAGAGATTTGTGAACGGAGCTGTCCCTACTCCACACATACCTTGTATATTCACACTTATCAAACTCAAGTAAACAATGATTAGTTTTGTTTGTAGACTTTAATAAAAGTCTGTGTGTAGGCTATAATAAAAGTTGTAATTCACTGAGTATCACTCAAGACTGTTTCTTCTCTCAATGCATGTGTATTTTATTTCCAGTGCCAGAAGAAGTGGGGGGTCGCCGTCTGACAGCTACAGTAATTGAGCTCAGCCCTTGGGTAGAGTATGAATTTCGAGTGGTGGCAATCAATGCACTGGGTACAGGTGAGCCCAGCAAACCCTCCAAGCAAGTCAGGACCAAGGAAACGCGTAAGTGATTTAAAACACACACTCACTAGCTTTGTGTAAATATCCCACTTATAGTGCTTCTATGCACCTGTTGTTTTTGGTCTGTTTGATTTTCCTGACTTTTTTTCGGTCACTTTTTACCAACTAACAAAAATAAGAGACGTAAATATATTGTATGTTGATAATGCATTTATTATGTAATATATAAGAGCAATGTTGGAGGACTTCTGTTCATTCAGCCAGTTTCTGTATCTTCAGTGGACTGAGACTATAGAGTGTGCTTTTTAAAGGGCCCTCTGTATCACCAATGAAGCAACCATCTTTCTCATTCCTTATCAGAAGATGGGTGGATTCCATTACCCCATTCCCACTCACAATGAAACCCATAAATTTTCCATTATTATACATTAATGGTGTTCCTCTGGGAATGGAAGCAAAACAGTAAAGCCACAATGTTAATCTTGCCCCCGTCGACCAAGTAACATTTGGTGAATTTTTTTTTTTGTTATGGCTCCAGTGAGAACTGGAACCATCAAAGTTACGTGTTATGACCAGTTATAATGTTGCTAGCGGTAACGGAAATGATGGTGCAGTGATATTGTGATGAAGCTACTCATACTGCCTCAGTGTAAAGCAACTGGCACCAAATTCAAAAACAACAAGCAAGCAGCAGTAGATGCAGTGGGAGCGCCGTATCTGTGGGGCTACATTCCAGAATCTAATATGGTTAACCAAAACTGCGGAAGGGAGTAAACCTGATATAAAGCTTGTTTTTCATGTACATACATACCCATGATAAAGTTTCATTTATAAACTACACACAATAAGAAATCAACAACAGTAACTAATAATTAAAAAATACACTGTAATAAAATTTATGTGAATGTGGTATCTCTCTCGCTCTCTCTCTCAGGATTCTGACACTTATATTTAATATTTTTATCATGGTTGAGGCACAGTGATGGATGTAAGTATGGAAACCTTTCATTTACAGAGGACAGTCAAAGCATCACAAAACACCAGGCATGAAAACACGATAGTTGTAGTGAGGAAAAAAATGTGTATCGGCATGGAAAATAAAAACAAATGTAAGACAAACTAACAGAAGCCAGTGAGCAATAAGTGGAAAAAACTGAAAGCAGGTGTGCATGGTTAAAGTCAAACAACCCCCCCCAAAAAAACACCATTTGCCGATCACAGTAAATGCCCTGATGTGCCTCCCCACACATTTAAATTAAAAATAAAACTTTATAGTAACAATTTATCCATTTTAAAAGTTGTGATATTGTTAAAAATAGGCTGACCTGGGTGCAGCCATTTGCAATGAAACCAGATATCCACTTGTGATGTAACCAGCACACTCGTACACCGTTTCCCTTAGTAGCACAGAGCCATCAAACTTCTAATTCTAAAAAAAATCCCCAGGCACTGTAGCACACTGCTCTCGTGTGTGTGTGTGTGTGTGTGTGCGCGCGCATGCATGTGTTCACTGCTTCAGATGGGTTACAGTGGTGCTTGAAAGTTTGTGAACCTTTTAGAATTTTCTATATTCCTGCATAAATATGACCTAAAACATATTATACTTGGTCATTTATTTATTGAAGAAAATGATCCAATATTACATATCTGTGAGTGGCAAAAGTATGTGAACCTTTGCTTTCAGTATCTGGTGTGACCCCCGTGTGCAGCAATAATTGCAACTAAATGTTTCCGGTAACTGTTGATCAGTCCTGCACACCGGCATGGAGGAATTTTAGCCCATTCCTGCATACAGAACAGCTTCAACTCTGGGATGTTGGTGGGTTTCCTCACATGACCTGCTCGCTTCAGGTCCTTCCACAACATTTCGATTGGATTAAGGTCAGGACTTTGACTTGGCCATTCCAAAACATTTACTTTATTCGTCTTTAACCATTCTTTGGTAGAACGACTTGTGTACTTAGGGTTGTTGTCTTGCTGCATGGCCCACCTTCTCTTGATTCAGTTTATAGACAGATGTTCTGACATTTTCCTTTAGAATTTTCTGGTATAATTCAGAATTCATTGTTCCATCAATGATGGCAAGCCATCCTGGCCCAGATGTAGCATAAACAGGCCCAAACCATGATACTACCACCGCCATGTTTCACAGATGGGTTCTTATGCTGGAATGCAGTGTTTTCCTTTTTCCAAACATAACACTTCTCATTTAAACCAGAAAGTTCTATTTTGGTCTCATCTGTCCACAAAACACATTTTTCCAATAGCCTTCTGGCTTGTCCACGTGATCTTTAGCAAACTGCAGACGTGCAGCAATGTTCTTTTTAGAGAGCAGTGGCTTTCTCCTTGCAACCCTGCCATTCACACCATTATTGTTCAGTGTTCTCCTGATGGTGGACTCATGAACATTAACATTAGCCAATGTGAGAGAGGCCTTCAGTTGCTTAGAAGTTACCCTGGGGTCCTTTGCGACCTCACCGACTATTACACGCCTTGCTCTTGGAATGATCTTTGTTGGTCGACCACTCCTGGGGAGGGTAACAATGGTCCTGAATTTCCTCCATTTGTACACAACAGGCCTGGAATTTCGTCATTTTAGGGGCAAGGCCACTTGGCCTTTTGTGCTGTCAATTTTTTGAGGGCACGAAGGCCAAAAGCCAGGACACCAAGGCCATAAAATAAAACAATGATTTTAAGTTCACGTCTATAATGAATTTAATTTAAGGACTAATGACTGTTCTGAGGAAGATTGGAGTCTCAGTCAAAACTATCAAGCAGGTAAAGAAACATCTACACTATTATGTCTGAAGATAAGAAAATATTGAACACATCTAAACTTATCAATTAATCACTCTCACTTCAAAAATTGTAAAACTTATTAAACCTATATCCTCCCATAATTTTTGTTCAATTGACATCGAATGTGCAAAAGCATCTTCAGACTGTACTACTACACAGATTTTTGATTAATCAAAATTGAGCCTGGAGTACATCAAAATGTTTGACTGTAAATGGAACATATACTAGCGTGCAGGCTACTGATTAACCCATAAGAGCCCAGACCGATTTCTCAATCAAGGAAAATTATTGAGGAAATAAAATGAACTAAATAGACGACAAAGAAAAAATTTCTGACCTTTTGTTTTTTAAAATAGCACTTTCATGTCTCAAGATCTGAAATATTAAATTGCAAATTTGCAGAACACTGCAACACTATTTCACTGTTAACCCGAAAGTTCATTCTATGCAAACAGTTTGAGTAAATACCACTTTTAAAGTTTAGTTTTATTGCATTACTTAAACAGTATGAGTATATGAAGAGTATATGAGACAGTCATTGGGCGTACTCATTTTTGTAATTTAAACAAACTTAAACTATCATGTTTTACCTCAGGCCACAGTGCTGCCCTGTTGTGATTGGCTCAAAACTCAAGACATGTCTGTGCTTGTCCGTTGACGGCTACAGAGGAAGTTGCGCCATTTTCTAATTTACACAGAGGGGTAAATGAATAAAAGTAAATGTTAATGTTGTAATGACTCCAAAAACAATGAGATAAAATCTCTTGCGATGGTGATCTCATCAAGATGGCAGCAGTTACACTTCGGTTAAACAGCAAAAAGAAACATACAATACTAGTAACAAAACAATGCTAACTGCATAGATTAAAAAAGTAGCTATGAACAGACAACAGCACATATCACGTATCATATTATGGCAGGAACAAGCAGTAGTAACATCCATGACCTTACGCTTAAAGCTCGACAAAGGAAAAACTTGACAGCAAGCTAATTAGCATTTGTTACTGGCTACAGTCGGTACTCGGCACGTTAAAAGTGGGTCAACGTTGTAACGACATAACGATGATGCCCTTTATTGTCACTAGTCACATGTACCAGCGAAATTAGCCGTCAACCTGTCCGTACATATACAATAGGGTGACCATATTTTGATTTGGGAAAACCAGGACACCTTAGTGCGGGGGGGTGGGGTGGGGGGGGTAGTAGTGTTAGTAACAATATCAAACTACAAACTTACCTCACTCTGTTGAGGTGTCCCATTCTGTGGTGTTAGTACTAACTGGAGTAATCACTTTGATTGGAAGAAGAAGGGTGGTGTGCAGACCAAATTAATTGAGGTGAAAGATACACCAAATGAGACAGCAACCACCATCGCAAACTACCTAATGGAAACATTGGTAAAAAAAACTATTTGTCTTCCAAATGCAGAACAAAACACTCATTGGTGCGGGTTGCCCAGTACACATACTGAACAATTGTGTCCATCACGGGGCAGACACACTTGATGTGGACCTTGAAAATATAATTTTTAAAATATACCAGTACTTCCACATTTACACCGTGTGTACTGAGTCCCTCAAAGAGTACTGTGATTTTGTTGACACTGAGTACAGGAGGATGCTTTCACACAGCAAGACAAGGTGGCTCTCTCTGTTCCCAGGCACAGAGAGGATGCTACAGATGTTCCCTGCTTTAAAAGCATTCTTTATGTCTCAGCAAAAGCCACCCATGGTGATCAAGGTGTTTTTTGAAAACCCATTTAGTGAGATATACTTATGGCACATGCACTCACTTAACAAACATACAAATAAAATGATATTTAAAGTTGGTTTATTAAAAATGCTTTTCATAAAAGTCAACAACAATAACTCCAATAACAAATGATATTTAAAATGTATTTATTCAAAAATGCTTTACAATTTCTGTAATGAATGAATGACACAATGAAAGAAATAATGTCTCATCTAAACCACACTCACTTATATTAACAATAAAAGTTAACAATAACTCTCAACTCCCAATAACAAACATACTGATATGTCTGTGAAGATTCTCAATCATCCAGGTCATAGTAAACTGTGGGTGGTAGAAATGGGCAACTGGACTTGCTTGAAGATTCTTGAAAACGTTTCACCTCTTATCCAAAAGGCTTCCTCAGTTCTGTCTGACTAATAGGGAGTATCAGATATTTATCCTCTCCTGGATCAAAATCAGAATCAGAATTCTGATGTGTAGTGAAAGTTCATTATGTCTACCTATTGAAACTATTCTTTAAATTCGTTTCTTAAGACAAGGATTTTATAAAATCCTTGTCTTAAGAAACGAATTTAAAGAACAGAATTCTGATGACCAGCTCATCTAAGGCCAAGTTTACATTAGACAGTATCTGTCTCGTTTTCTTCGCGGATGCACTGTCCGTTTACATTAAAACGCCTGGAAACGCCGGGAAACGGGAATCCGCCAGGGTCCACGTATTCAATCCAGATCGTGTCTGGTCCGGTGCTGTGTAAACATTGAGAATACGCGGATACGCTGTGCTGAGCTCTAGCTGGCGTCATCATTGGACAATGTCACTGTGACATCCACCTTCCTGATTCGCTGGCGTTGGTCATGTGACGCGACTGCTGAAAAACGGCGCAGACTTCCGCCTTGTATCACCTTTCATTAAAGAGTATAAAAGTATGAAAATACTGCAAATACTGATGCAAATACTGCCCATTGTGTAGTTATGATTGTCTTTAGGCTTGCCATCCTTCCACTTGCAAGTGGTAAGTGACGCGCATGCCCGACATGCACTGAGATCACACACACAGCGGCTCAGTCCCAAATCACTGCTCGTGCGCTCCACTCGTGCGCTCTGTGAGCTGCGCAGGGCTGGAGTGTGCACCCTCCAGAGGGCACTCGCTGTTCAGGGCGGAGTGATTTGGAGCGCAGGATGCCTGCGGAGCCGAGCATATCCGTGTATTGGTGTTGCTGTGTGCACGCGAATCGTGTATTGGCATTGCTGTGTGCATGCTAATTGTTTTAAAAGCGTTAATCTGATGATCCGCTGATACGGTCTAATGTAAACCCCACCTAAGGTGTCATTGAGGCATCATGTTGGTGTGGGTCACTGGAGGCTGGGTGTGAACGGCGAGTCATTAGGGTGATCAAAGTATTGTCCGTTAGGGTGATCAATGGCAATCTGACTCTCTCTGTCCTCCTGTGAGTCACTGAAAACAGCTGGGTCCTGGCGTACACCCAGCCGTCTGGGAAGAGTGTCCAATACCGCCTTGTAGATGGTTGACAAATGATGTCTTAGACCCCCACCTCTGTTCAGTGATGGCCGTTCCAGGTTGACAAAAATGGCTTCTTTAACTCCTCGCTCATACCACCGATCCTCTCTGGCTAAAATACGTACATTACAATCCTGAAATGAGTGTCCTTTGTTGTTAAGATGAATGTAGACAGCCGAGTCCTGGCCTGAGGAGCTGGCTCTCCTGTGTTGGGCCAAGCGCCTGTATTGAGGTATTTCACCTGACGTCACAGGGTCACGTGACGCCCCGGTGTCCACCATTTTGGACGGCAAGCTAGCTAATGTCAACAACAGTAGCTAGTACGTTACTGTAGCAATATTTACGTTCAGTCATTTGGATGACTGTTAAAACCTTTCAGTCTCAAATTTTTCCTTTACTGGATTTACTAGTTTACTGAGCTAGCGCGCGATGGCTCCCGGCTTGGCCGGCAGCGCGCGATGGCTCCCGGCTTGGCCGGCGAGCACGCGATGGCTCCCGGCTTGGCCGGAGAGCGCGCGATGGCTCCCGGCTTGGCCGGAGAGCGCGCGATGGCTCCCGGCTTGGCCGGAGAGCGCGCGATGGCTCCCGGCTTGGCCGGAGAGCGCGCGATGGCTCCCGGCTTGGCCGGCGAGCGCGCGATGGCTCCCGGCTTGGCCGGCGAGCGCGCGATGGCTCCCGGCTTGGCCGGAGAGCGCGCGATGGCTCCCGGCTTGGCCGGAGAGCGCGCGATGGCTCCCGGCTTGGCCGGAGAGCGCGCGATGGCTCCCGGCTTGGACGGAGAGCGCGCGATGGCTCCCGGCTTGGCCGAGCGCACTAGCTCAGTAAACTAGTAAATCCAGTAAAGGAAAAACTTGAGACTGAAAGGTTTTAACAGTCATCCAAATGACTGAACGTAAATATTGCTACAGTAACATACCAGCTACGATGTTGTTGACATTAGCTAGTGCTAACAGCTAGTTGCTAATACACTGCTACAACTACACTGACCCTAATAATACAGTTCTTGGTCATTGCCTGGTAACAGCAAATTTATAACGGGCCATGTCTCAACAGACTAAGAAGTTATTTCAATGACATTTAATAACATTTTGTTTATCCTGAGGACCGAAAGTAAATGAAAATGTGAACAAACCTTAGCTGTAATCAGATGGCGACCACCGGCTCCAGGGACGACCCACTGATGTAGGCATGTTACCCAGCCTGACACAAAATATTTGTAGGCATCCAAACTCGTATACGCTTTCAGATCAATACCTGTGTATGGCGATGGGTTTTTAACGACATAGGTATACAGATCATGTGGGCCGAAGTCAGGTAAAGACGAGGGCTTCGTGTACTTCTGTACGTCAGTGAACAATCCTGGTGGAAGCAGGTAAACGTCGTTCTCTAAGCCTGCTAACCTCAATTTTTGCAAATACCTCTCCCTCTGCTCGCCCTGTAAATGCCCTACATCACTGGATAGTGAAGGTGTTTTCTGCATCTCGCTCCTTTTTCTTTTATGTTTTTCGTTTGTCGCCTTCCTCGCATTCAAACTGATTCGAGCCGTGCCGTCCAAAATGGCAGCATCACATGACTTGGTCACGTGAGTGAAATACCTCAATAGCGGTTGTTTGGTCTCACCAATATACGAATCCGTGCAATTCTCACTGCACTGAATTGCATACACTATGTTGTCCTGTTTGTGTCTGGGTATTCTGTCCTTAGGGTGGACCAGTTTCTGCTTCAGGGTGTTACTGGGTCTGAAATGTACCGGAATGTTGTGTTTGTAGAAGATCCTCCTGAGTTTCTCAGATAGACCAGAAATGTAGGGAATGACAATGTTCTTGCGTTTGTTCCTGTTATCATCCTTGTCAGTTATGTTCCTTTTTATGCTCTTTAGGAAAGCCCAGTTGGGATAACCGCAATTCTGAAGTGCTTTCTTGATATGATTCTGCTCCTTCTCTTTTCTCTCTAATGTTGTAGGAATGTTCTGAGCCCTGTGTTGCAAGGTCCTAATGACCCCCAATTTATGTTCCAGTGGGTGGTGAGAGTCGAAAAGTAGGTACTGGTCTGTGTGTGTGGGTTTCCGGTAGACCTCGATACTAAGGCTTCTGTCTTGTCTAATGTGTACATCACAATCCAAGAAGGCTAGATTATTCCCACTGACATCCTCCCGAGTGAAGTTGATGTTGCTATCCACTGCATTGATGTGTTTCGAGAAAGCTTCCACCTCCTGGATTTTGATTTTAACCCAGGTATCATCCACGTATCTAAACCAATGGCTGGGAGCAACTCCTGCAAAAGTGGTCAAAGCTATATGTTCCACTTCCTCCATGTATAAATTGGCCACAATAGGGGACACTGGTGATCCCATGGCGCATCCATGCTTCTGTCTGTAGAAACACCACACCAACATGATGCCTCAATGACACCTTAGATGAGCTGGTCATCAGAATTCTGATTCTGATTCTGATCCAGGAGAGGATAAATATCTGATACTCCCTATTAGTCAGACAGAACTGAGGAAGCCTTTTGGACGAGAGGTGAAACGTTTTCAAGAATCTTCAAGCAAGTCCAGTTGCCCATTTCTACCACCCACAGTAAATATACTGATACTCAGTTAGCCTCAATTTCAGTAATGAAAGAAATAATGTCTGATCTGTAGGCTATTGGAAAAGATAAATTAACAAATTAGCTAATTAACAAAAATACCTCTTGTATATTTACTTTAAAAATAACTCAAAAATGTAAAAAAAACTAACAAAAATATCAATAGTCTATCTTTAGTTTCCTGCTTAATCCTCATCTTCCTCTTCGTCTGGTTTTTCCTCCTCTTCGTCTGTTTTTTCTTCCTCATCCTCCTTGTTTGCCCATTGATATTTTGCTGTAGAGCTGATCTTTCTCAGCAGTTTTTTGTTGCTCAACAAATAAGCATGAAAGTCTTTGCAAGACATATCTTTGAAATTGTATTGCACAAATAGAATCCCTTTCAATGATTCAACAGAGAGCTGGTTCCTCTCCTTTGTCCACTGGCTCTGCATCAGTGAAAAAACTCTCTCCACATTTGCATTGTGAGAAGGAAGTGCAAAGGCAAACTTTGCAATCTTCAGCAGTTCTGAGTAGCATGCAATGTTTTTGGCCTTCTCAAAGTATTTGGTCCACTTCTGGTGCACCTGCAGGCCTATGAACTCATCGTCACTGCAGCTTTCAATGAATTTCTTCAGATTGGCAACCTGGTCAAAACATTTAACATCATCAATTGGCACCCCCTTCTCTCCAAGGTACTTGATGCAGGCCTCCACATCATTCCACTTTGGTGGCTCACTCATGTCCATCCACATGAATGGTGAGAACTCTTCCATGGGAGTCATCCACTTCTCCAGATACTCTAAACATGAACTGTACATGCCAAGCGCATCAACCATGAACTTGTCACAGCCCCCTTCAAGTCCATCTCTGTGATTTTCGGCCAGCAGTCCCTTAACTTTGAGGGACATGAAATTGTTGTTCTTCCGTTCAAGAAGAATGTTGTGGATGCTGCTCAATATTTTCTTAACCTCCATGATGGAGTTATTCTCCCTTTCCATTTCTTGAATGTGATTGTGGAAGACGGACATGAGTGAGTGCATGTCCCACAAGTATATCTCACTAAATGGGTTTTCAAAAAATGCCTTGATCACCATGGGTGGCTTTTGCTGAGACATAAAGAATGCTTTTAAAGCAAGGAACATCTGTAGCATCCTCTCTATGCCTGGGAACAGAGAGAGCCACCTTGTCTTGCTGTGTGAAAGCATCCTCCTGTACTCAATGTTAGCAAAATCACAGTACTCTTTGAGGGACTCGGTACGCACGGTGTAAATGTGGAAGTACTGGTATATTTTAAAAATGATATTTTCAAGGTCCACATCAAGTGTGTCTGCCCCGTGATGGACACAATTGTTCAGTATATGCACTTGGCAACCCACGCCAATCAGTGTTTTGTTTTGCAGCAATCTTTTCAAATTCGCAAATACATTGTTTCCCCCTTCGTCACGCCGGGTTCCACCAAAATTAGTGTTACAATTGTCCCCAGTAAATGCGATGCATTTGGAAGACAAATTGTTCTTTGCCAATGTTTCCATTAGGTAGTTTGTGATGGTGGTTGCTGTCTCATTTGGTGTATCTTTCACTTCAATTAATTTGGTCTGCACACCACCCTCCCTCCAATCAAAGTATTGGATAATTATGGGGAAGATTTTTACTGCACCGTGATTACTCCCATCAGTACTAACACCACAGAATGGGATATCTTTGAGCGCTTCGTGCACCAATTCGACAGAGTGAGGTGCCAGAACACCGTTAACAATTGCCTCCGTCTTAGTACGGGCACAACTGAACTTTTTGGCCGTGTCAGAATTGGGGAGGGTCTTTTTCAACAATGAACTTGTGCAGTCCATAGACCCATAACTGTTATGATGTTTCACTGTGTGAAATGACCAGGCACCCTCCGCTGCATTCACGGCATCCTCATTCCCTGGTTTCACAAAGTACTCTGTTATCAACTTTGAGGTACTCTCGCCTCGAACAGCTTTTTTGTGTTTCTCGGTGTCCAGGTGGAATTTTAGATCCCTGGCACCTCCACTGGACACCGAAACATATGTACCTGCTTTGCACACTGTGCACAAAGCTTCCCACTTGTCTCGACCCAGTCTGAAAGCGGGGAACTTCTTTTGTAAGTCATCTGTAAACATGCATTTGCGCTTCGGCATGTTGCTGGCATACTGACAGCCACGCTGTCTTCTGATTATAAAAAGCTGACCGCACTGACGCGGCTCAGGGATTACGTCACATGCAGCGCCTTGCGCAGTGCCCTAGTGCCAGGCAATTTAATGGTCAAATGAAAGGTAATAAAAAACAGGACATTTCCCCACTTTCTAAAAAGAAACCCGGACGCCCCGGACAGGACATGAAAAACAGACATGTCCGGGGAAAACCGGACATTTGGTCACCCTAATATACAACATACAATTGACATAGGGTAGACAGGACAGGAAGACATGGATAAAGATAAAAAGGAAACACAACATGAGGAGAGATAAGGAAAAAAGAACACCCCCCACTATGCTCCTGTCAGGAGTACAGTGTGGAAACATTTAAAAACCTTTTGCACATAAGCACACAACAACACAAGTACACCTTAAACATGGGACTTGAGGGGGGGAATCAGGGGTAAGGGGGGGAGGGGAGGAGGTAATCCAGTGCAAGCAAGCAGCCGTCCGCTCCTGCAGCCATGAAGGTGCTGGTCACGCACCCGCTTGTCACACTGGGGGTAAAAATGGCGACCGCGGAGAGTTAGAGAAGGAATGCGAGGGCAAGAGTGTCTCCCGGCAGTGACCTTCAGGGGGAAATGTTTCCTCAGCAACAGCCTAAACCAAGGCCGGTGCTGTCTTGGGGCACCGAATGTCGATAAGATATGAATTGTTTGGTCTTTCCAGACGCAGTCTTTGCACGTCCACACCGCTCGTCTATATCTGTCCATTCCGTCCATTCTATTCAAATTGATCTCCGAAAAACGTATTCCTTGCAAAGCTGAAAGCTGTTCCGAGATAACAACCATTTTGTGGTTAAAGTTCTGAATGTCCACAGTCTGAGTGCCAACAGCTTTGCCCACCACTCCAATCATATCGGGCAGCTTTGTGGGGCTTTGAACAGCTGTCACCGTTGTCTGATTTCCTCGATATACCAGGGCAATGCCTAATCCAATCAGCAAAAGTCTTGTAATCATGGTTCCGAATAGGTAGATATCTTCAATGTCCTCCACAGAAAGAATCGCCAGGCACACGACCCGTCACCGCTCCCACGCGTCCATCGTGTAACCAGCCGCAAACATTCCGGCAGGACAGACGGGTTCTCCCGAACCCAAATTTCTTGTCGAGAAAACTGTGTCAATTTCATTAGGAGACCAGTTTATCAATTCCATGCCTTTTTTTAGTTTAGAAAGTAATGCAGGAAGAGTATCTTCAAAAAGTACAGCAGACGAGACAAGACACAGAAGCACAAGCAAGGAAAAAAGGAGGGAGAGGGAGAGCAGAAAATGCGACCGCCTTCCGTGGAAGCACGGAGAGAAAAAAAAAACATCCATACATAACGTTACTGTACAAGCAATGCTTATTTAACAGTAACAAACTTAAGCCCTATATGTTGAAATTCTTATCTTATTCATTCGTTACTTTATCACACAGTCTTACCTCAGTCAACTTCTTCCCTCCTGTGAAAATTCAACGTCGCAGACGCAGACACAAGTGGGCGGGGGATGCATTTGATTAAGTCTCCTGGTTGCAGAGGTGGAAAGTAACGAATTACATTACTCGCGTTACTGTACTTGAGTAGCTTTTTTGTGTACTTATACTTTTTCAAGTAATTTTTAAAGAGTGTACTTTTACTTTTACTTAAGTATGTTTTCTTTTAAGTAGTGTACTTCGGTACATTTTACATCACAACCGTTACTGAGTAAAAAAAATAAATAAATAAAAAATTAAAAAAGGCTAAAACGGAGAAGGGGAAATGCGTTCTGGAAATGAATCACGGGAAGGACAGTTGTCGCGCGCGAGTCTCACACAGACGATGGCGGACATGCACCGGCGCTTTGGGGGGGGGGGGCTCAAGCCCCTGGGCCACAGCCAATCAGGGGCCTTGTAATATTAATAAAATAATAAACTGTCGGAATCGTGGGCCTACATTAATGTACGGATAGAAATAAGGTTAGAAATAAATGAGCGCACAGTAGCCTGCTGTAAGAGACATGGTGGATGTGGTTCGCGAAATGAACACCCACAACTGTACCAGAATAAAATGTAACAAAATGTAACATCACGCACGAAAGCGCGCCAAAGACTGCAGACTACTGAGACACACATTTAGAGGCTTTGAAAGATGAAGCGTTCACATGTTAGCGGGGCGCATAAAAGGAAAAAAGAGAGAGATGCAGGTAATGATAGAATCGTTGCCTAAAGTCACAGACTTTTTAAGGTAAGGATCACCAATCTGTTCAGAATATCAGCTACTTATCAGTTATCAGCCTACCAGCAGCTAGGCTATGTGCAGCTAGGCTAGATCTGCTATGATTTGTCCAACAGTAAAATAAATCAGTTGTGATTTGAATACGTGTCGTGTGATTTGAGTTATAATCCTGTTAGTATAATAGCATATTTTGATGGGGATAATAAAATGTCTAAAATGGCATCTACTGAAGAAATTGATGAAAAGATTGTAGGCTATAATGTTCACAGTTCGGGCAGCAGACAGAGTAAGCATACTGAGGGGAATAGCAATACAAAGCTAGCGCAGATCCACATTTCTCGCTAGCTGTGTTGGGTGTGTTGTTTTCCGTGTGGATTTAAGTGAAATACTTGAGAAGTTCTGTGGTCAAGACAACGTTTTAAGGTAAGGACGCTTGATTATTAATGTTTGCCCGCCGTGGCTTGTTGTTGACGAAAGGCCCACATGATTTTGCCTTATGCAGCTACTGCTAGCATCATGCTTTGAACTAGGTTAAGCTCATTTGCGCTAAAGGATGGGTTTATTGAAGGACTTTGATGTAGCTAGTTTCTTTTTAAAAAATCGTACGCTCAAAACAGTATGCCCGTGTTCATCATGTTTAACTTTTTTCTTGATGGAGTGCGTGAAATATTGTTGAGTGGTATTTCGATGCAGTCATGTCAAAAAGGCAGTTGAATGCACGGTCTTATTCAAGGAGAAGGAAGACTTGCATGATGCTTGAACATAGATTGGTAAAACAGACCCTAGTAGGACTTGGTTTCGTGTATTTCGGTCTGTAGAGTTATGAGTTTGGCCGCTGTCCATGGTGTTTACGTTTCATGTGGCCGCCGAGCCAAGTACCTTCATCATCATCATCATGTTTCCCTGTCAAAAGTTAAACTCTCTAGGGGTGCTTCTGCTGTAGCAGTTGCTCAAAGTTTGATTTGTCCATCATCATATGTCTTATCTGTTGGGTGTCTATGCCCAGCAGATTTTCCCATTTCGTCCATTTGTAACCATTTTTGTCAAACAGGAGCTGCTTTTGCACTTGGTTATTGCCCATCCGGCAAACGTGAGCAATATATTTTAGTTGTTGTACGTAGCAGGATAGTTTTATACCCTGGGTTCCTGTCAGTTTCCGGAGGTCAGCATTGGACATCTTGTAGCTCCAGTCTATATCTTCATTTGTATTGTTCTTTTGGTCAGGGGCATTCTTTCGTTTATATCCACCTTTAATCATTTTCCTTAGGAAGCCGTGCCACACTACCTCAATTTTGTGAATTTCACTGGATGATAGTTGCCATGCCTGTGTGCTGTACAGGAGACGAGATCGAACGCATGCCACTAGCAACTTTATACGGGTTTTTAGTAGTATTCGGTGGTCGGTTAGAACGTGTTTCAGTTCATTCCATTTCATGAATGCAGCACTTATCCTAGCATGCAGGAAGTGTGAGGATTCATCACAGTTGCTGACATTATAACCAAGATATTTAAAGGTGCGGATGTTTTTAATATTAGTGCCGCCAAGGGAAATGATACTTGGTTTACATTTGATATCCTCATTGACGTTAAAAGCCATTGTTTCTGTTTTGACATATGATATTTGTAAACCAAAGCGGGTGTAGGTCTTATCATACAACTGAAGAATATTCTGAAGCTCCTCGATGGATCCAGCGAGTATGGCCTGATCATCTGCGTATAGAATCTCTGTTATGCAACCCTCTCCTGATGCTCGTGCTTTCGTACGCATTTCTCTTGTGGATACCTCATTTGGAATGCAATATCTGAACTTGAAGCCTGTATCTGGGTACAGTTTTGATATCTCATGCTGTGCAATCCTGACAACAAAGTCCATATAGATATTAAAAACTAATGGCGATTCTAGGGCACCTTGTCTTGCAGTGAATGTTTGTTTTCATGCCGCCGAGCTATTTTTATGTATTTTATTTTTTAAAAGGATTTGTCTGTAGGTGTGTGTGTTTTATGTTTACAACACATAGGTCTACATTAGTGCACGCGCGCTTGTGTGGTTATCTCTGGCCATGCCCCTGCGTGAAAGTTACGCAGTATCACTGTCCTGTCCGTGGTAATAATCAGAACTGGCTTTGTAATGATAATGCGCGCGTTCTTCTCTCCCTCTGTGGTCGGATGTGTTGAGCGATGTGAGCGTGGGCCTTGCGCAGCTACGCTGAGCCAAACGTAACCTATCGTAGGCTTCTAGGCTAATTACGCGCTTACACTGTAAATGCTTGACACGTATTGCAAATAAAATAAGAGTGTTTTCCTGGCCAATGGTAAGGGTAGGGTTGACAGGTAGCCTATGAGGGGCCTAGCCCCTGGGCCACAGGTGTTGATAAAGCGCCCCTGCGGACATGGAGGAGACCGAGGAACCTGTGGTGGACGACCCTGCAGAAAACGCAATTTCTTCCAGTAATGAAGTGCACCCCTGGCCCTACATACGTGATCACTTCAGCTTCGTAGAGAAAAGGGGTGACAGTTTCATTATGCAATGCAGATTATGTGTGCCCAAGAAGACAACCATTGCGGCATACAAAAATTCGACGTCTAATCTGCGCAAGCATGTTGAGGTAAGTATTGTCATTGGCATCATAATCACGGGCGCAGATAGAGGGTGGGACGGGTGGGATTCATCCCACCCAGATTTAAATTCACCTCGTTCGGTCCCCCCCACTTATAGGGAGGAAAAAACGTCTATGCTGTCTTTCTTTGCATAAGGCAAACCTCATGGAAAAATCAAAAGACTAATTACCATTCGGTTTATTGAGGTGCACAGCAGTACATACATAGTTGCAACAACTCACATAAAACAAAACAAAGACTGATATTCGGTTGGTTGAGCTGCGCAGACTGCACAGGTTGCAAGCTCGAGCTTGGTTGCTATGGTTACCCACAACAAGTTTGACAGGCATATCGGGGTTGGGGTTGGTTTGCTGGCAGCTTTGTCCCCCCCAGTTTTTTGTCCCCCCCAGTTCAAAAAACGTATCTGCGCCCCTGATCATAATGTTTCCTTTCCACAGTAAAACCGACAATAGGCTGGTTATATTCCAAAAATAGTGGATGGCATTGCTAATGTTGAAGTAGCAACCTGTTGGTACTGTAACATAACAGTAACTAGTCTGTTATTCGGTTGGCTAATCATGCAAGCAAGTTAGCTCGCCAACCTGACGTGATCAGTCATCCTACCATTCTACATCCAACAGGCCAGAAAGGAATACTAAGCAAAACAAATAATGTTTGAATTGAATTGTTCAATAACACACAGTGCACACAGGCAAGCTACGAGATTTCGGTGCAACATTTCACTTTCATATTTCATGTACAATGCTTTGTGTGTGGTCAGGGCGATGTAAACGACATGACTGTGTGTATTGACCTTTTTTGTTTGTCTCAGTTTTAATGCAGCATTATCCTAAGCATTCAATTTGATACACTTCCTTTAAATAAAACATCTGGGTTGAGATGTACATATATCCTTGTTTCCTCTTCTTTTTCATTTTTGCACAACACAATGGAGGCAGAAAACACCCATTGTTAAAAGTAACATTTTACTTTTACTCAAAGTACATTTAAATGATCTACTTTTTACTTTTACTTGAGTAGATTTTTTGTCTGGTAACTTTACTTGTACTTAAGTAAAATTTCATCAGAGTAGCAGTACTTGTACTTGAGTATAATATTTTAGTACTCTTTCCACCTCTGCCTGGTTGGCTGGTGATAGATTGGTGTCATTATAGCACGTCGGAGCGGTTCATGCCAGGCTCGAGTCCGATCCACCACTGATGAGTTGCCCGATAAGAATCCAGAATGTCATCAAAAGATGTATTTTTTTCTCAATAGACGCAGGTGACGTTAAAGCCTATTGGCAGTCACGAAGCAGACTACAAAACTGCAGGGCATCAAGGCCACTGTGGCCTTACGGCAGATATTTTTTTCCAAAGGCACAAGGCCAAATTGAGAGGGCACGAGGGCCATGGCCCTCATGGCCCTCGTGAAATTCCTGCCCTGGTACACAATCTGTCTGACAGTGAATTAGTGGAATCCAAACTCTTTAGAGATGGTTTTGTAACCTTTTCCAGTCTGATGAGCATCAACAACGCTTTTTCTGAGGTCCTCAGAAATCTCCTTTGTTCGTGCCATGATACACTTCCACAAACGTGTTGTGAAGATCAGACTTTGATAGATCCCTGTTCTTTAAATAAACAGGGTGCCCACTCACACCTGATTGTCATGCCATTGATTGAAAACACCTGACTCTAATTTCACCTTCAAATTAACTGCTAATCCTAGAGGTTCACATACTTTTGCCACTCACAGATATGCAATATTGGATCGTTTTCCTCAATAAATAAATGACCAAGTCTAATATTTTTGTCTCATTTGTTTAAATGGGTTCTCTTTATTGACTTTTAGGACTTGTGTGAAAATCTGATGATGCTTCAGGTCATATTTATGCAGAAATATAGAAAATTCTAAAGGGTTCACAAACTTTCAAGCACCACTGTACATGCAGAGAAAGAACTTCACTGTTCTGTAATGTATATCTGCTAAATAAAGGCTTCTAATTCTAAAAATCTAATCAGAAATTTTCTGTAACCATGTTATTTTTACTGCCAACAAAATTCACGAATCAACAGACTTCACTTTTATGAAGTCTGAATCTCTTTCAGATAGATAACACATACACAGTACTGACACAGATACTAGGAAACAGTGGTGGTTGTCATAACAGTGCGATTCTTGCCGTCTAAAAAGATTGCTTTTCTCAGTGAATAAAACCAAATAAAAGCATGTCACATAAAAATACTAAGGAAAATTTTAATTTTGGGGGAAAAAAAAAACACTGAGTAGCCAGTGATGGAGTGTTAATAGGCAGCAAAAGTCTCCCAAAAGCTGAGTATGTGTCTGAACACAAGTGTGTTACTTATGTGCGCGCATGTGTCCACTGCTTCAGTAATTGGGCTTATTTTTACACCCTGACGCTTGGGCATCTTCAAGGTTGTTTACAATAATTTAGAAGCAATGTATTCACTAGATCTCACCCTTGGTAAGTCATGTGGCTTGTAAGTGTCTCAGATTCTCACAGTCTCAGATTCTCTCACGTAATTTGTACTCGGAGCACAATGTTTGAACCTCACAGAGAGTAAAATGGCAGCGCCCAGGGACATTGTTTTTCTTTTAAAATAAAATCTGTTCACAGTATACAGGTACAAATATGAACAAGTGTACACGCGAACATTTCTGTATAGATATTATCTGTCAGTATAATGGAGTTTATTTTTTGGGTTTTGTTTGCCTTTAATGATGTCTATAGAGAATGGGCAACTATATCATGGTGCATTGCATTCTGGGTGTGTGGTTTGAGGAGTAGTGATTGTATGCTTGAGAAAGTCCGTGGATACAGGGATCCTACTGTAAAAGCAAAAATGCTATAAATAGCCTTTGCTTGAACAAAACAAATGTTCAACATTGTGAAACAAGAAGAGAACTCTCTCAACAGAGAAATGATGTAGCGCAACCCATGCCATGTTGCTATGTAGCTTGTGGCTTAGGCTTTTCACAACAATGGATTTGCCATCTCATGAATTATATATCATATCCAATTTCGTATGGCTGGCAAACTTATAAGTCCCCAAACTTATTCTGGCTTAAAGCCTTGGTTGCATCAGGCCACAGTAAAATTTTTGCTTGATCACAAAAATTTTGTTTTCTTTTGGATAGTGGCGGAGTCACAAAAGGTACAGCCCACAGCTTAAAACTGACAATAAAAAATTATTGTACATAATACACTGTTTGTTTGTTTTTGCCCACCCATTTTTGTGATTTTATTCTTTTTGTGATTTTATTTTCTTGCTCTTTTAATGTACCGCTCTTCGCCCTTCTAATTGCCCTTCGGGGATAAATAAAGTTTTGTCTAAGTCTAAAACAGTGGGTTCTGTTAATCTTACTACTTTGTTCAAGATCTGTTCATGTCTGTAGCTCTGTGTGACATTTATTTTCAAGTCATCCATTGCAAGCAATGTGTTATTAAGGCTTGCCTTCCAAGGTCATGCATTCTCATTACAAATTAGACACTTTCAACTCTTGTTAGCGCCATGGGTGTTGTCCAGATGCATAGAAGTGGCCTTGTCTTTGCTCATGGTCTGTGGCATCAGAATACTGCCATGTTTGGTCTGGTTCCCATGTGCTCCTGCCAAGGATTTGGGATTTCACCACTCTTTTTGCACATATTACACTGCTAGATCTCACTATGAACTCAGAAAAGCGCTCCCTAGTACAGAAGCAAACAACACAATTCATCAGCATAGAGCTAGATTCGCTGAGCATGCTAGCTACTTAGCATTCAAAAGTGTGGTAGCCATGTGTAGTACTGGCATCTTTTGATGATGCTAGAACTGATGATGGCAGCCACAGCAACGATCCCCCTAGGCTTTCTGGAGCTGCAGATTTTTTAGAAATGGGTTATCAACATACAACTGAACTGCAAGTGGTATAAATGGAAGTGTTCTTGTCTCAGTAAAAGGAGCCCAAGCACTTGCTTGCTTCAAAAAGATGCTACAAGAGGGGGCATTTCACTCTCTGGTGGAAGGACAGAACACATCAATCAATCTTCTAATTCTGATCAGCTAAAACTGAGGGCAGTCAATTTCCTGGCCAAGAAGTTCTTACCAGTTCTGAGACATCATCATATGCTGGTCCATATATCATCATCTATTAACCATGATGTCCACTATATGAACCATCAGAGCTGCACAAGCACTCCATTGCAGCACAGAAGCTCTTCAAGTGAACCAATCAAAGACTACCCTCAATCTCGTGGTAGGGCTATACAGTGACAAAATTCACACTGGATAACCCCTTACTTACTTACTTATCCCGTTAATGTCTGTGGGACACCGATGGTGTGTCAGACGGTGCATGGAAATTACGAAGCACACGCTTCCAACCTTTTCTATCAAGTGCGTCTTCCACCTGCAAACCACAGGGTCACAAATATCTTACAGAAAACAATATCCAACATTTTACACACACTGCTGTTTTGTGTATCATATATAATTGAGGAGGTATCCAGTTGGTTCACATCAGCTGTGTAGATAATTTTTCAATAAACTCCAATTACATATGCTACCAGCTGTTATTAGAAATAATTAAACTGACAGGCTTTTAACTCTGTTCAGTGTGCATTTGTTTTTCCTGTTTCCTTTAGTCCCCAAGGTTACTCCAGCTAATGTGAGTGGAGGAGGTGGAAGCCGATCAGAATTAGTGATCACTTGGGAGGTAAGATGACCAGCATAACATTTGTGTGTATGTATGAGAATGTGTTTGCATAAGGCATGGCATTGCTTTTTGCTAAGAACTGAGAAGCAATATTAGTGACAAGTAAAGAAAAGCTTTTGAGATTTTAAAAGGATAGTAATAATTTTTAGGTTCTGGTTGTCATTAAAAAAAAAGGAATATTATATTGTAATTATGAGCAAAGCACAAAGAAAAAGAGTGATATTTACCAAGGTTGAGGTCGCATATAATTTTCCACGCATTATGTTTGAAATACTAAGGTAATAGACTTTTTAAAACTGCAGCAGTGGTTTTTGTTTTATTCTATTTATTCTCCACCAGCACATCAAACTTGTATGTGGTCCTGGATGCTTGGCTTTTTTGTGTGAATTGGTGTTTAAAGTAGCTTATTTCTCAGCAGGACATTTGCAAAGTGCTTGATTACATTTACATTTCATCATTTAGTTTATGAGCAGCACCTCAGAGCAAGTTTGCATGAATATTCTCTTACCTGAAGTAGCATATGAATAAATTATTGCTTGCATTTTCAGCCTACTGTATATTAATAATTGTAGATCTAAAAAACAGTGCTTGGCTTATTACTATTGTAGCGCGTATCGAGTGTGGGTGGAGCACAGAGGACAGCAGGACAACGTTTGGAGGCAGACAAGGCAATTTATTTTTATAACTTTTCAGTAATCTCATTCATTCACACACACACACTCGTCTGGTCCCGGGTTGCGCTCCCTCTCCTCTCTCTCTGCCTCCTTAAATAGGGAGCGGTTACTGGGAAAACACACACACAAACACAGGTTAATTATCCTCAGGTGTCGCGATTCTGCCACTCACCTTCCCCGGCTCCACCCTCCTGTCACAGACCGGCGCTTGACCACGCCCCCGCTGCCACATACCCCCACCGCCCGACTCAGGCCGGGCGCTCGTCCGGCCCGCAGCCGACTCCCCCCCCCCCCCCCCCTTGACGGGAGAGGAAGTCCGCCACGACCATCTGCGCCCCCGGCCTGTGGACCACCTTGAAGTTGAAGGGTTGGAGTGCCAGATACCAACGGGTGATCCGCGCGTTGGCATCCTTCATGCGGTGGAGCCACTGGAGGGCCGCGTGGTCCGAACAGAGAGTGAAAGAGCGCCCCAGCAGGTAGTAACGGAGGTCGAGGACCGCCCACTTAATCGCCAGGCACTCTTTTTCAATTGTGCTGTAGCGCCCCTCACGCACTGACAGCTTCCGGCTGATGTACAGGACCGGGCGGTCCTCCCCCTCCACCTGCTGGGACAAAACGGCCCCCAGCCCTCTGTCCGACGCATCGGTCTGCAACACAAAAGGGAGAGAGAAGTCAGGGGAGTGTAAAAGTGGCCCCCCACACAGTGCAGCCTTTACCTCAGAGAAAGCCCGCTGGCACTGCTCCGTCCACTGGACCGGATCTGGCGCCCCCTTTTTAGTGAGGTCAGTCAGCGGGCTGGTGACGTCCGAATAATTAGGTATAAACCTACAATAGTAGCCAGCCAGCCCCAGGAACTGCCTCACCCCCTTTTTGGTCTTGGGCCTCGGGCAGGCCACAATCGCTGCTGTCTTATTAATTTGGGGACGCACCTGCCCGTTGCCCAAGTGGAAGCCCAGATACCGTACTTCCACCCGCCCAATCGCACACTTCTTCGGGTTGGCAGTGAGTCCCGCCCGCCTCAGCAACCTAAGGACGGCCCTCAGGTGTTGTAGGTGCCGCTGCCAATCATTACTATAAATGATGATATCATCTAGGTAAGCGGCTGCATAGGTGGCGTGGGGCCGGAGGACCCGGTCCATCAGCCGCTGAAACGTAGTGGGCGCCCCAAACAGCCCAAAAGGAAGTGTGACGAACTGGTGTAAGCCGAACAGTGTGGAAAAGGCCGTTTTTTCCCGGGATAATGGAGTCAAGGGGATCTGCCAATATCCCTTCGTCAAATCCAGTGTCGAGTAAAAGCGAGCCATGCCTAGTCGATCGAGCAGCTCATCAATACGAGGCATTGGGTACGCGTCAAATTTAGACACCGCGTTGACTTTTCTATAGTCCACACAGAACCGGACCGAGCCGTCGGCCTTGGGAACCAAGACCACCGGGCTGCTCCAGTCACTGTGGGACTCCTCGACGATGCCCATTTCGAGCATGGCCTGAAGTTTTTCCCGAACCACCTTTTTTTTGTGTTCGGGTAATCTATAAGGACGGCTCCGCACTACCACCCCCGGGGGCGTCTCTATGTGGTGTTCTATGAGGTTAGTGCGACCGGGCAGGGGCGAGAACACATCCGAAAACTCGGCCTGCAACTGGGCGACCTCCGTGAGTTGGGTTGGGGAGATGTGGTCTCCACAGGGGACCGGGGAGGTACGTGATGCCAATGACCCTTTTTGGACCTCCGGCCCCAGCTCCGCCTTCTCCGGAACTACCGACACCAACGCCACGGGGACCTCCTCGTTCCAGAGTTTCAGTAGATTGAGGTGGTAGATCTGTAGCGCCCCCTCCCTGTCCGTTCGCCTAACCTCATAGTCGACGTCCCCGACTCACCGTGTGACCTCAAAGGGTCCTTGCCACTTGGCGATTAATTTGGAGCTCGACGTGGGCAACAGGACGAGTACCTTATCTCCTGGAGTGAACTCTCTAAGGCGCGTGCCCTTGTTGTACAGGCGGGCTTGCCGTTCCTGGGCCTGCCGCAAATTCTCCTGAGTTAAGTGGGTGAGCGTGTGGAGTTTTGCGCGCAGATCCATAACATACTGAATTTCGTTTTTGCTCGGTGAAGGTCCCTCCTCCCAATTTTCCCGCAGTACATCTAAGATGCCGCGCGGCTTACGCCCATATAATAATTCAAATGGGGAGAACCCCGTGGAGGCTTGGGGGACCTCTCGCACTGCAAACAACAAGGGTTCGAGCCACTTATCCCAGTTACGTGCGTCCTCACTTACGAATTTTTTGATAATATTCTTGAGGGTGCGGTTGAACCGTTCAACTAAACCGTCCGTCTGTGGGTGATAAACGCTGGTGCGGATCGGCTTAATACCCAGTAGCCCATACAGTTCGCTCAGTGTTCGTGACATAAACGAGGTGCCTTGGTCAGTCAGAATCTCTTTCGGGATTCCAACCCGGGAGATGACGTGGAAGAGGGCCTCAGCAATACTGCGTGCTGAGATATTGCGAAGAGGCACCGCTTCCGGGTATCGCGTTGCATAGTCCACCAGAACCAATATAAAGTGGTACCCTCGTGTTGACCGATCTAATGGCCCGACGAGATCCATCCCAATTCTTTCGAATGGGGTCTCGATTAATGGTAGGGGGCGCAAGGGCGCTTTTGGAATGGCCGCTGGATTTACTAACTGGCATTCGCGGCACACCGTACACCACTTACGGACGTCGCCGCGAATCCCCAGCCGATAGAATCGGGCCATTATCCGGGCGAGTGTCTTATCCTGCCCGAGGTGTCCAGCCATGGGATCAAAGTGAGCCGCCTGAAATACCAATTCCCGGCGGCTCTTTGGAATTAGCAATTGGGTGACTCGCTGTTTTGTCTGAGTGTCCTGCGTCACTCGGTATAACCTATCCTTCAAAATGGAAAAATAGGGGAAGGACGGGGTGGCGCCCGGCTGGAGCGTCTGACCATCGATTACTCTCACTTGGTCAAACGCGTGTTGCAGAGTCTCGTCTCGCGATTGTTCCAGTGGGAAATCCGCGAGGGATTCCCCAATAGAAAGAGGAGGGGCCAGTGGCTCCTCACTCTGTCGCGGAGATGACGTAGACGGCTCTGCGACCGCAGCTCCAGCCAAAGCGACACCGGGACCCTCCCCTGTTAACCGGCAGGACCCACTCTTTATTAGGCGTGCCATTAAACCCCGAAATCCCGGCCAATCAGTCCCCAAGATCAAAGAGTGGGTAAGGCGAGGATTAACCGCTGCCTTCACTATCGATTTCTCCCCTCTGAAATGTATGTGGACCGACACCAACGGGTAGCTGTGAATATCCCCGTGCACACACAACACCTTCACCCCTTGTGCTCCCCCCAATGCCTCGTCTTGCACCAGGCTTTGGCGGATCGAGGTCTGATTGCAACCTGAATCCACCAACGCCTGATATGTAGCCCCTTGTACACTTACCGGTATGCGATACGCTCCGGCCCGATCGAGGGCAGCCTCTGGCGCGTCGGGGATCCGCACCACCACCCCCACTTCCATCGCTGCACACTGTTGCTGCAGGTGGCCCGGTTCCCCGCAGCGCCAGCAAACCGGCCCGGGCCTTCCCTCTGCAGCTGTGTTCTGGGGCTCACTCACCTGAGGGGGGAGAGACAGACACAGAAGGGAGAAACGGGAGGGCACCATGGGTATGGTGGGTCGGCTGGGGTGGAGCCGGCCCCCGCCTCCGCGGTGGGGGAATGGGGCGAGGACGGGACACGGGAGGAGGGGGGGAGAAAGAGAGAGAGAAGAGGAGAAAGAAGATGCTGTCGTCCGCTGTCCTGCTGCCGGAACAGCCGCCAGATGATCCTCCGCCAGTCCCACGGCCTGATCCAGCGACGCCGGGCGGTGGCACTGGACCCACTCCGCGGTTCCAGCTGGTAAGCGGGCGATGAACTGTTCCAGCGCCACCTGGTCGATGATTCCCTCGGCGTCACGATCTTCAGCCCTCAGCCACCGCCAGCAGGCGTCCCGGAGCTGCTGGCCGAACGCGAACGGGCTGCCGACTTCCTCCATCCGCAGCGCGCGGAAGCGCTGGCGCTGCTGCTCCGGCGTGCGCCCCACGCGCTGGAGGACAGCCCAGCGAAGGTCGGCGTAGGCCAGCCTGCGGTTGGCGGGGAGCTGTAGTGCGGCCAGCTGCGCCTCTCCCGTCAGGCGGGGGAGGAGGCGCGCCGCGCGCTGCTCCATCGGCCACCCCGAGGCTTCGGCGACCTGCTCGAACAATGTGATGAAAGCCTTGGGGTCGTCCTGCGGGCCCATCTTGGTCACGGTGAGGGGAGACGGGCCCGCGGCCGGGGCGCTGGTGGACCCCGCCGACGCGAGGAGACGCCGGAACGCCTCTCGATCTTCCTGCTGGGCCAGCACCAGGGCTTCAAAGCGGCGCTCCTGCTCCTTTCGGAGCGTGACAAGTGCCTGGTGCTGGCTCTGCTGAGCCGTGGCGAGGGCGTGGACCAAGTCCGCGAACGGGGAGGATTCCATGGGGCTGCTGTGTTGGTGCTCCACCTTTTCCCGGGTTTCGGCACCACTGTAGCGCGTATCGAGTGTGGGTGGAGCACAGAGGACGGCAGGACAACGTTTGGAGGCAGACAAGGCGATTTATTTTTATAACTTTTCAGTAATCTCATTCATTCACACACACACACACACACTCGTCTGGTCCCGGGTTGCGCTCTCTCTCCTCTCTGCCTCCTTAAATAGGGAGCGGTTACTGGGAAAACACACACACAAACACAGGTTAATTATCCTCAGGTGTCGCGATTCTGCCACTCACCTTCCCCGGCTCCACCCTCCTGTCACAGACCGGCGCTTGACCACGCCCCCGCTGCCACAACTATCTAATAATATTTTGAACTCAGCTTTGATGACTTTTTTTGAAACACTTGTTAGCTTATTCCTGTCTGATAATTTGTAATAAAAAACAGTAAATTATTCATAAGAATTATTTATCTGCACTAGAGGTAAAAGACCATGGAAAATGTATAATAATAATAATAATAATAATAATAATTTGTACTACTAAATATAGCTGACTGAATAACAAGACTGCTGGTTGACCTATGGGTCTTACAGTGCTCAGTAGTGACTGCCCACTTTTTACGTGGCCAGAAGTAAATTTCCTATTCATTTTTTCCAGAGACTTTTCTGAAAATTCTTGAGAAAAGAGTTTGAAACAAACAGCAACAATATGAAATATGACTTCATGAAAATTTTCAAAGCAAAAAAGAAGAAAAAGGAAAAATTCAAGGGTGCAAGATAGTGTACCATGGTCCTTGCATAAGTATTCATCCCCTTGAACTTTACCTCATTTTTCAATGTGACAACCTGGAATGGTAATGGACTTAATTTGGACTTCTTATGCTGTAAAATCTTGAAGGGGCAGATGTACTTTGCACTGAGGTTCTTGTATGATTTTGGGTTCCTTATGTTCTTGGTTACAACTGTACTTGGTTGCCTGGGTTATACTGTGAAGTCTCCCCTGTATGATAGTTAGCAAAGTGTTTACCTTTGCTCAATTTGCTCTTGGTGCTGGTGTACAATCTCCCACACTTGTTCACTGCACTTGAACCAGTTGTTGACTGCGGGCACATTGGTGGGAGAATTGTCCCATAGGAAGAGGGGAGATTGGTAGCTGAGTACACACTGGAAGGGTGTTAGCTGTGTGGCAGAGTGTCATAATGAATTTTGTGCGTACACAGCCCATGGCAGGAATTGCACCCAGTCCCTTTGGTTCTCACCGCAACTCTCCTGGTTGGCCCGTTCCACCTGGCCATTGGACTGTGGGTGGTTTCTAGATGTTAAGCTCACCGAAACCCCCAATTTTTCCTTAAACCTGGACCAGACCCAGGACAAGAGCTGCGGGTCCTGATCACTGAACTATATCTTTGGAGATACCGAAATAGCGGAAGGCATGAAAAAAACAGGGGTGGGTTTCCCAAAAGCCTCTTAACCATAAGAGTATCTTAACTAGGAGAGAGAGTGTTCATTGTGCTGCTCGCTCTACCATTTAACGATTATCTTTGTGCTGTGATGCTTTTGGCAAACTCAGGCCAGTTCTGCCATTTTAAATGCTGTGGGTAGGCCAAGTAGGGGGATGAGGCTCAAGGATTTTGAGAACTTATCAACAATCACCATGATGACAGTATTGCCCTGGGACTTGGGAAGATCATTGAGGAAGTCTATGGCGATGTAGGACCAGGGACATTGTAATGTAGGTAATGGCATGAGTTTGCGTACTGGGTGCGTCCAGGGTACTTTAGCCTGTGCTCATGTGGAACATGAGGAGATTAACTCATTGATGTCGGTTAACATATTGAGCCACCAGTACTAGGACTTGAGTAGCTGGTAGTTATGTTGGCTACCAGCTAACATACCTACCAGTATGTGATCTCCCTTGGTGTTTGTCCTATTTTGTCATATTACAAGCTGGAATTAAAATGGATTTTTGGAAGTTAGCACCATTTGATTTACACATGCCTACCCTTTAAAGGTGTAAATTGTTTTGTTTGTTTTTTTTATTGTGATGAGTCCTTCCAGGGCCTCCCACTGGGCAATGAACTTGGGTAGTTCAGATGGTGTGCATGGAAATTGTGGTATAACATGGGGTCAAGCACAACATGGGCTGGAACCCAGCATCTTTCCTCAGGTCTGTAGCCCTCCCGTTCAATGAGGTATTGATGTTTGCCTTCCCTCTGGTGTGAGTTATTTTAGGTTAGGATTTATTTTACTGTGTAAGCTGGTCCACCTTCAATGTCGAGAGCTGCTAGGGGAGTAGAGGATGTTCTCTGTGAGGGTACCTAGTGTTACTGGTTTCAGTCATAAAACATGGAATGATGGTGCTAGACAGCTATGGCAGGTCCAGTTTGTATGTTACTTCATTAATTCTCTGTAGGATCTTGAATGGGCCAACATAGCAATGAGATTCTGCATCCCTCTGTAATGTGAATGTCTTTGGTGGATAACCAAACTCAGTCACCTGGTTCATAGTGGGGAGTTTCTCATCTGCATTGATCTTTGAATGCCTTAGTTACCTGGGCCGTGTGTTCCAGCTGTTGGTGGGCTTGTTCCCACAACCATTCACTCTGCCCGAACCATTCTACCACTGTGGTGATTTGGTTGGGTTAGCATTCCATGGGATCCATCATAGTGATTATAAATCGCTTCTCTCTTCATCTGCTTCCCCTTCCTGACCTCCTGTCAGCATTTGAAACAATGGCGCTTACCTTCAGTCATGTGTTCAGGTACTAAGGCATCCCAGAGAACATTGTGAGTGAAAAGGGAGTTTACTTCAAATGTGTGGGGAGGACTCGTGGAGAAAGTTGGAATTTCTGGATATAGTCAAGAGAGGGAGAGTCAAAATTGGTGTTCTTAGATCAAGGTCAGTATGAGATGGTGAACATGAACCTGGCAAAGAACAAAGCCCAGAGTGCCTGGTGTGAGTTTAATCTCTTGGCTATCTTAACATACTCAAGGTTGTTATGGTCTGTAAAAATTGTGAATGGGTGAAACACTCCCTCCAGCCAGTGACACCATTTTCTAGAGCCAGTTTGACTGTGAGGAGCTCCTTTTTGCCAATGTCATAATTACCTTCTACTAGGGACAGCTTTCAGGAGAAGAAGGCTGCTGGATGGAGCTTGGACTTCTCCCCAAACTGTTGTGAGTGAATGGCCCCCACACCTGTTTCAGATGCACTCTATGAAAGGCTTGGAGGAGTCAGGATGTTTCAGGATGGGGCCTGAACAGAATGCTGCCTTGAGGCATTTGAAAGCAGGATTCCACTACAGCTTCTTGGGTCCCTTCTTCAATAGTGCTGTTGGGGTGACACTCATCTCATCTCATTATCTCTAGCCGCTTTATCCTTCTACAGGGTCGCAGGCAAGCTGGAGCCTATCCCAGCTGACTACGGGCGAAAGGCGGGGTACACCCTGGACAAGTCGCCAGGTCATCACAGGGCTGACACATAGACACAGACAACCATTCACACCTACAGTCAATTTAGAGTCACCAGTTAACCTAACCTGCATGTCTTTGGACTGTGGGGGAAACCGGAGCACCCGGAGGAAACCCACGCGGACACGGGGAGAACATGCAAACTCCACACAGAAAGGCCCTCGCCAGCCCCGGGGCTCGAACCCAGGACCTTCTTGCTGTGAGGCGACAGCGCTAACCACTACACCACCGTGCCGCCTGGGGTGACACTATTTTGCTGAAATCTTGGATGTTCCTCTATTAGAAATATGCAAATCCTAGAAACTGTTGCAGTTCCTTGATTGTTGTTGGTGTGGGCCAGTTAGTGACAGCAATGAGCATGTCTTGGTCCATGAGCACCTACTCTAGGCCATTAATGTATCCAAGAAATGCCATTTTAGATGCACTGAACTCACATTTCTCTTCCATTACATTGTGTTGGTTAGTGAGTAGTCTGGCCAGCACCTGTTTGACATGGGAAACGTGTGTCTCTTTGTCTGGGGAACAAATCAAGTTGTTGTTAATATATGCAATAATAAATTTCCCCAGCATATCCTGTACGACATTGTGGATACAAAAAGTGGAACATTGCGGGCACTGATGATACCCCATATGGCATCACACAGTATTCAAACTGGCCAGAGGTAGTACTCAAGGCTGTCTTCCACTCATCCCCTTCATGGATACACATCAAGTTGTATGCACTCCATAGGTCCATCTGAGTAAAGATTTGATGGTGATAGTCAAGACCTGGCCATAGGTTTCTTCTTGATAAAAAAGAAGCTGATGGATACTGGTGAAGTTGAGGGGTGAATATACCCCTGTTTCAAAGCCTACTCAATGTACTTGTTCGTGGCTTGGGTTTTATTGGTGAACAAGGGGTAAATCCTGTAAATGTTGTTACCACTTACAGGTTGCCTTGAATTCATAGTACTCTACATGGGACTGGGTTTTGGGGTTTTCAATGTTTGTTGAGGCTATGCAGACAGACAGAACTTGGAGACATCTCTGACAGTATACTGAACAGCATGTGATCTCTTGCTTCTAGGAAATCCAAGGGTCATGGTTTTGCATCTATGGGAACGCAAGCACCACGGGGAACTTGGTGGTGACCATGATGAGGAGAGAAATCTGCTACTGGGGCATGGCGCTGATGTCAAAGGTTATAGGTTTGGTACACTGTGTGATAGAACCACCCCCAATGGGGCCTCCATCCAGTGCCTGGACATTGAGGGGGTGTTGCAGCAGCTTGGGGGGTAGCTGGAGCTTCTTGGCAAGAGTGCCATCTATGAAGTTTCCAGTGGTGCTGGAGTCAATCAATGCTGCAACGTAATAGAGATTTTCCAAGTGTTTGGTCTGAACTGGGAGCACAAAATTTAGCTGAGAGAGGAATTTGGAGGGAATCATAATAGTAATAGCACAATTTCTCCTTCTGACTCCTTTGATGTTCCACAGGGATTGTTAGTTTGACCTGGCTGAGGTGCATGGGTTCTCTAGGCTGGATTTCTGGGACTGGGATGGTCATAAATTTTATTCCTCCTCAATTCCAAAGGATGATCAGCTATTCTGGCTTTGTCATCACACATAAAATACATGATCAGGGAAAAGGTTGAAAGACTGAAATGTACGTTATTTCAACTCACTTCTATGCCAATAAAAACATTTAATGATATATAATATACTGTAAGTAATAAAGTGCAAGTTAAATCTTCTTAACAGCCAAGGCATTTGTTTACAGCTTACAGCTATGTGCAGACAGACCAGTCCAGCCTCTGTTTTATTTGTCTCAATTTATCGAGTTTGTTGGCTCAATTTCTTTATTTTTCATACTGCTTAATGACAATAATATAAAATAATTGGTTTTCACAAAATGTTTTTGATGATGAGAATATGTTTTTGATAAAGACTCCAAAGCACGTCAGGGACGAGGTTGGAGGCGGATGTAAGTGCAGAATTATGTTTTATTTTAATAGTGAAAATATACAGGCAGACAGTCCAAATCAGCAGGCAAAATCACAACTGTAAAATGAGCGAAGGGTCGGGCGAGGCACAAATGGGACATCACAGACACGGAGAAAAACGTAAACTAGGAACAGGAATTAGAATTCAGAAAACCAGGGAATCAGTCACAGAAACAAGGCTCGGTAAAGTGTTGCAATGAACTCAATACTTCGCACTGAGCCATACCTGTCAACTTTGAGGTTTGAAAAAAAGGGATATTTCCCAGATTTTTAACTTAAAATAAGGGAAAATTTCGGAAAGTCATACCCTTCACCAAAAGTGGGTGTGTAGTTGAATGGGGGGCAATTTTCTATCTTGTATTTGTGATTTCCTCTACTCTGGTGCATGTTGGTGATAGCCAAGACCCAAACTCAATATGCTTATGGTTTATAGAGTGCATTTGTGAATAAACTATACATTTATTTTTATTTGCTTTCAGTGGTACCAGTTATTTCCCAAATTAAGGGCTAAAATATGTATCTTATGTTAAAATAAGAAAGGTCATTATATAACCAGTCAATAAATTCAGTTCCATTGCAATTTATTATGGTTTTACCATAGTCATGGCCTCGGAACACTAGATAGATAGATAGATAGATAGATAGATAGATAGATAGATAGATAGATAGATAGATAGATAGATAGATAGATAGATAGATAGATAGATAGATAGATAGATAGATAGATAGATAGATAGATAGATAGATAGATAGATAGATAGATAGATAGATAGATAGATAGATGTAATAAAGAGAGAGTAATATAAGATATTATACCAAGAGTGATTTAAAATGGGTAAGTTTCAGATAGAAAATAAAATAGACAATGAGTGGATAAAACAGTTAATACACCAATTAGTTCACACTGGGCTATTTATGAGGTCTTAGCCAGGACATACTTAATGTAAACATGTGTAGCTTACCTTTGATTATTTGGGAGGCTTTCGTTTTCCCCATGGAAAATTTCTTTGCGATGGAAGAGTCTGGGAACATTCCAGCCACGCACTTGTTGAAATCATCAAAGAAAGAGAGGCTAATGTTTTTCTTAGCTATTAGCATCGCCATCTTCACCTCAGACCTAATCAGTGTTGCCAGATACTGCTGATGTTTTCCAGCCCAAAATATGTTCAAAACCCAAAATGCACTTGAAACGACCCAACTTGGGCGGGAAACCGCCCAATCTGGCAACACTGGACCTAATTACTTGCTCAGCCTCGCCTCCGGACATAGTTATGTAATTACTGATGCCTGAGAGGGCGGGGACATGAATTCATGGCCCGACTTCCTGCTGTAAACTCCTGTCAGAGGCGCGTCATGAATTCTGGACCTACCGACTTTTTTATATTGTGAAAATACGGGACTTTTATATAATGTGAAAATATGGGATATTTTCGGGAAAATAAAAAAACGGGAAGACAGCGGGAAATAAGTCAAAATAAGGGATTTCCTGGGAAAAACGGGAGGGTTGACAGGTATGCACTGAGCATGTATCTAAACAGTCTTTTTGTATAGGTGCACATATTGTTCCTTAATCATAAGTTGGTGTGCATCATTAATGGCATGTGCGCGAGAGTCCGCTTGGCGTGTGCATGCCTGAGAGTCCTTTAGGTACGCATGCCAAAGCACGCAGGACTGACAGAAAACCCCCCCAAAGAGCTCCCTCCGGGAGCGAAAATTCATCTTTCCTAGCCCCGGGGATAAGGGCCTGCCTTTGGTTGCTGTGCCATCAACGTATAGCTCTGAGACAACGTGACACTGCATACAGTGGCATGCAAAAGTTTGGGCACCCTTACTGAAAATGTCTGTTACTGTGAATAGTTAAGTGAGCAGAAGATGAATGGATTACCAAAAGGCATAAAGGTAAAGACTAAATTTCTTTTCAGCATTTTCTGCAATATTTGTGTATTATTTTTGTTTTGGGGCGGCACGGTGGTGTAGTGGTTAGCGCTGTCGCCTCACAGCAAGAAGGTCCTGGGTTCGAGCCCCGGGGCCGGCGAGGGCCTTTCTGTGTGGAGTTTGCATGTTCTCCCCGTGTCCACGTGGGTTTCCTCCGGGTGCTCCGGTTTCCCCCACAGTCCAAAGACATGCAGGTTAGGTTAACTGGTGACTCTAAATTGACCGTAGGTGTGAATGTCAGTGTGAATGGTTGTCTATGTGTCAGCCCTGTGATGACCTGGCGACTTGTCCAGGGTGTACCCTGCCTTTCGCCCGTAGTCAGCTGGGATAGGCTCCAGCTTGCCTGCGACCCTGTAGAAGGATAAAGCGGCTAGAGATAATGAGATGAATGAGATTTTTGTTTTGTACAATTGGAGAGTGAAAAAAGAAAAGGAACATCATGTGAAAGTTTGGGCACCCCAATACATTTGAGTTCTCAGGTAATTTTTACCAAGGTTCCAGACCTTAATTGGTTTATTGAGCTGTGGCTTGTTCAAATTCTTCATTAGGAAAGGTCAGATGATGCAGATTTCAAAGCTGTATAAATTCTCTGACTCCTCAAACTTGTCCCTAAAATCAACAGCCATGGGCTCCTCTAAGCAACTCCCTCGCATTCTGAATAATAAAATAATTGCTCACAAAGCAGGAGAAGGCTACAAGAAATGTAGCAAAGTGTTTTCAGGTAGAAATGGCAGTTAACAGAAACAGTGGAGATCAAGGTGAGGCCTGGAAGATGAAGAAAACTTTCTGAAAGAACTGCTCATTGGATTGCTAGAAAGGCAAATAAAAACCCCTGTTTGACTGCAAAAGACCTTCAGAAAGATTTAGCAGACCCTGGAGTGGTGGTGCACTGTTCTACTATGCAGCGACACCTGAACAAATATGACCTTCATGGGAGAGTCATCAGAAGAAAACCTTTCCTGCGTCCTAGCCACAAAATTCAGCGTCTGAAGTTTGCAAATGAACATCTAAATAAGCCTGATGCATTTTGGAAACAAGTCCTGTGGACTGATGAAATCAAAATAGAACTTTTTGGCCACAATGTGCAAAGATATGTTTGATATGAGAAAAGATATGAGAAAAAAGGGTGTCAAATTCCAGGAAAAGAACACCTCTCCAACTCTGAAGCATGGGTGTGGATCGATCATGTTTTGGGGTTGTTTTGCAGCCAGTGGCACAGGGCACATTTCACTGGTCAAGGGAAGCACGGATTCGAATAAATACCAGCAAACTCTGGAAGCAAACATCACACCATCTGTAAAAAAGTTGAAGTTAAAAAGAGGATGGGTCCTACAATAAGATGATGATCCAAAACACACCTCAAAATCTACAATGGAATACCTCAAGAGGCACAGGCTGAAGGTTTTGCCCTGGCCCTCACAGTCCCCTGACCTAAACATCATTGAAAATCTGTGGATAGATCTCAAAAGAGCAGTGCATGCAAGACAGCCCAAGAAACTTGTAGAACTGGAAGCCTTTTGCAAGGATGAATGTGTGAAAATCCCCCAGGTAAGAACTGAAAGATTATTAGCTGGCTACAAAAAGTGTTTACAAGCTGTGATACTTGCCAAAGGGGGTGTTACTAGGTACTAACCATGCAGGGTGCCCAAACTTTTGCTTCGGGCCCTTTTCCTTTTTTGTCATTTCGAAAATGTAAAAGATGAAAATAAAAAATTGTTTTTGCTTAAAATATTCAGGGAATGAGTCATCTTTAACTTTATGCCTTTTGGAGATCATTTCATCTTCAATTTGCTTAACTGTTCACAGTAACAGCAATTTTGACCAGGGGTGCCCAACCACTGCATACCACTGTACTTGGCTCAGGTGGGGGTTTGGGCTCATGGTTAGGACAGGACTTGGACTCTGGGCTTGGAGAGGGCATGTGCTCTGGAGATGACTTGGGCTCTGGACTGGACTCGGGCTCGAGCTCTGGAGATGACTTGGGCTCTGTACTGGACTTGGACTCTGGACTCGGCCTTGAGTTCTGGAGATGACTCAGGCTTGAGCTTTAGAGATGACTCGTGCTCTGGAGATAACTCAAGCTCTGGAGATGACTCGGGCTCCGGACTGGACTCAAGCTTGAGCTCTGGAGATGACTTGGGTTCTGAAGTGGACTCGGGCATGGGCTCAAACTCCGGACTGGACCTTAGACTGGATGCGAGCTCTGTCAGTGCATCATTCTGGTCCTGGTCAGGACCCAGTGGCAGAACAACAATGGCCTCATAGCCAGGTGGCGGTGGGACGACAACGATGTCTTCATAGCCAGGTGGTGGCGGGACGACAACATCTTCATAGCCAACTGAGGCAGAGGTCACGCCGTTGTCCTCTGGCACTGGTTGTGGAACTGGCTCAGGTTCTGGCACTGACTTTGACTGTGCTGTTGGCACTGGCTCTGACACTGGAGCTGGCTCCGACTCTGGCACTGGTTCTGGAGTTGGCACTGGCACTGGAGTTGACTCCAACTCAGGTGCTGGCACTGGAGCTGACTCTAACTCAGGCACTGGAGCTGACACTGACACTGGAGCTGACTCTGATGCTGGCACTGGTTCTGGAGTAGACACTGGCATTGGCTCTGATGGTGGTGCTGGCTTTGGCACTGGAGCTGACTCTGGCACTGGCTCTGGCTGGTGCTCTGGTTCAGATGCTGGCACTGATGCAAGCTGAGGAACTGGTTCTGATTCAGGCACTGGTTCTGGTTCAGGCACTGGTTCTGATGCAGGCTGTGGTTCTGGTGCAGGCAATGACTCTGGCTGGTGCTCTAGTTCCAGCACTGGTTCTAGCTCTGATTCAGGTGCTGGCTCTGACTGTGAGACCGGCTCTGGAACGACGGCCTCTAGGAGGGGCTCTGGAGCAACAGCCTCCTCTGCTGTCTCTGCATCGGCCACTGGAGGGAGCTCTGGAGTAACGGCCTCCTCCACTGCCACTGCATCATCCTCAGGCATGATAGCCCCCTCCCAAAAAATTTAATGGGGTCCTCCTTTTCTAAAGATTCATAGATGACCTGGAGCATGGCTAAAAAAAGTCTGTGAGCTCTGAAGGCATGGATGCTCTACTCTAATGAGGAGGTAATCTGCCCATCAGCATGCTCATCCAGCAATCAAAGTGAGTATAAAGCTTACCCAGATAGGTTCTGGTGGCTTGGGTTCTTCAAGGTCCGCATAGAAAATGCTACACCCATTGTTCGGCGAAGTATTCTGTCAGGGACAAGGTAGGAAGCAGATGTAAGTGCAGAATTGTTTTATTTTGTGAAAACACCCAGGCAGACAGTCCAAATCTCATCTCATTATCTCTAGCCGCTTTATCCTTCTACAGGGTCGCAGGCAAGCTGGAGCCTATCCCAGCTGACTACAGGCAAAAGGCGGGGTACACCCTGGACAAGTCGCCAGGTCATCACAGGGCTGACACATAGACACAGACAACCATTCACACCCACATTCACACCTACGGTCAATTTAGAGTCACCAGTTAACCTAACCTGCATGTCTTTGGACTGTGGGGGAAACCGGAGCACCCGGAGGAAACCCACGCGGACACGGGGAGAACATGCAAACTCCACACAGAAAGGCCCTCGCCGGCCCCGGGGCTCGAACCCAGGACCTTCTTGCTGTGAGGCGACAGCGCTAACCACTACACCACCGTGCCGCCCACAGTCCAAATCAGTAGGCAAAATCACAACCGTAAAACAAGCAAAGAGTCAGGCAAGGCACAAAAGTGTTGCAACGAACTCAATACTTCACACTGAGTGTGCATCTAAACAGTCTTTATATAGGTGCACATATTGCTCCTTAATCATAAGCAGGTGTGCGTCATTAACGGTGTGCGTGCGAGAGTCTGTTCGGCACGTGCGAGAGTCCGCTCAGCGCGCGCGTGCCTGAGAGTCCTTTAGGTGCGCATGCCAAAACACGCAAGACTGACATTCTGTAAGTCATTCTTGATAAGGGAATCTGTTAAATGCTGTAACGTTATAAAAATAAGCAATTTAACCTTGACATTATATTCCATATATAAAAATGCAGTAATCCATGCAAATTATAAGATTTGAAGTCCATCAAGGTTTACAATAGTTAGTCTTCTTATGTGTAAATTTACACTCAATCAGGAGCACGAGCAGGGTACAAATGTTTTTCCAAATTTACGGGATTTTCATGAATGCCAAATTTCTTGCTCAAATGCTCATACAACAGATTCACACATAAATCCATTCTTATCCAGCTTTATAAATGAGGCCCATTGTCAGATTGGAAGGTCTCCTTGCCAGACTTTCATAAAGCCCAGCTTTTTGGAGTGTCATGGCTATGGTTTTTCTGTGAATAGCTTTTCTCATCTGAGCCATGGTTCTGTCCAGCTCCTTGTGTTTCTGCCTAATGTCTCCCTTATGTGGTCACATGAGGTGGATAGCATCCTCTAGGAAGAGTCGCTGTTCTGCCATTTTCTTTCCAGTTTGTAATATTGGCTTAATGGTGCTTGGGATATTTTTTTTTATAACCAAACACTGATATTTTTCCAGAACTTTGTCCTAGACATATTCTGATAGCTGCTTGGTCTTCATGATGCTGTCTGATTATGTATGTTCTCTAACAAACTCTGGAGCCTTCTAGAAACAGATGCATTTGTATTGAGATCATGTGACACTTTAATGACATACCAGTGGACATCAACAGATGATGACACTGCTCATGTGTCAGCTGGTTGCACCACAACTAATTTAGGGGTTTTACAGTATCATAGGGTGAATACCTGTGCAATCACAACTTATACATTGTTTTTATTTGTAAATAAATGTTTCTCCCACATCAGTATTGTGGGCTATTATTTGTAGAGTCATGATGTATAATCCCAGTTAAGTCCATTTCAGTTCCAGAATGTAACACTACAAAATGTGAAAAGGGGTGTGACTATTTACACTTTGCACTTAGGCACTGTAAGAGAGTGGTGTGAATGTTAATACTTCTCATGTCTGATATTTCTGTATTCACTCTCTCCAAGATTTGTTTACATAAATAAAACCATGTGTGTGCTACAGCCTGTTCCTGAGGAACTTCAGAATGGCCCAGGTTTTGGTTATGTGGTGGCTTTTCGACCGTATGGTGCCACAGGGTGGATGCAGGCTGCTGTACCTTCTGCAGAGGCCTCCAAATATGTCTTCAAGAATGAAAGCATCCAGCCATTCTCCAAATTCCAGGTCAAAGTGGGTGTCTACAACAACAAGGGTGAAGGGCCTTTTGGGCCAGTTGTCACAATCTACTCAGCTGAAGAAGGTACACAAATATTTTTTTGCATATTTCCAAATCAGTCAACTACTGTTTATTTAAATGCTCATGTTCTATTAATTAATTAGGCTATCTGTTTTGATTTTCTTTTTTACATTTACCTCCTGAATGCAGTTACATGTGCAAGCAAATATACAAATTTTGCACTTCTATTTCATGATGTTCCTCTCAGATCAAAATACCCTGAATATAATGTCTGTAGTATAAATATTTTAAATTAATTGTCAATGAATTTATTAGAAAAACTGAGCAAATTTAATTGGCAATACACCTTGGTTCAGTTTTAACAAGACATTTAAATGGTCCATTTTGAACAGATTAGTGCCTTTAATTTGATACCTAGCGCTTAATCACTTTTTATGACCCCTAACTTAAGGAGGTCAAAGTAAAAGTTGTAAAATTGGCTCTCAAGAAAAGGCATGCAATATTGTCAGGATGTTGTGAGTTTGAATCCCGATGATCCCACAGCAATAAATGACTGGGAGTCAAGAGAGCAAAATTGGCTAGGCTCTTGGGGTGAGGAGGATGGAATACTTTCTGTCCTTTTTCAATCACAATGACAACAGCCATCTGCATAAGCAGACGTTCCAGAAGATGCAGAGCTTGGTCTCAAAGGAAGCGTGTGCTTGCCCCCCCCCTCCAAGTTGGTAGATGTCATGTGATCAGGGACTGGTGGCCTTTGGGCGGGATTTACAAGACACCCCACCACCACCCAAATAAAAGAATCTAAGATTGCTGGTGTTTCTTGGAAGTCTGTTTGTAATCAGTCTGTAAAAATGATTTGTTGTGTGATCTTAGAACCTGCCAGAGCACCAACACGGGTAAGAGTTCAGAGCCTTTCAGCATCAGAGGTGGAGGTGACGTGGAAATCCCTTCCATGGAGCACAAGCAGAAGGCGTGTTCTTGGTTATGAGGTATAAGGAAAAACAATAATTCGTTTGAAAAACCTAATGTAGGCATTATGGCATATCAGCAGCAGTGCAGAATTGAACCATTCGAATATGAGTTGGAATAAATATAAGAGCTAAACTGACTTAGCTTTTGTCTTGTAACATTATCATTTTAGATGCACCTCTTTGTTCTGTTTGCTTTTCATAATGCCACAGGTCTTCCACATATACAGTATATTCAGGCATGACAAGTTATTTCTGTTGCTCAAGTAATGGCATAATTAATGCTTTTCTCGAGCAACAAAAAAATCAAACTGGCTGCCTGCCTGCAAATAGCCTCTAAGTGGCTGAGTTCAATTCAGAACTCCATCCATCCATTATCTGTAGCTGCTTATCCTGTACAGGGTCACAGGCAAGCTGGAGCCTATCACAGCTGACTATGGGTGAGAGGCAGGGTACACCCTGGACAAGTCGCCAGGTCATTGCAGGGCCAATTCAGAACTCACTATAATCAATTCTTAATTGCTATATTTTATGTCAAAATGTTAAGCCTGAGAGATCTGCAGGAAATCTACAGTGATTGTCCATTTTATATTAGTGGTATAGAGATATATAAAGATACAATATATGTAGATATGTGTAAGTGGGAGTGATTTTTAAATGTCACTTGTGCAGGTTTTTTTTTTTTTTTTGTACCTACCCACAATATTTTATAACAAATTCAGTTGCTTCTTTTCCCAATATATAAACAAAAAGTCTAATTTATACCACCATGATCTTGACCAGGCAGTTACTAAGGATAGTCTAAATGCATCATGCATTCATGTTGAACATGTGGCACTGTTTGTCCTTTGACTTCATATCTGACTGCTTGTTCAGAGCAGCATGAATGATCATGAAAAACGTGCTACTCATGACTTTTGTTGTTGTTGCAACCCATGGGATCCCAATCACTATACATACCTCTAGTCTTAACCAGATGTCTTGTAAACCTTTCTGGAAAGCTGGTTAAACAATATTGCATAATTTGTGTAATGTGTTCATATTCAGTTTTATATCCCTCATCAAAAAATCCCTGTGCAGGGATTGGCCAAGGATGGCTCATGTGACATAAATTAGTTCCACCATTGATTAAGTAATGTATCCTGTGATGTCAAAAAAGAAAAAAGAATATGGTGTGAGGCAGTCATGGTATATGCTGGATATACCATGAACTGACATCACAATTTCAAGCTATACAGCCAAATCGAATCACAGCTGTGGCTCTACAAGCATTTCTGTGTGTGTAGATCTACAGTGGTGCTTGAAAGTTTGTGAACCCTTTAGAATTTTCTATATTTCTGCATAAATATGACCTAAAACATCATCAGATTTTCACACAAGTCCTAAAACTAGAGAAAGAGAACCCAGTTAAACAAATGAAGCAAAAATATTATACTTGGTCATTTATTTATTGAGGAAAATGATCCAATATTACATATCTGTGAGTGGCAAAAGTATGTGAACCTCTAGGATTAGCAGTTAATTTGAAGGTGAAATTAGAGTCAGATGTTTTTAATCAGTGGAATGACAATCAGGTGTGAGTGGGCACCCTGTTTTATTTAAACAATAGGGATCTATCAAAGTCTGATCTTCACAACACATGTTTGTGGAAGTGTATCATGGCACAAACAAAGGAGATGTCTGAGGACCTCAGAAAAAGCGTTGTTGATGCTCTTCAGGCTGGAAAATGTTACAAAACCATCTCTAAAGAGTTTGGACTCCACCAATCCACACTCAGACAGATTGTGTACAAATGGAGGAAATTCAAGACCATTGTTACCCTCCCCAGGAATGGTCGACCAACAAAGATCACTCCAAGAGCAAGGTGTGTAATAGTTGGCGAGGTCACAAAGGACCCCAGGGTAACTTCTAAGCAACTGAAGGCCTCTCTCACGTTGGATAATGTTAATGTTTGAGTCCACCATCAGGAGAACACTGAACAACAATGGTGTGCATGGCAGGGTTGCAAGGAGAAAGCCACTGCTCTCCAAAAAGAACATTGTTGCTTATCTGCAGTTTGCTAAAGATCATGTGGACAAACCAGAAGGCTATTGCAAAAATGTTTTATGGACAGATGAGACCAAAATAGAACTTTTTGGTTTAAATGAGAAGCGTTATGTTTGGAGAAAGGAAAACACTGCATTCCAGCATAAGAACCTTATCCCATCTGTGAAACATGTTGGTAATAGTATCATGGTTTGGGCCTGTTTTGCTGCATCTGGGCCAGGACGGCTTGCCATGATTGATGGAACAATGAATTCTGAATTATACCAGTGAATACTAAAGGAAAATGTCAGGACATCTGTCCATGAACTGAATCTCAAGAGAAGGTGGGACATGCACCAAGACAATGACCCTAAGCACACAAGTCATTCTACCATAGAATGATTAAAGAAGAATAAAGTTAATGTTTTGGAATGGCCAAGTCAAAGTCCTGACCTTAATCCAATTGAAATGTTGTGGAAGGACCTGGAGCGAGTAGTTCATGTGAGGAAACCCACCAACATCCCAGAGTTGAAGCTGTTCTGTACAGAGGAATGGACTAAAATTCCTCCAAGCTGGTGTGCAGGACTGATCAACAGTTACCAGAAACATTTAGTTGCAGTTATTGCTGCACAAAGGGGTCACACCAGACACTGAAAGCAAAGGTTCACATACCTTTGCCACTCACAGATATGTAATATTGGATAATTTTCCTCAATAAATAAATGACCAAGTATAATATATTTGTCTCATTTGTTTAGCTGGGTTCTCTTTATCTACTTTTAGGACTTGTGTGAAAATTTGATGTTTTAGGTCAAATTTATGCAGAAATATAGAAAATTCTAATGGGTTCACACACTTTCAAGCACCACTGTACGTATCGTGATCATGCCTAGCAAGCAAGGCGATAGCATGGTACATTGCACATGCACAGGTCAAAGGTCGCGCTAACATAAACAACAAACATGGCTGCCTCTAGTGAGTTTATGCCGAGATTCAATCTTCACACTTTTAGTTTGGAATTTTTTGATGAGGGATCAAATATACCATGCACTGAGAGGCACCAGTAATTATGGATTCTCTTCAGTGACTGGCATAGTACTATTTTCTTCGAGGCTGCGCCCCTCACAAAATAGTACTATACCAGTCACTTCAGAGAATTCATAACTTTAACTGGAACCTCTCAGTGTATAATATATTTAATTAGATACTGAGTAGGTATACAGTAGATTCACTGTCCATAGTTCATCTTTTGCTATGCTCAAAACGTCAGCCCTTCTCCTCCTTCCATAGTACCACTGCTGACCAGATATTATTTTTGGTGGAGGGCCATTCTCAGCACAGCACTGAAACTAAATTGTGTGTGTTTCATTGTGTATCATGCACAGGAGATTTGCTGGGGGTTTTAAGCACCTCCGTGTCATTGCTGGGTTGGAACACAATATAATCAAAAGTATTCATCTAACAGTGGTACTGTGGCTACAAACTGCCTCTTTATGAACAGTTGTACAAGTCTCAAATTTGTGGGTCCTGTAAAAGATGGTCTCTTTTCTACAAGTGCACACCTACAAGGTATATGTGTCTAATAACCTGGGCAGTAAGAAAGCTCAGCAAAACTACTGCTATATAAAACAATCAATTGGCTAAAGTAACACTAGTTAGGATTGCCATGCAAAGTTGAAAAATCTTTCAGTAAGTCCTCAGTGAATGATTTATGAATTAGCATTTACAAGTTCTGCATTCATTTTGTATGCTATATTAATTTCTTATATCCCAGGCCACATACTATGCTGCTTATGGTCCTGAACACTGGGCATTAAAAATAAATAAATAAATAGAAGTGTGACTATGTATTTTTTCCAAGCACAGAATTTTCACTTTCTACTTTCCCTCCCACATATCAGAAAAATCCATGTTTATGTTTGTGACTAGTGTGCAATACTTTTTCCTACACTGAGTGACTAATAAGGCTTTAAATCTTCACTGTGTTCAGGTATTGATGGCTGTCAAGTTCTATATACATGTTCGTTCAGCAGATACTCAACCCAATATATGGACTCATCTAGTCTCTTATTTTTTTGCAGTAGGGCTGTCTGTTTCAAATTATTTATCGTCCATTAGCTCTGAATATGGGTGATGCTGAATTTAGGACTTTTAGTGATGCTGTACAATGTAATAAAAAAATTTAATGAAATATTGATCTTTTTAGCTATACTTTTGATCAGTATACTGGCCTCTGACTTGACTTATTGGCTGCATTTTTAATTTGACAGAGGGCTACAAAGGTAATGCATATTAAAGAGAGTACAGTCGTCATCACTGCCAAATCCGATCCAGGCTTGAGGCAAACCATGTTTGGTTGGCTTGGCCAGAATTGCAGCAGTAGGGTGACCAGTTTCTGCACACTCACACATTCAGGCAATTTAGAGTAGCCACTTAACCTAACTGCATGTGGGGGACTGTGGGGGAAACCGGAGCACCCAGAGGAAACCCACACAGACACAGGGAGAACATGGCACAATTCTTCACACAGAAAGGCGCCTGGCAGCCCCTGGGCTTGAACCCAGAACCTTCTTGCCATGCTTACCACTGCACCACCGTGCCGCCCCAGAGAGTACAGTGAATCTTACTAAATGAACTGAAGAATGGAGAATATTTATCAAATCAAATGAGAAAAACAGCCTGTTTCCTGAATACTGCAATTCATTAGTTTCCTTATAGCAATGTCAGACATTTAGCACCATACCAAACTAGAATATACAGTATACATGAGAATCTATTCCAGTAAGACTACTTCACTGTTATTTACAGTGTAGTGTTACTGACCAAGGGGCCATGTATATTACCCATAATGCACTGCATAAGTTTTAACCTGGTGAAATGACTGATCTTGAAATTGGTTTGCAAATTTAACATTCAATTAAATTGAGTGTACATGACCTTAACATAGTATAAAGTCACATATAAAGTTTGTTTAGTATACCTAGTGGGCAAGATGTCAAAACTATTTAGGAAGATTATAGGCAGGATGTCTGATATTCAGAGCAATTATCACAAATGGTTTTGTGTTTTTAATAAACTAAAATACATATCACTTTGAGTGGCCTTAACATAATTATTCACCCTCTCTCTCTCTCTCTCTGTGTCTTTCTGTCTCTCTCTCTAGTTGAGATACTGGGAGAATAAGGAGAAAGAAGATATGGCTAGTGTTTTAAGGACGGTGGGAAATCGGACATCGGCTATTATTCAGGGGTTAAAAGGAAGCAGCACATACCATATCACAGTGAGGGCCTACAATACAGCTGGAGCTGGCCCACCAAGTGCAGCAGTCAATGTGACCACAAAGAAACCTCGTAAGTACAGAAATTTATCTGAATTAAAGTGCATTCTTGGATACTTTAGTGCACAATTACTAGTCGTGAAAAATGCTGTGCAGTTTGCAGTTCTGGTTCCTAAATCTCTAAAAGCATTTTTGTTTGTTTCTAGCTCCCAGTCAGCCTCCTGTAAAGGTAATGTGGAACACATCCAACTCCAAGATCATACTGAATTGGGAGCAAGTGAAAGCTTTGGAGAATGAATCTGAGGTCATGGGGTATAAGGTAATTTATTAGCAGCATAAACAATATCTGTGGAAATAAGAATACCATCTATTCATATGCTTGTGGGGGGTATCCTGATGTCAGATGTGTACATATCTGGGTGGGTGGGTATAAAAGAGGTCATGTGATAAACATGTAACAAAAATTAAGTATAATTCATGCATACTAAGACTGGTCATTTTTATTCTAAATGTTGTTCTCAGATTAGTCTAATTTAAACATAATGTATTTTATATAAATGGGATTTAAAATTGATTTCATGCTCTTTCAGAGTGACTGAGACAGGCTCAATTTTTATTTGCTAAGAGAAAGATCCTTGTCAATGTTTGTTAAACATCCATTCTTATTTGAACAGAATATAAGGCCCTGGTCACACTACAGCTCACAATGGGTTTGTGAATACTTGGTGATGAAAAATTGGTAGCATAGCCACCAAACGTGTGATGCATGGCGCATGTTCTCCGAGCTTCGTGATTTGTTTTTTTTGGTGTGTCTCCGCTTCATGAGTGGCCAAAAATGTTGTGAAAAATTTCAATGCATGCATTGAAATTTGGTGACAATGTTTTTGTCAGCAACCTAAGCAGCAGATACTTGCAGATGGGTTTAGGAATACTTCCCGAAGCTCAATGGACCTTTGCCAAGCATCTTGAGATGTATTTGTCACGAATCCATGTCCCCAGTGCTTGTGGGGACCTTGGCAATACAGTGGCTCGGCATTGCCTAACCTTCACCAAGACTTGAAAAGTGCATTTACATTCAGTGATCCTTCGCCAAGGTTCATAATTGGTTGGGCGTTCATGAATATTCAGCAAATATTTGGCAACGGTTTGATGACTTATTTGTGATTGTCGCTGATTGGTTGGCGCTGATGTTATGCGTTGTTGAAATCTATTGAGCAAGGCATCATCGATCATTCTCCTGCCAAATGTTGATGCATACAAAACCCTCAAGCATGCCTCCTAGGAAAAATGCCAGGTTTCTTCAAAAGAAAAAGGCCAAGTGTTCATCTGCTGTGTGACCGCAAGTTTTAGCTTGTCTGTACGAAGTACACATCACCATGCATCACCACCAAAATGCCTCATTTTCATCAATAACCCATGGCAAAGCATTGTGAGCTGTAGTGTGACCGTAGCCTAAGGGCCAGCTCTCCTGGGTTTTTTTTTTCCCTGTTTGATGAATATTTAGGGCTCAACTGACTTTTGCAATTGGTTTTAGGTTTTGTACAAGCAAAACAGACACAGTCGTCCTAGAGTGATGGAGACCAACACAACATCAGTGGAGCTGTCTCTGCCTCCAGATGAAGAATACATCATTCAGATCAAACCCTTCGGAGAAGGAGGAGAGGGAAGCAGCAGCAAACAAATCACAATCCCCAGAATATCTGGTATGTGTTTCTCAGTGGTTTTATAGCAATCTTTGTAAGGAAAAAAAATTATTTAAAAGCTTTGATTCAAATTCAGCTTCTTGGAAAACATGTTTGCAGTATTTCCTATGAAGAGTAGAACCACTGAATTATTATGTAAGGAATGAAACATAGTATTATTAATCCGCATATCCTAATATTTTATTGTTTTTATAGCAACAGCCCATTGCAAAGCCGCATGCCTTATTGTGGGATATTCCTTACATTGTGGAATCCTCCAATATTTCATTAATTATGTCTAGTGTTTTGTTTAACAGTATGTCTAGGTTAGCTTCTCTCATTTATGTGAAAATGAAAAAAAAAATTTGTCAAAGTAAATTTTTGTATATTTCAGTTTATCACATTGTGAAATTTTAGCATTCAAAAACAAAGCACACACAAACTACGACAAAAATAGTGTTGATAAATAAAATAAAAGTGTAACTAGTTGCAGTTTTGCTCACACTTAGGCATACAGAGGAGGACTGAGCAGGAAAAACCCATTTTAGTTTTTGTATTTGGGGCAAAGGAGACAACTAATTCTGATTGTTAGCACTGACATCACGTCTATCAAATATAGTGCCGTTCAACTGAAATCATCCAGAAGAAAACAGCAGGAAAAAAAGAAATTCAGATATCTGTGGGGGGAAAAACTACAGTACAATGTTCTTTCTTATGCAGACGGTAAATTAAACACAATTGACACTAAGTAGCTAATTATGAAAATGAGTTGACAGGGCATTAAATTCCAAAGTTTTGCTGACATTCCTTTGCTTCTTTTAGTGTTTTATGTCCTTCTTATCTTTGTCCATTTCCAGGTCCCAATGCAATTGGATCTGCATCCAGCGTATCCACTCTCTCAGCCCTCAGCACAATAGCTCTGTCACTCACAGCCCGGACATCCTTATGACACAGCAGAGACAGCATACCTGAAATTATATGTTCTCATTCAAAAACGAGACTCTTTAAAAAAAAAAAAAAAAAACCCGAAAATGGGTTTGCAGTTTGCAGTGCTGTTATGAACAGGATGGCTGGTCTTGAATTTGTCTTTACCAAAGCTGATAGTACTCAAAAACTGAACACACACACACACACACACACACACTTGTGTGTGTGTGTGTGTGTGTATGTATGTATGTTTGTTTGTATGTATGTATGTGTGCGTGCGTGTGTTTTGTATGCAAGAACTAGCTGTTCTTTTTTTGCTTTTATTTTCGAACAATCTGTTGGAGTTTACTAATTGATTAAAGTAAGAGATGTTAGCCTTTGGTGTGGGCTATAAAAAAACTATGACACAGTCTACTGAGGTCTCATTCAAATGGCTCAGATGCCCAGGATGTCTAAACATTGACTCCACATGAGTCCTTGCACTGAATTTCCTTCCGAAGGAAAGAAAAGAGGGGATGAAGTCAATAACTAGGAGTATGAAAGAATGCTGATTGTGCTGCTTATAAAGGCAGCCATCTTTGAAGGCCATTGTCTTTCCATTGGCTTCTTTTACTTCCCTTTTGATCAGCAGACTTTGGCCTGTTGTTAACATTGATCAAGCAGACATTTGTGTGTCTTTCCTGTTATCTCATTCTTTGTTTCCATGTTCTGTCTGTTGTTTGCCTTTTGTGTGCCTCGTCACATGTTTTTAAACTCCTCAGGTCCTCAAAAAGCCTTAACTTATATTTGCTGTCTCCCAGCAGGCTATGCTAATGCAGTGAGAGATTGCACAGGATTGCATTGGGTAGAAAGCTGGGGCTTAGTCGATGTGGATTTTGGATTTCCATTTTGGGTGTTGGGGCCATTATTCCTAGTCCATCACTTCTATTTTTCTATCTTGTACCAGTTATCCACGGCTTAAGGGCAATACAGCGTATCATGTAGAAGGGCCATGGACCTCATTTAGATATATTATACTTAATCTGCTGCTGACATTTCAGTTCTCTTTTTTTCAATGCCATTTGGGAACAATTCCTTATAATATCTAGCTCGTAATCTTTGTGAGGTGGAGGTTAGTAAAATGTAGGCTACTTTAAAATGGTTCTGAAACAAAGATCAACAAAAAAATGTATAACATGCTTTTTGTATATTTCAGATTGTTTATATTGAAGGAAACAACAGCAAAACTAACGTTTCCTAAGAGTTGTTCTTGTTTTTTACATAATGAAAAAGATAAGAACTGTTTATTGTGGATAAGTGTTGCTTTGCATGTTGGTGTATTCTTCTCCATCTTGGTTCATTTGGTATTGATTGAATGGCTTGCAATCATGCAATCATGAGTGCAGAAATAAGAATTATTGTTAACAGGGATTTGTGTATATATGTATGTGTGCTGTAGCCATCCTTCTGCCTCGCTCTCTGTCTGTCTGTCTCACTGTCTTTCTTTTTCTCTATGGTGCTTTCCAACAAAGTACTTACCATTAGAACTGTAAAAATCATAGATTATTTTATTTGCTGCTATTTCTTTATACCAGGTCACAGAATAAAGGGGTTGTTTTTAACAGTTGATTTGTTTCCACAATAATTTGTCACACAGTTTATTCCATTTGTATGTGGTTTAAAATGTGAAGCAGATTCATAAGCAAAAAGAAAGAGTGTGTGGCTTACTTCATTTATTCAACTTGTGTTACATATCTTAGAGTTATTTTAAAACCATTAAACCAACACAAAACAAATGTTCACTTAACACCATAAATAACGAACCTTCACTTTTTTTTAAACAGTGCATCAAAATCAAAAGCAGAGCACGCTAAAGGCTATTTTTAGCAGGTGATTTTGGAAGGCATTAAAGGACATGGGACATGGATTTTTTTCTGGGTATAATTATGTATAAAGGACATAAGTAATGCCATCTAAATCACTGCAGGGCGTCAAAAATGTGAAAATCATCACATTATTCAACTTTTTTATACATCAGCGTAAAACAATGATTCGTTAATTAGCTAGGTGGTCACGTGACCCGTGACGTCACAAAAACTTTCCAAGGAGCCAGCGCTTGGGTATCTAATGTAAACAGGTTACCGAAATGGACACCATCGACAGTGACATTCCCGATGTTTCACAGAGATGTGAAGTTAGACCCTATCAGTTCGAACCGATAGCTGGAAATTCACATGAACATAGATCTTGTCTTTACTCTGACGGGTCAGATGATTCTGAGAGTGAGAGTTCATTCAATCCCCATGAAACTGAAAGCGGTCGGCTCGATAACACATCCTGGTAAGTTAAAAACAATTCTGCTCAAAGGCTAATGATCTGTTGAAAGAAGTATTATTTTTGTATCATACATTGAAAGTTCATCATAGATCTAGCTAAAGTCCGTTGCAAGCTAGTTTTTTTTTGCTGATATTTTTCGAGATTGATTGAGATACAATGCTTCCAGAGTCTGAGATGAAAACATTCAAAATGGCGAAACGAGTCAGAATTATGATAATCAATAATTGATACACCCAAAATTATAATACTAATCCTTACCTCGGCTTTCAGTCGCTTAGCGAATGCACCTCGGCATTTTTCCGCATGAGGCCCATGGTAAAACCACACTTCCAGGAGGGGCTGCCGTCTGCCTCCCAAGCCGGCCGAGAGCGCTCCTCGTCGGGCACGGCCAGGCGGGCGAATGCCCTGGTCCGTCCGCCCTGTCTAAAAAATAATGGTACAACTCCGAGTGAAGGTATCAATGCGCTGTCGAAGCGCGCAGAAGGTGTTAGTATGCCTGTCATTATAGTGCAGACTTTCCATAGCATAGAAAATCGCCACGTTTCAATTTGTGTAACTGAACTTTGTTTCATGTCACTGGTCATATAAACCTATGTAAACAGGAAAAACGTGGAAGAGTTTGGTCGCATCTAACTACAGCCCCAAAAAATACCATTGGCCATAATGAGCTTAGCTACATTGCTAACAGGAGTAACAGCGCGTCTGACTGACTGGGAGGTCGCAATACACTATGATGTTCAATGTACGTTAAACACTCTAAAAACGAAATAATTTTCTTGTCATCCAAGACACAAAAACTATTTTGTCGCATTCGTCATCATCACGATTCACACTTCTCCATATTCATCTACCCGCTTGTGCTGTACCCAAAAGTTTTTGTGACGTATGATCACGTGACAGCGGCTCTTCCGGTTGTAAAATATGCATATTGGAGCTCGAGCAGAAATGCCATATAATCATCACGAATATAACAATTTTGCTGAATTTAATAGATAATTTTGTATTTGTTGATGCAATTATTTCATATTTTTAATGGAAAGAAACTGATATAGCGTGCATTTATGTTTCATGTCCCATGTCCTTTAATGAGCACTGCTTGTCTGAAAAGGAAATGGAGTATATGCAAACAAGCCTGTTTGGCATTGGGGCTTCTGAGGGAGCACAGCAGGTGTCAGAAAGTCCTACTTTGCTCTGTTCTGTTGAGCAGCCCAGAAGTTGGATGTAGAATGGCCTCCCCTACATGATTCATGGGGTCTTACCTACCTCCAACCCCAAGCCAGTAGCCACCTTCTTGCTCCTGAAGAGAGCTTCCCCGATCAGTTCTTCTACTAATCATTAGTAATGTGCTGCCAAAGCAACAGTCACCCAGGAAGGTTGTCCACTGGAGTAAAAATAACAGCCTAAATCTCTCACACAGCTGAACAGCCACAGTTCTCAACATAACCACAACTCTACCTGACAAATAAGAGTCAGTCAAATCAGACAACTGCACATTACCATACACCGATCAGCCATAAAATTAAAAACACTGACAGGTAAAGTGAGTTACATTGATTGTTATTACAATGGCACTTGTCAAGAGGTGGAAGATATTAGGCAGCAAGACAAGGGTCAGTTTTCAAAGTTGGTGTGTTGGAAGCAGGAAAAATGGCCAAGCATAAGGATCTGAGTGACTTTGACAAGGGCCTAATTGTGATGGATAGATGACTGGGTCTGAGCATCTCCAAAATGGCACATCTTGTGGGGTGTTCCCAATATAGCCTTCGTGCTTCATGCGAATCAATGAGCCTTTGACACCCATAACCCTGTCGCTGGTTCACCAGTTGCCTTTCCTTGGACCACTTCCGGTAAATACTAAGCACTACATACCAGGAACACCCCACAAGATGTGCCTTTTTGGAGACGCTCAGACCCAGGCATCTAGCCATCACAATTTGGCCCTTGTCAAAGTCACTCATATCCTTACTCTTGCCCATTTTCCCTGCTTCCAACACATCAACTTCAAGACCTGACTGTTCTCTTGCTGCCTAATATATCCCACTCCTTGACAGGTGCCATTGTAACAACATAATCAATGTAATTCCATTTACCGGTCAGTGTATTTAATTTTATAGCTGATTGGTGTATGTGGAATGTTTATATAGCTGGGTTCAAGCTCCACATATGGCTCACACACCAAAAGCCAATGGAATAAAAAATCTTAACTAACACTGTACCAATCCTGCACTATTCCATAATTTAATCTACCAATGGAAAGAGTACCATTAATAACAGTTTCGAGATATGAGTCTTGCATTTTCAAAATAATTTGTTTTTCAGTCGCAAAATGACTCCAAACTCAGGTAAATTGTTACCTAAGCTCTATGGATGTAACCAAATATCTCTCATCTCATTATCTCTAGCCGCTTTATCCTTCTACAGGGTCGCAGGCAAGCTGGAGCCTATCCCAGCTGACTACGGGCGAAAGGCGGGGTACACCCTGGACAAGTCGCCAGGTCATCACAGGGCTGACACATAGACACAGACAACCATTCACACTCACATTCACACCTACGGTCAATTTAGAGTCACCAGTTAACCTAACCTGCATATCTTTGGACTGTGGGGGAAACCGGAGCACCCGGAGGAAACCCACGCGGACACGGGGAGAACATGCAAACTCCACACAGAAAGGCCCTCGCCGGCCCCGGGGCTCAAACCCAGGACCTTCTTGCTGTGAGGCGACAGCGCTAACCACTACACCACTGTGCCGCCCGTAACCAAATATGAATACTGTAATTCTTGTAATATTAATCTCCATTGTTTTGGTAAGGCTTTTGATTTTGGAGCATGGCTGTGAGGATTTGTGCTCATTCAGCCACAAGAGCATTAGTGAGGTCAGGCACTGATGTTGGGCGAGAAGGCCTGGTGCACTGCAATCATTCTAGTTCATTCTAAAGGTGTTCACTGCAGGTGAGATCAGAATCCTGTACATGTAGTTTTGCAATAGTTTGTTGTGTCTGTCATTTGTGCATTATTGTCCAGAAATATTGGAATGTCTCAATATGAAACTTACTTTACGGCAGTAAAAGAGACACAATGCCATCAGTTTAGGCAAATCAAAACTGTACATAGCCACACAACACACTCTAATATGAATTGTCAACAGCAATATGGCCATCAATCAAAAGCCAAGATAAAGCTAGTCCAAATTAAATCCCTAAAATAAAATACAAAGGTAGGTCCTTACTGTCAAGTAGTTAATTAGCCAATACTCTAATAGCTCATAACTAAAACTTGTTTTCCTTTCTATTGGCAAAAACAATAAACAAAAGCCAAATGTGACTGATATATACAACTAAGCAAATCAAAGCACTTATTCCAACAAAGTGTTGCTCTTGGAGGAGCAAGCAACAATATTTCTTTGAAAATATTCCAGTCCTTGAACTGAAAACCCTAAATAATTATTTATAATTTTTAATTAAAAGATAAGCCCATACATAATTCCAGTCCAGTCTGGAAGGAAGTGCAAAAAAGGAAGTGGGGAAAAAAGAATGGATGAATATGTATGAACAGTATATTTGCAAGGAGTCTTAAATAATAATGTGTTTCACATTACCAACCCCCCCCCCCCCCCCAAAAAAAAAAAAAAAAAACTTCTAAATAACCAATACAGAATAAATTGAAATTTCTCATTCAAACAACAGAAGAAATAATGTATATTTGTTTTAAAAAAATTTTACAAATTTTTTAACAATTAAATATTTGAAGTATAGAAGTATATTTGTGTTAAACTATATATAAATTTTATCCCTGGAAAAGATGTCATCTTGAAGGTAGAATATGCTACTCCAAAATCTCAAATGTACCTTTCTGCATTCATGCTGCCATCACAGAAGTGTAAGTTACCTTTGCCAAGGGCACAAACACAAAACCCCATATCATGACAGACCATGGCTTTTGGCCTTGTTGCTGGTAACAATCTGGATGGTCCTTTTTGTCTCTGGTCCTGAGCACATGGCATCCATTTCTTCCAAAAAACCTGGAATACTCATTCATCTGACCATAATACATTTTTCCACTGTCCAGTGGTCCATTCCAGATGCCTCTGAGCCCAGAGAAATTGATGGCACTTCTGGACACAGTTAACATAAGGTTCCTTTTTGCACAGTAAAGATTTAATTGGCATTTGTGGATGTAACTCTGTATTGTAGTGCTTGACAAAGGTTTGCCAAAGTAATCCTGAGCCCATGTGGTTATATCAGCTTTAGACGAAGGAAGGTTCTTGATATAGTGCTGCCTGAGGGATTGGAGACCATGGGTGTTCAGCTTAGGCTTGTGCCCTTGCCCTTTATGCATCAAAATTCCTCCAGATTCCCTGAATCATTTAATGATATTATGCATTATAGAGAGTGAAATATCCAAATTCCTTCATATCTTTATTCGAACAACATTGTTTTTAAACATTTCAGTTATTTTCTTATGCATTTGTTGACAACCTAGAGACCCTTGGCCCATCTTTGCCCCTCAAAGACTAGGCCTTTCCTGGATGCTGCTTTTGTGCCAAATCATGATTACAATCACCTGTTGATATCACCTGTTTCAAATCACATCATTATTTAATTGTTTTATCTTATTACTAGCCCTAAATTGCCTGAGTCCCAGCTTTTTTTGGAATCTGTTGCAGGCCTGAAATGAAGGCGTGGATGTATATTAACAAATGAATTGAAGTTGAGCAGACAAAACATGAAATATCTTGGGTTCATACTGTCTGCTTTCTTTTTTTATTTCCATTTTTCATACTATGTATATTTGGGGTATATTTAGTGAGTATTATATGTGACCAAAAAAAAATTGCAGCATTTCAAAGATATAGAAATCTTCAATTTATGTGAAGAATCATTTATTTGCTAGATTAAATTAATATATTTTATATATAAATTTAATTTATGTAAAACTGAATTACAAAAAGTGCCCTCCATGATTATTGGCACCCTTGTAAAGATTAGTGAAAAAGGTTAGACAAAATCCACCTTTTGGTAAATTTTCACACTGAAAAAAAAAAAGACAAAAATCCAACCTTTAATTGAAATAAATTTATTCAGAGAAAAACAACTCCCTCATCAAGAAATAATTATTTTCAACAAAATGATATCTGCCACTATTATTGGCACCCCTGCATTTCATACTTTGTATAACCTCCCTTTGCCAGTAAAACAGCACCGAGTCTTCTCCTATGACATTTTATAAGGTTGGAGATACAGATCAGGGCATTTGAGACAATTTCTCTTTACAGAATCTCTCCAGATCATCCAGGATCTTAGGCCCTCTCTTGTGCACTCTCCTCTTCAGCTCATCCCACAGGTTTTCAATGGAGTTCAGGTCAGGGGACTGAGAAGGCCATGGCAGAAGCTTGATTCTGTGGTCAACTAACCATTTTAATGATGATTTGGACATATGCTTTGGATCACTGTCCTGCTGGAAGAGCCAGTAAAGACCCAGTTTTAGTTTCCTGACAGGAGTAGCCAAATTTTGATTTAAAATGTCCTCGTATTTCATGGAGTCTATGTCATTTACCCAAGAAGGTTTCCAGGGCCTTTGGAGGAGGGCCTTTGGAGGAAGAACATAGAACCCCCACCATAATTTGCAAACAATCTCAAAACATCATAGAACCCCCACCATAATTTACAATTGAGATAGGGTTCTTTTCATTATAGCCATCTTTCTTTTTACACCAAACCCACCAGTGTTTATTGCCAAAAAGCTCCACTGTTGTTTCATGAGACCATAGAACAGGGCTTTTCAAAGTGTGGGGCGCGCCCCCCCTGGGGGGCGCCAGAGTTCTTCAGGGGGGGCGCAACGTGAGAGACAAAATGGATCGATTTTTAGTACCTAAAGCTACAGTGAGTGAGGAGACAAAGTCTGGGCCAAGCAAAAAAACGGAGCCTCCAGGATGTTGCGATTTGCAACTTCAGCGCAAATTCAACCAATCCCCGCGAATTCAGGGCGGTGTTGCAATTATATCCAATCACCGCAACGTTCCCGCAAATTTGACCAATCATTGGCGTCGTCTTGAGGTGACGTCGACAAACTACCTTCCGCCTTACTTCCGTGTGTTCAAGAGAAGCAGCATGCGCGCAGTGTTGCCAGATTGGGAAGTTTCAAGTGCAGTTTGGCAGGTTTTGAACATATTTTGGACTGGAAAACGTCAGCAGTATCTGGCAACACTGAAAGTGTGTTATGTTTACAGTGAAGGACTGTGTGCACTTTATTTTTTTTTACTTAATACAAGAAATTAATGGATGCCAACATTTTTGCCAAAATGGTATTTTATTTTCCATTGTTTTGGCAGCTTCAGCATCATACTGTGAGATTCTGTTCAAATTGCTTTTTTCTTCTATGAAGCCTGAGCCATTTATTTAATTAGTTTATAATTATTGTTTAATTTAGTCTTCAGGAGAGACTGCCTGCACACAGTACTAGTATTAATAGTTTTTTTCTTACATGAAAGCTGAGGCATTTATATTATATTTTAAGGTAACTTCATGTTGTGCTGTGAGGTTCTATGCACTTTAACTTTAGAACCAACAGGTGCATTTGGATAAGTAAAGCCTATTTTTCTGCATTTTTGTAGTCCTGGTAATCTTTTATATTGGTAAAGTTGTTTATAGGACCATTTCTCAGTGTCTTTGTTTTTTTAATCAATAGTTTTTCAGTAATAACTTTAATATTTAACATATCACTCAATTTTAATCACAAAAAGAGAAAATCGCAACAATTTCTCGCAACTTTCACTTCCTCCCGCAATGTAATCGCAACAAAAACCTAAAAAACACCGCAACTTTCATCGCAATTTTTTTTGGAAAACCCCCGCAACATCAGACATTTTAACTGCAACAATCACAAAAAAGGCCCGCGAAATCCTGGGGGACTGGAAAAAGAAGGAAGTATGACCACGATTATTTAAAGTTTGGATTTTCATGGACTGGATCTGAAGCTGCTCCACTGCCACAGTGTGTTGTCTGCCAAGAGGTGCTAGCTATGATGCTATGAGATTTTTAAAATGTGTAAAACAAGATGTTTTAAAAAGCACAGATGTTTAAAATGTGAAAAAGAAAAAAATAATGTGTACAACAACCATTTTTTAAAAATACGAATGGAACATTAAGTATAGCAACAAAACAATTGTAGGGGGGCGCGGTTGTTTATTTGCTCTCCGAGGGGGGGCTGACTCTCCCACACTTTGAAAACCCCTGCCATAGAACATGGTTCCAATCAAAGTTGTAATTGCCAGGGGAGTTTGCAAACCTCAGGTGCTTACATTTGTGGTTACATTACATTACTGACAGAAAAGGCTTTTTTCTGGCATACCTTCCAAATAATCTGTTGGCACTGAGGTGGTGTCTGATGGTGATTTTGAAGATTTGGAAACCCCAATATTTTACATTTTTCTTGTAATTCACCAACAGTGATCCTTGGGGAGTTTTCTGCCTCTCTTACCATCCTCCTCGCTGAATGTGGGGGCAAAATAAAATTGGGTCCTCCTCCAGGCAAGTTTGTAATTGTTCCAGTTGGTGTCCACTTTTTTTTTTATTATTGCCCTATCAGTAGAAATGGAAATTTTTCAGGTGAGTAGCTATTTTTTATAACCATTCCATGACTTAGGAAGATCAACGCACTTCTCCCTCATTTGGTTTGTGTGTTCTCTTATCTATCCCATGTTGATAGATGACTGAGGGAATTTAGCCTCTGTATCACCTCATATTTGTACCCAAGTAAATCAGGAAGTCATGGATTACAGCTTGAAAGTTCCTACACACTCCAATCAACTCAAAACTGTACAATTTAAATGGGAAACAGTTACATTGTGTTCACTATAATTTCCAGGGGTACCATTAATAGTGGCACATGTGTTTTTGTTGAAAATAATTATTTCTTGATGAGGGATTCGTTTTCCTCTGAATAAATTTATTTCAATTAAAGGTTGGATCTTTCTTTTTTATTTCAGTGAGAAATGAAGCAACTTCACTAAAAGGTGGATTTCTTTCTCACGCTTTTAACTAATCTTTACAGGTGGGGGGTGTCAATAATCATGGAGGGCACTGTATGTACTGGTCAAGCAACTGTGGTATAGTCCTCTCTCACATACTCTGTTCCTGGGTTAGGTTTCAGGTTGAATGAATGAATGAATGAATGACCCCTTTATTATCACTGTTGCCAGTAAAATTGACCATCAACCTGTCCTTACAGAGGGGAAACAGGACAAGAAGACAGGGATAAAAGAAAAGGAAACACAATAATAACATGAAGAGAGATGAAGAAAAAAGAACCCCCCCACACACTATGCTCCTGTCAGGAGTACAGTGTGGGAACATTTAAAAACCTCTGCACATAAGCACACAATAACACAAGTACACTTTAAAACACGGGACTTGAGGGGGGGAAAGGGGGGAAAGGAGGGGACAATCAGGGGTGGGGGGAGGGGAGGAGGTAGAGGTAACCCAGCGCAAGCAAGCAGCCGTCCACTCCTGCAGCCATGAAGGCGCTGGTCACGCACCCGCTTGTCACACTGGGGGTGAAAATGGCGACCGCGGAAAGTTGAAGAAGGAATGCGAGAGTGTCTCCCAGCAGTGACCTTCAGGGGGAAATGTTGTCTCATCAACGGCCTTAACCGAGGCCGGTGCTGTCTCAGGGAGCCGAATGTCGATAAGATATAAATTGTTTGGTCTTTCCAGACACAGTCTTTGCACGTCCACACCGCTCTTCCATATCTGTCCATTCCATCCATTCTGTTCAAATTGGTCTCCGAAAAACTTATTCCTTGCAAAGCCGAAAGCTTCTCCAAGATAACAACCATATTGTGGTTCAAGTTCTGAATATCCACAGTCTGAGTGCCGACAGCTTTGCCCACCGCTTCAATCATATCGGGCAGCTTTGTGGGGCTTTGAACAGCTGTCACCATTGTCTGATTTCCTCGATATACCAGGGCAATGCCTAATCCAATCAGCAAAAGTCCTGTAATCATGGTTCCGAATAGGTAGGTATCTTCAATGTCCTCCACAGAAAGAATCGCCAGGCACACAACTCACCACCGCTTCCACTCGTCCATCACGTAACCAGCCGCAAACGTTCCGGCAGGACAGGCGGGTTCCCCCAAACCCAGGCTTCTCGTCAAGAAAACTGTGTCAATCATCATTAGGAGACCAGTTTATCAATTCCATGCTTTTTTTAGTTTAGAAAGTAAGGCAGGGAGAGTCTCTTCAAAAAGTACAGCAGAAGAGACAAGACAAAGAAGCACAAGCAGGGGAAAAAAAAGGAGGGAGAGGGAGAGCAGAGAGAATGTGACCACCTTCCGTGGAAGCACAGAGAAATAATGAGGTTCACCGTAACCAGGATAAAGCAGGTACTGAAGATGATTGAATTAATGTATCATATACACAGTGTCAGCTACCTCCTGAGGTAGGTTTTTTTGTTTGTTTTTTTAAATCCCAGGGCAAAAAGCGAAATAATCATGTGATTCATCTATAAAAACATGTTTATTCATCTTATTCACCATATACCTTTGGTAATACCTTAGATTTCTGACAGATTTTGCATAATAACACTACTACAGCTATCACAGTAAAAAGGTATAAATGGATGCTTTGGGCCAGGACATGTTGGGGCATAATTAGCCAAATCTACAGCTGTATACTTTTTCCACTGATGCCATTGTTACTGGTGGAAATGCAGTGTAGCCAGCCTGCAACCAGTTTTCCAGATAGATCCATTCTGGCTGAACAGACCATGGTTCCGCCTGTTGTTAATATCACTCACAGGCTATTTTTGCTTGCTACCTATCAGACTGCACTTGCTGTCCCAGATTAATAGGTTACTGTGGCACAGCAAACCACAGATACTGAAATTGTAGGTCTGACCCCTGGCAGAGACCCCAGAGTACTAACATGTTTGCAAGGGGTCAGGAGAATTCTTATAAATGTGCATGTTCCATCTATTCACTGACTGTATGCAAGCAAGTCGAAAATTGTTGTTGTTTTTTTCACTATGGTGTGAAACAAAGGGCCTGAACTGAAGAGTTAACTAGAAATGTGCTTTTCTGAATCTGCCCTTAAAGTGTATGTGGCAACATTTTCTGCTCATGAATAGCTGAAATGTTTCATAAGGGCACAGAACATCCCTGAACAAAACTATGGTCCTGCAGTATGGTTTGGACTTGGCACTCAACAGTTTGTGCAATTTGCCACCTGAGCCATTAAAAGATGCAAACATGAAGTGTCTTTCACTTAAGATAGGGTTGGTTGGTTGGCTGGCTTATTTATTTATGCTGGTAACCACTACATCCAGTTGAATTATATGTGTTCAGCATGGAATATCTTGGGGCCCAGAGTCCAAACATGTCATGCTGTAGATGAACCCAGGATTCCTGCCAAAGATATTGGTACCAAGCATTAATTAACTTACCAATTAACCTGCTCTTGCAGAAGGGAATGTGCCTGGTACAGCACTGTGTCCACTGAGGGCTCTCAAATGTTATGGAGGCATGGTCCTGTTGACCAACTACAGACGAGTCAAAAATTAAAAATAAAGAATCTTAGTATGGTGTTGAGCCACTACAATAGCTTCTTTGTACCTTGGCATGGGTTCAACAGTCTGTGGAACTGTACTAGAGGGATGATTCTTCCAAAAATATTCCTTTGACTGATGTTTTGATGATAGTGATAGACAGAATATCCCATATGTGTTCAATTATGTTGAGCACTGGTGACCCATAGGATATTATCTACATCATGTTCATGCTCATCAAACCATTAAGTGAGCCCTCATGTCATGTGGATGGAGACATTGTCATCCTGAAAGAGATGAGAATGGAAGAGACTCCCATGAGAAATGTTTTGTCATAGGCTAAAGCTGATCAATCAGAATGACTGTATTAATTTGCAATGACTTTTCTCTCTAAGGAGTAAGTGGATCCAAATCATGTCAGTAAAATGCCCCCAAACATCTGCATTCATTATGCTTTTCTGTTAATTTGTCAGCTGTCTGTATTCGAGGACTTTGGGGTGCACCATTTAGGGTATCTGGTGTCTAATGACAGGTTAGTCCACTGAGTTAACAAAGCAATTTTATAGGAAAACTCAAATTAAATGAAGAAGTGCCTGCTTTCATTAAATATCATTCAACAATGTCTGCCATTCAGCCTCTCCCTGGCTCCTCTAGCTGCTCAAATATTAACATGATGTGTCAGCTGCCTCTCCTCTGCTCAGGAGACGTGGTATTCACATAGACAATTTGGTGTTTAACTTTCTCAGGGTCAGGCAGATATGTGTGAGGCATGTTGCCACACATTTAAACAGGGTTTCTGTAAATCTGTAAATCTCAAGGAGCTCCATGTCAGAAACTGTAATGTCTAGATCAGAAAGTATACTCTCTTACCAGTTTGTTATTAATCTGGACATTTCAGTAGTGGATGCTTTCACCATTGGGAAAAATTAGATTGCAGGAAAGTGGTCCCCAGTACAAAGCAAGCTCTACATAAATTATTTGGAGCTGCTGACAGTTTTGTTCACACACAGGTAATTTATGCTTATATTAAAGTATTTAGACATCAAGCAGCATACTAGGGCTTTATCCTCTTCTTCACCTACAGTTGTACCACATAAAAATATATATTCCATGTTATCTGTGTTATAGTAAGGGAATTGACTGAAAGGGATTATTAGATACAGTGAATTTATGGATATAATTCACGCAGTTAATATACCCATCGGTAAAGAGGTACTGTATAACACTAGACTGCCCTACTTAATGAAGAGCGACTTGCTAAACTGAGGGAGATGGAGGTGAGGTGGATCTGGAGTCGATCCCTAGAACAATGGGAGCAAGGCAGAAATACAGTCTGATTCTGACGCTCATCCATCATTGGGCAACATTCATGCACAGGGTCACTTATTCAACTAGTGGCACGTTTTTGGAAAGTAGGAGGAAACTGGAGAACCCAATTTATTTCTAATAGTTTCGCCAGGGGACTTTCAGTGTTATTTGAGCATTAAGGCAGTTTATCCCCTTATATCATAAAATCGTAAAATCACATCAACCATAATACTGATTGGCATACTGAAATTATCTCATCTCATCTCATTATCTCTAGCCATTTTATCCTGTTCTACAGGGTCGCAGGCAAGCTGGAGCCTATCCCAGCTGACTACGGGTGAAAGGCGGGGTACACCCTGGACAAGTCGCCAGGTCATCACAGGGCTGATACATAGACACAGACAACCATTCACACTCACATTCACACCTACGGTCAATTTAGAGTCACCAGTTAACCTAACCTGCATGTCTTTGGACTATGGGGGAAACCGGAGCACCCGGAGGAAACCCACGTGGACACGGGGAGAACATGCAAACTCCACACAGAAAGGCCCTCGCCGGCCATGGGGCTCGAACCCGGACCTTCTTGCTGTGAGGCAACAGCGCTAACCACTACACCACCGTGCCACCCCATACTGAAATTAGTGATGCAAAAATTATGGCATACTGCAGGCATCACCAAATGGCGGACCTCGGTCCAGATATGGACCCAGTGATGGTTCTGTCCGGACCCGTGACCAATGGTAAATTCACGAGATTAAGTAATTTTCATGAAGCTTTATTTTGGATGGTCGTGGCTATTGACAGCGGGCGCTGCTACTCCAGTTAATATGACAATAGCTTCACTCAGTTGAGCCAATACACTGAGTGCAGAATTATTAGGCAAGTTGTATTTTTGAGGATTAGTTTTATTATTGAACAACAACTATGTTCTCAATCAACCAAAAAGTCTCATTAATATCAAAGCTGAATATGTATGGAAGTTAGAGTGGGGCGTTTTTAGTTTTGGCCATTTTAGGAGAATATGTATGTGTTCAGGTAACTTTCACTGTGCAGAATTATTAGGCAACTTAATAAAAACCAAATATGTAGCCATTTCACTTATTTATTTTCACCAGGTACACTGATATGACAACTCCAGATTTGCAAATAAACATATCTGACATTCAAACACAAAACAAAAACAAATCAGTGACCAATATAGCCACCCTTCTTCATGAGGACACTCAAAAGCCTTCCATCCATAGATTCTGTCAATTTCTTTATCTGTTCACGACCAACATTGTGTGCAGCAGCAACCACGGCCTCCCAGACGCTGTTCAGAGAGGTGTACTGTTTTCCCTCTTTGTAGACCTCACGTTTTATAATGGACCACAGGTTCTCTATGGGGTTTAGGTCAGGTGAACAAGGGGGCCATGTCATTATTTTTTCACCTTTCAGGCCTTTACTGGCTAGCCATGCAGTGGAGTATTTGGACGCATGAGATGGAGCATTATCCTGCATGAAAATCATGTTCTTCCTGAAAGATGGTGACTTTTTCCTATACCACTGCTTGAAGAAGGTTTCTTCCAGGAACTGGCAGTAGGTCTGGGAGTTGAGTTTGAGTCCATCCTCAACTCGAAAAGGTCCAACAAGCTCATCTTTGATGATACCAGCCCATAGCAGTACTCCACCTCCACCTTGCTGGCGTCTGAGTCAGAGTGGAGCTCTGTGCCCATTACTGATCCAGCCACAGGCCCATCCATCTGGCCCATCAAGAGTCACTCTCATCTCATCAGACCACAGCACCTTAGAAAAATCAGTCTTAAGATATTTCTTGGCCCAGTCTTGACGTTCTATCTTGTGTGCCTTACTCAGTGGTGGTCGTTTTTCAGCCTTCCTTACCTTGGCCATGTCCCTCAGTATTGCACACCTTGTACTCTTTGACACTCCAGGAATGTTGCAACTCTGGAATATGGTAGAACTGGATGCTAATGGCTGCTTGTTAGCTTCACGCTTGATTTTCCGCAGATCATGTGCAGTTATTTTGCGCCTTTTTTTTTCCACACGCTTCTTTCGACCCTGTTGACTATTTGCAATGAAACGCTTGATTGTTCGGTGATCACGTTTCAACATCTTCGCAATTTCAAGAGTGCTGCATCCGTCTGCAAGACATCTCACAATTTTAGACTTTTCAAAGTCTGTCAGATCTCTCTTCTGACCCATTTTGCCAGAGGAAAAGAGGTTGCCTAATAATTATGCACACCTGATATAGGGTGTTGATGTCATTAGACCACACCCCCTCTCATTACACAGATGCACAGCACCTGATATACTTAATTGGTAGTAGGCTTTCAAGCCTAAACAGCTTGGAGTGGGACAACATGCATTAAAAGGATGTTGTGGTCAAAATACTCACTTGCCTAATAATTTTGCACTCAGTGTAAAATCGTTAGTTTACCCAGCGCACCACAGCAGAACAACAAGCAGAGAGGAAGAGAGTTAAGTTCAGAGACAACCGACCGAGACAACATGGCTTGCTCCAAAAGACGGCGGAAAGTAGACAAGGAAAATGGTTGTTTTAAAGATGAATGGACGGAGAAATATATGTTCATTCTTCCGGCGAGCAGTTCAAAATCAGTGTGCCTCATATGCTCCGAAAACGTGGCATTAATTAAAAGCGGCAACGTGAAGCGCCACTACGAAATGAAGTACAGCTCTTTTGAGCAAAGTTATCCCCTGAAGTCCGAGCTGAGGGCACGCAAAATAACCGAACTGCAAGCACAGTATGACAGGTCTACCCGACTCATCACACAGCCCAGCAATGTGCAAACGAATGTTCCTTAAAAGTAGCGTGGATTTTGGGGCAACATAAACACATTGGGGTGTGTTCCCTGGTCTAATCAAAGGAACACTGCACACTGTTTGACTATGTTTGGATCAACTTACAGCTGTGAGTCAGCTTTTTCCACTATGAACATTGTCAAAACCAAGTACCATTCTAGGCTCAACAATGAACACCTACATATCTGCATGAGAATGGCACTAACTCCATTCCAACCAAGATTTAAATTACTGGCAGGTCAGCCACATGCCCGTTTTTCTCATTAAGAAGAGTAAAAGAAGAATTAAAAGAGAAAAGTTCAAAGAAAAATGTTCTGTTTGCATTCCCCCCCCCCCCCCCAAAAAAAGCCACTTGTTTTCTGAAGATGTGGACTTTTTTTTCTTGAAAAGTAGGCCCTCATTTTTTAGGCTGGGACCTCCTTATTTTAAGAACAAAGAAGAGAAAATGTGAAGTCAATGCTCTGTTCGCACTTTTTAGTTAATGTTTTCTGAGTTGACTTTTTTACTTGAAGTGTAGGCCTTCAATTCTTCAGGTTGGGACCTCTTTAATTTAAGAGATAAAGGAGTTATTCCACTCTGTTTGCACTTTTTTATTTATTTTATTCTGAGGTTTCTGTTTTCTTTAATCTGAAATAAAGGCCTTGAATTTATTTTCCTGGGACTACTTTTAATTATGGTAAAAGAGATAGTTGTGCACTCAGTTCATTTCCTGCATTGGAAATGAACAATAAATATTGTTGAAACCATATGAAAATGTGGACATAGGGGAAGGCTATAAGACACAAGCTGGACTTCGGTTCGGACCTTCTACTTGGACAAAATTTAATAACTGGACCTCAGTGACTTTTAATTGAATACCCCTGGCATACTGTATATGTTGTTTTGTTACATAGGCTACAACCTCTATAGTGGGTAAAAACATATAGTGCAGTAAATATGGTATGTTGTATAAACCCTAAGTACACTATGTTTGTATGATAAAGTACCAGCACATGTTCTCAGTATATAGGGGCATTCTGAGATGCATACAGGTCTCATCTCATCTCATTATCTCTAGCCGCTTTATCTTGTTCTACAGGGTTGCAGGCAAGCTGGAGCCTATCCCAGCTGACTATGGGCGAAAGGCAGGGTACACCCTGGACAAGTCGCCAAGTCATCACAGGGCTGACACATAGACACAGACAACCATTCACACTCACATGCAAACCCACGCAGACATGGGGAGAACATGCAAACTCCACACAGAAAGGCGCCCATTGGCTGCTGGGCTCGAACCCAGAACCTTCTTGCTGTGAGGCGAGAGTGCTAACCACTATACCACCATGCCACCCATTATGAAATAATATTTGGAACATATATGGAATTATGTGGTAAACAAAAAACGTTTTTTAAAAGTCTCATATTTTAGATTCTTCAAAGTAGCCAGCATTTACCTTGATTATGCTTTGCACACTATTGGCATTATCTTAATCAGCTTCATGAGGTAGTCACCTGGAATGCTCTCCAATAAACAGGTGTACCTCATCAAAAGTTAATGAGTGCAATTTATTGCCTTCTTAATGTGTTTGAGATCAAACAGTAAATACTAAATAATAAAAATACAGTAAATAACTCTTTTCCACAACTGTAGTAATCCATATTATGTCAGGAACCTCTCAACTAAGTAAAGAGAAATGACATCCATCATTACTTCAAGATATGAAGTGTCTTTTAATTAATGAAAATGTAGCTCACCTGCAAGATAGAGGTGATCTACATTCCTGTACCATCCTTTCCACCCCTGGACTTCGTCATCTCTCTGGAGGACATCTCTAGGTCACCTTCACCCAGTGTGAAGAACCTAGGTATGGTGTTCGACAACAGACTCTCCTCCTCAGCGATCATCACTGCAGTGACCCAGATGTGTAGATTTCTCCTCTATAACATCCAAAGGATTCGCCCCTTCCTCACCACCCAGTCTACTCCTCTCCTGCTTAGACTACTGCAACTCTCTCCTTGCTGGCCTTCCAGCATCTGACATCAAACCCCTGCAGCTCATCCAGAATGCTGCAGCCCACAAGACATTGGTGCTTGCATACCAGGCAATCAAGGGGTCAGGTCCAGCATACCTCCAGAGGCTGACCTGACCCTACATGTCAGCCAGATCCCTGTGCTTCGCTGCTACTGGTTGCCTGGTTCCTCCTCCTCGCCGCTTCTGCCCAGCCCACTCAAGAACTGCTGTCTGTCCTGGCTCCCTGTTGGTGGAATGACCTTCCCACTGAGGTCAGAACTGCTGATTCCCTGGCCACCTTCAAGTGCAGATTGAAGACTCACCTCTTCAGACTGCACCTCTCCCCTGCTTCCCTGCCCACTGTGTAATTGCATAGTGGTCTTGACCAGCCCAGGCTGTGTACTTTCTTACTTGAGGTTAGCCATTGGAGTTTTATTTTTGTCTATTAGTTGTACTTTGTCAGCTCATTTGTATGGTTTAATTGTCTTGTTTTCCTTGGCTGGTTGCTGATTGTTGTTACTTCAACAGAATATTACACTTATGGCCCTTTTCCACTACCCTTTTTCAGCTCACTTCAGCCCGACACGGCTCTCGTTTCAACTATCTAAGAACAGCACGACTCAGCTCGCTTCAGCCCTGCTTAGCACCCAAAACTCGCACGGTTTTGGAGTGGGGCTGAAGCGAGCCAAACCGAGCTGAGTGAGGCTAGGGGCATGAGGAGACACTCCCCTGTGCACTGATTGGTGAGGAGGAGTGTCCTCACACGCCCACACACGCCCCGCGAGCATGCTGGGATCTGTCAACACCATAAACCCGGAAGAAGGAGAATTACAGTACGAGAATTATGAAGCCTTATGCGCCTCGCCTCATCTATACGCTCTTGCCAGTATCTGTTGGCGTTGGCGGTGACAACAAGCCACAGCACCAAGACCAGCAACACTAACGACTCCATGTCCTCCATGTTTATTGTTTACTCTCCGGGTTGTGAGACTACCGCTTAAAAGGTCACTGATGTCACTGTTTGCACCGCCGAACGACATCACCTGACATCCACCCACTTTCGCTAACTCCACCCAATGTGTCCACCCACTTCCAGCCAGCACGGTTCAGCATGGTTGTAGTCGAAATGCAACTCCAACAGCCCCACTCAGCCCGACTCAGCCGCGTTGGTAGTGGAAAAGCGGCATTAGTGTTATTTTGTCACTTGTTCAGTTGGCACTAGGACTTTCTTGTCTAGAAGTTCAGCACTTCTTATACCTGAGTTTTGCACTTGTCGTATGTCACTTTGGATAAAAGCGTCTGCTAAATGCCATGTAAAGTAATGTAATAATGTAAAAATAAAGACAATCCACTTAATTTGAAGGTGTGTCCAAACTTTAGACTGGTACTGTAGATACATGTTCCCTCTTGAGTATTTGCACAAAATGATAGCTGCAAATATATAACATGGTAGCATGTTAATATTAATTATTATTTTACATACAGGACACTTTCGATGGAATATAAACATGTATTCTATTCCCTTCGAGTGGGTTCCATTTATTTGGTTTGATAGCATGCAATATTGTTAGCATATCGCTTATCCTATGTGTATTACGTCACTCTACCCAATGGAGAATGAGCGTTAAATATGGTTTAAGATATTGCATGGTTGTCATGACATCACACATTAGAGACGTAAAACGTCAGCACTAGCGAGTGACTGTGACAATTTGTAAACAAACATGGCCATCCAGTTTGCTTCATTAAATACAAAAGATTTTGAGAGAATTTTGAAAGAGAAAGACACATTGAACACCCAAAAGGAATGTGTATGAATAATAATAATAATAATAATAATAATAATAATGGCTTTTTTTTGTGGTATATCAGATATATTCCATTCAGTTAGCATGATATTGAATTCATCTTCAATTTGCTCATTATCATTCTAGCTGAATGGAATATATCTGATATACCACTCAAAGCCAGCCAATATTATTTAAATGTTCAATATATTAACAAAACTAAAATGTCACTGATAAATTAGTGCAGCCTATATTTATAAATACTACCTCCTACATTTATAAATACTAGTTGAATACCAGAAGACTGATAATATAACCCTTCTATTGTTGAATTTCCACTATTATAGTGGAATTATATTTGTATATTTTATGTATCAGTATATATTTAGTATTATACAGTTAGGTCCATAAATATTTGGACAGAGGCAACATTTTTCTAATTTTGGTTCTGTACAATGGATTTTGAACAAAATGGATTTTGAACAAAACAATTCAGATGCAGTTGAAGTTCAGAATTTCAGCTTTAATTCAATGGGTTGAACAAAATGATTGCATAAAAATGTGAGGAACTAAAGCACTTTTTTAAACACAATCCCTTCATTTCAGGGGCTCAAAAGTAATTGGACAAATTAAATAATTGTAAATAAAATGTCCATTTCTAAAACTTGGTTGAAAACCCTTTGTTGGCAATGACTGCCTGAAGTCTTGAACTCATGGACATCACCAGATGCTGTGTTTCCTCCTTTTTAATGCTCTGCCAGGCCTTTACTGCAGCGGTTTTCAGTTGCTGTTTGTTTGTGGGCCTTTTTGTCTGAAGTTTAGTCTTTAACAAGTGAAATGCATGCTCAATTGGGTTGAGATCAGGTGTCTGACTTGGCCATTCAAGAATATTCCACTTCTTTGCTTTAATAAACTCCTGGGTTGCTTTGGCTTTATGTTTTAGGTCATTGTCCATCTGTATTATGAAACGCCGACCAATCAGTTTGGCTGGATTTGAGCACACAGTATGTCTCTGAATACCTCAGAAGTCATCCGGCTGCTTCTGTCCTGTGTCACATCATCAATAAACACGAGTGACCCAGTGCCACTGGCAGCCATGCATGCCCAAGTCATCACACTGCCTCCGCCATGTTTTACAAATGATGTGGTATGCTTTGGATCATGAGCTGTACCACGCCTTCGCCATACTTTTTTCTTTCCATCATTATGGTAGAGGTTGATCTTGGTTTCATCTGTCCAAAGAATGTTCTTCCAGAACTGTGCTGGCTTTTTTAGATGTTTTTTAGCAAAGTCCAATCTAGCCTTTTTATTCTTGAGGTTTATGAGTGGCTTGCACTGTGCAGTGAACCCTCTGTATTTATTTTCATGCAGTCTTCTCTTTATGGAAGATTTGGATATTGATACACCTACCTCCTGGAGAGTGTTGTTCACTTGGTTGGCTGTTGTGAAGGGGTTTCTCTTCACCATGGAAATTATTCTGCGATCATCCACTACTGTTGTCTTCTGTGAGTGTCCAGGTCTTTTTGCATTGATGAGTTCACCAGTGCTTGCTTTCTTTCTTTCTTTCTTTCTTTCTTTCTTTCTTTCTTTCTTTCTTTCTCAGGATGTACCAAACTGTAGATTTTGCCACTCCTAATATTGTAGCAATTTCTCAGATGGGTTTTTTCTGTTTTCGCAGCTTAAGGATGGCTTGTTTCACCTGCATGGAGAGCTCCTTTGACCGCATGTTTTCTTCACAGCAAAATCTTCCAAATGCAAGCACCACACCTCAAATCAACTCTAGGCCTTTTATCTGCTTAATTGAGAATGACATAATGAAGGAATTTCCCACACCTGCCCATGAAATAGCCTTTGAGTCAATTGTTCAATTACTTTTGGTACCTTTAAAAACAGGGTGGCACATGTTAAGGAGCTGAAACTCCTAAACCCTTCATCCAATTTTAATGTGGATACCCTCAAATGAAAGCTGAAAGTCTGGACTTTATGTCCATGTCCATTATATAACTATTACTTGAATATGTTTCAGTAAACAGGTAAAAAAACAAAATTTGTGTCAGTGTCCAAATATATATGGATCTAACTGTATATTATGTGTACATTTCAGTTTAACATACACTGCCTGGCCAAAAAAAAAAAAAGGAGACAAAGAAAAGTCGCACAGTCTAATTATACATTAGCCGTGGCATTGTTTCGACAACCTTATGCAAAGGCACAACATTAATTTTCATCCACAGTTGTAATAATTGGGCGGCACGGTGGTGTAGTGGTTAGCGCTGTCGCCTCACAGCAAGAAGGTCCTGGGTTCGAGCCCCGGGGCCGGCGAGGGCCTTTCTGTGTGGAGTTTGCATGTTCTCCCCGTGTCCGCGTGGGTTTCCTCCGGGTGCTCCGGTTTCCCCCACAGTCCAAAGACATGCAGGTTAGGTTAACTGGTGACTCTAAATTGACCGTAGGTGTGAATGTGAGTGTGAATGGTTGTCTGTGTCTATGTGTCAGCCCTGTGATGACCTGGCGACTTGTCCAGGGTGTACCCCGCCTTTCGCCCATAGTCAGCTGGGATAGGCTCCAGCTTGCCTGCGACCCTGTAGAAGGATAAAGCGGCTAGAGATAATGAGATAATGAGATGAGTTGTAATAATTTTTTGCCAAGATTTTCTACTGATGATGGGAGAGTCAAACTACTCTGTAAAGTCTTATTTGGCACATCAGAAAGAACTTCAGTGGGGTTAAAGTCAGGAATCTGGCAGCCAATTCATGTGTGAAAATGATTCTTCATTCTCCCTTAACCACTCTTTTACAATTTGAGCCCAATGAATCCTAACATTGTTGTCCTGGAAGATACCCATGCTATCAGGGAAGAAACAAATCCATTGATGAGATAGCCTGGTCATTCAGTACATTCAGGTAGTCAGCGGACTTAATTTTATCACCACATAATATTGCTGAACCTAGACATGACCAACTGAAACAACCCCAGATCATAACACTGCCTCCAGAGGCTTGTACAGTGATCACTATGCATGATGGGTGCATCACTTCATGTGCTTCCCTTCTTACCCTGATCTGCCCATTGCTCTGGAACAGGGTAAATCTGGACTCATCAGACTACATGGCCTTTTTTCATTGCTCTAGAGTCCAATCCAGAGATTAGCCTTTGTTTCTTGATGCAGGCCAATAATTTGCTCCTTCTGAAACATAGTAATACCTTTTCCATGACCATGGGATACGTCTTCTGACATGGTGATTTAAAAAATGAGAACTTACTTACTGCCTCAGTTAGGGTTAAAAGAATTGTTGCTAGCTGAAACATATTTATCACAGCATTAATTATCCAATCAAAGATTCTTAAGTATTTGCTTATTTAAATCCAAAGGACTTTTTTGGCCAGGCAGTTTATTTAATACTTTGTGGCAGTGGGGGCTTGGTCAAGCGGCGGTCTGTGACCGGAGGGCGGAGTCAGGGAAGGTAAGTGGCAGAATCACTACACCTGATGTGAATTAACCTGTGTTTGTGTGTCTTCCCAGGAGCCGTGCCCTATTTAAGGAAGAGAGCGAGAGCAGAGCGGGCTCCCCCCGACCAGAACACGCGTGTGTGTATGTATATGAGTAAACGTGTAGAAGCTGAAAAGCTGACAATAAAAGAGTTATTGAGAACTCAGTACTGGCCTGCCGTGCTTCTGTGCTCCACCCACATAGAACGCTTGTTACAGTGGTGCTGAAACCTGGGACTGGCGTGCCGAAGCAGAACAGCCCCATGGAGTCCTCCCCTTTCGCCGAGCTGGTCCACACCCTCGCCACAGCCCAGCAAAGCCAGCACCAGGCACTAGTCGCCCTCCGGAAGGAACAGGAACAGCGGTTCGAGGCCCTGGTGCTGGGTCAGCAGGAAGAGCGACAGGCGTTCCGGCACCTCCTCGCGTCGGCGGGGTCCACCGCCGCAAGGCCGTCCCCCTTCACCCTGACGAAGATGGGCCCACAGGATGACCCCGAGGCCTTCCTCACATTCTTTGAGCAGGTGGCAGAGACCTCGGGGTGGCTGATGGAACAGCGCGTGGTGCGCCTCCTCCCCCTGCTAACGGGAGAGGCGCAGCTGGCCGCACTACAGCTCCCCGACGACCGCTGGCTGGCCTACGCAGACCTTCGCCGGGCCGTCCTCCAGCATATGGGGCGCACCCCCGAGCAACAACGGCAGCGCTTCCGCGCTTTGCACTTGGAGGAAGTCGGCCGGCCGTTTGCGTTTGGCCAGCAACTCCGGGACGCCTGCGGGCGGTGGTTGAGGACCGACAACCGCGACGCCGAAGGGATCATCGACCAGGTGGCACTGGAGCAGTTCATCGCGCGTCTACCAGCCGGAGCTGCAGAGTGGGTCCAGTGCCACCGACCGGCGTCGCTGGATCAGGCAATCGAGCTGGTGGAGGACCATTTGGTGGCTGTCCTGATGGCAGGACAGCAGACAACCTCTTCTCCTCTCTCCTCTCTCTTTCTCTCCCTCTCCTCCCATGTCTCCTCCTCACCCCGTTCCCCCACCGCAGAGGTGGGGGCCGGCCCCACCCCAGCCAGCTCGCTGCACCCGCGGTGCCCTCCCATTTCTTCCTTCTGTGTCTGTCTCTCCCCCCCCCCAGGTGAGTGAGTCCCAGAGCACCAGTGCAGAGAGGAAGCCCGGGCCGGTTTGCTGGCGCTGCGGGGAGCCGGGCCACCTCCAACAGCAGTGCTCGGTAATGGAGGTGGGCGTGGTGGTTTGGATCCCCAACGTGCCAGGAGCTGCCCTCGATCGGGCCGGAGCGTATCACATACCGGTGAGTATCCAAGGGGATACATATCAGGCGTTGGTGGATTCTGGTTGTAATCAGACCTCAATCCACCAAAACCTGGTGCAAGACGAGGCATTGGGGGGAGCACAATTGGTGAAGGTGTTGTGTGTGCATGGGGATGTTCACAGCTACCCTTTAGTGTCAGTCCACATTTTTTTCGAGGGGAAAAATGTATAGTGAAAGCGGCGGTTAATCCTCGCCTTACCCCCTCAATAATTTTGGGGATGGATTGGCCGGGATTTGGGGAATTAATGAGGCACCTAGTAAAGAGTGGGTCCTGACATAGTTTAATAAGGGGAGGTCCCGGTGTCGCATTGGCGGGAGCAGCTGTCACAGAGCCGTCTACGTCAGCTCCATGTCAGAGTGAGGAGCTGCTGGCTCCTCCTCTCTCTCTCGGGGAATCCCTCACGGATTTTCCATTAGAACAGTCGCGAGACGAGACTCTGTGGCATGCATTTGACCAAGTGAGAGTAATCGATGGTCAAACGCTCCAGCCAAATGCCACCCTGTCCTTCCCCTACTTCTCAATTATGAAGGATAGATTATACCGAGTGACGCAAGACACTCAAACTTAAGAGCAAGTCACGCAGCTTTTGATTCCAAAAAGCTGCCGGGAATTGGTATTCCAGGCGGCTCACTTTAATCCCATGGCTGGACACTTAGGGCAGGATAAAACACTAGCCCAAATAATGGCCCGGTTCTATTGGCCAGGGATTCGCAGCGATGTCCGTAGGTGGTGTACGGCGTGCCGCGAATGCGTTAGTAAATCCAGCGGCCATTCCAAAAGCGCCTTTGCTCCCTCTCCCATTAATCGAGACCCCATTCGAAAGAATTGGGATGGATCTCGTCGGGCCATTAGATCGGTCAGCACGAGGGTACCGCTTTATATTAGTTCTGGTGGACTAGGCAACGCAATACCCAGAAGCAGTGCCTCTTCGCAATATCTCAGCACGCAGTATTGCAGAGGCGCTGTTCTGCGTTATCTCCCGAGTTGGAATCCCGAAAGAGATTCTGACTGACCAAGGCACCGCATTTATGTCACTACACTAAAGGAACTGTATAGGTTGTTGGGTATTAAGCCGATCCGCACCAGCATTTATCACCCACAAACGGACGGTTTAGTTGAACAGTTCAATCGCACCCTCAGAAATATAATTAAAAAATTCATAAGTGAGAACACACGTAATTGGGATAAGTGGCTCGAACCCTTGTTGTTTTCAGTGCGAGAGGTCCCACAAGCCTCCACAGGGTTCTCCCCATTTGAATTGTTATACAGGCATAAGCCACGTGGCATTCTAGATGTGCTGTGGGAAAACTGGGAGGAGGGACCTTCACAAAGTAAAAATGAATCCAATACGTTATTGACCTGCGCGCAAAACTCCACACACTCGCCCACCTAACCCAGGAGAATTTGCGGCAGGCCCAAGAATGACAAACCCGCCTGTACAACAAGGGTACGCGCCTCAGGGAGTTCACACTGGGAGATAAAGTACTCGTACTGTTGCCCACATCGAGCTCTAAATTAATCGCCAGGTGGCAAGGACCCTTTGAGGTCACACGGCGAGTCGGGGACGTCGACTATGAGGTGAGGCGAACGGACAGGGGTGGGGCGTTACAGGTATACCACCTCAATCTGTTAAAACGTTGGAGCGAGGAGGTCCCTGTGGCGCTGGTGTCGGTGGTTCCTGAGAAGGCGGAGCTGGGGCCGGAGGCTCAAAAGGGAAAATTGGCATCACCCACCGCTCCGGTCCCCTGTGGAGCCCACCTCTCACCAACCCAGCTCGTGGAGGTCGCCCAGTTGCAAACAGAATTTTCTGACGTGTTCTCGCCCCTGCCCGGCCACACCCACCTCATAGAACACCACATTGAGACGCCCCCAGGGGTGGTAGTGCACAACCGCCCTTACAGACTGCCCGAACACAAGAAAAAGGTGGTTCGGGAAGAACTTGAGACCATGCTCGAAATGGGCATTGTCGAGGAGTCCCACAGTGACTGGAGCAGTCCGGTGGTCTTGGTACCCAAGGCCGAAGGGTCGGTCCGGTTCTGTGTAGACTATAGAAAAGTCAACGTGGTGTCTAAATTCGACACATACCCAATGCCTCGTATTGATGAGTTACTCGATCGACTAGGCATGGCTCACTTTTATTCAACACTGGATTTAACAAAAGGTTATTGGCAGATCCCCTTGACTCCATTATCCCGAGAAGAAACGGCCTTTTCCACACCATTCAGCTTACACCAGTTTGTCACACTTCCTTTTGGGCTGTTTGGGGCATCTGCTACGTTTCAGTGGCTGATGGATAGGGTCCTTCGCCCCCACGCCACCTATGCAGCTGCCTATCTCGACGATATCATTACCTATAGTAATGACTGGCCAAGGCACCTCCAACATCTGAGGGCCAGCCTTAGGTCGCTGAGGTGGGTGGGCCTCACAGCCAACCCGAAGAAGTGTGTGATTGGGCGGGTGGAAGTACGGTATCTGGGCTTCCACTTGGGCAACAGGCAGGTGCGTCCCCAAATTAACAAGACAGCGGCAATTGCGGCCTGCCCGAGGCCCAAGACCAAAAAGGGGGTGAGACAGTTCCTGGGGCTGGTTGGCTATTATCGTAGGTTTATACCTAATTATTCGGATGTCACCAGCCCGCTGACTGATCTCACTAAAAAGGGGGCACCAGATCCGGTCCAGTGGACGGAGCAATGCCAGCGGGCTTTTTCTGAGGTAAAGGCTGCACTGTGTGGGGGGCCACTGTTACACTCCCCTGACTTTTCTCTCCCTTTTATATTGCAGACGGACGCGTCGGACAGAGGGCTGGGGGCTGTTTTGTCCCAGGAGGTGGAGGGGGAGGATCGCCCAGTGCTGTATATAAGTTGAAAGCTGTAAGTGCGTGAGGGGCACTATAGCACCATAGAGAAGGAGTGCCTGGCCATCAAGTGGGCAGTCCTCGCCCTCCGTTACTACCTGCTGGGACACCCTTTCACCCTCTGTTTGGACCACGCACCCCTCCAGTGGCTCCACCACATGAAGGATGCCAACGCGCGGATCACCCGTTGGTATCTGGCACTCCAACCCTTTAACTTCAAGGTGGTCCACAGGCCGGGTGCGCAGATGGTCATGGCGGACTTCCTCTCCCGTCAAGGCAGGGGGGAGTCGGCTGTGGGCCGGACGGCTGCCCGGCCTGAGTCGGGTGGTGGGGGTATGTGGCAGTGGGGGCATGGTCAAGTGTCGGTCTGTGACCAGAGGGCGGAGTCAGGGAAGGTAAGTGGCAGAATCACTACACCTGATGTGAATTAACCTGTGTTTGTGTGTCTTCCCAGGAGCCGCGCCCTATTTAAGGAAGAGAGCGAGAGCAGAGCGGGCTCTCCCCCGACCAGAACACGTGTGTGTGTGTGTGTATATGTATATGAGTAAACGTGTAGAAGCTGAAAAGCTGACAATAAAAGAGTTATTGAGAACTCAGTACTGGCCTACCGTGCTTCTGTGCTCCACCCACATAGAATGCTTGTTACATACTTCTTTTTCTTAATGTTTAGCAGGTGTATTTCAATGTTGAAGTGAAACTGGTAAAGTGCAGAAGTGCAGGAAAACTGTGCAAATATAATTAAGTTGCTCAAGTTTTATAGGAAATATTATTCTGAATATACAGCTACAGTTATAGTCAGAAGTTTACATATATGGACATGACTGTCATCATGGCCATGAATGTCATGGTAATATTGGCCTTTCAGTGATCTCTTTGAACTGTTCTTTTTCTGTGGCAGAATGATTGTACAATGTATTTAATTAAAAATAAATATGGTGCACAAGTTTTAATTTATTTTGGATTTTCTGAAATCAACACAGGGTTGAAGTTATACATACAGGTTCAAAAATATACATACAACATGCGTAATATTTGCTTAAACATCCCGTAGAAAGTTTTACCTTGACCAGACACATTTGGTAGCCATCAACAAGCTTCTGGCAGAGTTCAGTTAAATTTGTGTGTTCCCTGGCACGGACTTGACTTTTAAGCACAGTCCACATATTATCAGTGAAGGACTTTCACATGATGTCATCGCAAATGCGGATTTGTTTATGCAGCCATGTTTCCGGGCGAGCTTTGTGTTTGCCAGTGACTGTCACGAGTGTATGTGAGTGATTGTAAGCCCAATTCAGTGCATCTACAGATAAACTTGTAGAAGTTACATCTAAAAGAACAATGACAGAGACCTGTAGTGCTTTTGGATGTAATAACAGATGTAGAGATAAGCCTAGTTTAACTTTTCACCCCTTCCCAGAGAACCCAGATAGATGAGAAAAATGCCAGGCTGCAGTTAAATGGGAAGACTAGATGTCAACAAAGCATTCCCGTGTGTGTGGAAAACATTTGATGTTAGGTTAGTATGAAAGCCCTGTGCAACGTTAAAATGTACAGCGGTGCTTGAAAGTTTGTGAACCCTTTAGAATTTTCTATATTTCTGCATAAATATGACCTAAAACATCATCAGATTTTCACACAAGTCCTAAAAGTAGATAAAGATAATGCAGTTAAACAAATGAGACAAAAATATTATACTTGGTCATTTATTTATTGAGGAAAATGATCCAATATTAGGGGAGAGCGGGGTAAGATGAGCCAGGGGGTAAGATGAGCCACCCCCTGTTTCTAAGAAACAGTAAACAAATGTGACCATGTGACCACATTCAAAGGGGGGGCGGGACCATTTACTTACACTTGTGGAGAGGAGCACCACATGTCAAACTAGGTGAGGGAGATATTTATAAAAATGTGTTTTTGTGCTTTCTAAGTCAATTCCATGTTTGTCCACAGTGAAGGTGATTTAGAGAAGACAAAAGTAGAATAATATTTAGACACATTAGGGTTAAGTTAGTGGCTTTCTAAGCTATGATATGAATGCTAATAAAAATAATTTTGATTAGCCTAATCCCCTTTATTAGCATTTTTCTACAAAATTGTGGCCACGGGGTAAGATGAGCCATTAGATGTGGGGCAAGTTGAGCCACTGGCTCAACTTACCCCATTGGTGGCTGAGCTTACCCAATATGGATGACACTTAATTTTCACATTTGCTGGTCATATATGACAACAACAACAACAAATAAACAAACAAATAAATAACATGTTAATATAAATAATATGTTTAAAACGTTTTTAATAAATAAAATAATGCCCTCTGTTATTACAGGTGTGCATGATGCCACACTCATACAAAAGAAAAACAGACAGGGCCGCACAGTCCCGTGCAGTTTTGGAGAGAGCCGCAGAGGAAGTCAGGAAAGGCAGGCCTGTTCGGGCTGTGGCGAGGGATATGCATTTGGACAGGATGACTCTGACTAGGTTCATTGAAAAGATAAAGAATGGAGAGGTAGAGACAGGTTATACCAAGTTGGTGAAAGTGCATTTCTTCATTGGCCAGATAATCAAATTGGATGTCTTCGAAATAGAGGCAAGATTTCTCAAAAGAAGCCGGTCATGCCATGGCTCTGCAAGAAAGCCAACCTTTGTCTTCAAAGAGAAAGATGAGGCTGTCCTGTCAAGACAGGATATTGTGAAAAAATTGCCCCGCCCCTTTACTGTTGGGGAGACAGCACGGAGGGAGAGGCAAATGGTGTTCCCTTGCAATTTGAACGCTTGGAACATTGAATAATGATGAAATGATTGATGGAATGATTGCTGCATGTTTTAGCAATGTTTTAACCTACTGAAAGAAATAAGATTTTTTTGGCACTGCTCTACTGTTTTAGTAATTTCTATAATATAGTATATCTCTCATTCCCTCTCTAACCATCCCTCTTTCTATCTATCTACGCATATCTCTCTCTCTATCCATCTATCTATCCCTCCCTATCCCATCTCGTTCTATCACCTCTCTCTTCATCTCCCCTTCTCTATGCAACGGCCCTATCCCCCACTTGATTGACTTGACTTGATTCATTGATTGCATTTCTAATAATAAAAGTTGTTTACTTTGTTAACCTAACATGATTTGTGTTGGCTCAGTTTACCCCACACAGTGGCTCATCTTACCCCGTGCATGGGGTAAGTTGAGCCACTTGACATTTTTTTTTTCAAGAGGTAATATCACTCTAACCATAAGAGCTTATCAATTGTTTTTTGCTCAGATAGTAACAGTACACTTTGAAATTTGGTATGGTGTGTAGACTGGAAGCAAAAATGGCTTTAACATGTAGTTATGATGAAAAATGTAAAAAGTGGCTCATCTTACCCCGCTCTCCCCTATATACCTCTGAGTGGCAAAAGTATGTGAACCTCTAGGATTAGCAGTTAATTTGAAGGTGAAATTAGAGTCAGGTGTTTGCAATCAATGGGATGACAATCAGGTGTGAGTGGGCACCCTGTTTTATTTAAAGAACAGGGATCTATCAAAGTCTGATCTTCACAACACATGTTTGTGGAAGTGTATCATGGCACTAACAAAGGAGATTTCTGAGGACCTCAGAAAAAGCATTGTTGATGCTCATCAGGCTGTAAAAGGTTACAAAACAATCTCTAAAGAGTTTGGACTCCACCAATCCACAGTCAGAGAGATTGTGTACAAATGGAAGAAATTCAAGATCGTTGTTACCCTCCCCAGGAGCGGTCGAACCAACAAAGATCTCTCCAAGAGCAAGGCATGTAATAGTCGGCAAGGTCACAAAGGACCCCAGGGTAACTTCTAAGCAACTGAAGACCTCTCTCACATTGGCTAATGTCCATGTTCATGAGTCCACCATCAGGAGAACACTGAACAACATTGGTGTGCATGGCAGAGTTGCAAGGAGAAAGCCACTGCTCTTCAAAAAGAACATTGTTGCTCAACTGCAGTTTGCTAAAGACCAAGTGGACAAGCCAGAAGGCTATTGGAAAAATGTTTTGTGGATGGATGAGACCAAAATATAACTTTTTGGTTTAAATGAGAAGCATTATGTTTGGAGAAAGGAAAACACTGCATTCCAGCAGAAGAACCTTATCCCATCTGTGAAACATGGTGGTGGTGGCATCATGTATTGCTGCATCTGGGCCAGGACAGCTTGCCATCATTGATGGAACAATGAATTCTGAATTATACCAGCAAATTCTAAAGGAAAATGTCAGGGCATTTGTCCATGAACTGAATCTCAAGAGAAGGTGGGACATGCAGCAAGACAACAACCCTAAGCACACAAGTCATTCTACCAAAGAATGGTTAAAGAAGAATAAAGTTAATGTTTTGGAATGGCCAAGTCAAAGTCCTGATCTTAATCCAATTGAAATGTTGTGGAAGGACTTGAAGCGAGCAGTTCATGTGAGGAAACCCACCAACATTCCAGAGTTGAAGCTGTTCTGTACAGATGAATGGGCTAAAATTCCTCCAAGCTGATGTGCAGGACTGATCAACAGTTACTGGAAATGTTTAGTTGCAGTTATTGCTGCACAAGGGGGTCACACCAGATACTGAAAGCAAATGTTCACATACTTTTGCCACTCACAGATATGTAATACTGGATCATTTTCCTCAATAAATAAATGACCAAGTTTAATAGTTTTGTCTCGTTTGTTTAACTGGGTTCTCTTTATCTACTTTTAGGACTTGTGTGAAAATCTGATGGTGTTTTAGGTCATATTTATGCAGAAATATAGAACATTCTAAAGGGTTTACAAACTTTCAAGCACCACTGTATATCTGGATATGGGCTTTGGATGCAATATATTTTATTAGACCTAAAGCTTGGCTAGAATAGCAGCGTGTTTGTTATGTACTGATAATGTAGACGACACTAAACACCATAAAATATGCTAGATTTCAGCTCTGGCTTGTTTGTTACTATTAGAAGTCCCCATTTGAGCTTACCTTTGTCTTTTTCTTTATCATGAATTTCCCATAACATTCCAGCATGCACGAAATCTGCCTTGAAATATTCGTAGGCATCTGTACTTTTGTCTGCCTTTAGCATCTCTCCAGTATATTTAGAAGTCTCATCTCATCTCATTATCTCTAGCCGCTTTATCCTGTTCTACAGGGTCGCAGGCAAGCTGGAGCCTATCCCAGCTGACTACGGGCGAAAGGCGGGGTACACCCTGGACAAGTCGCCAGGTCATCACAGGGCTGACACATAGACACAGACAACCATTCACACTCACATTCACACCTATGGTCAATTTAGAGTCACCAGTTAACCTAACCTGCATGTCTTTGGACTGTGGGGGAAACCGGAGCACCCGGAGGAAACCCACGCGGACACGGGGAGAACATGCAAACTCCACACAGAAAGGCCCTCGCCGGCCACGGGGCTCGAACCCAGGACCTTCTTGCTGTGAGGCGACAGCGCTAACCACTACACCACCGTGCTGCCCTATTTAGAAGTCCCAAATACTAAATAGTTCAGGATGGCGTGGTGTCCCAAATCCAGTAGCAGGTTTGTCGTACACTTTTCAAGTGGAATAAATACATTTGTGGGTAAATTAAGAAGGAGAAGCATTTATATTTGTCACATATACACTCAAGCACATCAGAATTCCTCCTGTGCATTTAACCCAATCTGAAGCAGTGAACATGCATGCACACATGCACACTGACACAGAGAGAGAGAGAGAGAGAGAGAGAGAGCGCAGTGTGCAAAATAAATAATAAAATAAAACATTTGTGGGTAAATTATATGGATCTATGATGCCTGCATGTTTCAGCTTTTGGATGTAACACGATCTGCTGGTATAATCTAAATTTTTAATTGTTGCAGAGAGATTGTACTGACTGCAGTCATCTCAATTTTCATTATTAACTATCATGGCTAGGTTTTTTTTGCCCGGCAATTAAATAGAAGGACAGACCAACAGATGAAACAGATAACAAAACGCACACACACAAGTATATATTTCATTAATATCAACCTATGATACCCCTATTCCCATCTGCCATTGTTAAGCATTTACTTCTACAAAACAGTATGATAAATATAGCTAATTATGACATCAAAATAATTTGCAATGGCAACCAGCCACATCAAAGTAAACCTGTTGTTTTCACCACTGACAGGCTCAAAATAGTCCTATGGAAAGGATCCCTAAGCTGATACACCCGTGTCTGTTTACCTCAATAACTATAACGAAACTGTAGAAAATAACTGTTTCTACACTCATTATTTTGACCTTTCTCTTCTTCCAGTCTCTGCTGCAACACCCCATTCAGTGCCAGTAGTTGAATAGTTGAGTAGTTGTATATTGTATAGGACTGTTTTCTGATGTTTAAAAAGAGAGATCCTTTCCAAGTTGTCAGACACTTGTTCATATTGTCGTAATCAGCTAGATATTCAAGAATTACTTTGGAAATAGACTTCTTCATGAATTCTGCATGACTTGTCCTTTTGTAAACATCAGAATACAACCCTGTGTGATAATTAACAACAGGCACTAAACTGCATCAGTGACAGGAAGAAGAGAAAGGTAAAACAATGAGTGTAGAAACAGTTGTTTCTGCAGGTTTTTTTTTTTAATGAGCAATTAGCAGATGCTCTTATCCAGAGCAACATATAACACACCCAGAGCAGCCTGGGGAGTATTTGGAGGTTAGGTGCCTTGCTCAAGGCCACTTCAGTCATTCCTGCTGGTCCAGAGAATCAAACTGGCAACCTTTGATCCCAAAGCTGCTTCTTGAAACTTTAGGCCATGGCTTAAAGTTATTGAGGTAAACAGATCCAGGTGTAATATCTGTAGGGATCCTTTCCATGTTGTCAGACACTTACAGTAACATTAATAAGCCTGTCAGTGATGAAAACAAGAGGCTTACTTTGACATGGATGTTGACCCCGTAGATTCACATTATATAGCCATTTTGAGGTTGCCAGTTATAGCATTCTTAATCAATCCTGGACCAATTTTTGTCCATCAATATGTGAACCTAAAGAGATGGGAAAATAGGGCCCAGGTTAAAAAAAAATCCCAGGGATGCTACATTTCAATGATGCCACATCATCACATCCCACCGAAGGAATGTTCAGATGTCTAGGATCCTTCAAATTCTACCAAGGACCGCATTCTTCATTCAAAGGCTTTCTCAACCCACAATCCTATGTGTATGTAAGAAGTAGGGCCTTTACAATTACACCAACACAACACACAAGCCTGGTTGTAAGATTAATAGGAAAACTTCAGTTTAGGCATGGTTTTACTGTGGGAAGTTTACATTTGGAATGCAAAGAATATACAGAAAAAAAACTGAGGATCTAGATAAAGTGGCAAAATGTGGTTTGACGTTAAATAGAGATTAGCGCCTGGAACACAATCCATGACTAAATCTGTTTTTGCATTTCTAAGAATGACTGGTTTTGAAAATACTATTTAATTTATTTTCTTTATGCTACCCTGTAGAACAGGATAAGCGGCTACAGATAATGGATATATTTCTTTCTTTCATTCCTCCTAAAGCATTCATGTTCCCATATTTACACTTCAGTCCTGAAGATGGCAGTAATGTACTAAGATTGCAAGCTGAACGACCAATTAAATTCAACAGAAGACACACACTAACTAGACTGTTCCATTGTGTATTCTCCAAATGCTAGAATCCGGACCCGTCCTACCAAGGAAGCATCATTGACATTGAGAAACACCTCTCGGTTCGCACACAGCCCTACCAAGCACTGTCGCGCGTGACGAACCCTGCTTTACGACAGTTGTTAGTTTACGCAAAATGTGTTTTCCGACAGTGACTTGAAAGCACCACGGCGGTGATAAAGCTTTTTCGGTTGTCGTCATTCGTTTCGGAAACAAGTTTTAAATTGCTACAGCAAACGTCAGTTATATAAAAAATATTGTGAAGTCGTGTATACGAGGTGTAGGCCGTACGAAGAGTTTTTTTTAATCCTTATTTTTGTCGTTAGTAAAGTTGCAACTCGAGGCCCAACAAACGGAGCGGCTCTGAAGGAAAAAAAAAAAAAGTTTTGTTATTGTCATGTGACGTGATACGCATGTGGTGATAAAGTGTGGCTAATCTCTCGGACTATTTACATCCAGTTATTTGATTTCAGCTTGCAAGTCCTATTTTCAAAGCATGCCTCAACCAAAATTTAGAAAGATTGCTGTTTTGGGGTACCGGTCAGTTGGTAAGTGTTGACTTAGGATATGTATTGGCCTGTATTTGCTAACTAGGAAATTAGCAAGCTAGCCAGTCATGGTGACTTAGCCTTGTACTCAGACTTAAAAATAATACCGTTTAAGTGATTCAATAATAACCTGTTTCCTGCCAAGTTAATATTTCTAGCTACGGGAAGAAAAAAGAACCACATAAATGATCGCTGATGCACAACAAAAGTTCTGAAAATTACTACAACCTTGACTACTTTTGTGAAATGCCATGTTAGCTAGCTGGCGAAGTGGACCTGCTCATAACCTCGCGCACATGCCGGGAGTCGTGGTGATTCCGGGCTCCTGTAGATTGGGTGGTGTATGAATAAGGTTTTGAATGATGGTGGAGCATCATTAAGGTTAACTAGATAGGCACCCTGTTTCAAAAGGTTTATACACTACCGTTCAAAAGTTTGGGGTCACTCTGAAATGTCCTTATTTTTGAAAGAAAAGCACTGTTCTTTTCAATGAAGATCACTTTAAACTAATCAGAAATGCACTCTATACATTGCTAATGTGGTAAATGACTATTCTAGCTGCAAATGTGTGGTTTTTGGTGCAATATCTCCATAGGTGTATAGAGGCCCATTTCCAGCAACTATCACTCCAGTGTTCTAATGGTACAATGTGTTTGCTCATTGCCTCAGAAGGCTAATGGATGATTAGAAAACCCTTGTACAATCATGTTAGCGCAGCTGAAACAGTTTAGCTCTTTAGAGAAGCTATAAAACTGACTTTCCTTTGAGCAGATTGAGTTTCTGGAGCATCACATTTGTGGGGTCGATTAAATGCTCAAAATGGCCAGAAAAATGTCTTGACTATATTTTCTATTCATTTTACAACTTATGGTGGGAAATAAAAGTGTGACTTTTCATGGAAAACACAAAATTGTCTGGGTGACCCCAAACTTTTGAACGGTAGTGTAAGTGACTTTTGATCGTGTTTTTTTTTTTTTTCTTTCTTCTTCCCAACAGGAAAGTCCTCTCTCACTATTCAGTTTGTGGAAGGGCAGTTTGTAGATGCATACGACCCTACAATCGAAAACAGTGAGTAGACCACCATTAGTTCATAATAATTATTTTTTTTTGCCATGATGTTTGTGTTCATATCCTTTCATCTATGAGGTGATGGCAGAATCACACTATGTGATTTGGTAATAGGACAAGCTGTGTGATCTCCATGTGCCCAGCCATTTACACACTTAACTGACTTCATAATAAATATTGACACAGTTTTTCTGCTGCACAATGAAACTCAACAACTGGAGTCTAATGGACTCTGAGTTTTAGGACAAGATCATTTTTCAACATAGACCCTAACGGGCAGGTGCTCAAAGTTATAAAGGGAATCTGGAAAATAATGTTAAGACGTTTATTAATTCACAGTTATTTGCCGAAGGCGAGGTGAATATCAATAAATAATAACTGAGACAGTCAAGGTTATTATTCACTGAGCCTGAGTTTGGTAATTGTTTTAGTTTAAATACACACGTGATTATGGGTTGTTTTACAATCAGGGTCCAAAATTCAAATTGATTCAAACTGATTCTTGTACCAGTTTTTAAGTGAAGGACAAGTTAAAGAACAGATTTCAGGTAATTTTTTGACACATGTGTATGGTAGTTTTGTGTAATCTGCTATAAGATGGGAGAAACAAATGAAGTGATTCTCGGAGAGGACTTTTTTTTTTTTTGACAATTCAGAATCCACTACTTCCATAGTGCTTTTAAATATAAGGCTGTAAGTTTTGTGTTAGTTGTCTCTAATATTTATGTCCCAATATCTTGACCACATTTTAGGATGAAAATAATCATTTTAGATACGTTATTTTATATTGAAAAATTAGCTGTCTCGGAGAGGACATTTTTTTGACACAATTACATACTAATTTGATCAAAGTAGTCTGAAAACTTACTGGCATTCAACATTAAAACTTTGTTTCCAATGATATGGAACCAAATATTTGTTTTATGGTATAAAGAATGATTTAAGTGCATCCCTTTTGGAGCTACCTGTGGTCAAAAAAGCACTTTTTCTAAATGACATGAGTAATTTTGATAAATATGACATATATTGCCATACATTCACCAAAAATAACGTTATCACCACTTTTTTTTTTTTTTTTTGCATGGTAAATAGAGCTATTACAGGGCTACAATAAACAACCAAGTTTATTTAATCAAGCCTTTTGATATTGAAGATATTAAGTGTTAAATATTAAGTGTTAAATTTAGCTTGTGTACCCTGATTGTAAAACAACCCTTATGAAAAGTCATTAAAAAATTATTTCAGTCTTTAAAAGCGGCATGCAAATGTGATGCGCACAGACTTGTCACTCATCTGTGCTGACTCCCCTTGTTTAGAAATGGATAAAATAAATCACAATTCAACTTTACTTTTGAATAGTTTTAGACCAAACTTCATAGCATCTTTAGTGCTTTTAGGAACAGCATTTTCTTTCATAATTAAGCGATTGGCCGCCGTTTTGCTGAGTTACTTGGGGTGATTGGTTGAGAAATTCAGACTATTTCTCGATAATTGGTGCATGTAATTTCCTATAATCACCTGTGTAGTCATACTAATTTAAATTATTATAATTATTTCTAGTTTACCCACTTAATAGACTCGTCTCAGGACTGCGTTGTGGGTGACATGACGAAAAAAACCTTGTATCACGATTCTTCACTTGCTTTTCTATGATGTATGAAACATCACAATATACAGTATTGGTTTGCTCACAAACTCCCAACAACTTTATATTTACTGCATTTGTTTTTATTTGAAAAATTTATTTATTAAATGCAAACGTTTATCACAAATTTGAAACTTTAGTGTCTTGCAAAATTTCATGTACAAAAGTTGTTTCTTGTACTTATGGTCTTCATATTGTTTAATCTGTTTCTCTTTTTTGTTGCTTTGTTGTAGCTTTTAATAAAATGGTCTCTGTGAATGGACAAGACTTTAATCTTCAGCTGGTCGACACTGCTGGACAGGTAAAAAAAAAAAAATTAGCTCTTTAGTAGCATTAAAAGTGATTTACATTACACACAGTACCAGTCAAAAGTTTGAACACACCTAATTCAGTGTTTTTTTTTTCTTTATTTTTATTAATTAAAAGACACCTTATTTCTTAAAGTAATGATGGATGTGGTTTCTCTTTACTTAGTTGAGCGGTTCGTGACATGAATTATTACAGTTGTGGAATAGGGCTATTTACTATTATTTACTGTTTCATCTCCAATGCATTAAGAAAGCGAGAAATTCCACTAATTAACTTTTGATGAGGCATACCTGTTAATTCAAAAGCATTCCAGGTGACTACCTCATGAAGCTGGTTAAGATAATGTAAGTAGTGTGCAAAGTGTCATCAAGGTAAACGGCGGCTACTTTTGAAGAATCTAAAATATGAAATCTTTTTTTAAACACTTTTGACAAACCTGTGCAGTGTCAAAACATTTATTTACTTCCATAGTTGCATTAATTTTTTGCCAAGAACAAAGCAATTTTAAATATAAATGGCAGAGTTGAGCCACTCTGCAAAGTCTTCTCCAGCGTATCCCAAAGACTTTCAATGGGCTTAAGGTCAGGACTCTGTGGTGGCCAATTCATGAGTGAAAATGGTTCCTCATGCTTCCTGAACCACTCTCACAATTTGAGCCACTCTAAACCAACACAGAACAAAAACTATTTGATTTTCAAGAGAAGTCCTTCTGTTATTTTATTTCCAACAAACATTGGATGAGGTGGATTATTATCTACATAATAGTGGTGGCATATATATATATATATATATATATATATATATATATATATACACACACACACACGTATGTGTGTGTGATTTTTCATACACGCTACATCCAGGACATACGAATTCAAAACCATGACATAAATCTCAAAATGTCACTTGTGAGGAAATCAATGAATTGTTTAGATAACTTTGGGTACTTTTTTATTTGTGAATGTGTCTATATTATAAAAAGAACATCACCATATGCTGACTTGATGATATGAAGTTTATCTTCTCGTGTTGGGAAAAACTCACATTTTTCATATGAAATCCATCGCAAGTCTGAGTGACCTATTTAAATAATATTTGCTGGCTTTGAGTGGTCTATCAGATATTCCATTCAATATTCATGATATTGAACGAGTCGACAAGTTCAAGATCATGCTTGCTGAATGGAATATATCTGATATACCATGAAAATAAGCGAGCCAGTATTATTATTATTATTATTATTATTATTATTATACATACATATTCAATAGAACAATTACAGATTTTACAAAAAGTTAAGACGAAGCACGTACGACTTGATTTATTCCACGAAATCAAGTCGTATGTGCCTCGTCGGCTATAAGCCATGTAAGACAAGATTGTGGATATAATAAAATAATTATTCCACTCATTCACTGGATTTTGAGAGTATTTTTATTTTTTTTCAAAGTCAAAAAATAAAAACTTTATGCAAAACATCTGACGAAATAATTTCAGCTTAGAATGTAAACAAACCAATGAAATGACAGTAGCAATTTGTGAAAAAATATTTATAATAATTCTTGAAAAATAGACATTCTTACCATCAACTACTTTTATTCCTTTTTTGGGGGGGTTCTTTTCAAGTAGAGTTTTTATTTCATCCTCGGTTGGTTCAGCAACATGCTCCGCCATTTTGTTTTTCTCTACTCACGGTATATGAGCTGATAGCCTAGTAGTAGAGTAACCAATCAGAGCATGTGATTGCTCATATCCAGTGAATGTGGATAGAATGAATAGTAATTACATATTATTGATACAAATATTATGTCCATAGAATGCTCAAAGCGCATCACAGTGCCAGACAAATGCCCAAAAAGGGGAATTTACATATTATTGGTGAAGGCTCTATAGATAGGAGACTGTGCTGAGTCTCATGCTATACCAGTGGGATGTGTGTAAGTTCCGGGCTGCCACAACAAAAACAGCCCCAGTCAGAAACAGAGCCCTGAATGGTCAAGTTAGGAACACGGCCTTTGATTGGTTGACAGACACTACAGAGGTTCTTGGGATTGACCACAAATTCTCATGGGATGGCTAACAGCTATGCTAACATGGAAAAAAACAGATATATAAGCAGATGTTCAGTGTTGGATTTTTATTTTGTAAAGTTTCTAAAAATACATTGCAGTTTAAGGCTGAATTAGAAAGCTTTTTAAAGGGATACCGGAGCACTTGAGCACTCATTTGAATGTGATAATGTTATCCTCCTGGACCAAAAAAAAAAAGTTTCTAGCCTGCATATTTCCCAAGATATTTAAAGGTTAAGTAACTGTGTCCTTTTGTGTTATCAGTCCATGAAAAAAAATCTCCGTCTTACTTGCCCAATGGGCAAGCAGCACCCAAAACATACATACCCGAAAACAATTCCACTTGCCCAGAGCTTTATTTTATTGGAGAGGGCAGAATGCAGTTGACTTTTTTTAAATATAGATGACGCAGCATAAATATCATAAATCCGCAAAACCATAACACCAATATATGCAGACACATTCAGAAAGAAAGAAGTTCTAGTAGCAGAAGAATTAATAATTTAGGGTCTATTAAGCTGTGGAAAGTTTTGAAAGAGTAAAATAATGCTGGAGCTTTGTTTCTGTTATCAAAGGAACACAGTCCTGTGTAAAATGTCACTGTGGAACCAGAGTGTAGAAATGAACCTATAGTTCAAGAGAGTTCTACACACACACACACACACACACACACACACACACACACACACACACACACACCTTTACAACAGCTGCATGCATGTGAAATGGAAATAAATTGACAAAGGCAGGAAAAACTATTTTGGGTAAAATTGTTACTGTCTGTTACACACCTCAACCTGTGTGACTCAGTTGTGCCTTTGAATCGAGAATTAATGAAAAGGGAACTGAACATTAACCGTTTATTGAAATTATTACAAGGGTGATTATAGTTACTATATGACTACAGCTACAATTGGAATGTGCTGATTCTGTTACCGTTAGTAATTCTTGTACCATCCACTATTAGATAAAATTAAAATATAATCTTACAATATTGTTGGAAAGTCTAGAGCAGGGATTCTGAACCATAGGGCCGCGGCCCAAACTTGGGCTGCAAGCGCCACCTGGAGGGCCGCTGGACTGTAGCTTGTTAGCTTTACAGACACACAATTATTTTTTACTCCAGAATCGAAATTTGTTGGCAGCACACTCAATCATAGGCAATAACACATTACATTTATAGTGTAGTTATTATTTTAATGTGACTATAATGCATTATAATAAAATGTTTATGCTGTGACGTTGTATGACACGTTTGCAAACCGGAACTATTATCCATGCTGGTAACGCAACGGCAACAAGCACAGCCATGGATAAGTTTTTAAAGCGTAAACAAGATGAAAAGAAAGATGACAACCCACCTAAAAAAACAAATATTGTACGCAAGTACAACCCAGAGTTTATTAAGTACGGGTTTGTAAATGGGGGCAGCGAGAAGGAGCCACGAGCCCAATGTGTGGAGTGCGGGCTCACGCTCTCCAATGAAGCGCTGAAGCCGTCAAAGCTGCAGCGGCATCTCGAAACAAAGCATCCCACACTGGTGGGGAAGCCGACCGAATACTTCAAACGAAAAGAAAACGGACTACAAATACAGAAAAGAAGTATCGTGTCACTGACTGGCAGCTCTAAATGTGCGTTAAAGGCAAGTTATCTGGTAGCCAAACGTGTGGCACAAACCAAAACCCCCTTCACCATAGCGGAGGATTTGGTTCTTCCTGCCGCTGTGGATATGTGTCGTGAGCTGATCGGAGAGGCTGCTGCAAAGAAGTTTCAGACTGTTCCACTCTCCAACGACACTGTCAGTCACCGCATTGTGGATATGGCCTCGGACATACAGCAGCAGCTTCTTGAGAGGATAAAAGACAGTCCATTTTTCTCATTACAACTCGACGAGTCCACGGATGTCACTAATGCTGCGCTGCTGCTGGTTTTTGTTCGATATCGCTGGTATAGTAGTTTGCACGAAGATATACTTTTTTGTGGAGAGCTGTCAAGATGCGCTACGGCTCAGGAATGTTTCAGCTGCATGGACAACTACTTCAAAGAGAACGGCCTGGACTGGCAGAACTGTGTTGGGGTGTGCAGTGACGGTGCCGCGTCAATGACTGGCAGGCATCACGGTGTCATCAGACAGATACTCGACCGCGCACCAGAAGCCAAATTCACTGTGAAAACCTTGCAGCTAAAAAGATGTCATCAGAGCTTCACGAAGTGATGACAGTAAGTGTCAAAACCATCAACTTCATTAAAAACAATGCTGTGAACTCCAGATGTTTTGCAAAGCTTTGTGAGGATGTAGAAGCAGATCATGTCCAACTGCTCTATCACTGTGAAGTGAGATGGCTCTCAAGAGGACTGGTTCTCAAGCGTTTGTTTGAACTGAGGGATGAGGTTTTCACTTTTCTCACTGAGAAAAAATCTCCCTTTGCACATTACTATGCTGACACAGACTTCACAGCTAAACTTGCCTACCTGTGTGATATTTTCTCACTACTGAACCAGCTGAACACCTCACTTCAAGGAAGAAACGGCAACATTTTTTCTGTTGCAGACAAAGGGCCCGTTTACACAAGGACGCTGTCGGGTAAAAATGACTAAATATTTTATCGGAAGTGCCTTTCGTCTACACGGGGACGGCGTTTCCGAGGCTGAAAAATGGAAAAAATTGAAAACTCCTTCCAGAGTGGATAAGTTAAAAACAGCCCCCGTTGCATATCTGTCTAAACTACCCAATACGCGAAACTCTGCTTGGATCTGCTCACGTCGGGTACGCGTTTACGTCATACATGTGTCATTTACTGTACATGCCAGCCCGGGAAGTAAGAAAGTAAGTAAAAAAGTAAGAGCATGTCTGATTACATCGATCCAACGGACCTTCAAGCTGCTCTGGCAGCTTTAATAAACGTCCAGGAGTCCTTCGAACATCTATACCGAATTTGCACATATACCGTTAATGAACAGAGGCGGGTATAGTATGCTCTTACTTTTTTACTTACTTTTCTTACTTACCATAGCCAGAGTAGTCAAAGTTTTCGCGGCGCAGATGTGCAGATCAGACAAGACGGAAGACGTTGCACATGCGTGCAGACATAGCGGAGGTCTTTCACAGCACCACCTAGCTGCCTGGCATGCACATCCAATTGAATTCCACACATTTATGCGTCACCGTATAGACGCAGATTTCCTCCTTGAAAACGGTCGTGTAGATGCGGAAAAAAGTGAGAACGAAAACGGACTTTTGAGTTTTTGTTTCAGACCGTCCCCGTGTAAAGTGGGCCAAAGTTCAAGCTTTTAAGAAGAAACTTGCTTTGTGGAGCAAAAGGGCCCAGGAAAAGAGGATGGATGTGTTTCCACTTTTGTCTGACATTTTGGAAAACTCCCCACATGTGAAAATCAGTCACTACGTTTACATGCACATAGAGAGAATCGAATTTCTGCCGTTGCTCGACGGAAATCGAAGTTCAAAATGCCATGTATACACCTTAATTCGGCTGAAATTGAACCGAACTTGATTTCTCGGAATCGAGCTACACGACCTAGTTTATGCGATTTCTGCCGAGCTATTTTGCGCATGTATACCCTATCGAGCTAGTTGTCGAGCTACTTCCGGAAGTGACGAGTGACGAGACCACAAGCGGGAAACACAACAGCCTCGGTCGGCATGACAACGAATCATGACAACGGCATGAATCTTTTCTTTTTGTGGCATTGTTTGCACTGTTAAAATTTAGCTCACTTACTGTATCACCAAATACATCTGTACAGCTGTTGCATAGCTGTGAATTGTGTACATAAACAAGTCATTGTATTTGTGTGTGTATATGTCCAACATCTGAAGAATGTCAATAAAAACAAAACAACTGAACTTTTTGTGTGTTTATTAAGACAAGTTAAATTGTAAGCAAAAAAAATATTTTTTTGTAAGCAAAAAATGGACTTTAGAAAAATATTATTGTGCAAAATAAGTTTTCTTACAAAACAGTGGTCTGCGCCGGACAGTTTGTAGCCATAGTCTGTTAGAGCAAGCCTAACAGCTTGAACACAGAACTGCTAGTGTTGCCAGATTGGGGGTTTTAAGTGCATTTTAGCGGATTTGAACATGTTCTGGCTGGAAAACGTCAGCGGTATCTGGCAACACTATAGCTCTTCTTCATGACGACAACCGGAAGTGTACCAACACGATGGGGCGTGTAGCGCCACGTGTGGCTCGGGTGCACAATGCACCTTGCACAATAGCCCGATTTCACTTGTGCATGTAGGATTGGATTTCTCTGGCACCCCTGCTGGGACCCTTTGCTCGATTACCGACAGCAGCTCAATTTGGACGTGCATGTAAACGTAGTCACTGACTCAGTCTCTCAGCACCTGTCACAACTGGCAGAGAAATTTAATGAATACTTTCCAGAGGACCCCAGAGAGGGACACATGTGGGTTTTGGACCCATTTTCTGTGGATCACACTGCAAATGATGTTGCTTTGCCCTCACATCTGGAATCCCAGCTTCTGGAAGTCTCCACCGACAGCACTTTAAAGTTGCAGTGGGATAAACTGGACCTGGGATCCTTCTGGATCCTTGCCTCAAAAGAGTACCCATGTCTTGCACAGAGGGCTGTGAAACTCCTCCTCCCATTCACAACTACTTACCTGTGTGAATCTGGATTCTCCATTGTGGCCACAACAAAGATGAAAACCCGAAACAGACTCCGAGCATCACTGGAGGCTACTCTCAGAATGAGCCTTTCCCCCATCCCACCCAGACTGGATCTGATTGTGTCTCAGAAGCAGGCCCAAGTGTCTCATTAAGAGGTGAAGATGTAAAAAAAAAAAAAAAACAGTTGTAGCTTGTTAGGCCTAAATATGGACTGTTTTGACTGTTCAACTACTTGATTGTTGTTCAAAATACAAAAAGCAACATCTTTTGGTTCTTCTTTTGAAAAAAAAAAAGGCTATTAAGGCTATTGTGTCATTTGCATTTAAAATTATTTACAGTTTAATTAAAGAAATGTTACTTTGAATGTATGTTTTAACCACTATCTTTTTATTGATCTACTGATTGATTTTTTTAGTCCCTTTTTGTTAAATCTTAAATCTAAATATTGGTCTTCATTATTAATAAGCCTGATGTAAGCCTTCAGATTTTCCTTGCTTGATTTGTTCCATGATTCACAAAAGTTAACATACAGTAGGTTTAATAAAAATCTTTGTGGTGATCACATTTCATCATCTCATTATTATTCATTAAAATTTACTCATGTTTTAGCTTGTTAGGTTGTTAAACTGTGAGTGGATTTGATTTATCATTGAATACAAATGAGTGCGATCAATTAAATCTACACCGTGATTATTTAGGGCCCCAGGTCACTCGGCACTGAAAAAATTGGGCCTCAGTGTCAAAAAGGTTAAGAATCCCTGGTATAAATGATAGTGTAAATAGCTCTGTAACTAGATGTCCATGGGGTTGATGAGACATGGAGGGGTGGGGATACCATCTCGCCCACAGTTTAGGTCAGAGCCCTTTGAGAGTAAATGCTTTGGCTTTTGCAACATTCTGTTCCCAAAAGCTGATGTTGGGGGGGAGAGAGGCTTTACACAAAGAAGGTTTTTCTTGCTTCTGTAGTGTTTGTTTTTAAACTGTTCTTCCGTGTCGGGACTTTTCGGGAAAAAGAAGGTATATTCCGACATGTAGCTAATACTAACGCTAGGCCACAAAACTGCACCATCACTCCAGTCGTTTCGAGGAATTTTGTACGGATCATAACCACTAATAAACTCTAATTTCCGTATATATATCCTGCGTTTCTTTCTGACTAAGATTGTCCAAGTAATCCAGTAGTAGGGCTTTTTAGCTGTAGTTTTCTTCGGACAACAGACACCAGACATCTCTGCTTGGCTTCAGTATGTGAACTGCCAGTCAGTGGGTCCCATACGTGTTGACAATTTTTATGTCACGATTTACAACCAATGGGAGACACCCTTTGTTGGCTGTCCACCAATCACAGGTTCCCGTGCCACAATGGTGATATGTTGATCGTTTTTATTTTCTAAATATTTATATCATTACAAAATATATGATACCATCAAAAGCAATAAAAAATCTTATATATACTGGGTAGAGGTAAGGAACATTATTCAGTGATATTGTTTATTATTAACTCCAACCGTGCTGCTGGCACACGATGTCCTTGACCCTCGTTGCCCTTAGCCAGTTGGTATAATTACGTCATTACGTGGACCCCTCTGAGCCAAGCTTTTCCAGTATGCTCACACACGCATACTTCGATGAATTATAACCAAAAACAGGAACATTTGAATAATTTCCTCAGAATATTTTTTTGTACTTTTTTTATATATTGTCGTGTAGATGAATAAAACTTTTTAATGCATTTCCTGTGAAACAAGACAAGCTACTTTAGACTGATTCCCTGCTCTCTTAGCGCAGAGTGACCATACAGTCAATGTCTCTGATGCTTGGTAGGATTAATTTTATACAGGAACCAGTCCAGGAAAAGATTTTCAATAGACACAGGTGAACTTTGTTTTGAGGAGTCAGATGTCACGATGTGTGATTCACTTTGCGGAATAATTATAATAATAATAATAATAATAATTAAATATGCTACTACCAGACTGACAGTTCAGACCTACATCATGGAGCGGTTGCCGGTGTTGCTTAGGTTGCCAGTGCTAACTTTTCTCATTCAATTGGACGATTACCTTTAAAGTTTTACTCGTCCTTGCACGTACTTTAGTCGTCTCGGACGATCGGACATGCAGTTTTTCGAGCATTGTTCATATACAACAGTGTTGGCCCCAGAGAACTGAGCTCTTAAGGACATTCTCTCTCTCACACACACACACACTAATATATATATATATATATATATATATATATATATATATATATATATATACGCACAACCATGAACTAATGAAAGTTACATTTGAGTTGGGCAGGTTAAACAAAAAACTAAATCCAGAGTACTTTCTGCACCTAACTATCTCCTATTCTTCTCTGAAAATGAGCAATAACTATAGAAATGGGAAGATAGTAATCTATAGGTCTACACTATCCTGGTACTCAACCAAGAAGTGAAATAGGGTTTCGCCGCATGCACTGACTGCCATTTGCAACCATACATAAAACCATGTTCTAGGCGCTGGTTGCTAGATGGTGCTGTTGTGTGATTTGACCTCGATTCCCTATCTTGTTCAATATTATTATGCTTTTTTTTGTGCAAGAAAATTATTTCTCTGAATTGACCGTTTCCAGTGTTTTCATTTCATATCTAATTTTGCCCCTTGCATATTTGACAAGATATAAAAACAGCAAATTTAATTATGTTGAATTGTGCCTGAATCAGCCCTAGATATCACGGGAATTCACCATTTGAAGTCTCTAATTTCAAAATTTTCCGGGGAGCATACCCCCGGACCCCCCTAGCAGCCAGCCCGTAATCAGTAGCACCGCTCTGTTTTTTTTCTGAGGAAAGTCCTGATATTGCTGACGTGATCTAACCACATAAACCAACATGGTGACCCTTGTCTGGAATGGGGTTCAACTCCTTGCTGTGACCTTACTTAGAAAGTGGCAAAATTATGATGTTCAGGTTTCCTAGCTACACCACAGAACATGCCCAAATCACTTGCTGACGTATTGGCAAACAAACAAATTACTGTTACATTCACATTTGTGGGCGGCACGGTGGTGTAGTGGTTAGCGCTGTCGCCTCACAGCAAGAAGGTCCTGGGTTCGAGCCCTGGGGCTGACGAGGGCCTTTCTGTGCGGAGTTTGCATGTTCTCCCCGTGTCCGCGTGGGTTTCCTCCGGGTGCTCTGGTTTCCCCCACAGTCCAAAGACATGCAGGTTAGGTTAACTGGTGACTCTAAATTGACCGTAGGTGTGAATGTGAGTGTGAATGGTTGTCTGTGTCTATGTGTCAGCCCTGTGATGACCTGGCGACTTGTCCAGGGTGTACCCCGCCTTTCGCCCGTAGTCAGCTGGGATAGGCTCCAGCTTGCCTGCGACCCTGTAGAAGGATAAAGCGGCTAGAGATAATGAGATGAGATGAGATTCACATTTGTCTGTGTCTTTAGACAATATAAACATCAGTGTCATGATTCTGAATGAAACTACAAGAAAAAGGAAAGCCTAATATTTGTTTTAAACATTGGAAGTATCAGTTTTTGTGTGTCAACTTCAAGGACACGGTTGAGGTATAAATCATATTGCTTAAATTGTAAGCATTTTGTGCAGTTTAACCTGTGAGTGACTGTGTACCACTCCCCTCTTGTGTGACACATCACACTACATTAATTACATCGTTTTGCATATCAAAAATTTAGATTCTCAGTCATGCTTTCTGTCACAGGCTAGTCAAGTCTAAGGGTGAGTGGTCGTTAATACTAGTTCTAACCTGGAATGTATATAAAGGGAAATGGAAAGGAACAGGCATAGCTGGAACTGATTTCTTGGAATAGGGAATTTTCACTGACATCACAGGCTTTTGTTTATCATGCAGCGTCTATCATATTGCTGGGCAAACAAAGAAACATGGCCACGGCAGTTAATAATGAAAATTGAGGTGACTGCAGTCAGTACAGTCTCCTTTGAATCGATTAAAAATTTAATTATACCAGCAAATTGCGTTATGTCAAAAAGCTGAAACATGCAGGCATCACAGATCCATATAATTTACCCACAAATGTATTTATTCCAGTTGAACGGTGTTCGGCAAACCAGTTACCGGATTTGGGACACTACGTCATCCTGAACTATTTAGTATTTGGGATTTCTAAGTACACTGGAGATGCTAAAGGTAGACAAAAGTACAGATACTTACGAATATTTCGAGGCAGGTTTTGTGCATGCCAGAAAGTTATGGGAAATTCCTGATAAAGAAAAATACCTTATTATGACAAAGATAAGCTCAAACGGGGACTTCTAATAGTAATAAACAAGCCAGGGCCTAGATCTAGCATATTTTATGGTGTTTAGCAAAGTCATCAGTGCATAACAAACATGCTGCTAGTCTCGCCAAGCTTTAAGTCTAATGAAATCTATCATGTTCAAAGCCCACATCCAGATATACATTTTAATATTCATACATTTTTGGCTTGTTTGTTTGTTTGCTTTTGTTTGTTTTTGTAATGCAGCAGAGCTGCTAAGAATGATAAGCCTTGTGTATGCACCAGTAGACTGTACTGACTTTCCAGATCACACAACCTGTTAAAAGCTTTGATCTAGATAGTAAAGTTCTGTCCATGTTACACCAACTTATGGACCTGTTGAATGTTAACTTGAGTACGCTGAGGCTAGATCAATGGCATTTTAATAACTGAATGGCCTTAAGCCAGAAGTGGTGTTAGGAGAAATAACAGGTGCACAGAGCTTTCGTCCTACCCTGATATAAAATACTATATACAAACTGTTTTGTTGGCATCTAGTCTTCCCGTTTAACTGCAGCTTGCCATTTTTCTAATCTTTCTGGGTTCGCTGGGAAGCGGTGAAAAGTTAAACTAGGTTTATCTCCATGTCTGTTATTACATCCAAAAACACTACAGGTCTCTGGCTTTTGTTCTTTTAGATGTAACTTCTACAAGTTTATCTGCAGATGTTTACTGAATTGGGCTTACAATCACTCACATACACTTGTGCTTCTACTGCACCGGTCAAACAAAGCTTACCTGCCAGTATGGCCGCATAAACAAATCCGCAGTGACGATGACATCATGTGAAAGGCCCCCACTGAGGAACAACACCATGGTTAGCTCCCTTGGGCAGTAGCTGGCAGGTCTATTAGCAGTTCCCTCTGTCTCCACATGTGGCCTTTCTTTCACTCAGCTGCCCTCCTCACCAGAGTCTTATTATGTCCTTTTAAAGAGTCACAAAATTGCTCTGTGTGCTCCTTGCAGATGATGTGTTTTTCTTCAGGACATCATGGTGACATCTTATTAGTACAGCTTAACTCCACCATTGTTTCACTCTGAAAACCAGTCGAGGGTTTTGTGTGGGGGGGCACATTTATTTATTTATTTATTTATTTATTTATTTATAAATAAATGAATTCTAACCTCCCCATCATTCTTCCACCCTTAAAAAAGTGGATCCAACCCATTTGGGTTTTTTTTTTTCTTCTATTTGTTCTTATTTTTTTTTAATTTGTTCTTTATTTATTTATTTTTTTTAATCAGCACTATAGATGATGATGATGATGATAATCGCATCTGCCCAGGAGTTGTGACTATCAGTTGAAAGATTTGTTGTATTATGCATTCGCACAGTCAATTAACGCCACCAATTCATGTGCATTACTGTCAACAATGTATTCCCAAACCTTCCCAACATGCGCAACACACAAACTCTTCCCCTTGACAGGTTATCTGCAATAACATTTTCTTTGCCTGGTAAATGCACTACCATTTAGGTTATTTGATTGAAGAATCAAATTCCAACAGAACAGTCTCTGATTGGATGTCTTGAACTTTGCTAGAAATGTAAGTGGGTTGTCATCTTTTAGAATCACCAGATCACCTCCAGCACTGGAGACATGCATCTCAGTGTTGGACTACTAGATCAAGAGCCAGGTCACATGATGGGCATGATGACATGATTTCTATAACTTCAAGCTCATGCATCACTTCCTGGAATACCCCAGAAGTGAATTTGGATGAGTGATGGGTTTGTTTGTTTGTTTGTTTGTTTGTTTTTTAAATCATCTTGAATAGTGGTAAACCTCATTCTCATTCATTATCTCTAGCCGCTTTATCCTTCTACAGGGTCGCAGGCAAGCTGGAGCCTATCCCAGCTGACTACGGGCGAAAGGCGGGGTACACTCTGGACAAGTCGCCAGGTCATCACAGGGCTGACACATAGACACAGACAACCATTCACACCTACGGTCAATTTAGAGTCACCAGTTAACCTAACCTGCATGTCTTTGGACTGTGGGGGAAACCGGAGCACCCGGAGGAAACCCACGCGGACACGGGGAGAACATGCAAACTCCACACAGAAAGGCCCTCACCGGCCACGGGGCTCGAACCCGGACCTTCTTGCTGTGAGGCGACAGCGCTAACCACTACACCACCGTGCCGCCCTAGTGGTAAACCTACCATAGAAAAGAAATGAAGCAGATCCTCCACTAAGACCTTGGTCGTAGTTGATTTCAATGCCACAGACTCTGGAAACCTGGTAGAAGCATTCATAATAGTCAGGAGATATTCATTCCCTTTTTTAGTTTTTGGTAAAGGGTCCAACACAGTCAATCGGTACTCTTGAGAAAGGATCCTTCATGAGTGGTGTAAGGGCAGAAAGGAGTGCCTGGAATTGTCTGCTTAGGGTGCTATTTTCTTAACAGGACTGGAAGCAGGGGGATACCTCAGCTAGTTGAGCAAAAAAGGTATCTGCCAAGTCCCCAGACTCCTCATGCTCACCGAAATTTCCTTTTTTGGCAGCATGGGTCTGAGCACGTGTTACCACACATGCTGTAAACACCTCAAGGTGTTCTCTCTCCAAAACTATGGTCTCTGGGACCTCTCAGGGTTTCTTACTCACAACAGGTTTCTCACAAACTTGAGTAACAGCCAAATCCTTGCTCAACACAAGCCTGCCTCCTATCCTGTCTGCCAAACTTTCCTTTCCATGGTGTTTCTCTGTGAGTTACCTCATAAGAATCATGCTGCCATAGCAGCCTTTTTCACCCAACACATTTTGATGTATTTCCATATGGTGGGATAAGCTAGTTTTAAACTGCTCCACTGACATAAATTGCTGCAAATCTTGAAAGGTATGGGGTTTTTCAGGGGTTTTATTAAGGGGGGGGGGGGGTGGGGGTGGAAAGAAGGAAGTATGAGGTGGAGCAATGTGTATTATACCCAAGCAGGAGGGGTAAACAAATGACTACTGACTAGTTAAAAAAAATAGGACTTTAACAAGGAGATACAAATAGATGTCCATTCCTACCATCAGCAGATTTGGAATCCAGTTCTGAACTACAAGTATCCTCATTTTCATTTACCTTAAAGGTAGATTGCCTTTCAGATTTTTCAAGTTTAGGTCATAAAAAGAATTTTCCCTGACACCCAGTTATTTTTGTTTAGTGGATCAAAAGCTACTGAATTCAAATCACAGACTTCCAATTTTATTAGGTTTTTTTTTTTTGCTTGTTTTTAAAGAGAACAATTAATTAATTTAGGGCCATGTGGCCCTAAATTCTCTGGTATTTTTTTTTTCTTGCTTCACCATGAGAGTTCAAGATACTACATTGTGCATCACATGGTGGGCTTTCCCTGTTCACGCAAGGCATTGTGGGATACAAATTTGAAACGGGAGAGAAAAATGGAGGATGTGAATGAAACATGAAAGACCGACTACAATAATGGAAAGCGAGAAAAGACGTTATGTTGTGAAGGAAAGGAAACGCAGGACCAAACTAATAAATATTGGTGGTCAGCGAGCACCTCGGTGTGATCAGCTGTTCGTTTAGCGACAGAATGATGTAACTGTCAGTGCATGGTCAAGGTAAACCTGTAAATGGCAGTAATGCAACACTGGATGCCAGTTGCCGGAGAAGGAGGTAAGCTTTCGCATGCGCACACTGGACTTCCTCTGTCTGTCTGACTTCGCGAAGTGAGTGATTTCATGCACATTATTTGCTAGGGAATCCCCTCAAATTAAATAACTTCCCAGCCACAGAATGGCCTGGTTTTTTTTTTTTTGTGCACGATATTACAGAAATAAACATATCACAATGACCAAATTTCAGAGGGCGCTAAATTTCACCGATTTTTATGAAATCAAAAGGCCGTCTAGCTTTAACCTGCCAACACTGCCAACAGTACTGTAGTGAAACATCATCTGGCACTGTCTTTGTCTCCTGACAGTCTCATCTCGTTGTCTCTAGCCGCTTTATTCTTCTACAGGGTCGCAGGCAAGCTGGTGTGGGTGCAATCAGTTAATTATTGAAATTAAGTGATCAGTCTCATTAAATCAGTCTCATTAAATTTGAAGGTTAATAATTAAAATGAATCAATCCCATTGAATCGTTTACTTTGACTCCTTTGAATTGAATCATACCATAGAATCAGTCATTTGAAGTGAATCGTTCAATGAATCATTTAGTGAATCATACCGTTAATCCTGGTGAATAATAAATTACCAAACAGCTAAATTATGGTATATTTCCAAATTATTACGATCACTTACCACATTACATAACTTTTATATGCAGCCTTTTGAATTCGAGGGAGATTGGGGACTTCATATACTGTTCACACAAATAAACACAGTTTGTTTAATAAATGAATTTATTATAACAAAGATAAAAATAATAAATCAATATATACAAGCAGTGAGGTGTGTGTATATACATGGGTGGTGTGTGTCCTAGCTTGTTGCTAGCTAAAACAAAGGAATGTTATCTAAATAGAACAAAGGATTAGCTCTGTTGCTAATGTGTGTGTGTGTGTGTGTGTGTGTGAAGGACTTGACCATGTGTTTAGCCTCGTGTAGCTAACTACACGTGGTGGAGGCCTAGATTAGCCTTGTGTTGCTAGTGTGTGCTTGTGAAAGGCCCTATGGCCTAGCTAAAGTGTGTTTGTCAGGCCTGGTGAGGCCTACTGAGCACGTGTTGCTAAAGACAAAAGGGAAGCTGTCTAAAGTGTATCAGGCCTGGTCAGGCCTGTTGAGCACGTGTTTTCTCAGTAACAAAAAGATTCCACACTCATAACATTACCAAACTCACTGAAACCTTGATAAGGTCAAAATGTATGATAAGGAAATTTAAAGTGTTAGTCAGAATAAGAGAGAGAGAAGGAGCATGCACAACCTATCAAACAATTGAGAGAACATAGAACCAAAATAAATCAACACGCTGCGTGTTTTAACAGTGTAACAATAAACCTGGGTTTAAATTCACACTATTTCAGTAAAAGCAAATTCCTAAGACTATCTTAATTATGCCCAAATGCCAAAATCTTACTTAATCCTGCCTTTAGCAAGATATGAAGAACTATTCGCCGGTGTAGTTTCGGGCCTCGCCGTGGGAGCACGTGAGCCGCTCGTGATGGAGGCGTAGAAAACTTTCGGGTCCAGCGGAGCACTTGGGTGGTTCCCGTGGAAAGCAGAGGATTCTTGGTCTGAACCTCAGCGTTCGTGAGGAAAAGTCTCTGATCAGAATCAGATGCACAGCGCTTTTGAGTTAAAAAGGATTCAATCGCTTCTTAACTTTTAACTGCCTGGGCTGCAGTCATGACGTCACTTCTTATACGAAGACACCGGTTGTAACTCAGGTTGAGTTTAAGGATCGCGCTATTCTGGACTTTTACCTTGGCCAGTGGTTAGGCACAGAACGCGCTGGATGGTGAATCTTGCAAGAAAGAAGTGTTTTCGGGTTGGAGAGCATCTCTTTATGCATCTAGCTCCCTTGAAAACCGGACACGAGAGACAAAATGGCGGAGCTTCGGCCCGGACTTATGCGCGCAGGGCGGGCTGACGTAGATGATCCCGCCCACGTGTGACATAGGTCACACGGAAGTTGCCTGGGAATTGTAGTTCTGACACAAGATGGCGGCATGATACCTACACTGGAGCCTATCCCAGCTGACTACGGGCGAAAGGCGGGGTACACCCTGGACAAGTCGCCAGGTTCCTGACAGTCTGTCTCCAAAATTATCCTGGAAAAAATAATGTCTTCACAGTTGTTCATTTTTAAATTAACTTAGGCCTATTAGAGAAGATATCTCATTTAATCTTAACCAAGACTACGTTCAGACTGCACCCTGAAACGACCCATGTCCGATATTTTTTGCCCATATGCGACCTGTATCCGATTTGTTATTGACAATCTGAACGACACAGATCCGATTTTTTTTTTTTTTTTTTTTTTTTTTTTTTAACATGCGACCCAGGCCGCTTGGATATGTGGTCCTAATTCCGATGCATATCCGTTATTTTCACATGCGACTGCAGTCTGACCGGACAGGTCGCATTCATGCGACCTACACGTCATCAACAAGAGACAAATGTCACTATTCTGCGTTGGCTAATCCCGCCTCTTTGGTGGAAACTTGAAGAGTGCGCTTTTTTTTTGTTGTTGTTTACGTATTACGTAGATGTGCTTATTACGTGTCAATTTGCGCATGCGGGACACTTTTGGGTCGTTTTCCGTTCATATTGGAGATCGCATACAAGTCTCATATAATTGGTAATGTGAACGGCCTAACAAAAAAATCGGATTTCACAACAAATCGGATATGGGTCGTTTCAGGTTGCAGTCTGAACGTAGTATTACTGAAAATAGTCTGTGCTAAAGTGTCAATCATTATTCAGTGGATAACTTCACTTTGACACTATGGACTTAAAAGTGAGTCTGATGGTCACACTGAGCATCTTTTCAACACACTCATTACTATCTGATCTTATAGTTGATCTTGTACAGCTGTGAATGAGTAATGACTCGTATTTGCACTATCTGGTGTCACCCAGAAGAAGTGGATGGTTTCCTTTTGAGTCTGGTTCATGTCAAGGTTTCTTCCTCATGTCATCCCAAGGAGTTTTTCCCCTTGCTGCTATCAAGTCTGTCTTGCTCATTAGGGATATAAATCTAAATCTATTTCTGTATTTCTGCAAATATACTTTGTTCAAAGTGTTATATTTGTAAAACTGACTAATAAATGTATCTTGGTATCCAGAAACTTGCACATTCTGCATGTTCGGCCAACTTGGCAAATTATTCCAATAATCATAATAGTATACAGTATATTAAATAAATATTTTAAAGTTTCTGTGATTGAAATAAATTGCTGAGAATATGAAGATGCAGATCAAGTTTCAGATATTCCATTTCTGTATTTTTGACAAGGCATGATAGTTTAGCTTTTTTTTTTTTTTTTAAATCTGATGTGTTTGTTGGGTGTGTACTTTTTCAGGATGAGTACTCAATTTTCCCACAGTCTCACTCGGTGGATATTCATGGTTATGTTCTGGTGTACTCGGTCACCTCAATGAAAAGGTTAGTGCTCTGTTTGTCGTTACTTGTGTAGTAAATTATAAAGACGTCTACTTGTCAGCATAACTTCAGTTCCTATCTCTTTCTCTCCCCCTTCCTTCCCTACCCTATGTATCCTGAAACATTTTCTTTTGATGCTAGCTTTGAAGTGGTTCAAGTTCTACATGACAAACTGCTTGACATGGTTGGAAAAATACAGTAAGTGTTTGTGCATGTGAGTAATTTGTGTGTGAGAGAGAAACAATGTGATTGTGTGGGGGGGAATAACTTTTTTTTTTTTCTCCTTTTTTCAGGGTGCCTACTGTTCTGGTTGGAAATAAAAAAGACCTTCACATGGAAAGGTAAGTACAGCAGGGCGTCATTCTATGCTAATTCAACCAATGACCTATGCCCTTTGGCCTCAGGTTTTCTTTATTTTGCCAGTGAACCTTTCGTTACTCACCAAATGAAGAAAACTGAAGGTTGAGCCCTCTCTGCAAAGTACTTTAAGTTACAGTAGGCTTGACGGCGCACTGCTGTGTTGATAAACCTCCCATACATTTGTATGGGAGAACAGCATGTTTTTGTTTGGCCTTTTTAAAGACGTTTAAAAGTGTTTACATAAAACTAGTATTGATTCAAGAATAAATAACGTTTACAGAATGTATTGTTAATTTTGTGTGGTGCTGTGATGAGCTTTAAGTTTTTTTTTGAAATGTTGTGTAATGCAATACACCAAATTCATGGGCACCACCATCTTGGGTTTTTTAGTGATATTCGTCACTGGTCCGTGTGTTTTGTTGTTGCTTCCAGCTCACTCATTGTTGGTTCAGTCGGCTTGAAACTCATGATTCGTACCTAGTGGTTGAATCTCTCTCGTTGACTTGTTTTTCCAATAAAATCGGCTGAACACTTTGCTGTCTAGTGCCCGCAAAAGATCAGATCACTGAGGAAAATTTTGTATCCTTCCTAAAAATAAATGATTTTCCTAATATTTTTTCATGGAGAGAAAATGAGGTGGTGTATAAATGTCAGTAATACTGTTTTGAAGAGAATTAACAAAAGTTTGACCCTCTTATACACAGTGTAGTCAAGTACCACCCTCATCAGTAATGCTTGGTGTCCACAATTTAAAGTGAACATACCACTCAATTCTGGCTTTTATGTTTTAAACACAAAGGATGGACCAATTTCATTGATGTATTACTTTTAAGTTTTCTAGGTGCATAATTGTGATCTACAAGAAGTCGTCTTTATCTGTAATTCTCACCCTAATACTCAATTTTAAATCTCTTTATTTTTGGCTTTTGGGTCTATTAATTTCCGATTGAGGTTTTTTCTCATGAGTGGAAAAATAAACCAGTGGAAAATGATTGCTGGTTTGTGACTGGGGCAACGGGTAGAAATGGAAATTTTTATAAAACACTGGATTTTTAAATGTACATAACTTTTTTTTTTTAAAGAGATATTTACAAAATTAAACAAGTTTTCAATTCTGATCTTCACGCTCTTTAATTTGATACATTACACAACACTATGGCAACTACTTTAAAAATTGGCCTGTCATTGCTAGTTATGGCAATTATTCTGAGGGGGATAAGGGCCCCAAAATAGTAGCCATGAAATTTGACACCATGAAGTCATTAAAATGTCCAATATTTTATGCCCACATTTTGATATTCAGCTGGCCAGAACTCACCCCCAAATCACTCTTTATCCCCCGCCATGAACCGTGAGTTGGCCCAGTGGTTAGCGTGTCCGCCTCTTGATCAGTAGATTGCGAGTTCTACTCTCGGTCGGGTCATACCAAAGACCATCATAAAAATGGTACCTACTGCCGTCTGGCAAGGCACGCTGCAATACAGATGCAAGTGGGGAGTCAAACGCTCGTGGTTCCCAGAGGACTAGTCCCCCACTGTAACCCTAGCTAGGTAATAGGTGAGAGGCCGAGGGCTACGGAAACGGGGATCGGCGCTGCCCTATGCGCCACATGGTGTGGGAAGGACTTTGACTTTTTTTTGATGAAGTGCGCAGGGTGATATAGAAATGGAGTCCGTAAGTCCGTCCCAATCTGGATAAGTTTTCTCAGAAACTACATAAGCTATATCAATGAAACTTTGCGTGCTATTCTTACTATTCATGACCTAAGTTGAGTTCGAAAATCTTTTACGATTAATTATTATTTTCAGAGTTATGGCCCTTGATTTTCGTTATTGGATTTTGTACAAGTGGACTCAGTCTGGACAAGTTTTCTCAGAAACTACATAAGCTACGTCAATGAAACTTTGCGTGCTCATATGACTGAAGAAAGCTGGGTAGCGTTTTATGACGGTGTCATAACACAAGTCTATTAAAGCAATGGGCTTATAAGGGTGTAAGTGTTAGGTCTTCATAAAATGCTTGTGGCGGGGGATGGTGATGACTGTCATCTTGTTCTAATTTGGAGGAGCTGTAGTTCAACAACAAATTGTTGACAGACTGTTAAATTGACAATGAACAATGCCACTAGGGCAGACTTTCAATGGAAAAAAAATTTGGGTGCTTGCAAGTTATTTAAGCATGATCTTTGGGCTTCCAAAATGGGACTCCTACCCCCCTCAGAAAAATGGCCATAAAGCAGAAACTATTTGACCGAGGGCTCAAACTTCAGATTTGTTCATTTGGTGGGTCAAGAAACATTTACTGACAAAATGAAAATCTGAGAACAAAGAGCATGGGGCATTCTGGAATTTGGTTGAATGGGTGTGGAATGACCCCAGGGCAGAGGAGACTAAAGTAAGGAACATGAGGAATGGTTCAACTCTCTCTCTCTCTCTCTCTCACACACACACACACACACACACACACAGAGTTATTAAACCAGAAGAAGGCAAGAAGTTAGCTGACTCTTGGGGAGCTGCATTTATGGAATCATCTGCTAAGGAAAATCAGGTAAATGTTTTAATTATACACAATAGTAATAATATACATTTAATTATTCAATTATTCAAACCACTTGATGCACCGAATGTTGCACACATTTGTACAATTGCACTTTTTTGTGCTTACAGACAGCTGTAGAAGTTTTTAAGCGGATTATTTTGGAAATGGAGAAAGCAGACGGAAATGCCCCATCCGAGGACAAGAAATGTTGTGTTATGTAGATGCTGGTCGCTTTCAAAAAAACACAGCAAGCTGCCTGGCCAAAGTTAAGAGTGATGGCATCACCAGTCAGCACAATGCAGGGTGGTGGCAGGACTGCTGTTGTAAAACTCAACCCACTCCTCATAGCAGACAGGAAGATTTATATATGAATTTATATTAAATTGAGAAAAGCACAAAGAATGGTAAGCTGTCCCAGAAAAAAATATCTCACGAAAGGAAAACAAATATCTTTAGCCTCAATTACACTACTGATCATTTTTATTCAAAATACTTAAAGGTGCATTTAAAGCGAATTGTAAAAGCCTCCAGTGTTTTAATTGCACCTCTTAAATTCTGACTCTGCTGTGATATTTGGTCCTATAGCACACAGCTAATAACCTCTGTGCCATAGGGATTTGTTGAATGAACTATTACTTGGTCAACTCCTGCTGGATAACCTGCCTTCAACATAGCATGAATGAATGAATCAGAACTTATAAATCCTTTTCATCCATCCATGATTTAATATGCTGAACCATGTTCCTGATGCATTCTTGGTGACATGAGTGGGCAGGTATTATATCCTTGGCACAACAAATATTGAGGCCTAAAGCAAGTGCACAATTTTTTTTTTTTTTTTTTCAGGTTAAATTTTTATTCACCCTTGTAATATTTTAATTTGTATCTAGATATGATTAGAGATGTGGGTGTTTTAACAATTGTTTGTCATTTTTGTCTAGTATAGCTCTGGAATGTCGCAGCAACTGTGTATGTAGAATTTGTAAGAAGTGGAGTATATGTGGTGCAGAAAAGTTCAGAGAAACACAGAACTTGCGTTGAAAATATACCAAAGCCAGTGATCACCATAAAAACGGCTTTTAAATAAATACTTTGTCTTTTATGCCCCAGGAATAATGCAGTTGGTTTGTTTTTGCTTTTGAGGTGATGCGATCAATCAGGTTTTATGGGATGGTATAGGATAAATTGGTTTCAAATCGGGCATAAACTTCATCACTGTACAGCACAGTCTGGAAAATGGCATATCGCCTGAGCCCAACTTGCTGAAAGTTGAGAATTCAACAAAAACTTAGAACCTGAAGCTTCAGGTATTGAAATGGATATATAATGATTAAAATCTGTCAGAATATATAGTTAGCCATTAAGAACCATTTGAAAAACTTTTTTTTTTCTTCTTTCTGGAGAAAGTTGGTTCAAAACAGCTAGAAAAGAAGCTTACAGTAAGTTAGCAGTAACATAATGTTAGTGTTTGGGGTAGGAAAGAGAGAGCCCTCACGCCTGAGTTTGGGAGAAGAAGAAGAAAAACACACCTTCAGTCTGGTTTACTGGTTTTTGAACTTCTCAATCACAAAATTCTGGGTCACCTGACTGCTTATTTATGGTTCATTTATCTAGATCATCTGTCGATCATCTAGCAGCTGACTTTCTTCAAAACATGATCAAATCACAAAGTTTCAGACTTATAACTGAACACTTTGACATCTGATCATTTAATGAATCAAATCAATTTCAGATGGCATGCTCCTTTAACTCCAGTAGAAATGCTGTCAAAAACTCAAAGTATAGTTGTTAGTAATTAGCAACTGTGTTAACAATCTCTCTTATTAAAATACCAGTGTTATAAATTGAAGCATTTTCCAAATTGGTATCATATTTTCCATACACATTTCCTAGCATGCACATCCACCCCCAAACAGTGTCAGAAGTATTTAAGCCATACAGGTGTGTTGTCTCAGGTAATGTAGTCTGAGAAAGCCTTCAACAAATTTGTGGTGATACAAAACGCATTGCTTACTGGACTAATGGAATTGGATTGGCCTTCAACATTGACGGTTTAAGCTTAATTGGTTTGATTTAACTTGAAATTGGCAGTATTCTGGAAATCTTACATGTTGAATATAAAAATATTTTATACTTGATCAGGCCCCCCCAGTAGGAAACCTGTCATTTTGGGAGTGCTGAAGGGGAGTGTTGTCTTTATTTTGATTTTGGTGGGGAGGAATCACCTGATATTTTTAGAAAAGAGAATTGATGCTGTGTTAAGTGCCTTTACCCCAAACCACATTTGGTCTGTGCTCATGTCCAAGCAATTAACCTTTTGTCCTGTATTCCTTGTGCAGTATAACATCAAAACTCCATACACATCTGGCATCAGATTGCAGTTTGTATACATCTTATTCAGACTAGTACTTTGGTGCTACATCAAATGCATGATCTTGGGTGCACATGTCAAAATGAGGATAAAAATTGAATGACACCAAATTAATTTAAAATCTGTCAACATCTTTCAGCAAACAATGACTTTCTGGAATTCAGTGTGAGAAGACCAAGTATGGTGGCATACAAATAAGCAGGTATTTAGCCTTTGAACACTGGTAGAAGGAGCAAAGCAACCAGCATCCATTCTGCTATAAAATATTTAGACATTAAAATTTCTTCAAGTTCATGGTGCTCTTCCAGGGTTCTTTTCAATGTCACCAGAAGTTTGTATTTATGGAGAATCCTCTTGTACTCAGTCTCTGCTGTGGGGGTCATGGTTAATACCGAAAATCTTGCTGTAAACAATTTTGTATATACAAATAAAATCTTTACTCCTTTAAATGTTTTGTGTATTTGGTGTTCTTTCACCACTGACTGATTTATCTCACACAATCCAAAATCATGTTATTTAGAAAAATCAAGAAAGTAGCATTTATGGCTTTCTTCAACAATCAGCTTTTAATTCCACATAAGCGCCAGACACAGATGTGTCCCAAAGGTAGAAGGCAGAAGTTTATACTAGAATATCAAGGACGTAGTAGTTCATCTGGCCTGCCATCAAAACAAACAGAACTGAAATGTGAGAGAGGCCCAACCTCCACGACAAATTGTTTTACAACAGGAAAATCAACAAAGGACTACATTTTGTTCCCGAAGGGAAGATTGACCCAAAACATCAATCAGAATTGGATGAGAAAATGAGAAACAGTACTTTAATAATACTTTAATAAATTTATTCATAGAAAAACACATCCCTCATCAAGATTTTTTTTTTTCAACAAACACGTGCAACAATTCTTGGCATCCCTGCATGTAATACTTTTACAACCTTCCTTTGCCAATAAAACAGCATGCATATATACATAATGTATTTATTCTGTCTACATTCACTGGATATGAACACTTGCGCGCTGTAATTGGCTAGTCAACTACTAGGCTATCAAGTCAAGTTTGTATAGCGCTTTTAACAATAGACATTGTCCCAAAGCAGCTTTACAGAATCTGAATGACCCAAGACATGAGCCAATTTTATTCCTAATCTATCCCCAGTGAACAAGCCCATGGTGATGGTGGCAAGGAAAAACTCCCCCAGACAACACTGCATTTTTCACAAATTGCTACAGTCCAAGTGGAAATTTTGTTGGATGTTTTGTATAAAGTTTTTATTTAATGAATTTGCTAAAAATAAAAATGCTTCGTTTGTCAAAATCCAGTGAATGTGGATATAATAAAATGGTTATTCCACTCAATTTCATCGTATTTGGCTTCGAGCCAACTTGGCACTATGCACCTCTTCGGCTGTCAGCTCACGTACAACTTAATTTTGTGGAATAACTGTTAAATACACATGTACACACACACACACATATATATACACACACACACACACACACGTATGTATACCTATATGTGTATATACACACAAAGGTATAGTTGTTATTCCACAAAATTGAGTCGGATCTGCACTGATGGCCATATATGACGAAATTGAGTGGAATAATTGTTTTATTCTCTCCACATTCACTGGATTTTGAAAGAGTATTTTTAAAAAATGTTTTTGCAAATTCAATAAATAAAAACTTTAGACAAAATAGACAATCATTTCCACTTAGAGTGTAAACAAACCGACAAAATGACTGTAATGAAAAATGCTATGATAATTCTTGAAAAATAGAAAAAGACGCGTTCTTACCATCAAATACTTTTATTCCATATTTTTTTTATTTTTCGGGGTTTTGTTTTCGAGGAGAGTTTTTATTTCGTCCTCAGTTGGTTCAGTAACACAGTCTGCCATTTTCTTCTTTAGGGTTTTTGGCAGTTCGATGCCACCAACTAGGCTGGAGTGTGGAACAGGAGATGGGGGGAGGACCTATATTCTTGTAGCTATTTCTGTTTCTTTTAAATACTTGATAAAGTGATATATCTGACTTGATGCGCTCTGCCATTTTGTTTTTCTTTACTCATGGTATATGAGCTGATATGCTAGAAGTAGCCAAAGAGTGAGAGATTGCTCATATCCAGTGAATGTGGATAGAATAAATGTATATACACTAGTGCATCTCAAAAAATTAGAAAATCGTGAAAGTTATTTTTTCATAATTTAATTCAAAAAGGTAAACTTTTATATATTCAATATTAATTATGAGTAAAGTGGAATATTTCAAGCTTTTTTTTTTAATTTTGATTATGGCTTGTGAAAATCAGAAATCCAGTATCTCAAAATATTATTTCATTTCAAGTTTGAGTAAAACAGTATAAATACCATGCATCTCTCGGTCTAGTTCAGTACATGCAGTCACAATCATGGGGAAGACTGCTGACTTGACAGTTGTCCAGATGATGATCATCGACACCCTCTACAAGGAGTGTGAGCCACAGGTGGTCATTGCTGAAAAGGCTGGCTGGAAAAGGTGCACAAGCAACAGGGATGAGCGCTGCCTTGAGAGGATTATTAACAAAAGTCAATTCAAGAACTTGGAAGAGGTTCACAAGGAGTAGACTGAGGCTGGTGTCAGTGCATCAAGAGCCACCATGCACAGATGTCTTCAGGAAAGGGGCTACAACTGTCATATTCCTAATATAAAGCCATTCCTGAACCAGAGACATCAGAAGTGTCTTACCTGGGTTAAGGAGAGAAATAACTGGACCGTTGCTCAGTTGTCTAAAGTCCTCTTTTCAGATGAAAGTAAATTTTGCATTTAATTTGGAAATCAAGACCCTAGAGTCTGAAGGAAGAGTAGAGGCACAGAATCCAAGGTGTTTGAAGTCCCTTGTGAAGTTTCCATAGTCTTTAATGATGTGGGGTGCCATGTCATATGCTGGTGCTGATCCACTGTTATATCATGTCCACTGAGCAACAGTCTAGTTTTTTTTCTCTCCTTAGCCCAAGCAACAGCCTTAATCCCCCACCCACCCCCTTTTCCATACACACAGACCAATACTGCGATCACAACAGACACACACAGGCTACTAAATCGAGATGTGAGACTTTTTCTTGCAAATGTTACCCCAGTAACGTTTCAATTTCTACCACGTAATGCTCGGGTCTCAAACCTGTTGAAACGCACGCTAGTTCTCAAGTGGCATCAAGGCAGAACTGGCTCTGCACCAGGAAATTGTGCAACATTTTGAATACTGGATAGTAAAGATGTTGCACATTTTTCTAGGTCACTATTTAAATTGAAGCAAATTTGTGACATTGGCCATATTACATTCTTTGTACAAAAGATCAGATTTTCCATGAGTCTTTATCCTTTCCATTGAAGCATGTGTTCAGACACCACTGATGGATTTGATCCATCATTTTTTTTTTAACACAAACTTGGAATCTGAAATTCACATAAATATTTAGGAGTCTACTTTTCACTCAAGTTGTTACATTTGTCATGAAAACCTGTGTTAAATTAAAAAAAAAATGCCCAAAAGAATAATTTTCACTCGTAGTCTCAGACACTTGAACTCCACTATATATACAGTGCACACACATACTCACTCTATGCAACCATTGCTGTTTCTGCCATTCAACTTTGTTTCATCACATCATTTTTGTCAGGCTTAACTGCTGTCCACTGTCTTTGTTATCATGCCTCATATTTAAAATCCGTCAGTGATATCAGTTAGGTAACACTGTGTGTTGGTGAAAGACAAATTATTACTCTAAAGTGCTGATTGACACTTGTGTTACACCAAATAAGCATCTTTATTTGTTTTAATTATTATAAAATAGCTGCTTATTCCATTCAGCCTCATCACACGAACAAGCACATGCACATTCCTCTACCAGTGAGAACAGTGAAACAGTGACAGTCATGGCCAAGAGCATAAACATATTGGCAGTTCTTCAAATGTGTAAATACAGAAAACTGCTGAATCCTCCATACTCCCTATATGTGTAAGGTTAAAAGGTCCAGGCAGTCCTATCACAGTATGCTGGTTTAATGAAAGAGGGAGAGAAACAGACAAACATACAGACAGACCTAGATCAAGCAGATTGGCAAGATGGTTGGTCATGTCTTCAAATCAAGTATCCCAAACCATGGCATTGTGGGTACTGTTGTCTGACAGAGTACTGTTCATTAAAGGCCTGCATCATTATATGTTGGACTGGGCATCTTCAGGATGCTCTGTGCATTCTCTTCCACCAGAGGACGCCATTTCACCTCTCCTGTTAGGAGGAGATCATCTCCATCCAGTGTATCAAGAAACTGCATCTGTCATGAGTGAAAGAATAGGATAAGTGGCCAGGTTAATACAGAAAACAAGCTCTATATACACTCCTTGTGCACTTTAGGAACACGTACAATTTGTCCGTCTCTAGCATTTAGAGAATGGTCCAAAAAACAACAAATAGTGGAAGTTCTGTTGGTGAAAATGACTTTTTGATGAGAGAGCTCAACAGAAGAATGGCCAGATTGGTTCAAGCTGACAAGCAGTCTAAAAATAATTAAAATAACCACTATTTACACTTGCGGTGAGCTGAAAAGCATTTCAGAACACACAACACATCAAACTTTGAAGAGGATGGACTATAACAGATCATATCGAGTTTCACCCATGTCAGCCAAGAATAGAAATTTGAGGGGACAGTGGACACAGGCTCACCAAAACTGGGCATATGAAGACAGACCAGGCAAACTGTTTATCCTGTGATAATTTGAGTTGCCTCATTATCTCTGCCAAGGAGGTTGTGTTTTTGGGGCAGTTTGTCTGCCTATAAGCAGGATTGCGCAAAACCTACTCACCCAATTGCACTGAAACTTGGTGGAAAGGTGTCACATGGGCCAAGGAAGAACCCCTTAAATTTTGGAATAGATTTAGGGTCACGGGACAGATCCACGAATGTATTTTCTATTTCGCTACTGTCGCAAGATACAGCATTTGCCGTACATCGTACAATCCAGTAGATGGCAGTAGTGTTCAATTGTGACAAAACAGACAATGTAGAAATATGAGGACTCCATATCACAAGCCACATTCACAGGTGCCAGCAATCCTCTGGGATACACATGTAAGCACATCATTCTAAAAATTTTGGAAATGTATTGACATACAGTGGTTGCAGATTTGCATATAATAGAAGACTCAACTATTGTCCTTGGTGGAGGTCTGCGCTCTTTGCCCTTCTAGTTTTTGATATATTGTGATGTTGGTTAGTTAATTTGGTGTACTGGGTAATGAGTTTGGGGGGGGGTCTGAATAAACCAGGAATACAAGTGACGCATTTGATGACAAAATTACATTTTGGTTTTGACCAACACCTATAACAAAAGGCATGAAAGAGAAAAGGACAATTTAAATGGATCCAAACTCAAAACAGCTGGAACAATTAACAGTGCACTCCATGATGTCAATAGACGTAATGTAAATAGTAGGATCTGACCAATATATCAAGAGGCCGAAAAGATGCTTTTATTCAGAGTTATGCAGCTGGCCAATTACCCTGAAGGATTCACTACACATGCGGCTTTGATGAGCAGTGAACAGAAACGTGCCACATACAGTGCCTTGAAAAAGTATTCATACCCCTTGAGGTTTTTCACATTTTTCCACCTTACAACCACGAACTTAAAAGTTTTTTATTGAGATTTTATGTGATAGACCAACACAGAGTAGCACATAATTGTGAAGTGAAATGAAAATGATAAATGGTCTTCAAAATTTTAAACAAATAAAAATCTGAAAAATGTGATGTGCATTAGTATTCAGCCCCCCCTGCGTCAATACTTTGTAGAGACACCTTTTGCTGCAATTACAGCTGCAAGTCTTTTGTGGTATGTCTCTACCAGCTTTGCACACTGAAATTTTTGCCCATTCTTCTTTGCAAAATAGCTCAAGCTCAGCCAGATTGGATGGAGAGTGTCTGTGAACAGCAATTTTCAAGTCTTGCCACAGACGCTCAATGGGATTTAGGTCTGGACTTTGACTGGGCCATTCTAACACATGAATATTCTTTGATCTAAACCATTCCATTGTAGCTCTGGCTGTATGTTTAGGGTTATTGTCTTGCTGGAAGGTGAATCTCCTTCCTAGTCTCAAGTCTTTTGCAGCCTCCAACAGGTTTTCTTCCAGGATTGCCCTGTATTTAGCTCCATCTCTCTTCCCATCAACTCTGACCAGCTTCCCTGTCCCTGCTGAAGAAAAGCATCCCCATAGCATGATGCTGCCACCACCATGTTTCACAGTGGGGATGGTGTGTGCAGGGTGATGAGCAGTGTTAGTTTTCTGCCACACATAGCGCTTTGCATTTAGGCCAAAAAGTTCAACTTTGGTCTCATCTGACCAAAGCACCTTCTTCCACGTTTGCTGTGTCCCCTACATGGCTTCTGGCAAACTGCAAACGGGACTTCTTATGCCTGTCTTTCAACAATGGCTTTCTTCTTGCCACTCTTCCAAAAAGGCCAGATTTGGGAGTGTACGACTTATAGTTGTCCTGTGCACAGATTCTCCCACCTGAGCTGTGGATTTCTGCAGCTCCTCCAGAGTGATCATGGGCCTCTTGGCTGCTTCTCTGACCAGTGCTCGCCTTGCTCGCTCTGTCAGTTTAGGTGGACGGCCATGTCTTGGTAGGTTTGCAGTTGTGCCATACTTTTTCCATTTTTGAATGATGGATTGAACAGTGCTTCCTGAGATGTTCAGAGCTTGGGATATTTTTTATAACCTAACCCTGCTTTAAACTTCTCCAGAACTTTATCCCTGACCTGTCTGGTGAGTTCTTTGGTCTTCATGATGCTGTTTGTTCTTCAGTGTTCTCTAACAAACCACTGAGGCCTTCACAGAACAAGTGAATTTATGCTGAGAGTAAATTACACACAGTAGGACTCTATTAACTAATTAGATGACTTCTGAAGGCAATTGATTGCACTGGATTGTATTTAGAGATATCAGAGTACAGGGGGCTGAATACTAATGCACACCACATTTTTCAGATTTTTGTTTAAAATTTTGAAGACCATTTATCATTTTCGTTTCACTTCACAATTATGTGCTACTCTGTGTTGGTCTATAACAAAATCTCAATAAAAAACTTTTCAGTTCGTGGCTGTAAGGAATACTTTTTCAAGGCACTGTATGCAAGGATATTTGTGAACCTGAATGACGTTTTATTTATAAAGGAGATCGAGGGTACATTAGATAGGCTTTTAGTGTTTAAAGTACAAATACATTATTTGCATACATTTACGAAGAAATCCCAGTGTTGAAGGTTTGCTGTCCAAGTTAGTAAGCTTGCTGGCATATTTAGGTCATATGATTTCTGTCACGTGTTGTGTGATAAAACATTATTTTACAGGCACAGATACTAACTGCATGATATATGTACAAATTCAACAAGCTGAGCATCATTTGAAGTCGCATGCTAAGGTAGTTGCAATCAAATGAAGTTGCAAGGTAATCTTCGACAGCAAAGTTTCAACAGTGACATTTATTAGCTTGCCTATGTAAACAATGTTTACACATGTAGAAGCCGGTGTGTGAGGGTGTGGAGGGAGACTGTTGGAAATTTCAGTGGAGGCCCGGGTTCACATTTATTCAGTCCACGCTTCTCAATGCATGTTTACCACCAACACCACCAAAACAACTAAACAGATCTGGGTCCATCCTGGACTAGCAGCGTTTGCTCCATCAAATTCATGCTCTGCGGCATGCTTGTGTGCACATGTGCATTCTTGTTTGCTTATCTCGCACTCCCTCCCTCTCTCTTTCTCCCTCATTATGTGAGTCACTGAAAGCACAAAGAAACACAAGCAAGTAAACTGGCGGTAATAAGACACAGGTGACCATCAACATGCGTTATCTGCCAGTTCACCCTGTCTCCTGTCCGCCCCTGCTGTCACATACACTATATTGCCAAAAGTATTTGCTCACCCATCCAAATTATCGGAATCAGGTGTTCCAATCACTTCCATGGCCACAGGTGTATAAAATCAAGCACCTCGGCATGCAGACTGTTTTTACAGTTTGGAGCTGGCCCCTTCCTCTTCCAACATGACTGTGCACCAGTGCACAAAGCAAGGTCCATAAAGACATGGATGACAGAGTCTAGTGTGGATGAACTTGACTGGCCTGCACAGAGTCCTGACCTCAACCCGATAGAACACCTTTGGGATGAATTAGAGCGGAGACTGAGAGCCAGGCCTTCTTGTCCAACATCAGTGTGTGACCTCACAAATGCACTTCTGGAAGAATGGTCAAAAATTCCCATAAACACACTCCTAAACCTTGTGGACAACCTTCCCAGAAGAGTTGAAGCTGTTCTAGCTGGAAAGGGTGGACCGACGTCATATTGAACCCTATGGATTAGGAATGGGATGTCACTTAAGCTCATATGTGAGTCAAGGCAGGTGAGCGAATACTTTTGGCAATATACTAGTTTTTCATTCAAAAGCATGTAATTAGGGGAGTAACGTTAATAGAACACTACTACATTATAGAAGAAAGGTCAGCTGTCCAGTGACCATTTCAAAATGGGTTACTTACCAACATGAATAAGTTTTATTTCAATATGTTGACAGCTTATTGCATTGAAATCCCCCCACTGTAATGGGTAAAACCTCTAAGCAGTATTTGTTCAGAACATCAAGTTCTTTTATTGATCATATATCAATGAACTGGTGGAGTCTGTTCAGTAAGTGTATATTGAGTATTTTTGGTTTCTGTGGTTTATTGTTTGACTGATGCGCTTTGTCTTTATTTTTTTTTTAGCACCTTCCCATTAAAAGTATTTAAGTATGTGAGAATAGCTATGTATATCGGCCTAATTAAAGCAGTTCTGTTGTGTACATAGTTAAATATGTTTCCCCATGTACATTTAGGCTTGCTTTTAACTATTCACAATGCTTTTAATAACTTAATTTGCATGAATTTTTTTTAGGTGTATATTGGCCAGTAATATTGGTTATCAGAAATCACAGACCTGTTTTATTATTATTGGTGGCAAAAAGTCCCTTATCAGTCAGGCCCTAGTAATTAGTATTAAACAGCAATGGTGGCAAACATGACAAATATACATACTTGCTTCAAAGGGGGCCATGGCCACTATAGTGAATGTTTTCCTCTGTGTGCTGTTTTTTGTGTGTTGCACCTTCACCCCTCTAACCAATTACTCCCACACTTTTTTTTTTAATCCTATCCATATTGTACTAATCATACCCAAGAAAATCATGGCCTGCGTTTTATGTTTATTTGTAAGGTCTTTTTTTTCCAGAATGGTCCTAAGGTCCCTGTGAACCGACACAGATACATACACACTTGGCTAATAAATTAATAATAAATTCCTACTATTAATTCTAATAGGTCAACATAGCTGCTCAAAGCCTGTGGAGAGAATTGCCTAAACATGGATAGAAAACCGTGTACGCGCACATGTTTGGTAGAGGTTCTCATCTGGCATTAACATTAGTCCTAGGTGATCTAATCATAAGTTGACAGTGCTAAGTACATGTGAATGGGATTAAACGCATCACAAAGCAGCACTGTGGTCCGATCACTCATGCGCACCAATAGTGTTCTGGGATGAAAGCAGCTGCTTTTCATAGCTTCTTTCATAATCTGATCTGCCGTTCATTTACGAGTTTTATTAGCAGACCATGCAAGTGAAGTACTCAAAACATACATGTACAGTGGGGCAAAAAAGTATTTAGTCAGTCACCAATTGTGCAAGTTCTCCCACTTAAAAAGATGAGAGAGGCCTGTAATTTTCATCATAGGTATACCTCAACTATGAGAGGCAAAATGAGAAAAAAAAATCCAGAAAATCACATTGTCTGATTTTTAAAGAATTTATTTGCAAATTATGGTGGAAAATAAGTATTTGGTCAATAACAAAAGTTCATCTCAATACTTTGTTATACACCCTTTGTTGGCAATGACAGAGGTCAAACGTTTTCTGTAAGTCTTCACAAGGTTTTCACACACTGTTGCTGGTATTTTTGTCCATTCCTCCATGCAGATCTCCTCTAGAGCAGTGATGTTTTGGGGCTGTTGCTGGGCAACATGGACTTTCAACTCCCTCCAAAGATTTTCTATGGGGTTGAGATCTGGAGACTGGCTAGGCCACTCCAGGACCTTGAAATGCTTCTTACGAAGCCACTCCTTCGTTGCCGGGGCAGTGTCTTTGGGATCATGGTCATGCTGAAAGACCCAGCCATGTTTCATCTTCAATGCCCTTGCTGATGGAAGGAGGTTTTCACTCAAAATCTCATGATACATGGCCCCATTCATTCTTTCCTTTACACGGATCAGTCATCCTGGTCCCTTTGCAGAAAAACAGCCCCAAAGCATGATGTTTCCACCCCCATGCTTCACAGTAGGTATGGTGTTCTTTGGATGCAACTCAGCATTCTTTCTTCTCCAAACACGACAAGTTGAGTTTTTACCAAAAAGTTCTATTTTGGTTTCATCTGACCATATGACATTCTCCCAGTCCTCTTCTGGATCATCCAAATGCTCTCTAGCAAACTTCAGATGGGCCTGGACATGTACTGGCTTAAGCAGGGGGCACTGCAGGATCTGAGTCCCTGGCGGCGTAGTGTGTTACTGATGGTAGCCTTTGTTACTTTGGTCCCAGCTCTCTGCAGGTCATTCACTAGGTCCTCCTGTGTGGTTCTGGGATTTTTGCTCACCATTCTTGTGATCATTTTGACCCCATGGGGTGAGATCTTGCGTGGAGCCCCAGATCGAGGGAGATTATCAGTGGTCTTGTATGTCTTCCATTTTCTAATAATTGCTCCCACAGTTGATTTCTTCACACCAAGCTGCTTACCCATTGCAGATTCAGTCTTCCCAGCCTGGTGCAGGTCTACAATTTTGTTTCTGGTGTCCTTTGACAGCTCTTTGGTCTTGGCCATAGTGGAGTTTGGAGTGTGACTGTTTGAGGTTGTGGACAGGTGTCTTTTATACTGATAACGAGTTCAAACAGGTGCCATTAATACAGGTAATGAGTGGAGGACAGAGGAGCCTCTTAAAGAAGTTGTTACAGGTCTGTGAGAGCCAGAAATCTTGCTTGTTTGTAGGTGATTAAATACTTATTTTACCGAGGAATTTACCAATTAATTCATTAAAAATCCTACAATGTGATTTCCTGGATTCTTTCCCCCCATTCTGTCTCTCATAGTTGAAGTGTACCTATGATGAAAATTACAGGCCTCTCTCATCTTTTTAAGTGGGAGAACTTGCACAATTGGTGGCTGACTAAATACTTTTTTGCCCCACTGTACATAAAAATAGGATTCACAGGACATTTATGCCTTAAAACAAATGCAGCCGAAAGTTGCCATAATAAATATACATGACGCTCTTCCTCCAACAGAAATTGTTGACTAAATGCAAGTGGCCACTGGAGAAGCTTTCATAATGTCAGGTGTGAATGGCTATACACCTTGGCTTTCCAACTGCATTCCAAACACTCAAGATGGACGTAAATTCCGGGTGTGAACAGAGCCCTGGGCAACCGGTCACACACTTAGTTTAAAGCTGGATTTCAGTTTTTGGAATTTTGCCCTCTTAGGTACAAAAATTCTGTTGTAGAACATCATTTCATAATGTAGGTTGGTGCTGCACCCTTCTCCACTGTGCAGATTAATCTCTTTCCTCATGTCACCTGAGGGAGTTTTTCCTTGCCACCATCACCACAGGCTTGCTCAATGGGGATAGACTAGGGATACAATTAGCTCATGTTTAAAGTCATTAAAATTCTGTAAAGCTGCTTTGCGACAATGTCTATTGTTAAATGCGTTATAAAAATAAACTTGACTTGATCTCACAGCTGTACGTGCGAAGTCAACCTGCATTCACTGAGAATTCAGGACTGTGTCCCAAAAGTACTATGCCTAAATACTACTACAGTATTTCGATATATAAGACTAATTTGGTGTCTAAGATAAGTTTTTTTAATGGTCTAAAAATTACACACAAACACACACACACCTGCTTGCGGACATATTCAACCATGAGCTCGACCTGTCTCGGGTCCTCACACTGCCTGTTGAACAGATTCCTCCAAAGCGCTGCTGCAAGAACAGTGTCATCCGACAGGATTCCCTAAAAATATCACATTTTTCATATTGGAATAATTTATCAAACTATTTTTATTTATTTATTTTTTTTACATAAAATGTCATACAACTTCTCTCCAAGTTAATAAGACCAAAAATGCAGCTGATCACATAACCAATAAACTGCATGTTCTATGCCCTGAAGATGTTCCCTGTGCCAGAAATCAGTTTTACCTCAAATCACTGAAATAGGGGTACCTTCCATAAAGGTTTATTTTTTTCTTCATATAGAATGAACATTTACATGAAAATATACATTTTTCATTTTCAAATAAGACATTTACAAAAATCTGTTTGGTCAGACTTAAAAGTATGGAAGTGACCACCTCTGAATTCCTTTGTGCTGTACTTAATACTAATACCTGTTATAGTTAATACTGTAGAAAAGAATGTACAGTGGTGCTTGAAAGTTTGTGAAACCTTTAGAATTTTCAACATTTCTGCATAAATATAAAACATTTTCACACAAGTTCTAAAAGTAGATTAAGGACAACCCAATTAAACAAATGAGACAAAATATACTTGTTCATTTATTTATTGAGGAAAATGATCAATATTATACATCACTGAGTAGCAAACGTATGTGAACCTCTAGGATTAGCAGTTAATTTGATGGTGAAATTAGAGGGTGTTTTCAATCAATGGGGTGATAAGTGTGAGCAGGCACCCTATTTTACATAAAGAATATGGACCCATCAAAGTCTGGTCTTCACAACATACATGTTTGTTGAAGTGTATCATGGCACAAACACAGGAGATTTTTGAGGACATCAGAAAGAGAGAGTTGATGCTCATCAGGCTGGAAATCGCTACAAAACCATGTCAGAGTGTTTGGATTCCACCAATCCACAGTCAGACAGATTCAAAACTCAAGTTCACTGTTAAACTCCCCAGGAGTGGTCAACCAATAAAGACCACTCCAAGAGCAAGGCATGTAATAGTTTGCGAGGTCACAAAGGAACCCAGGGTAACTTCTAAGCAACTGAAGGCCTCCCTCTCACAGTCACTGCTCTCCAAAAAAAACACATTGCTGTCCAACTATAGTTTGCTAAATATTGTGGACAAGCCAGAAGGCTATCAGAAAAATTGTGTACATGAGACAAAAATTGAACTTTCTGGTTTAAATGAGAGCATAAGATTTGGTGATTAAATGAGAATGATTCGGTGGTTCCTAGCATCAAGAGAAGTCCATTTGGTGGAAGAATGCTAGCCTACGCAGGTCCCAAGTTATGGAATACCTTACCGAGAGAACTTAAGTCATGTGTAAACATTAACAATTTAATGAAACAACTAAAAACCTTCTTATTTAAAATCAGCATATGTTACTTAGATTCTGACTTGTTTATTGAAAATGAATTATTTTAATTTATTTTTATTCTGTAGTAATTTTAAACTTGAAGTATAATTGTCTGCATTTCTTTGAATTGTAAAGCACTAGTGTGTACATGTATAGTACTATATAAAATGTAATATATTATTAAATCAATTATTATAATAATAAGAACTTTATGCCATCTGTGAAACATGGAGGTGGTAGTATCATATTTGGGCCTGTTCTGCCCAGGAAGGTTTGCTGTCATTGATGGAAAAATAAATTCTGAATTGTACTAGTGAATTCTAAAGGAAAATGTCAGGACATCTGTCCATGAACTGAATCTCAATAGAAAACGGGTCATGCAGCAAAATGACCCTAAAGCACAAAAGTCATTCTACCAAAGAATGGTTAAAGAGGAATAAAATTAATGTTTTGGAATGTCCAAGTCAAACTCCTGACCTTAATCCAACAGAAATGATGCACAAGTGGTTCACGTGAGGAAACCCACCAATATCCAGAGCTGAATTCTGTACAGAGGAATGAGTTAAAATTCCCTCAAGTTGATGGGCAGGACTGATCAACAGTTACTTGAAACATTTAGTTGCAGTTATTGCTGTACAAGGTGGTCACAAGATACCGAAAGAAAAAGGTTCACATACTTTTGCTTACTTTTATGTAATATTGGATTGTTTTCCTTAATAAACAAATGACCAAGTATAAGATTTTTTTGTCTGATTTGCTCAAGTGAGTTCTTTTGATCTACTTTTAGGACTTGTGAAAATCTGTTAATGTTTTATATGTATGCAGAAAAATAAAAAATCCTAAAGGCCTCACAAACTTTCAAGCACCACTGTATTTGAATGAGCACATTAATAAAAAAAGTTAAAGCTATAAGTGTTAACAGTAGACTTTTTTTTTTTACTTTAAATCTAGTTGCTTTGATGTATTAGGGTAGTTCTTCGGTAACAGAATTATATCCACAGCAAAATGTGGTAACTTTTAGTTGCAGTACTCAAGCTAATTGTATAAAATAAAAATTTCATACTGTATGGCATATTTTTGACCCTAAAAAAAAAAAAGCATAGAAAAATTGGCTGTTTAACTATCAATGCAAAATCCTTTGAGGAAAGAAAAAAGTCAGTAACCAAATTGCGTCAGAAAAAGCAACTTTCATTTCTTAAAATTCAAACCAAGATTTCTCTGATGAGACATTGCTATAATTGGGGTGATGATTTTTAAATATGGTTTTCAGTACATTTTGCCTTGGATTCCATACTTTAGCAATATCATTGAGCTGACAAGTTAAGGCAGTCTTAATAATAATTTCATAGTTTGGGCCCCTCTACTGAAGAATTGCCCATTATTACTCTACATTTTTAATACTCTTATGAAATTACATTCACTCCATACAACAATGGAGTTCTAGTTTCACAACTGTGGTTAATTCCTATAAATTATGTATGATGGTTAAAAGAAACAATTGTCTATCATACAGGACAAAAACCTGATGTTCATTTTGAATGAAATCACATTTAAAATGAAAAACAATTTGAATGTCAAAAAAAAAAAAAATAAAATAAATATTTTGAACAATATTCCTGTTACAAGTGCCTTTTAATCCAGACAGATACAAAAGTATCCAAGACAAAATTGGTTCACCCAATACAGATATTAACAAAAAAAACCCTTCAGATTTAAAAGGAACAATGCTTTAATTCAATTAAAAAATGCAGAGTGATGAAACAAATGTTTACATTAACAAGACACAAATGGTCCCCTACGTAGTGTATGCTTATACCCACGTTTGTGTTAAATGGTCTTACCTCATCATATCCAAAAATAGCAGCATAAAATGTTTCGGTCATAACCCTCATACTCTCCTTCCTCTGAACAGCATCAATCTGTAAAAATGAATGAATGAACAGAGGGAGCAGGGTGTTGAAAGTGATGTATACCAAACATTAAGAAGAGGAAAATGCTGACATGTGTTCAATTCAATTGCAAACTGTTCAGTTTTTAATCATCAAATCTAATCCAATTATTGTTGCACTGTTTTCTATTTATTTTTAAATTGTGGTTCTTTTTGAAACCACATGGTGGTGCAAAACATAAAAAAAGGGAGAGGAAAAAAGACTACTGTAAAAACACTGAGTAACAGTTTTCACTTTTGTACAAACCATTTTAACTGGTATAACTTAATGTTTCCAGTAAATAAATAAAATTCAACAAAGATCTCACAACTTAAAGATTACCTACATATAATTTGTAGCTCCATAATTCTAAAATGTTGTTGCTATTAAACTTGCATCACCTTTTTTCTATTTGTGGTGTGATTTTATACAGCCCAGAGCTTATTCATTTTCTTAAAATGTGCAAGCACCTTTTATTAAAATGGAGATAGTCAATTATAATGACATTTTTTGGCCTGAAAAAGCATTTATCATATAACATTACCATAGATATGTGCAATGCTGAATGTGTGCGTCTCGCACACATCCATCCATGCAAGAGCAGTAAAGCAAAGCATGTTTACATGATTAGAAACCCTCCAATAATTACTCTCATCTGGCTGTGATTTACCTCCTTCACACACTTATCCCACTACATTCTAGCTTAACTTTCCTCCTGATACTTCATCACACCGCAGCTGATGTTGTACTACCCTAAGCACCAAGTCCAAAAGTCAAGAAAGTGCTGCTTATGCACAATCCTGCCTGTAAATGCATACAACTGCTTAGAAAAACATACACCTTGAAAATGGTGTGGAAACACCAGCCAGATGCTGGTCTGTATGCACACGCGCACACATGCGCGTAAGTGTTTAACTGAATGGAAATTCAACAAGGGATGGTGGCACACAGCACAAATAAGTGTTTTCCTTCCATCAACAGAATTAGCAGGAGTAACCTAATGGTAACAGGGTTTGGGTGAGACACATGCTAGAACACTGCCTTGCTTACACTGAGCCAACCTGCTGCAAACCTCTCAGATGTAATTACTCAATACTTCTTTTATAAGAGTTATTTTTTCTCTGACCCACTTTCATAAATGTTATATTTTTATAAATATAAATGAAGTCTTCAGTTCTGAGCAGAAAACAGAATGGTTCAGCCTCTCCTGTATACAAGTTGTTAACCTTAGTTTTAAACCTGGCTAACCTTTTTAAGCTAATTCTTAACATAAAAAGTGACATAAGACTGAAGTGGAAAATGATGTCAACATACTGCTGCCACTTTAATGCTGTTGTCAGCATCCAGAAGGCTAAAGTAAATAAATCTGGAATGAATTGCTTTCCCCACAAACTGGCTCACCACGCTTAATTAACATCCATCATACTAATGTACAGCACCATTGAAAAAGGTTGGTGGAAGAGAAGTATGGAAAAGGAAGAACTGCTAGGACATACACAGATGTTTTCCGAAGTGGAGTCAAGCATAGAATTACTTGCTACAGTTTACCTTCTCATTGTAAGTATGGATAAAAATACAGCTACAAGCAGTAATGAGGGGGCCAAGCAACCTATAATTACCATGTCATTTTGCCAATGCCATGGCTATGTGCACTCAAAGCATGTTTCATGACAGTTGGCCAACTTTAGCCAACATATGAGCTCACTTCCTGTTTGGTGGCTTTGCCATTGAATGCAATCGCAGAACAGGAAATGGCAACATGTTACAACATCAGGAGCACAAAAGGCCTGAATTGCAAAAAACAATGTTTTTAGACCAAAAACACTGAGTAATCATTAAAAACAAGTTTTATCTTATTATTGTGCCCTGAGCTGTTAAATGGGGTGATTATTGCTAGACTTTCTCAGGGCAGAGGCTTGAGTGATTTCACCAAGTTTGGTGTACATACAAGCATTACTGAGAAGGTGCATCACTTCCTGTTTGACGGCATCGCTGTAAAATATGATGACAGGACAGGAGTTGACAACATGTCCAGAAAATCAGGATCTAAAAAAGGTATGACTTCAAATAACAATCATGATTCTCAAACAGACATAGGAAGAATAATGTCAAAAAAGTGTTGTTATTATTATCATCATCATGCCCAAGTGATAAAATGGGACATTCTTTTCTGGACTCCTTTTGGGCAAGGTCTTGAGTCAGTCCACCAAATTTGGTGTAGATACATCAAAGTGTTGCTGAGACTGGGCTCATTTCTTATTTGGCAGCTTCACCAATGATTTTGATTGGCTGTTTTGGACAAATGCTTTCAAAAATCAAAAATCCATGTGATTACTTTTATGAATCTTTATCTGCAGATCATCTGACAAAAGTGTTGCAGATTGGAAAACGTTTGTTTATGGAGTAGAGGCAAAAGCATTTTTTGATAAAATCTAAAAATGGCAGAAAATCCATTATTGCAGAAATTGACGCAACTGGGTGCACTGAACTCTGGTTGATTCCAACATTACCTGATTTTTTGAATTTCCCCTCACACAATTCAAAAGTTACATGTAAGAATATACCTCCAAATCTGACACATTGTTGGTGCTAGAGTTCTTGATGATAAATCATGTATATGATTGCAGAACAGGAAATGGCAACAAGTCCAGACTTCTGGTTTAAAAAAGGTATCACTTCAAATGACGGTCATGATTTTACACCAAAGATATGAAGCGTAATTAGCAAAAACATGTTTTTCTAGTGCCCGAATGGACAAATGCGGTAATCGTTTCTAGACTCCCTTTGGGTAGGCTCTTGAGTCATTTGACCAAGTTTGGTGTAGACATACAAATGTGTTACTGAAAAATAGCTGCACTTCCTGTTTGATGGCTTTACCATCAATTTCGAGTAGTCATGATTTTCAAATGTTTTCGAAAATTGAAGACCATGTAATACCTTATATGAGGCTTAGTCTAAAGATCATCTGTGACAAATTTGGTGAAGATTACACAAAGTTTGTCTGAGGAGTAGCAAAAACACTTAAAAGCCAAAATGCTGGAAAGTCCAATATGGCAAAAAGTCAGGGCTTAACATTTATGGAAAGTACTCCTGGAAGTACTGGGAATCTCCTGCGTATTGATATCAGCTCCCTGAGAGAGAGAGAGAGAGAGAGAGAGAGAGAGAGAGAGAGAGAGAGAGAGAGAGAGAGCATGCGCATGCTGATTGGTCTGTCGACCAATTAGTGTTCTGTAAATGATGACGTTGAGGGGAGTTTAACAGTGTCCTGTGCATATTATTTATACTAAGTGGCTCGCTGCTAAGGCTACATGATAAGGCCAAACTCCTTGAAGACTTGCTTAAAGTTACAATAGAATATATATTTAAAAGGGGGGGGGGGGGGGGGGGGGGAATCCACAAGAGTTAAATAATAGTAATAAGCAGCTTACATAAAAAGTATAAGTAGTCCACATATTTTGTCACATTTTCTACATATAGACCAATCTAATTTGGTTTATAGACTAGATAAAATTACTCAGAGTATTACATATGACTGCCCCAGACAATATAGTAATGCTACCTTATGTTTTTTTTACCTTTAAGGGACCACATCTTTCAGGGATTATTGAAAATCACCATTTTTAATAGTAATTATTCAAGAGTTACATCAATAAAAGTTCCAACAAAAATAGTCCAGTCCCCTCAGTGATCCGGCCATGTTCTTGTTTATGAAATTTCGGGGAAGCCGAGTACAGCAGGTGTGTGTGTGTGTGTGTGTGTGTGTGTGTGTGTGTGTGTGTGTGTAAAAATAATCACGTCATAATATCTAATTATAGATTATTAGACTGCGAATTCATTGGAATCAGAGAAATGGCGATCAAATACCTCAATAAAATAAATATCTGTGGTGAATCATTTCATTCTGACTTTTTATTGTATTTTTCTTTTGCATTATATGCATTAACACATTACTGTAAAATACTTCGGGGGAATTTTACAACAGTGCCGAACTCATGGTTTGTTTTCATTAGCAACGTGATTGAAAGAAATCAAGTTGGACATGACTTTCATTTCTTTAAATTAATTCATACTTCACGTTTTACTGGATTAATCAAGATCTAACTTTATTTCCCCCAGAAGCTTTGAATTTGGGTGAATCTAACTCTTAAAACTGCATCTCAGGGATTGAATTATAACACATGCACCATAATGGGGCATTGGATAGTTTTTGTTTATTGTTAGTTACAGTTTGAGTTTTATTGAAAAATTATAAATCATTAACGCATAATTATTATAACAACTACACCCACTTTTTGATAAACTTTGTTAACCACTGTCAGTACGCGCAGGTTGACTGGAGATGGATGTACGTGCAGGAAGTGTGTCTATTATAAGAGAAACAAACAAACAGGCATATAGTCCAAAACGGCAGGCTGAATCAATAACGATAAACAGGCAAAAGGGTCGAGAGAGGCACAGACAGACTAAACTGGGCAGGACAAGATCGGAAACAAGAGCCAATAACCAGGAATACAATACAACAATGGCTTAGTAATAGTGATAACGCAATACTTCACACCGTCCTTTTATGCATGCACTGATTGTGCTTAATCCAGGGGAGGTGCTTGTTGTTAGAGGCATGTGCTGTTCAGAGTACGCATGAGTGAAAGTCTGTTGCACACGCCCGTGTGTGCGGGTGTTAAAACCACTTTCCTTTCATTGAACTAGTAAATACATAGTAATAAGATTATGGTCAGGACAAGTGACAAATCTTGCTGCTTGTCTGACTGGACAAGTGGATTAAAAAGTTCATGTCGAGCTCTGAAAGTGATGGCATGGAGTGAAGGCAGCACGCTAGGTTTCAGCAGCCATACCGGGTCTCAATCATGGTGCGATTTTTATACTTTTCTCGCAGAGACAGTGTCTCTAAGTTTGAAATGTCAGTAGAAACAATTGGTAAACACTTCTACAACCATCAACAGCTTCTGGACACAGGAAAACACCACACAACCAGATAGAGACACACTGGAAAAACTACACTTCACCGGCATTCTAAGGACTCCATGTAGCCATGTCACGGCATCACCGAGGTTCCATGCCCACCCGGAAGTTCAGCAAAAGTGGTGTGCAAGGAAGTGGAAGCACGGTAAACAAGCCAGGATCTACTAGCCATGTACTAGATTTTATATACATCAATAACAGCTGGTGTACGATTGTAGTGATCATCTCTCTGCAATGTTCGGCACTCGTGGAGGTTTTAGCAGTTAGATACAAACCTTTTTATATTCCCAGAGAGCTCACCATCATTTATCAGTCATCATCATTGCTATTGACAGGAGCCTAGCGCTAATGCTAAAGCTAGCAGTGCTCTCAACAAACTCTATGGGATCAGCAGCAAGCTTCAGACAGCTTACCCCGATGGCTTCTTCACTGTCACTGGGGACTTCAACAACACATCCCTGAAGTCAGTTCTACCCAGATTTCACCAAAACATTGACTTTGCTACACAATGGGACACACACACACACACACACACACACACACACTTTATATATACACACATACATACACACCCTCTCCCACTTGGAAACCATATTTCTCACCTTCGCCTACAGACCCATTCACAAACAAATCAGATCAGCCTTGAGAGAGGTAAGAACTTGGTCACAAGGTGCCATATCTGCCCTACAAAGACCGTTTTGATTGTACAGATTGAAACATGTTCAGGGAAGCTGCCACCTATAAACATTCAATGGACCTGGAGGATTATACGATCTCAGTGGCTGGCTACATCAGCAAGTGCATTGAGGATGTCACACTCTCCCAAATGGTCATCTCCCATGCAAACCATAAACCCTGGTTTTCTGCAGAGCTACACACCCTGGTGGAAAAAAATAAATAAAATTTTAAAAATCATGGATTCTGCCTTCAAGTTCAAAAGACAGAGGCTTACACTGCAGCTAGGGCCAAACTGTCATGGGCCATCAAAGAGGCAAAGCAAGCATACAGTATGTAGAGATCATGAAGATTATGGACTCAAGGGACACTTGGCACATGTGGCAAGGCATTCAAACCATCACGGATTACAAGTAAACACATCAGGCCTGCAGCAGTGAACCCTCCCTGCCAGTATGTCTGTGAAGGTTCTCAGTCATCCAGGCCATTGTAAACCGTAGGTGCTAAAGTAGTACTCCCTGCCAATACTGACCTAGAACTGTGAGTAAACTCACTATAGAATACATCCTGCTTACAAGCCCGTCATCATATATCATCCACACTCTAAGGGAAGAAGTTGAATTATCTCCCCTTTGGAAGATCGGACCAGGATTATTTTCCTTCATGCACATTTTCAGGTGGTATACAGCAACTGTGTAAAGTTTCATCAAAATCCATCAAACCATTTAGGAAGAGTTGTGCTTACAAGACACATGGACAGACAGGGTGATTCCTATCAAAACTTGGTTTGCAGAGGGTATAATAACTTCTTTGCATATTTTGAGACACAGAGCCAGCAAGAAAGATGACCTCCTCCCCCAATGACCAGGAACTCTGTCTTTCTGCTGCTGACATCAAAGCCTCTTCACACAGTGAATCCACAAAAAGCAGCGGGCCCTGACCGCATACCTGGCCAGGTGCTCAGGGAATGTGTTAATCAGCTTGCAGACATCTTCACAGATAGTTTCAATACATCCCTGAGCACAGATGTGGTATCTGCATGCCTCAAAACCACCAAAATCATCCTGGTGCCAAAGAAGTCTACTGTGTCCTGTCTCAATGACTACCAGCATGTAGCACTCATGCCAATCATCATGAAGTGCTTCGAGAGGCTGGTATGGAGCACTTGCATGTGACGTCACAGCCGATCCAGATTGTGACAGACGCCATCTTGTTGGTCAAACACCATATTTCCTCCTTCTACTTCTGCTTCTACCTTTTCTTCTGGAAAACCCTACTATATACAATTCTACTACAACGGCTGTGGCTACAAGCTCTCCCTACCTGTGCACGTTTGTTTTTTGTGTGCATTTTTGCGTGTTGTTCGTCTGTATCGGACTTCAATATCCACTACAACCGTATGGACTTACTGGACATTGGTTTCCAGCAGAAAATGACGGTTTGTAGCGATTTCCATCGCATGCACAACATTCCGGACGAGATAGCGAGACCAGCGGGGTCTCCATGGATTGTTATCGGAAGCAAAGCGAAGGAGGCGGCGTCGGGAGCGGAAGCAAAAGCGAGGCTGCAGAGCCGGCCTGTTGACCAAGCTCAGAAAACAGCCACTCAAATCTCCACTGCTAAGCCTTTACCTCTCCAACGCCAGATCCATGGTAAACAAGACAGACGATTTGGAATTACAGCTGGAATTACCTTATTCTATAATCAGCTGGTCAGTGCTATACTCAATACTTAAGTGACTTACCCGTCCAATGAGGATTATTTTCTTGTTTACAAGATCCCACATCTGAGTCGCTGACAAATCCTGAATTTCTGTAAAGATAACTGTCCAGAGATTTATAAGCACGCAGTGCTTCACCACTGAACAGCGAGGGAAAGTTGATGAGGTAATTATACACATCTGGGTATTCCGCTGGCAGTTCAACATCCACCGACACGGTCATGAAAACTCCGTCCGGTAAGCCATAAGGGTCACTAATCTGTAGATCATTTATTTTAGACATATATCTAGTTATCTGTTCATTAGAAAAATGAGCCGTGTAGTCCGTCGGTTGAAATTTATCCATTCTGTACAGAAGTGCAGCAGTATTCAGCTGTGTTTTTTTACCGACAAGATGGCGGCTGTGTACTTTCCGGTCACGTGACTGCAAGATCTCTATTGAGGTACATGAAAGCAGAATTGCCACAGGAATTAGACCCCCTACAGTTTGCTTACTGCCAAAACCATACCACAGATGATGGCATTTCAACTGCCCACCACGTGACCCTCTCACACCTGGACAAAAAGGACAATTACATCAAAATGCTGTTTATTGACATCAGTTCAGCACTCGACACAATCATCTCACAGAAGCTAGTACAGAAGTCGGACCTGTTGGGCATGAACAACGGTCTCTGTAAGTGGATCCTGGACTTCCTGACTGACAGGCCCCAACTGGTCACCATAGGACACATCTCCAAGGTTCTCAGACTGAGCACAGGCCCAGACGGAGCTCATCCCACTGCCGTTTACTCCACTGATGCATGACTGTGCATCCAGTGGCTCCACCGCATGAAGGATGCCAAAGTGAGGATCACCTGATGGTACGTACAGTGGTGCTTGAAAGTTTGTGAACCCTTTAGAATTTTCGATATTTCTGCATAAATATGACCTAAAACATCATCAGATTTTCACACAAGTCCTGGGGGGGAGCCCTTGCCTTTCAATGATGAAGTGATTTATATCATCTCCACTGCCCATAATTTGCTGCAAATCCAATTATTTCACCACGAAATTGCCTTCGATTCGGGTCATGACTGGAAGTGACGTCATTTGTTGTCCGATTCTTGCGTTCTGATTGGCTGAGCTGGACCATGTGACCATGCCGTAGCGTATGTAGTTATTTTACAGAGGCAGGCAGCATACTACAGAACGTAACAGCAAACCAAGCACACGTACATCTGGAGGGAAATTTCATACACATTTTGCAAGTATTTTACAGGGAAATGGTTAGTAATTTATTAACTGAGAATGCACCAGAAGGCATGCAAATTTCAAAATTTTCTGGAGGGCATGCCCCCAGACGCCCCCTAGCATTAGCCGCCTACTATTTTTGTTTTTTTAGCCGACTACTTCAGATTTTTCTGGAGAACCCTGTCGAATGTTTACACACATTCAATATCTACATGTAAAAGGCTAGCTTCTGTGGTTGGAACAGCCATTATCAATTTACCACACCATGCTAATCAGGACTGAGCATTGCAAAATTAGGTACAAAGGCTACATATGCTATAAAATAAAGAATTTTCTTAAAATTATTTGAGTTGACCGATTCCTTTTTAAGAAATTCACTACCTAAAAACACCTTATTTTAAGAGCTTCTCCCAACTGATTTTTCATGCCAAGATTGCACCAGAAGGTCCCAAATTTGCTTCAATATTTCAAATTTTCCTGGGGGAACATGCCCCAAGCCCCCTAGCAGTTCTTCGCTTGGCCACCAGACACCCTTCTCTCAATTTCTAGACAATACCCTGGCAGTGGGAGCATGCCAATTATAAATAGCATCAGTATGCTATTGGTGATGATATCAGTATAGAGAGCTCAGAGCCTCTGCATCTGGACATGGCGCTGCACATTTCACTCCAGACAGTTTCCTCAGACTTTGGACAATATTGAGCACACTTCACTTAGCATTTGACACTAAAGAGTTCCAACTTCATCAACACAACCAGATACTCCAAGTAGCCATGCTGTGTGATTTTATCCACTTTCTGATGGTTGAAGCCATGTCAAAGAAATAGCCTGTGTTGTCTTATAAATCAACAATATCAGATGCATCTGACTCAATCCCTTTGTCAAATAAATCTCTAATTTATCAATTTATTCAACAAGACACAACTCAGAAACTAACTACTTCAGTTATTTAGAGAGAGATCCAGTCTAACTCACTGGTTAACAGATTGAGATGATTAAAGTTTAGGCAATTTCGAATAAAATTTTAAATTGAAACATTTGAAACATCCAAAAACATTCTAATAAACTGATAAATTAGAGATTCTCAAGGTTTCTTCCTTATGTCGTCTGAGGGAGTTTCCCCTTGCCACTGTTGCCACAGGCTTGCTCATCAGGGACAAATTAATTTATTAGGGATAAAATTAGCTCATATGTTTAGTCTTTAATTTTCTGTAAAGCTGCTTTGCGACAATGCCTTGTTAAAAGCGCTATACAAATAAACTTGACATTTGGACTGTGCAAATTTTCCTTGAGAGTATGAATTTGTTGGAAGTTGACAAAAGTTCAGATTGCTTTCAGTTGCTTTATGGTGAATGAGACTTAAATGACTACTGATCGATATACATCAGAAAATATCTGGCAACCCTGGCTCACGATGCTTAGGTGAGCCTTCACAGTGCAAACCAGCCAATCAGAGCAGAATTCATCAGCATATTAATGACCCCACCAAAAAAGGGAAGACTGCTTGTTTCATCCTCGGGCCAAATCTTAGGGTTGTAAATGGATGAGTACAACTGCATCTGGGTAGTTGTTTCCCCCCCCCCAAAAGTCACATACCCTCTACTTATATATCAGAGAACAATTTAAAATATTGAATAAATGCATTCCCAGGCACCTTTAAGCACAAGCTTAGTCTGCTTTATCCATTCCACAACCAGCTTTGATGTGCGTTTGGGGTTATTGTCCTGTTGGAACACCTAGTTTTGTCCAAGTTTCAGATGGTTTGAGGAAATGCTGAAGAATTCTGAGGTATCCCTCCTTCATGATCATTAACATCCATCCATACTGATCTAAAACCCACTCGAATGTAAAGCGTGACACTGGTGTTCCAACAACTTCCAGTTCAAGGCAAGCCTGTGCCTTGGGGGTTCCTGCATTGTTCCTGATCATCTGAATAATTTCCTCTCAGCTGAGGGTGACAGTCAAACCCACTGTCAACAGTATCAACGGGCATTCCGCCAAGTCTAGTCTTTGTTTTTAGCTTGTAAGCCAGAAATCCTCTTAAAATGCACTCCAAACAAGAAAGAAGCTATTGAAGAAAACCCATTTCAAACATTCGACTTGGCTGTGAACTTGACACTGTTTGGATCAATTCTAAAATCTAAATCAGGGGTTCTCAACCTTTTCTACTTTAAGGCCCACCTATTCATACTTGTAATGAGCTGGGGCCCACTGAAAAAGATCCCCAATTATTTTGCCTCATATATTCTATTAGATTCTAATAATCTATTGTAAAGTGTATTAATAGGATGCAACATCAGTCCCTATTACAGACGGGAGCCCAGGAATTAAATAAATGCAACTAGAACTGTGAGTAAACTCACTACATCGCCACATGTAAGGGAATAAGTTGAATTATCTCCCCTTTGAAACATCTGACCGGGATTATTTTCCTTTACGTGTGCACATCTTCAGGTGGTATACTCAACTGTGCAAAGTTTCATCAAAATCCAACAAACCGTTTAGGAGAAGTTGTGCTTACAAGACATGGACAGATGGACGGACAGGGCGATTCCTATATATCCCCCCCAAACTTTGTTTTTATTATACCCCCCATAAACAAATGTTTTAATTGTAGATATTGTATTTAAAACTGTATGGATGTGCCAGAAGCCAAACCATACATGCAGGGCGTTCTCAGTCAAAAAGGGATTAATGATCCAAAAGTGGAGTGTGTGTCGACTAGATCGCGCTTCCCAGTAGTGGGCCGCAGTCCAGTGGTTGAGAAAAACTGATCTAAATCACTTTATCTGCTGGTTACACTGACAAATCCATATGAAAGCCCAAAACCATTCAACCACTCATTCATGACGTATCATGCTAGTGAGAATCTTTGACAGATGGGCAACCTGAAAATCCAGTGGACGAGGCATAAATATTGGCACATGCATTCCCACGGTGAACTGCAACAAAGGATCCAAGACATCAAATGGAGCTTTCTGCAATTTATTAATTTGCACGTAGGTTACTGTTGTTCTAAACCCAGGCAGAAATATACCAGATTTATTATTTTTAAAAAAATCACTGAAAAACTATGACATAATGGTGAGTTTTGGTAGCTTGTGGAAACTTACCCCCATGATCTTGCTTCTCTGTTCTACATCCTCCCACATAGAATGGACAATGTAGCGACACATATACTTCCCTTCTCTGCCTTCCTGCCTCATCCGCACCAAACACATCCTGCAGAAGAGAGATACAGCATGCAATAGTGTGAGGGAAAGTAGACTTCAGGTGCTAATTGTGAGTTCTTGGAGCATAATGACACAGATGTGTGAAGTTGGTGATCTCATCATAGTAAATTTCACTTACTAAGTCCCGGTGACAAAACATGAAAGATATTTCTATTGCTCGTCTGTGGTGTTGCTGAGCTTTCGCACAGCCCTAGTCTAATTCTATGGAGGGTCTTGTAGACCATGTGTAAAAAGTGAAATATTAATTTTTGCTTTTCTAGATTTGGAAGCTTCAGACACTTTAAATATGGGTGACTGCACAGCATGGGATATTAAAATTGATTCGGCTACTGCAGTGTTTACCAGCATGATTTTGGTTACTTAATGGTAACGCCATTATTGACTAGACAGTTTTCAGAAAACCAACAAACACACCCTGAACTCAGTGTGCGCTCCCCTGAACTGAAAAGTCTCCTCAAGCACCTCCATACTTGAGAACAACTGTGAAAAAAACCTTTTCCACAGGATATGATGGAATATTTACACACGTCTATTTCCACTGGATTAATATAACCTGAGGTTATTTCTACAGCTTGTTTTACAGAAGGTAAAAGGTGTTGGAATCTTTACTCACACTGGCACGGTCTGTAAAAATGACCGTTTTGCCACATTTGCATGGGACTTAAATCTCATGCAATAACTCTGCTAATAGTTACATTACCTCACCTCCTCATGTAAAACTAGTCCAATCCGAATAGGGCCTAATATTTAGAAACACTTTTTATATGCAGACTTTCATTAGACATGTAAAACTATTCAATATTGCCGTATGCCTGTTGATTTTTTTTAACTTGATGAAGCCATTTAAGCATAAATTAAGTGAGGTGCGGAAAAAATGATGTGACATGAATGTGCAAGGGGAATCTGCACTTTACCTACTTTATATCACTGGAAACTGCCATGTTTAACTGTTAAGCGCCTTGACAACTGGCAGACAGAAATCTCTCATGCCGACACTCTTCAGCCTCTCTCTCTCACACACACATACACACACCAATGCAACTTCCCCAATGCCATTTTGGAAAAGATGTATATTAAGGAAATCTGATGCACCCAGGAACAAGCACTCTCTCCCCTATCAATTACAGTGATACTAGCCAATCATGGGCATCTGTGCGCTCTGGTTGGTAGCTGTAGTGTAAGAAGAGAGATCTGTCTGGTGGGTGAGAATTGGCCATGAATAAATTAGGGAGAAAAAAAAAAAAAGGAAGATGCTGTAGCAAATGTTACTGACTTGTCTGCCAATCTTCATCCTCAAAAAAAAGAAAAAACAGCCAGCACCATATATACCAGCCTCCAAATATCTGTTCTCTCCTAAATACAGCATACGCTAAATATAGTAGCCTATCGCCAGCTCAATGCATCAGCTTACAGCTACCATATGCACAGGTTAAAATTTATGATTACATTTTTTCGTATCACAAATTGTTTGTATGAGGCCCAATGTGAGATTCTAAAGAAAATTGTTTTCAAACAAGACGACAGAACAATAAGAGGATTCAGGGTTGTTGTTGTTTTTTTTACTATTCACCATAAGTTTGTCTCATTAATTGATACCAAGATACTCTTAAACCATGCTGTGTTGATTTTAGGGTGCTCTAAATACAAAAAAAAAAGTATATGTAAAAATATAAGAACGTTGTGTGGCTTAAGAAAATTCAATTGTTTATAACATTTATTCAATGTTCATAATTAAGCTGTGGGAAATATACAAAGACATGATTACAAGGCAGAAGCTATGCTTAGAGTATTAGCAGGTGAATGATGAATTAAATCAGTGGTTGCCAGTGGGTATATGGGTGGTACAGTATATACACAACACTGAGTGGATTACCAGTGTGTACTTAAATCACAAGGTCATTCTGCACAGTATTAGGTCACATGCCCCCATTCACCCCTAATCATTCATTTCATTCTGATCCATCAAAAATTGTGTGAAAGTATATTTCCATAAACAGCCAGATCCAGTCACATGTGCACCAATATATTAGCAAATAATTAAAGTCGGAAAAAAAGGAATGAAACTTGATGACAAGTCTTGACAAATCAAATAAATATTAAACATATCTGCCAACTCTAAATATTCAAACTAAGATCACATATCCAAGCAAGGAGAATTATATTATTTTACATGTCTAACAGTGGGAGTAATATTTATCCACAAAAATTGCAATAAAGAAGTACTGTAGTAACCACTGTGTCCATGAAAACAAATCCAGTTCAATTAAAAAAAAAAAAAAAACACAACACCAATTATGTGAATAATTGTGTATATTAATATTTTATTATGGCACAAGAAAGAGAAAAGGAAAGCAGAAGGCTGTAGGAACTTTCAATAATATTGCAGGACAACAGGCATAGTCTGGAATGACTAGCCCAACATCCAAACACTCACCAAACATGGAGCTGTGCCACCAAAAACCAGGAGTTGAGTGTGTCAGGGAGGGAGCACTCTGTGTGTGTGTGTGTGAGATGGGGGGGAGGGGGGAGGGGGTATGGTGAAAAAGAAACAAGAACATCATTAAACCTAACAGTTCTAAAAATCATGGCTCAAGTTTGCACCTGCTTTTTCCGCTTGGTAAAGAAAAACAACGCCTGTAAAACGCCACATAAATCTTTCAGAAGGTGATAGAGTTCCCCTCATGCGCGTTTAATTTCTGCTGAAGTTGATGGGTGTTTAAGCACTTGGATCGTTTTACAAAAAGACTCCACATGGACATGAATCAAGCCTCTTATGGTCACATTGCCATATTTCCAAGAAAACCTCTGACCAAAGGAGAACACATTAAAGAAATAAATAAAAAGTAAATACTTACTCTCAAAAAACTCATCGTAGTTGATTCTCTCAACACAGCAAGTATACATACGCAAAGCAGCTATTTTGATTTTCTGCAAGAGAAGAACCGTTCATCAAGTTTATATATAAAAAATAAAAAATTAACAACAATAATAATACACCCACAACACGACATACAACGAAAAAAGTGTTTAGGCAAAATGTAAACCACAAATCTACTGTGATAAATTATATTGTGCTGATTATACTGCACAGTGGATCCAGGACTCTTTCTGTAGTATATGTGAGAGAGAGAGAGAGAGAGAGAGAGAGAGAGAGAGAGAGAGAGAGAGAGAGAGAGAGAATTTGATCCAAGGTGGTGACACTTTTTTTTTTTTATCCCTGAAACAATATGCATCATGTTTATTGAAAACATAAGTGGCTGCAACAGTAAACCAACTTAACATCAAAATTTCTTTACTGAATATGTCTGACTCAAAAGCTGTTCTTCATGCTAAGTGCAAATATTCAACTCTAAAAACGGGGTGGGGGGTGGCCAGCACACCAAAAACACCCCACCCCAAGAAAAGCAGTTTTTGGATTTACCCTGTCCTGCACCTGGGATGTGCACACTGACTCCCTCTTTCTGAAGCAGTCGACTATAACCATTACTGATTATGACTAACACTATATTAGCATTCTTTGCTTGAAGATAAATAAATACAAAATAATCAATCAAAATACACTTGGCAACTTTTGAAAAGAATATACCAGGTCAAAATCAGAAAACCACATTTCTAAAATCATATAATCATATGAAATTACATGCAACATTGGTTGGTAAGGTGAAGTGTTTTTATATATATATATATATATATATATATATATATATATATATATATATATATATAAATTGAATTTATTTATTTGCAAGGTGTGTAAATCGACATTTGGACTGAGGCGGCATATGAAAATACACAAGAATGAGATTCTACAGGCAGATATAATCAATCCTGTGAAGACAACACTTTTTATCTCCCATGCATGTATGAAGCCTCGCAAGTCTGCTGCTGGACTAAATTTGCACTTGAGAGCACATGGACAGAGGCAAGATGAAGAAATTGATGAAGAATTGAGGAGTGAGATGGCAATCATCTGACAAGATGCAGCGATCAACGTTTTATATATATCACATATCACGCACAGCTTGAAAGTTTGTGAATCCTTTAGAATTTTCTATATTTCTGCATAAATATGACCTAAAACAACATCAGATTTTCACACAAGTCCCAAAAGTAGATAAAGAGAACCCAGTTAAACAAATGAGACAAAAATATGATACTTGGTCATTTATTTACTGAGGAAAATGATCCAGTATTTCATATCTGTGAGTTTTATCCCATTCCTCTGTACAGAACAGCTTCAACTCTGGGATGTTGGTGGGTTTCCTCACATGAACTGCTTGCTTCAGGTCCTTCCACAACATTTTGATTGGATTAAGGTCCGGACTTTGACTTGGCCATTCCAAAACATTAACTTTACTCTTCTTTAACCATTCTTTGGTAGAACAACTTGTGTGCTTAGGGTCGTTGTCTTGCTGCATGACCCATCTTCTCTTGAGATTCAGTTCAAGGGCCAGAGGTCTTGACATTTTCCTTTAGAATTTACTGGTATAATTCAGAATTCATTGTTCCATCAACGATGGCAAGCCATTCTGGCCCAGATGCAGCAAAACAGGCCCAAACCATGATGATACCACCACCATGTTTTACAGATGGGATAAGGTTCTTATGCTGGAATGCAGTGTTTTCCTTTCTCCAAACATGATGCTTCTCATTTAAACCAAAAAGTTCTATTTTGGTCTCATCCGTCCACAAAACATTTTTCCAATAGCCTTCTGGCTCGTCCACGTGATCTTTCTTCTTTTTTGGAGAGCAGTGGCTTTCTCTTTGCAACTCTGCCATGCATACCATTGCTGTTCATTGTTCTCCTGATGGTGGACTCATGAATATTAACATTAGCCAATGTGAGAGAGGCCTTCAGTTGCTTAGAAGTTACCCTGGGGTCCTTTGTGACCTCGTCGACTATTACACGCCTTGCTCTTGGAGTGATCTATGTTGGTTGACCACTCCTAGGGAGGGTAACAATGGTCTTGAATTTCCTCCATTTGTACACAATCTGTCTGACTATGGATTGGTGGAGTCCAAACTCTTTAGAAATGGTTTTGTAACCTTTTCCAGCCTGATGAGCATCAACAACGCTTTTTCTGAGGTCCTCAGAAATGTCCTTCGTTCGTGCCATGATACACTTCCACAAACATGTGTTGTGAAGATCAGACTTTAATAGATCCCTGTTCTTTAAATAAAACAGCTTGCCCACTCACACCTGACTGTCATCCCATTGATTGAAAACAACTGACTAATTTCAGCTTCAAATCAACTCCTAATCCTCGAGGTTCACATACTTTTGCCACTGACATGTAATATTGGATCATTTTCCTCAATAAATAAATGACCAAGTATAATATTTTTGTCTCATTTGTTTATATAGGTTCTCTTTATCTACTTTTAGGACTTGTGTGAAAATCTGATGATGTTTTAGGTCATATTTATGCAGAAATATAGAAAATTCTAAAGGGTTCACAAACTTTCAAGCACCACTGTGTGTATACACACATACATTTATACACACACACACAATATATATATATATATATATATATATATATATATATATATATATATATATATATATATGTGTGTGTGTGTGTGTGTGTGTGTGTGTATATGTATGTATGTATGTATGTATGTATGTATGTATGTATGATAAGTTATTGTACAGTGATTTTTTTTTTTTTCGGTAATATAGATAAACCTTTAATTTTGTTTTTGCCAAGTATGGCCTACTGGATAAATTAAGTTTAATGATGAGCAACAGCATAACCTAAATCTAAAGCAGAGGCTTCTAGCACAGAACAGTAATTAGGGAAATATTTCATTTTGTGGGGTGAGTGGAGGCCCGGAGTGCTGGACAAGATCAATTTACTTCTATTGTAGGAACTCGAGTCCTTAATTATTACCTGTTCAACTTGCATGCTGAGACTGCACATTGATTTTTTTCCAAGTTACTTTGAATACAAGTGTATCAAATTAATTTAATAATAAAAAAATCATTTTACCCATTTGTTGTATTTGAGTGGCCCAGTGAAGCCCATGGCCTCAATAAGTCTGGTGAAAGCTCCAATTTCTTCCTCTGAAGCCTGAGGTGTATGTTTTACAGCACAGAGCTGAAGATGAGACAGACAAGAGAGATAGATAGATAGATGCATGCCATCAGATAGAGGCTAAATAGACAAGTTAAAAATGAAGGTGCACACACTGTTTAAGTAGGTCACATTTCAAGCAACATTTATCACAACTAACACCAATTGCAATTGTACCATTATGGAATATGGCAGAGTAATGTTACAAAATCACTCATTGCATCTAAATTAGTTCCAGATTATCTGGACATGTTCAGAAACAGTATTTTGGTCCAAAATCTCCTAGAAAGCGCTGTATAAAGACCAGTGGGACAGTGAAGACATTCATGAACAGTACCATGTGAAAGAGTGCATTAGCAAATTATAATGGTGGAGGTCACAACCAATGTAAAGCCAGCCAGTGGTGCATGCAACCAGGCAGAGATCCAAATTTATTTTTACAGATGCCACTGAAGCCGCTGTTGATCACTACAGTTCAAAGGTGAGCCTAAAAAAGGTGCATAGACTTTGTACTCTCTGAGGGAACACTGGCTCTTGGGCTGTAAAAAGGGTCTCAAAAACAAGTCTCCACTGACCTCTGAACTAGAAATGGCTTCCAGTGTTAGTGGTCTGGCCAACTTAGGAGTGGCAGCCTAGTGAGAGAGGGGTCCTTGGGTCACCTGACAGCAAGTAGTGTGAAGAACTCAGAATCTCATCTCATCTCATTATCTCTAGCCGCTTTATCCTTCTACAGGGTCGCAGGCAAGCTGGAGCCTATCCCAGCTGACTACGGGCGAAAGGCGGGGTACACCCTGGACAAGTCGCCAGGTCATCACAGGGCTGACACATAGACACAGACAACCATTCACACTCACATTCACACCTATGGTCAATTTAGAGTCACCAGTTAACCTAACCTGCATGTCTTTGGACTGTGGGGGAAACCGGAGCACCCGGAGGAAACCCACGTGGACACGGGGAGAACATGCAAACTCCACACAGAAAGGCCCTCGCCGACCCCGGGGCTCGAACCCAGGACCTTCTTGCTGTGAGGCGACAGCGCTAACCACTACACCACCGTGCCGCCCAAGAACTCAGAATGCCAAAGTAAACTTCATGTAGTGAGAGACTGAATGAACGCCACACTGAGCAACAACTTGAGGACAGTAGCTATACTGTAACTGTTCTTGGCCTGCTAGGAGAGCTTTAATGCGGTCAAACATCATTGTCAGTGATGCTGACTTTGCAAAACTCATTCAATAGTCATTTTTGCATACATTGTCATAAACAGCTATGAGAATGATCAATTCATTCAGCGATACTCCTATATTTATTGCACATATTTACTGTAGTTACATTGCCAGTAATATTTCTATTGATACATCATTTTACCTGTCATTTTTCTATAGAATGCACATTCCCTTAAGCATGAAAAAAAAACAATTAAACCCACTTCTCTCACAAAAGATTGCTACAAAATTTGCTGCAATCCAGTTTGTGTTTAAATCCCCCCCCCCCCCCCCCCCGGGCTCATTTATGATGGATTAAGGCGAAGTGGAAAACTGTCCTGTGGTCCGACAATTAAAAATTCTTTTTGGAAATCATGGACACCGTGTCCTCCAGGCTAAAGAGGAGAGGGACCATCTAGCTTGTTGTCAGTGCCCAATTTGAAGCCAGCATCTGTGATAGCATGAGGGTGCATGTGATAGCATCTGTGATAGCATGAGGGTGCACATGGCATGGGTAGATTTCACATCTGAGAAGGGACTATTAATGCTAAATGATACATACAGCTTTTGAAGCAACATGCTGCCATCCAGATAATTGCATTTTCAAAGGAAGGCCTTGCTTATTTCAGCAAGACCATGCCAAACTGCATGGTGTATGTATTACAACTGCATGGCTCCACAGTGTTTATTTAAAAAAAAAAAAAAAGTCCAAGTCAGGGGTCGAAATACGTCCGTTTTTGTCACTGGCCAGAAATCTACTGACCCTTCCCAGTTCCAGATGACCTTTGAATCTGTCTAGCGTGAGATCAGGGACGGAAAAAAGAGGGGTCAGAGTGAGGACTGTAAATCTAGAAACATTAGAGACCACTTTATTTTAGCCATTTTAGCACTTTCAGAAAACTGAAATTAACTGAAAATTTGCTAACATTAAGTTGTGCTAATAAGAAGAATAATTTTGGTATAATAAATTAAGAGAATTTTACAAATTCGCCATCATTCTGTAGTCATTAGGCAAATTTAGCACATTTTCCAAACGTGCTCAAACTTAAGGACACTCGAACTGGTGTCACATCTGTGTGCATTTGCGCTTGAAGTGCACAGCAGCGCATAATCAAGGCTTGCACATATAAGGACTCTCAGTTCACATAGACTTTTGTGAAGTATACGCTTCCTTCCTTGTGTCTCCCGTTACCAAACTGTTTGATTACTGTTTTGCTACTCTGGTTTCAACTTTGTTTTCAGGTTTCCTGACCACGTATTGCCTTGCCTAGTTTATACTGTTTGCCGATCACCTGAACTCTGCCAGTTTCTGTTTATGCACTTAGCCTCACGTTTTGGAACTGTAAGGCAAGGCAAGTTTATTTATATAGCGCATTTCATACACAGTGGCAGTTCAATGTGCTTTACAGAGGTAAAAGCAAAACAGTAAACAATAGAAAATAAAATTACATAAAATAAAGGGGGAAGAAGAGAGAAAAAATAAGAATTAAACAATAGTAGAATAAAATAAAATAAATAAAATAAAGTAAAAGTTCAGTAAAAAAAACAGCAGAATAAAATAGAATAAAAGTTAAGTAAAGTTTAAAACATGTAAAGATGATATTTATCAGTTAGCAGAAAGCATCTGAAAACAGCCTGGTCTTTAATCTAGATTTGAAGCTGCCAACAGCAGGAGCATTTTTGATGTCCTCTGGGAGCTGGTTCCATAGCTGTACTGCATAGTAGCTAAAAGCTGCTTCACCACACTTTGTTTTAACAACAGGTTTTACCAGCAAATTTTGCTGCTGCGATCTGGTAGATCTGATTGGGTTAGGCCGCTGCAACATATCAGAGAGGTAATTGGGCCCTGTACCATTTAGAGATTTGTACACCAGCAGCAATGCTTTAAAGTCAATTCTGTAGCTTACTGGAAGCCAGTGAAGGGACCTTAGAATTGGAGTAATGTGCTCTGTTCTTTTTGTTCGTGTGAGAACCCTAGCCGCTGCATTTTGAACCAGCTGAAGTCGTTTGATGGTCTTTTTTGGCAGGCCTGTGAAAAGGCCATTGCAGTAATCAACCCTACTAGAGATGAAGGCATGTACAAGTTTTTCCAGATCATTTTTTGACATAAGTCCTCTTAGTTTGGAAATGTTTTTTAGGTGATAAAATGCTGATTTAGTGATTGCTTTCATATGACTGTCAAAGTTTAGCTCGCTGTCAATGAAAGCACCAAGGTTTTTAACCATATCTTTTGTTTTAATCCCCTGTGTGTCAAGAATAGTGGTAATCCTGAGTCTTTCATCTTTTTTCCCCAAATAGAATTACTTCTGTTTTATCTGTGTTCAGCTGAAGAAAATTTTGTGACATCCAGTTGTTGATTTGGTCGATACACTGGGAGAGACATTCAAGGGGGGCATAATCATTAGGTGATAGAGCAAAATAAATTTAGGTGTCATCTGCATAGCAGTGATACAAAATTGAGTTGTTCTTGATAATTTGTCCAAGTGGGAGCATATAAAGGTTGAACTGTATGCAAGCTTGCTTTCAATAAAACTCTTTCTGCACTTACATCCGTCTCCCTCATCCACTCTCGTGACAAGTAGATTTACAGTACTTAAATCCTGTCGTACATCTTTTTAAATGAAGTAAATGAGTAGAATATATTACAGCATATTTAGCCACATTATGTACAGACTGTGCGCACACACATGCATGCATGTTGTTCACTGCTTCAGATGGGTTAAATGCAGAGGAATTTCGCTGTGCTTAAAAGTCTGTGCTTGAGTGAATGTGTGATAAAGGCTTCTTGTTCTTGACTGCATGTAATTGTGATAACTTATACAAAATCACTGATAATGTTCCATTATGTCTGTGTCTACCTTCTGTCCAGAAGCTTCCTCCAGCACTTGGTGTACCTTCTCTCCAGAAAGTAAAAAATTTAATTATTTAAACAAATAAAATGGTCACCGACAGCTTCATATTGAAATACAAAGGCCGCCATTTGCAATATGACCAATTTTAGGCGAGATGACAAAAATGGGAAACGAAAATGCACTATGCATTGTAATAAATATGCGCAACATGATTAGTTCTCATGTTGCGCATTGTAGGTACAGCGCTACAGCCTGTCTAAGAACTACAGATCCCATCAACCAACTTCCGCGATGACCTACGTCACGCCTGGGCGGGATCACCTACGTCACTTCCTCCATGACTCTATAAGTGACCCGGAAACTTCCAACTCGGCCTCTTTTGGCGCTGTTGGACCTCGTGTCACTACAGACATAAAGAGGCGCCCCCTCATCGGACCGTCCGAGATCACGACTTCTTTCTTGCAAGTAAAAGAGATTTAGCGCGCTTTCGTGTTTTCCGCTGGCCACGGTAAAATAACTACCTAAGTGCGTTGTCTCTCTCTTGGTTGAGTTATAACCGGTTTTATTTGTATTATAAGTAATGTTACGACTGCCGCCCAAAGCAATTAATTAAAAGTTAGAAGTGACCGGATTCCTTCTGACTTAATCGCTGTGCACATTGTTTGATCAGAGACCTTTCTTCACGAACGACAAAGCGTCGGACCAAGAATTCTCTGCGCTTTCACTGAAGCGACTCACGTGCTCCTGTGGACTCCAGAAATTTCGGAACATTTCTGCATCCTACACAGAAGCAAAATACTGGAAAGTAAGACTGGCATTTTGGGCAAAACTAGTCTTAGGAATTAGCTTTATGAAGTAGTGTGAATTTAAACTCAGGAATTGTTTAATTGTGCACACTGTAGACACTCAGCGTGTCGAATTGATCATTGTTCTATTTTTGCTATCTCAATTGATCAATAGACAGGTTGTTGCATGCTCTATCCCTATCCTTCCTAACACTTAATTTCATTATTACACATATTTTGACCTCATCAAGATTTCAGTGAATTTGGTAATGTAGTAGTGGGTTAGAATACCACGAGGTGGTCACCTTTGTCTCAACCACGTGGTCACCTCCCCCCCATACACACACCCTTTGTTCTCCTTAACACCACGAGGTCCTTTGTCTCAACAACACAGGTAAAATTCCAATCCCTGAAACACACACACACCGCTTTCTCTCCCTCACACAGACACACACATGCTCATCAAGTATATGACCATATTGTATATAATGTATTCAACTGCTATTATTCATTTAGTATCTGTGTTATAATAAATTCAATTATTATTGAAACTGTGTTTATTTATTGCTTCTATATATTTTTGAAGTCATCCAATCTCAAAAGACCTCCAAATTGCCTTTAGTGTGCCATTGGCTGTAGTATTTATGTAATTCGGTAAGTGATACATTATTGCTGCATTGGAAGTGATCATAATAATTTGGAATATACCATAATTTAGCTGTTTGGTAATTTATTATTAAGCACCAAAATTAATGGTATTATTAATGAGACTGATTTAATGAGACTGATTTAATGATTTAATGAGATTGATCACTTAAGACCAATTGCACCCTCCAGCATATTTGCGCATGATTGGATCTCATTCATAAATGTAGTTTATGTATGCAAGCAAATGCCAGTATACACAAGAAGAACCCTGATATTAATTTTTCTTGTGTATATGCAAAAAAGATTAATAACAATAATAATTTAAAAACCCACCCACAAACACTGTCCAGATGGGTTGGTAACTTAACTTCTGCTGGCCCTTCCAAAAAGCTGCTGTCCAGGGTCTAGTAACTATTTTGACCCCTGCTGGGTACTAAACTGGCCTGCCTGCAGTCCAGACCTGTTACCTATTGAAAACATTTGGTGCATTATGAAGCACAAACTATGACAAAGGGGACCCCCCAAATGTTGAACAGCTAAAATACGATATCAGGGGGGAGAAGAAAAAAATAAAAATTCACTTTCAAAACTACAGCAACTGGTTTCCTCAGTTTTTACATAGTACTGTTAAAGAGGTAATGCAACACAGTGGTAAATGTTCCCCATCCCAACTTTTTTGAAACATGTTGCTGACATTAAATTTAAAATGAGCATATATTTTTTCAAACAATGTCTCAGTTTCAACATTTGATGTAGTATTTGTACTATTTTAAATAAAATACAGGGTTTCCATGATTTGCAAATCACTACATTCTTTAATTTATATTTTACATGTCCCATTGTATGTGAAAAGGGGGTTGTAAATAAGTACATACAAAGACATTATGTATTCTTGATTTCATGTCATTTTTATTTCTCAGCTCCTGGTCCAAGCACTGATCCCCTCCCGCTTGGACTACTGCGACACTCTCCTCACCGGCCTCCCAGCATCTGCCATCAGACCCCCACAGCCTGCCTGGTCTACAACCTCCCTCATTCCTCCCATGCTACCTCTCTACTCACTGCCCTTCACTGGTTGCCTGTCATAGCTCACATAAAATTTAAAATGTTGGTGCTCGCTTACCAGGCAGTCAAGGGGTCAGGTCCAGCATACCTCCAGAGACTGATCCGACCCTACATGCCAGCCAGATCCCAACACTCTACTGCTACTGGTTGTCTGGCTCCTCCTCCTTTCTGCTCCTGCCCAGCCCACTTAAGACTGCTGTCTGTCCTGGCTCCCCGTTGGTGGAATGACCTTCCCATCAAGGTCAGAACTGCTGACTCCCTGACCACCATCAAGTGCAGACTAAAGACCCATCTCTTCAGGCTGCCTCCTGTGTCATCACATACAGTAGCTGCCTTAACTGTTATGACCAACCTGGGCTGTGTGCTGTCTAGCCTGGTCATGATGACAGAGAAAAATAAAAACTCTAATGACTAACACTATTTAGTTATGCTTTGTCAGCTCATTTGTATGGTTGGCTTGTTTTCCTTGGTAAAGTAAGGGTGGATTGTGCTGGCCCACTGATGCTCCCTCATCATGACCAGCCTAGATAACATACAGCTTGGGTTGGTTATATACAGCTAAGGCAGCCATGTGATGACACAATGGGCAGGGGAGAGGTGCAGCCTGAGGAGGAGAGTCTTCAGTCTGCACTTAAAGGTGGTCAGGGAGTCGGCAGTTCTGACCTTGATGGGAAGGTCATTCCACCAACAGGGAGTCGGGACAGACAGCAGTCTTGAGTGGGCTGGGCAGGAGCAGAGAGGAGGAGGAGCCAGATGATCAGTAGCAGTGGAGTGCTAGGATCTGTCTGGTGTGTCGGGTCGGATCAGTCTCTTTTGCACTTCTTGTACATCACTCTGGATAAGAGCGTCTGCTAAATGCCTGTAATGTAATTTTAAAATCAGGTCAGAGTCCTGGAGGATTTTGCTACTGGTAACATGTAACCCAGTAGTACCTGCCACATGGACAGGTGGTTAGTGTCTAAACCGGCTTCTCCACCACTGTATACTGATGAGAGTGGCATGTCACCCAGAAGGATTAAAAACAAGGCCTGTCAAAGGGCGGATGAGATCCTTGCAAGCCAACAGCCAACATGCAAACTGTGGTACAGGCTGGTTGCTATACAATCAAAGGGCTCTCTTCCATAAGGGAACCAGCTGAGTTCCTACTGGTGGGCATTTACATGCTTAATCTCTAGGACCCAATGACCAAGCTGGTAAAAAAAGGAGAGAGCATCAGTAGGCCAGCACAATCCACCCTTGCTTTACTGTGTGCTGGCTGTCCTATCACCAACAAATTTGTCAAACAACAAATGTAAAAGAAGCAAATCTGAAAAAGAACATTCTGCCAGGAGTGCAACACCAAGAACCACTTTGATGAAATCTTTCACACACACACACACACACACACACACAGAGACACACACACACGACCTTCACACTAATTCATTGTTTATTACTTCTCTAGGTGTTCCTGTTTGCTTTTATTATGGAATGATTGTTAAGTCACAAAAGGTCATCAAAGAGGTCAATGTCTGACCCCAGCAGCAGCTATTCTGATTATCCCTACATATTTCATAATGTTAAAATGAGACGTGTTTGGTGATTAGACATCATTTTGTTGCCTTTTGATGTTTTTCCACAAGGGTGTTCCTGAATTGATAAATGCATCACCAAAAAAAAAAGAAAAATATAGATGAAGCCTGACTGATTAGTCAGCCTAGTGTTTTTTTTTTGTTTTTGTTTTTATTTTTAGTAAGAAGCTCTATTCAAACCACAGCTAACTGCATGAACCAAGCATTAATGTCTGAAGATGTTGTTCTAATGCACAATATCCCTGTAAGTGGAAAGTTCACAAGTATGGTTTATTTCAGGGGTAGGCAATTATTTTTTCTATGGGGCCACATGAGAAACAGAAAATTTTGTGGAGGGCCGGACCAAAAGGCTGAACTAAATTCTGCATAATATTAATTGTATTTCTTTATATAAAGCAGTAAATAACATTGTTTTTACAAGCTGCTCAGGCTGGTAAGAGTATGGAAAAAACGAGGTTGCCTTACAAAAAATGTCATTTATTCAATCAAATTTTCCAAAACAATGGTTAACAAAATGTGAACATTTGTACCTTTTTTTTCCAGTCACATTCACCCCAAAACACAATAAAGACATCACAATATTGTCTTTCTACTCCAAATATCAAGCAAGATACAGTCCATGTTTTGTTGAAAGCTCTGCATTTGGCATCTACCTTTCTTCTTTTTGCGGACATTTTGGGGGCTAAAGTCTTCTTGTGACCTGCTTGCAACAACGTCGATTCGGTGTAGGTATCAGATCTACAGATTGGCTCGGGCTCCGGCACCTGCTGGTGACGTCACACTATGTGACTGGCTGGAACGTTTGAAGGATGACATACAAGTTTGTGGTTGGTCTGGACAAATTACGGAAGTAGTTATCACGGGATTAGGTTTCGTGGGATTTCATGTCATATTCATGTCGCGCGCATTGCGTTTTTGTTGAACACAACTTCAAAATAAAAAGCAATGCACATTCAGTCCATGCATGTAGAAAATACGTTTATTTTGTAATTTCTAATTAACCTTACACAGGCCGTAGGTGTGAGTGTGAATGGTTGTTTGTCTCTATGTGTCAGCCCTGCGATGACCTGGCGATTTGTCCAGGGTGTACCCTGCCTCTCGCCTATAGTCAGCTGGGAGAGGCTACAGCTTGCCTGTGACCCTGTACATCATAAGCGGCTACAGATAATGGATGGATGAGCTATATGAGTTCAGAAGGTTTTGGGCAGGAATGTTGTGCCATGCAGAAATTATTTCTTGCACACTTGCAAATTTTAAGGCTTCAGAATCTCTTACAGTCTGCCTTCTCGGTGTTTTCATCAGCGCTGTTTCTCATCTCATTATCTCTAGCCGCTTTATCCTTCTACAGGGTCGCAGGCAAGCTGGAGCCTATCCCAGCTGACTATGGGTGAAAGGCGGGGTACACCCTGGACAAGTCGCCAGGTCATCACAGGGCTGACACATAGACACAGACAACCATTCACACTCACATTCACACGTACAGTCAATTTAGAGTCACCAGTTAACCTAACCTGAATGTCTTTGGACTGTGGGGGAAACCGGAGCACCCGGAGGAAACCCACGCAGACACGGGGAGAACATGCAAACTCCGCACAGAAAGGCCCTCGCCGGCCACGGGGCTCGAACCCGGACCTTCTTGCTGTGAGGCGACAGCGCTAACCACTCCACCACCGTGCCGCCGCGGGTAAATTCAGTGCTGCAAATTCACCCTCAATATTAAATGAGGCCAAAAAAAAAAAGTGTGTGTTTCCGGTTACCCGACCGACCCTAATCCGTACCGCCCGACCCTAAACTTTTTTTTCGTTTTTTTCCCAGTCGCGACTTTTACATATAACCCAACCGCGTGAACCGGAAGTTTGTCACTCACTGGGAAAATTAGGGCTTTCCACAAGCGCCGGCTGCCGGCCATACAGTCGACTACACAATTAAGTCCAGCCAGCTACTTTAATGACTTATTTTTGTAGCCCACAGGCTCTAAATATTAATTTTCAATTTTAATAAAATTAAATGTTTATCTAACGGACTGACAATAACGTCAAACTGAACTGCACTCATTTAAGCTGTGATTCGCGCTGTTTGTACCGATAATAACCACAAATTCCCCGCTGACTTCGTTGATCAAGGGAGAGTAACTCATCCGCAGCCCCTACATACGGTGTGTGCGAGCACTCGGCGGAGGCAGTAGTGTGTCGGGGCCGTCGGAGGGAACAGAAGCAGCGATAACGCTTATTTTGTCTTTCACCTAGAGACATGATTCAAACTTTAAAACGGAGACAAAATTCTCCTGTGTGGATCTGGCATTCAACTTTTTTGCTAGGTTCTATACTTTTTGATCAGTCACAGATCAATCACCATGAGCAAATCTGGAGAAATTCAGACTTTATAATGGGTGTCTATTGCGTTACACACCAGTGGAGCTCAGGAGTTTAGAGTGTAGGCAGCTTGAAAAAAAAAGCTCTAACTTTCTCATTTAAACTGTTTTCTCAGCCACAATTTTCAATCTACACACACAATTTTCTCAAAAGTTGTAGTCACACATTGTGTGAATCAAGACAAGTGTCTACCTGAGCGATAGGATTTACAGTTTTTGAATGAGAAGCCTGAAAGTAACGAGAGGACAGGCGCGCTGCCCCATAGCCTCACATTATAAACGTGGCAGCGCTTTTACTGCAAAATCAGAAGTGTCACTTGTTTTTAACTCGCTCTAGTGTCCACATTTTTTACACTAGGGACAAAAAAAATTACATTAATGTGTTCACGGGAGCCTTGTAGCACTCAATGTGAAAGAATTTTGTGAATAGCTCCTTCCGTTTCCATGTAAATCAGCGTTGTTCAAGGAGAGGGAACTCTGAGAAAAAGCGCTCTTTGCTTGTTATATTGTGTCTTTTCCCTGCACCGTTACCAAGGCGATGAGCTCCACTCAGGGAGCAGAGAGGGGAGGGGCTGCTCTCTCTCTCTCATGGTGTATTGAGCTGTTATATTTACAGAAAAATTCATGTTAAAAGGTGTCTCATGCTGCATCAGATTCATCAGAAGGTGGTAACTCAGGTGACCTGCAAAGAAATTCATTATATTTTGTGAAATTATTCCTGTCTAAATATAGGTTATGGCAGCCATCTTGAAAAAAAAAATTAAAAAAAAAAATGCCTGCCTACCGACCCTAGTTTTGAAATCTACGTAACCGGAAAAACACACTTTTTTTTTTTGGCCTGAATGACAACCACATACAATGCACTAGCAAAAGCATACTATATGGCCAAAGGTATATGAACACCTGACCATCACACCCATTTTTGAGTGGTTTAAGGGTAACAGATTCCCACAAACAATCCAAAGAGGATTAGTACGGTCAGTCACACTGACGTTAGGTGAGGAGGCATGCAATCAGTGGTCCAATTTATCCCAAAGGTGTTCAGTGTAGTTGAGGTCAGGGCTCTATGCAGGGCAGAAGAGTGCTTCCACTCCAACCTTGGTGAACCATGTCTTTATGGAGCTCTGTTTGTGCACAGCAGCACTGTCATGCAGGAACATGTTTGGGCCTCTGAGTTCCAGTGAAGGGAAACTGTAAGGCTACAGCATAGAAAAATGTTCAGTAGAATTGTGCGCTTCCAACTTTGTGGCAACAGTTTGGAAAAGACTCATGTGGCCAAATAGTGTACATGAACTCCAGTTCTGGAGACAGAACAAGACTGTTTCCTGGAGCTGATGGACTAACAAATTGGTTTAATTAAACCAAGGGTCGGTAATTTTCGAGAAACTAGCAAAAATAAGCTTGTTTTTGAAAGTATCCAACCAAATAATCCCACCCTTCAGCCCTCTGCCCAAAGCCACATGAACACGCACTGCCTGATTAGTGGTGGACGACAAGTCCATGCAAGAGATGATTGGGGGAGCAAAGTGCGTCGTTGTCATATCCAACTACCTCATGTCTCATTCACATGTAAGAAATCATCTAACATTATCATAATGAATGTAAACAATGAACATAGCCACTGTTAATACTCAGTTATTGACTAGTTTTAGCAGTATATCTGCCTAACCTTGAGGAAGACTCTGGTCATGTGCAAGGAGCGTACATGCAGTGCATGCGCAAGTAGATAGGCAGGCCATCCAATCATTTTTATACAGACCAAATGAAATGATGAGATAAGCTATTTATAGCCCTGCAACTACCACAGGTGCTGGAAATTCTTTTTAATTGTCTAAGCATTTGTTTTATTCATTGCTATCAGGATGTAAAAAGAATTTCAAGAATCATTAAAAAAATGCTTCTAAAAATTACTAATCCTAGCTCTAATATAATTTACTGTAAACCCCTGAGCTCAATCCACCCCAACAACTAATGAATAATTCTCAGTCACCTCTTGTGTGCTGTGAAGAGCTCGACATTGTGTCCGAGTGTGCAATATTGCTCCAGTGCAATGACAAGACACCAAAGCTTTGGCGAGATCCTGCTCAGTGGCCTGAAAAGAAAGAATGCACCTGTATTACATGAAAGTAAAAGAAAATATGTTCTACCTTTTATATAGGAGTAGATTAAATATATATTGGTAAGATTGCATGCAGTGATGAGGTAAAACATTTACACTGACAACTCTATGGCATCAAGGTATAGAAACTGTACAAGATTTTGAACAAAACACAAAACAACTAGCACAACCCAGCATTTCCACATTGTTTCAATAAGCCAGTTTTAAGCTGTTTAATTAAAAAATGAACCAACACTGCTACTAGTTTACATTACTAATATAATCACTAATCTACATTACTAAATAAAAATGTTGTGCATTATTTTTAATGGTCTCTTAAAAAAAAAAAAAGTTGTAAGCAGATGCCAACATGAATACTTTGCGCTGCAAGATGACAAGAAAATATATTACCCATATACATTCTGGGAAATATACACTATATAGGATTAATTTATTTAAAATCATTACTCTTTACTGAAATTGAACTAAAGTTGGGCAATAGGACCAAAAAATTAATGAATTAATGAATTAATTACAACCCTGATTCCAAAAATGTTGGGACAAAGTACAAATTGTAAATAAAAACGGCATGCAATGATGTGGAAGTTTCAAAATTCCATATTTTATTCAGAACATAGATGACATATCAAATGTTTAAACTGAGAAAATGTATCATTTAAAGAGAAAAATTAGGTGATTTTAAATTTCATGACAACAACACATCTCAAAAAAGTAGGGACAAGGCCATGTTTACCACTGTGAGACATCCCCTTTTCTCTTTACAACAGTCTGTAAACGTCTGGGGACGGAGGAGACAAGTTGCTCAAGTTTAGGGATAGGAATGTTAACCCATTCTTGTCTAATGTAGGATTCGAGTTGCTCAACTGTCTTAGGTCTTTTTTGTCGCATCTTCCGTTTTATGATGCGCCAAATGTTTTCTATGGGTTAAAGATCTGGACTGCAGGCTGGCCAGTTCAGTACCCGGACCCTTCTTCTATGCAGCCATGATGCTGTAATTGATGCAGTATGCGGTTTGGCATTGTCATGTTGGAAAATGCAAGGTCTTCCCTGAAAGAGACGTCGTCTGGATGGGAGCATATGTTGCTCTAGAACCTGGATATACCTTTCAGCATTGATGGTGTCTTTCCAGATGTGTAAGCTGCCCATGCCACACGCACTAATGCAACCCCATACCATCAGAGATGCAGGTTTTTGAACTGAGTGCTGATGACAACTTGGGTCGTCCTTCTCCTCTTTAGTCCGAATGACACGGCGTCCCTGATTTCCAAAAAGAACTTCAAATTTTGATTCGTCTGACCACAGAACAGTTTTCCACTTTGCCACAGTCCATTTTAAATGAGCCTTGGCCCAGAGAAGACGTCTGCGCTTCTGGATCATGTTTAGATACGGCTTCTTCTTTGAACTATAGAGTTTTAGCTGGCAACGGCGGATGGCACGGTGAATTGTGTTCACAGATAATGTTCTCTGGAAATATTCCTGAGCCCATTTTGTGATTTCCAATACAGAAGCATGCCTGTATGTGATGCAGTGCCGTCTAAGGGCCCGAAGATCACAGGCACTCAGTATGGTTTTCCGGTCTTGACCCTTACGCACAGAGATTCTTCCAGATTCTCTGAATCTTTTGATATTATGCTCTGTAGATGATGATATGTTCAAACTCTTTGCAATTTTACACTGTTGAACTCCTTTCTGATATTGCTCCACTATTTGTCGGCACAGAATTAGGGGGATTGGTGATCCTTTTCCCATCTTTACTTCTGAGAGCCACTGCCACTCCAAGATGCTCTTTTTATACCCAGTCATGTTAATGACCTTTTGCCAATTGACCTAATGAGTTGCAATTTGGTCCTCCAGCTGTTCCTTTTTTATACCTTTAACTTTTCCAGCCTCTTATTGCCCCTGTCCCAACTTTGAGATGTGTTGCTGTCATGAAATTTCAAAATGTCTCACTTTTGACATTTGATATGTTGTCTATGTTCTATTGTTAATACAATATCAGTTTTTGAGATTTGTAAATTATTACATTCCGTTTTTATTTACAATTTGTACTTTTTCCCAACTTTTTTGGAATCGGGGTTGTAATTGGCAAAACTTCTGATGACAGAGCTGACTGTCAAGATTCAACAAGTTGTACACACACACAGTCACTCAAGCCACAGAGAGAGAGAGACACAGACAGACATATATATTACACACAGTCACTCAAGCCACAGAGAATACATACGTGTGTGTGTGTGTGTATATATATATATATATATATATATATATAAAATATGTGTGTGTATATATATCTCATCTCATTATCTCTAGCCGCATTATCCTTCTACAGGGTCGCAGGCAAGCTGGAGCCTATCCCAGCTGACTACGGGCGAAAGGCGGGGTACACCCTGGACAAGTCGCCAGGTCATCACAGGGCTGACACATAGACACAGACAACTATTCACACTCACATTCACACCTACGGTCAATTTAGAGTCACCAGTTAACCTAACCTGCATGTCTTTGGACTGTGGGGGAAACCGGAGCACCCGGAGGAAACCCACGCGGACACGGGGAGAACATGCAAACTCCACACAGAAAGGCCCTCGCCGGCCCCGGGGCTCGAACCCAGGACCTTCTTGCTGTGAGGCGACAGCGCTAACCACTACACCACCGTGCCGCCCGTATATATATATATATATATATATACACACACATATATACACGCACATATATACACACACACACACACACACATTTTATATATATATATATATATATATATATATATATATATATATATATATATATATACACACACACACACACTAATATATATTTTGTGTGTGTGTGCATATATATTTATTTATTTATATATATATATATATATATATACACATATATATATATATATATATATATATATATATATATATATATATATATATATATATACATACACACACACACACGTGTGTGTATTCTCTGTGGCTTGAGTGACTGTGTGTAATATTGAGCAATTCCAGCGTTATGGACGTGACACTTGAACTCAAAATGGCAACAAATGACCCAGTGCATGTTTTATTGTCTCCCAGTATTTAAACAGGTGTTGCATATTTTAAGGCTGTACCATACTGGAGAAGTGATAGAACAAGAACAATTCCCATAGTACATCTAGGGCATGCCAGAAAACGCCAATAAAAGATGCGTTATGGACGTGACAGAAAAAGTATCACTTTTCTTGGGTGACTGTACATTTTTATCAAACTCTGTGAAATCGTAAACCTAATGTCGAAATGGAGATATCCATTTGATAAAGGGGTCCAAGGTGAATATTAAAAAATCTTTGTTTAAAATATTTTGTATTTCATGCAGAGTTTCGGAAGGAAAAGTCAGCGTTATGGATGTGACGAAATTCCGTTATGGATGTGATGCGTCTGAAATAGACATGGCACATGTTTAGAAAATCAGCAATTTAACCACCATAACCCTTTGAAAAACTCTCTAAATATCAGCTAAAACTATCAAAGTTCTTAAATAATATTTAGGATGGCTATTGTTTTGCTGTTTTGTGGATTTTTGCATACATTTCTGTGGCTTGTGGCAATAATATAGAATTGTACATGATCATAGTTGATTTTAGCTTGGGTTTTACATTATAAGAAAGAAAGACTGACAGTGACACATTAGGTTGGTTACAAATTGGTTCAACTTATTCACATCTGTAAAATACAGGCCTAGGTGGTATCTCTGGGAGTGGTTTTGATGTATTACATGTTGCTTTATTTTTGCATGGTGAGGTTGACAGATAATGAGGATGAGTTCAAAGGAATAAAGTGTAATGACAGTATAGATTGTCAATTCTGTACCAAAAGCAGCAGAGGCGTGTTCCTATCAACAGCCGATTAAAGATATTGCAGCCTCTGTGCACAGGGCGGCTGCCTCTTCCTTCACCCTCTCAGCTGAGCAATAAAAAGCTGTGGAGCTCTTGGTCCTACAGCGAGCCCAAAAAGACTGTTTCCCTGATGACCTCCACCTTCTCAAGCAGACTTGTCAAACTAGCTCCTGAGCATGATGCAGACATGAATGTTATCAGGGTTGGTGGGCACCTGCATCATAGTGAGTATTTGGACTTACAGGAGAAGCACGCTATTGTGTAAGATGGGAAACTTATGCCGCTTTTCCACTACAAACACGGCTGAGTCGGGCTGAGCCGTGCTGTGTCGAGCTGAGCGGGGCTGTTGGAGTTGCATTTCGACTACAACCGCGCTGAACCGTGCTGGCTAGAAGTGGGTGGACACATTGGGTGGAGTTAGCGAAAGTGGGTGGACGTCAGGTGATGTCGTTAAGCAGCGCAAACAGTGACATCAGTGAGCTTTTAAGCGGTAGTCTCACGACCCGAATAGTAAACAATAAACATGGAGGACATGGAGTCGTTAGTGTTGCTGGTCTTGGTGCTGTGGCTTGTTGTCACCGACAACGCCAACAGATACTGGCAAGAGCGTATAGATGAGGCGAGGCGCATAAGGCTTCAGAAATTCTCGTAATTCGTAATTCTTCTCCTTCCGGGTTTGCGGTGTTTACAGATCCCAGCGTGGCGTGTGTGGGCATGTGAGGACACTCCTCCTCACCAATCAGTGCACAGGGGAGTGTCTGCTCACGCCCCCAGCCTCACTCGGCTCGCTTTGGCTCGCTTCAGCCCCACTCCAAAACCGTGCGAGTTTTAGGGGCTAAGCAGGGCTGAAGCGAGCTGAGTCGTGCTGTTTTTTGGTAGTCGAAATGCGAGCCGTGTCGGGCTGAAGTGAGCTGAAAAAGGGTAGTGGAAAAGGGCCAATACTGTTACTAAACTGATCAAAGAGTTTGATGACAAACTGAAACACCCTGGACAAGAAAGAGTGTTTGCTGAGTGCCACAGACACTACTGGATAATCAGAGGAAGAGAAGCAGTGAAACGCATACAAAGAAAATGTCCAGACTGTCAGAGATGGCAGGGGAAACCTGTTCCTCCACAGATGGCAGACCTCCCACCTGTTAGACTAAGACTATTCAAATCCCCCTTTTCTTGTGGAGTAGACTGTTTCGGTCCCTTCATGATTAAAATTGGAAGGGGACAAGAAAAGAGATGGGGAGTCTTATTTAAGTGTCTTACAACAGGGAAGTTCACATCGACCTCATCATTAACATGAACACTGATTCTTTCTTGATGGCACTCATACGTTTTGTGTCAAGAGGAAAGCCATCAGAGTTGCTTTCTAACTGTGGGACTAATTTCAAAGGAGGGGAATGCAAGCTACATGAAGCTTTCAAAGACATGTGCCCTACCCTGCAAGAGAAGCTGGCTAAACAACAAATAAAATTCAGCTTCAACCCCCCTGGTGAGCCACATTTTGGAGCAGTTTAGGAAAGGGAGATACGAGCCATGAAAGCAGCACTCGGAGTCTCCATTGGAGCACAGATCACCACAGAAGTAGTAGTCTTGGTGACTGTACTGATCGAAATAGAGGGGATACTAAACTTTAAGCCACTAGGCTACGTGTCATCAGATGTGGCGGGTTCAGACCCAATAACCCCAAATTGCCTCCTAATGGGGCAACTAGATGCAGCCCTACCACAGGTAATTTACCCGGAGTCTTATCTGCTAACCCAACGACACTGGAAACACAGCCAGGTGCTTGCAGAACAGTTTTGGCAACACTTTGTGAAAGACTACTTGCTCAGCTTACAGTCATGTCAGAAATGGCAAGTAAAGACTGAGAACTTGCAGCTGGGGTCAGCAGTTATGATACTGGAGAAACAACTACCAAGAGCCCTTTGGTCAGTTGGTAAGGTTGTTTGCCTCATTCCTGGATCAGATGGAACTGTACGCACTGCCGAGATCCAGGTTAAGAACAAAATATACCTATGTCAAGCCAGTGGCATGTCTTGTCCGCCTCCCCAGCATCCCTGACACGGATGAAAATGAGGACAGTGAATATGTTGGACTAATAATATGCATTTTCTGATTGGCAAATTTGTGGGACAAATTGGGGGGGGCTGTTGAAAATGCCCTAACAAAAGTGATGCATGTGTTTAAGAGCGACAATGTTCAGTCTTGATTTAGATGATTCGTTTGATGTGTGTTCTGTTGACCAATCAGAGATCAGTACCCTAAAGGGATCATTTGGAGCGGTATTCACTGAATGATGGCTACAAGAAGCAGAAGCGGAGAGGGAAGATATAATTGAGCACTGCAAAGTACACATTCAAAAATTTGGAAACCACCAACAGCAGAAGGTTCAGAACTGGTTAGAAGAATGACCCAGTATTATTGGATTTGTCGAGATGAAAACAAATAACCACACTCCATCAATGACTCAAAGAGATTAAAGGTTGCAAACGAACTTCTACTGTCTCCTTCATCCTTGACCGGATGCCCGTGAAGGCTCTAATTCTGCATTAAAGAACTTCGTGAGTTCAAACCTTTGGAATAGTATGGGTATTTGTTGTAACTTCTTGTAACATCCTACTGCTTAGGCAATTTACAAATATATATATATATATATATATATATATATATATATATATATATATATAGAGAGAGAGAGAGAGAGAGAGAGAGAGAGAGAGAGAGAGAGAGTGATTCCACGCTTATGGGTACTGAAATGGGGACATGAACTTATTTTTAAAAATTCACCTAAAACCATTTCTTTTTTTACCATCAGGTCACAAAACATGTAATCTTTAATGAATGATATGTTAAAAGATAACTTTAAATTTTCTGAGATGTAATAAAAACATATTTATATGCCAAAGTCAAGCCTATGAGTTCCAAAATGATGTCTGTTACATTACTTCTGTTTCGATTGTCCATCTCGCGTCTGTTACAAATTAATTACAATCTAGCTATATACCATGTTAATCTTATTGAAAGAATGTGTATGTTTATTCTACTACACACGTTTATTAATTATATTTGCTAAAACATCACCTTCCTATGTTTCAAAAAGTAATTCTACATTGTTAAAATTGAGAATATATATGTTCACAACACTTCTGTTACGTTCTGACTTTGGCATATAAATATGTTTTTATTACATCTCAGAAAATTCAAGTTATCTTTTAACATATCATTCATTAAAGATTACATGTTTTGTGACCTGATGGTAAAAAAAGAAATGGTTTTAGGTGAATTTTTAAAAATAAGTTCATGTCCCCATTTCAGTACCCATAAGCGTGGAATCACTCATATATATATATATAGGGGAGAGCGGGGTAAGATGAGCCAGGGGGTAAGATGAGCCACCCCCTGTTTCTAAGAAACAGTAAACAAATGTGACCATGTGACCACATTCAAAGGGGGCCGGGACCATTTACTTACACTTGTGGAGAGGAGCACCACATGTCAAACTAGGTGAGGGACATATTTATAAAAATGTGTTTTTGTGCTTTCTAAGTCAATTCCATGTTTGTCCACAGTGAAGATGATTTAGAGAAGACAAAAGTAGAATAATATTTAGACACATTAGGGTTAAGTTAGTAGCTTTCTAAGCTATGATATGAATGCTAATAAAAATAATTTTGATTAGCCTAATCCCCTTTATTAGCATTTTTCTACAAAATGGTGGCCATGGGGTAAGATGAGCCATTAGATGTGGGGCAAGTTGAGCCACTGGCTCCACTTACCCCATTGGTGGCTGAGCTTACCCAATATGGATGACACTTAAGTTTTCACATTTACTGGTCATATATGACAACAACATATATATGACATCAGATGAGGAAGACCAGTTGTTAGATGTGGGGGATTATGTTGTGGCAAAATACACGGGGAAGAAGAAAGTGCATTTCTTCATTGGCCAGATAATCAAATTGGATGTCTTCGAAATAGAGGCAAGATTTCTCAAAAGAAGCCGGTCATGCCATGGCTCTGCAAGAAAGCCAACCTTTGTCTTCAAAGAGAAAGATAAGGCTGTCCTGTCAAGACAGGATATTGTGAAAAAATTGCCCCGCCCCTTTACTGTTGGGGGGACAGCACGGAGGGAGAGGCAAATGGTGTTCCCTTGCCATTTGAACGCTTGGAACATTGAATAATGATGAAATGATTGAATGATTGATGGAATGATTGCTGCATGTTTTAGCAATGTTTTAACCTACTGAAAGAAATAAGATTCTTTTGGCACTGTTCTACTGTTTTAGTAATTTCTATAATATAGTATATCTCTCATTCCCTCTCTAACCATCCCTCTTTCTATCTATCTACGCATATATCTCTCTCTATCCATCTATCTATCCCTCCCTATCCCATCTCGTTCTATCACCTCTCTTCATCTCCCCTTCTCTATGCAACGGCCCTATCCCCCACTTGATTGACTTGACTTGATTCATTGATTGCATTTCTAATAATAAAAGTTGTTTACTTTGTTAACCTAACATGTTTTGTGTTGGCTCAATTTACCCCACACAGTGGCTCATCTTACCCCGTGCATGGGGTAAGTTGAGCCACTTGACATTTTTTTTTCAAGAGGTAATATCACTCTAACCATAAGAGCTTATCAATTATGTTTTGCTCAGATAGTAACAGTACACTTTGAAATTTGGTATGGTGTGTAGACTGGAAGCAAAAATGGCTTTAACATGTAGTTATGATGAAAAATGTAAAAAGTGGCTCATCTTACCCCACTCTCCCCTATATATTATATTTAAAAATAGGTGAATATTTCATAGTGATAAAAATACCAAATGTATGGATTTTAGTATGAAGATTTGAATTATGGGGTATCTGAAACAAAGCAACAAAGACGACAGAAATCATGACACTGAAGGATTAATTGTTGTAGGAAACAGCTGACCTAGGCATTAGGAATAAACTAACATTAAAAACTTATAAAAGGTCATCACCAACCCAACTACAAGTTTAGGCTTAAATGTTGAATTAAGTACTTAAAAAAATAAAATAACACGAAACAATTTAGATTCGGGTCTGACTACTGCATTTGACCAGGCAGACATCAGTGATTTAGGACTGGGATTGGAAAATATTGTAAACAGAAAAGGGCATTTCGGGTTTATGTATGACATGAGCTTTGGCCAAAGTTTAATGACGAAAGAATCCGTTCCGAATATGAATACAGCGACAATCACCTCATCCTCCCCCGAAAGACGTTGGCTTTTAGCACCTTATACTAAAGGATGGGGCATTTACACAGGAGAGTCGAAGCAGTTTCAGAGCAAAACTATACGAGCTAAAGGAACTCCAATGATACAGTGAAACTTAGCACGTAGCTACATGTCTAATTAATTACCTTCCCGAAGACAGTCCTAATGCACAGAGACGAGCTTAATTGTCTGAAGCCTTGCTGCAAAGGGCGCCGATACATGATTCAGCCCAAAGTCACAATAATGTTATTGCAACTTTACAACAAAAATATTAACAAGGTTTCCCCCCAGCTACCTGCCTGACAACTGAACGTTGTATAACACTGCTGTCTGTCCTCCCTCCCCCTTTTTCCAGCAATGTCAAGAACGTGCTCTACTGTCAAACAGGTTCGGCTAGAAAAAGAGACGGAGTTAAACGTTCCGGTGTAACTCCGAAATTTTCATTTCCACTGACTGATATGCCTACTTTGATATATATTCATTTCGAAAAAGAGACGGAGTTCAACGTTCGGTTTAACTTCGAAATTTTAATTTCGACCTACATACACACACACACACACACATATGGTGCTTGAAAGTTTGTGAACCCTTTAGAATTTTCTATATTTCTGCATTCTGTCTCAGTTGTTTAACTGGGTTCTCTTTATCTACTTTTAGGACTTGTGTGAAAATCTGATGGTGTTTTAGGTTATATTTATGCAGAAATATAGAAAATTCTAAAGGGTTCACAAACTTTCAAACACCACTGTATATACAGTGCCTTGCAAAAGTATTCATACCCCTTGAACTTTTTCACATTTTTCCACCTTACAACCACGAACTTAAAAGTTTTTTATTGAGATTTTATGTGATAGACCAACACAGAGTAGCACATAATTGTGAAGTGAAACGAAAATGATAAATGGTCTTCAAAATTTTAAACAAATAAAAATCTGAAAAAATGTGGTGTGCATTAGTATTCAGCCCCCTGTACTCTGATACCTCTAAATACAATCCAGTGCAATCAATTGCCTTCAGAAGTCATCTAATTAGTTAATAGAGTCCTACTGTGTGTAATTTACTCTCAGCATAAATACACTTGTTCTGTGAAGGCCTCAGTGGTTTGTTAGAGAACACTGAAGAACAAACAGCATCATGAAAACCAAAGAACTCACCAGACAGGTCAGGGATAAAGTTCTGGAGAAGTTTAAAGTAGGGTTAGGTTATAAAAAAAAATATCCCAAGCTCTGAACATCTCAAGAAGCACTGTTCAATCCATCATTCAAAAATGGAAAAAGTATGGCACAACTGCAAACCTACCAAGACATGGCCGTCCACCTAAACTGACAGAGCGAGCAAGGAGAGCACTGGTCGAAGCAGCCAAGAGGCCCATGATCACTCTGGAGGAGCTGCAGAAATCCACAGCTCAGGTGGGAGAATCTGTGCACAGGATAACTATAAGTCGTACACTCCACAAATCTGGCCTTTTTGGAAGAGTGGCAAGAAGAAAGCCATTGTTGAAAGACAGGGATAAGAAAGGTAGGGGACACAGCAAACATGTGCAAGAAGGTGCTTTGGTCAGATGAGACCAAAGTTGAACTTTTTGGCCTAAATGCAAAGCGTTATATGTGGCAGAAAACTAACACTGCTCATCACCCTGCACACACCATCCCCACTGTGAAACATGGTGGTGGCAGCATCATGCTATGGGGATGCTTTTCTTCAGCAGTGACAGGGAAGCTGGTCAGAGTTGATGGGAAGATGGATGGAGCTAAATACAGGGCAATCCTGGAAGAAAACCTGTTGGAGGCTGCAAAAGACTTGAGACTGGGAAGAATATTCACCTTCCAGCAAGGCAATGACCCTAAACATACAGCCAGAGCTACAAGGGAATGGTTTAGATCAAAGAATATTCATGTGTTAGAATGGCTCAGTCAAAGTCCAGACCTAAATCCCATTGAGCATCTGTGGCAAGACTTGAAAATTGCTGTTCACAGACACTCTCCATCCAATCTGGCTGAGCTTGAGCTATTTTGCAAGGAAGAATGGGCAAAAATTTCAGTGTCTAGATGTGCAAAGCTGGTAGAGATATACCACAAAAGACTTGCAACTGTAATTGCAGCAAAAGGTGGCTCTACAAAGTATTGACGCGGGGGGCTGAATACTAATGCACATCACATTTTTCAGATTTTTATTTGTTTAAAATTTTGAAGACCATTTATCATTTTCATTATTCATAAACATTGTATTAGTTTCCACTGTTATTTTGATGACACACAGTTGTATGTTTCTGCAAAACCTGATGAGAGACACCAGCTTTATAGAATTGAGGAATGTGATAAGGACATTAGACACTGGATGCTTATTAATTTCCTTCTGCTTAACTCTGACAAGACTGAAGTACTTGTACTAGGACCACATACAGCTAGAAGTAAGTTTTCTGATTACACAGTGACTCTGGATGTCCTTTCTGTTTCTTCATGTGCAGCAGTAAAAGACCTCAGAGTGATTATTGACCCCAGTCTTTCATTCAAAACACACATTGATAACATCACCCGGATAGCTTTCTTTCATCTCAGAAATATTGCTAAGAAAAGAAATTTAAAGTCATTACATAACGCGGAAAAACTAGTTCATGTTTTCGTTACCTCCAGGTTGGATTATTGTAATGCCTTACTGTCTGGATGTTCCAATAAGTGCATAAACAAGCTCCAGTTAGTTCAAAATGCAGCAGCAAGAGTCCTTACTAGAAATAGAAAATATGACCACATCACGCCTGTCTTATCCACACTGCATTGGCTCCCAATCAAATTTCATATTGATTATAAAATACTACTATTGACCTTAAAAGCACTAAATGGTCTCGCACCACAGTACCTGAGTGAACTTCTGCTCCTCTATGACCCGCCATGCCTACTTAGATCAAAATGTGCAGGCTATCTGCTGGTACCTCATATAGTGAAGGCTACATCAGGGGGCAGAGCCTTTTCTTACAAAGCTCCACAGTTATGGAACAGCCTTCCAAGTAATGTTCGGGAATCAGACAAAGTCTCAGCGTTTAAGTCTAGGCTGAAAACATATCTGTTTAGTCAAGCCTTTTGTTAATGGTGTTTATGAGGTAAAGGTGTAGATCCGGAGGGTCCTCAGACATAGAGTGTTTTGGTAAACTGGGATGTATGGATGCTGTCAGTCCCCACTCGCTTGCTCACTCGAGTTTGTTGACGGTGTAGTGGCTGGCTGCTTTATGTCCCGGGGCTCCCTCATGCCTGTGTTACCTTCTGGCTCTCCCCTTTTACTTATGCTGTCATAGTTAGTTGCCAGAGTCCCTGCATGTACTCAGTGCAATATGTATACTGTTCCTACTTATTCAGGTGACATTGGGCATACCTAACAACCCGTGTTTTTTTTCCCTCTCCCCCCCCCCCCCAAAATCTGTCCCTCTGAGTTACATGGAGTCAACAGGAAATCTTTTGGTGGAGAGGGTGGAGACCTCGACTGGCTATCATAGCCTGCAGGGAATCAGCTATCAGACATTCTGTCGCATGTCCCAGACCCAGTGAAATGTAACTGAATTGTCTTGGCCAGCCCTAAGGGTCCCATCTGCATCCCATCATTGCTGAGGAGTGTGCTCCCATCACCCAATCAAGCATCCAGCCAGAGCAGGTCATGATATTTTTTAACCATATTAACATGCCATTGTTGTGTATTATGCCTGATGTCAAGACTCTCGTCTCTGCGAGCCTACCACACAGACTTACCGTAATACTTGTATCATTTTTAGGGCATACCTAACAACCTGCCTCTTCTGCCCCTCAGACCTGCTTGGTCCATCCTGGTGCCCTGTGTCTGGTCAGAGTTTTATCACGTTGCTCCTGTGAAGGACAGCCCCATGAGGACAGTTGAGGGTTACACCTGGAGGATGCTCTGGACTCTTACAGTAATGCTTTTATGGCTGAGGACTACAGCTGACTTGCTAACTTTAGGACTGCAGTTGTCATGAACAGTTTTGCACTCAAGTTTCCATCAATGAAGTGTCATCAATGAAACTGTCTTCATGTTAAAACTGTTAATGTTATAGTCATGCTGTCTGTTGTTGCCCAAATGAGGATGGGTTCCCTTTTGAATCTGGTTCCTCTCGAGGTTTCTTCCTCATGTTGTCTGAGGGAGTTTTTCCTTGCCACCGTCGCCACAGGCTTGCTCACTGGGGATAGATTAGGGACAAAATTAGCTCATGTTTCAGTTGTTCAAATTCTGTAAAGCTGCTTTGCGACAATGTTTATTGTTAAAAGCGCTATACAAATAAACTTGACTTGACTTGAGGTCATTAACATGACTGGGTATAAAAAGAGCATCTTGGAGTGGCAGTGGCTCTCAGAAGTAAAGATGGGAAGAGGATCACCAATCCCCCTAATTCTGCGCCGACAAATAGTGGAGCAATATCAGAAAGGAGTTCGACAATGTAAAATTGCAAAGAGTTTGAACATATCATCATCCACAGTGCATAATATCATCAAAAGATTCAGAGAATCTGGAAGAATCTCTGTCCGTAAGGGTCAAGGCCGGAAAACCATACTGGGTGCCCGTGATCTTCGGGCCCTTAGACAGCACTGCATCACATACAGGCATGCTTCTGTATTGGAAATCACAAAATGGGCTCAGGAATATTTCCAGAGAACATTATCTGTGAACACAATTCACTGTGCCATCCGCCGTTGCCAGCTAAAACTCTATAGTTCAAAGAAGAAGCCGTATCTAAACATGATCCAGAAGCGCAGACGTCTTCTCTGGACCAAGGCTCATTTAAAATGGACTGTGGCAAAGTGGAAAACTGTTCTGTGGTCAGACAAATCAAAATTTGAAGTTCTTTATGGAAATCAGGGGCGCCGTGTCATTTGGACTAAAGAGGAGAAGGATGACCCAAGTTGTTATCAGCGCTCAGTTCAGAAGCCTGCATCTCTGATAGTATGGGGTTGCATTAGTGCACGTGGCATGGGCAGCTTACACATCTGGAAAGACACCATCAATGCTGAAAGGTATATCCAGGTTCTAGAGCAGGGGTGTCAAACCTGATCCATAAAGGGCCTTGTGGCTGCAGGTTTTCATTCCAGCCATGCAGCAGCACACCTGACTTGGCTCATTCAATCAACTGAACTGTCTTCACACAGTCAAATACTTGCAGCCACACCCACCCTTGATTAAAGGGTGGGTGTGTCAGTTGATTGAATAAGCCAAATCAGGGTGCTGCTGCATGGCTGGAATGAAAACCTGCAGCCACACGGCCCTTTATGGATCAGGTTTGACACCCCTGTTCTAGAGCAACATATGCTCCCATCCAGACGACGTCTCTATCAGGGAAGACCTTGCATTTTCCAACATGACAATGCCAAACCACATACTGCATCAATTACAGCATCATGGCTGCATAGAAGAAGGGTCCAGGTACTGAACTGGCCAGCCTGCAGTCCAGATCTTTCACCCATAGAAAACATTTGGCGCATCATAAAACGGAAGATACAACAAAAAAGACCTAAGACAGTTGAGCAACTAGACTCCTACATTAGACAAGAATGGGTTAACATTCCTATCCCTAAACTTGAGCAACTTGTCTCCTCAGTCCCCAGACGTTTACAGACTGGTAAACATGGCCTTGTCCCAACTTTTTTGAGATGTGGTGTTGTCATGAAATTTAAAATCACCTAATTTTTCTCTTTAAATGATACATTTTGTCAGTTTAAACTTTTGATATGTCATCTATGTTCTATTCTGAATAAAATATGGAATTTTGAAACTTCCACATCATTGCATTCCGTTTTTATTTACAATTTGTACTTTGTCCCAACTTTTTTGGAATCGGGGTTATATATATATATATATATATATATATATATATATATATATACTGTATGAGAGAGAGACAGAGAGAGCATGGCCATGAGCTAGCAAGCCGTGGGAAAGAGATAATTTAGTTACTAAGGTCACAACTCATTACAAGATGAAACCAATTCACTCACGTTTATAATAGTAATAATAACATCCCCACTCCCATCCTCCTGGCTGTCCTTGACTCCATATGCAGTCTTCTTGCAGCTTAATTATTGTGTTCCTCACAAAATGACGTGGCTATAATTAAGCTCTCATTCAGACGACTTATTAAGTCATAGCCACACATATTGTCACACATTTATATTTATTAAGCATGGATGGTACCAGTGGGGATCCAATACATGGTATATTAAAATTTTTCATTTTGTCCTCATGAAACAAAACAACTTTAGATTGTCATTTCAAACTAATATTTCTGAGTCTTTTCTCAGTTTCTTCTACTTTGCACGCATCGGTCAGAATTTTCATTTTAATTTCCTGATATTTAGATTTAGAAGTGTTAAATACCTTAGAATATAATACCTTTGGTGGCAGACCACCTAATTTTTAGGTGTGCAAAAGTATAGGAACAGATAAAAAAAAATTAAGTATTAAAGTAAAAGTTTCATATCCCTTGTCTGCAATAATTGCTTCAAGCCAGTGATCCAATGACGTCACTAAACTGTTGCATTCTTCTTTGTGATGTTTTTCCAGGCTTGTGCCACAGCTTCTTTCAGTTTTTAAATGTTTTGGAGGGTTTCTCTCTTCAGTCTCTTCAGGAGATGAAATGCATGCTCAATTGGATTAAGGTCTGGTGATTGAATTGGCCAGTCTAAAACCTTCCACTTTCCCCCCTGATTAATGTAACGTACAGCTATAGAAATAAGTGAGTCTTTGGGAACATGTTTATTGCCGTAAAACTGGTACAACGTATGTGCCATATGTCGGCAATGACCGATGTCGTAAAGCAGCTAACAATATGCCACATCTCCCTTTTTTTACAAAAAAGGAAGCTATGAAATAGCTTAAAGTCCATAAAACAGTGAAAATAGTAAAACAGTGAAAATAGTAAAACCAATGCGTGTCTTAATATCGGTCTCTCTGTTCATTGGTGGTGATCTAGGTGCTGCCTGCTTGGGTGCAGATGTACTGTTCTATGCAGAGTTTCCCAAAAGCATCGCAGCACAAAGATCATTGTTAAATGGTAGAGTGAGCAGCACAATGAACACTCTCTCTCCAGGTTAAGATGCTCTTAGTGTTGAAAGGCTTTTGGGAAAACCACCTCTGTTCACTTGCTTGTCCTAGGCCGTTTTTCTGTCATTGAGGCAGCGGTGTAGGTGGAGCTTACCGGGTCACCTGGGAGGAGAGAAGGCAGTTCACTTGATGACTTCCTATCATAGTTATCACACTGTTTCTTCTTCGCACTGGTCAAGCAATGACGGACTTCACTGTAATCTACTGATGTGGGCTTTAACAAGTCTCTTGCAATGGGAAGCTTGTTTCTTGGTCTGTGATTAAGTGAGCGGGAGACAAACCGCAGCTTTCAAGTAGTGTTGAACAGTTGTCCAACAGAGTGAGATATCTGTCAGAGTTCTTTGACCAGAACTGTTTCACAGTTTTTACGCCTCTCTCTGCTTCTCCATTTGACTGAGGACAATTGGGTGAGGAAGCGACATGCTTTATGCCATAGTCACTGACAAACAATAAGAACTCGTGATGCAAATTGTGGTCCATTATCAGTTCTCTGTGCTTCTGGGATACCATTTTGGCATCTCTGCTGCTTGAGCATGTTGATAGTTGTAGCACTTGATAGATCTGTCAACTTATCAACTTCAATAAATTTTGAATAGTAGTCAGTTGTTAGGAGGAAGTGTTCTCCTTCGAACTCAAACAAATCTGCAGCAATCTCACTCCATGGAAAGTCTAGTGTCTTGGTCAGCTCCATAGGTTCTGCAGGCTGTTTCTTTTGATAACAGTTACATTTGGGGCAATCACTCACCATGTTTTCAATTTGCTGAGACATGCCAGGCCAATATAGGGCTTCTCTGGCTCCATGTAACGTACATCTATAGAAATGAATGAGTCTTTGGGGACATGTTTATTGTCGTAAAACTGGAACAACATATGTGTCATATGTCAGCAATGACCGATGTCGTAAAGCAACTAACAATACACCACAATTAAGTCCTTTGTTGTGTTGGCACTGTGTTTTGGGTCATTGTCTTACTGCATGATGAAGTTTCTCCCAATTATATTGGATGCAGTTCTCTACAAATTGACAGACAGAATGTTTTTGTAGACTTCTGAATTCATTTTGCTGCTACTATTGAATTACATTATCAATAAAGATTAATGAGCCTGTTCCAGAAGCAGCCATGCAAGCCCATGCCATGATGCTCCCTCCACTGTGCTTGACCAATGAGCTTGTATGTCATAATCATGAGTAGATGCTTTCTTTCTCCACACTTTGTCCTTTCCATCACTTTGGCAGAGATTAATTTTGGTTCCAGAACTTTAGTGGCTTATCTCCGTATTTCTTTGCAAATTCCAGTCTGGCCTTCTGACTCTTACTGCTGATGAGCTTTTTCATCTCGTGGAATGGCCTCTATATTTCTGTTCTTGAAGTTTTCTTCAAGTGGTGGATTGTGATACCTTCACCCCTTCCCTGTGGAAGTTGTTGGTGATGTCACTGTTGTTTTGGGGGGTTTCTTCACAGCGCTCACAGTGTTTGTGTCATCAACTGCTTTTATTTTCTTGGCCAAATTGATCAGTGTCTGGTTATTAGTGCACTGATGGTTTCTTTCTTTTTGAGGGCATTCCATATTGTTGTATTGGTTATGTGCAATGCTTGTGCAATGGCTCTGATTGATTTTCCCTTTTTTCTCCCATGGACAGATATCTGGAATTCATGTTGGTTTATCCTTTTTAAAAAAAAAAAAAAAAAAACACATTATCATCACAGGCAAAACCCAGGACTCAATCCAAGAGTTGACACTTAGAACTATTAATTGTGTAAACAATCAATCTAACAGGGCACACCTTGGAAACAAGAAACACCTGTCAGTCACATGTTCCAATATTTTTGATTGCTTAAAAAAATGGGTGGGTTCAAACAAATGGTGTTATTTAACACATCTAAATGTAAATATCCAGAAATGAAAGCTGAAATTCCAATCCATTATCTCATATTCATCTTTTTATTAGTAAATTGGGGCATTGCCCTATATTCTTCCTCTGTCACAAACTATGTGAGCTATGTGACAAATCAATTGAAAAACTTTTAATCTCAAACCCAAATGTCTTGAGTGTTTAGCAAAAACAAAATAATTGGTCTTGCAGTTCCAATACTTTCAGAGGGGACTGTATATTGACATTTAAAGCACTTTTGACTATGGCTAGCTGTAATTAAATCTAGTTTGAACTTTACAAGGTCTGTGCTAGAAATGGTGCAAACTCTAAAAATAAAAAGGGTCTACTCATCCAAAGTCACAAATGGCAGGCATAAGTCAAGTGAAAAGATTAATGCTAGATGTGATTTCACAGCTCCCAAGCAATTGAGTAAACAAAGGCATGCATCATTGCATCCACAAATTGTTCAAAATCATCCAGACATTGGGTCCAACTACATCCAAAAATCACAAAATATGTAATGCCAATTATGCATGAAATATTGAGGAAAATAATATACCCCTGACTAGAGCACATGCATTGAACCCACAAAAACAGTCAGGGACTTTGAAGTTGGGATGTTTTCACAGCAGGGAGTAGGTGAGGTAATGTTTTTGGATTTCTGTGCACAAAAGACTGTTTATGGTAGGTGAGAGTCTCTTCCTCACTGCTGTGCAAATTTAACTGCCACAAGTCCCACAGTTTTTATGTTTCAAACCCAGGAAGGAAAACGTCACTCTTATTGCCAATGAAATATTTGTCTAGCTTTCACTGCTGCTTCATTATGTGTAGAGGAAACATTGAGGAAATGGGAGGGGAGCAGGAACGCATGTGGCTAGAATTATAGCTCGTTTTGTTGGGTATGGTCCAAGGTCTTGAAGAATTGGTCATTCAGAGTCTTCATAGAGTATAATTTTTAGGGAAAAGAATGTGGTTGGGGGAAAATAGTGAATGTTTCTGGTTGTTATTGCACCACAACAGGTACTGTTATACAAATAAAAAAGTTAAGCTAACCAATGTAACAAATTATAGACCTAAATCTAGTTAGATGGATGAGAACAGGTTATTTCAGGGACTCTTGCTGCAGTTTATGTACTTGAAATTCCCTTCAATATGTAATTAATGCTGCATACATGTTTCTCTAAGCATAAGTTATGAAAGTTTACAATTACCTCAGTGACAGCAATCACTGAAAACAGAAAAACACAGGCTGGTGGAAATAAGACATAGATGAGAATCATGTGTTACCTGCTAGTTCAGCGTGCCTCCTCTCTGTCCACAACTGATGTTCAACCACACCCCCACTGCCATATAGCCCCACTGCCCGATTCAGGTCAGGGAGCCATCCTATCATCTGTGCCCCTGGCCTGTAAAACACCTCAAACTTCAGGAGCTGAAATGCCAGATAACTAGTGATCTGCACGTCGACATCTTCAGGTGGTGGAGCCATTGGAGCAGAGCATGATCAGTACTGAAAACAAAGGATCACCCCAGTAGGTAGTACTGGAGGGTGAGGACTGCCCATTTGATGTGCAGACATTCCTTCTCTATCTTGCTTACTCTCTCTTACTGGGAGCCAAACAAACCAAATAGAAGGGTGACAAATTGGGTGGAAAAACAGTCAAACAGAGTAGAAATCTGTTTCACTTCCAAACAGAGTGGAAAAAGCCTTTTTTTTCCTGCAGAACACTGGAGTTAAGGGAACCTTGGTTAAATCCATTGTTGAATAAAAGTGTATGGTAAACGCTGGTGCAAATTGATTTAATCTCCAATAATTTGTAAAGGATGCATACTGTTCATGACATAAGAATTGTGCCCTGGTCAGTGTCAGTAATCCCGGTGTGAAGGAGCAGACTACAAACACTCAGGACTACAACTCCCATGACACACAGAGCCCTCTGTCCCCAGCCTACTGAACTACAGCTGTCACACCTTTCCTTAATCACTGCTTCTGCTATTTAAGCCACTCATTCACACCACTCCAGTGCAAAGTATCGTCCTGCCATTTCAGTACATACCAAGCCTTGTATCTTTTCTGACTGTCTCTAGCATTGCCTGACATTTTGCTATTTCCTCTCCGTTTTTGCTCTTTGTCTTTTCTACATCACGTTGTTCGCCGATCGCCTGACCCTTGCAAGTTTACCGACACTGATTTCAGTCACACGTTTTGGCTTTGTTGACAGTCTGCTGATCTGCTCCCTCCGTGCATACATCAGTAAGTGCCTGCGCTCTCACAGGATACTTCGCCGTAATGGATGTAGTGGAGGATCCTAAACAGACTGCTCTAAACACGCAGGGGCGTTTGCTAGGAGAACATCAACAGATGCTCACTGACCTTAACACTCAGATGACACAGCTCACATTTGTGATATCACAGGCCCTCCTAGCATGCTCTGAGCCTCCTCATAGCCCAGCGCTTCAACTCCCCACTCCAGAGAAGTTTGCTGGAGACGTCATCGCATATAAGGGTTTTTTACTGCAATGTTCTATGTATTTTTCCACCATGCCATATTTATCGGAGGAGCACAAGATCACAAAATTTATATCTTTTCTCTCAGGCAAAGCACTTCGCTGGGCCACCGCAGTTTGGAATAAGGGGCACAAGCAAACCAAGTCCTATGAACAATTCCTCACCATGTTTAAAAGGGTGTTTGATCATGAACCAGAAGGGATAGAGGTTGGAGAGAGTCTTCTCGGCAGTTCCCAAGGCTCCAGAAGTGTTGCTAAATATGCCTTGGAATTCAAGACACTAGCAGCTGCCAGTGAGTGGAATGATCCGGCACTGAAAGTGGTCTTTCACCAAGGCCTATGTCCAGAGATCGTTAGTGAGCTGGCTTGTAGAGATGAGAACCTCACTCTGGACTCCCTCATTGACTTAGCTATTTGACTCGACCAATTGTTAAAGCACTGACCATCTATCCACTTCAACATCAAATCTGCCCAGTCTATGGAGTATGGCTTACCCATGGAGGTCTCATGCACCCGTCTAACCCGTGCCAAACATGCTAGATGGCGCAAGGAGGGGTTATGTTTCTATTGTGCGAGCCCTGAGCATAACATCAGCCAATGTCCCATACGACCAGCCCAAGAGACCCCAAGCTCCACAAGTCCAGTGAGAAAATTCAGTTTTAAATCCTTTAACATCCCAGTCCTACTCAGGGTAGAGTCCTCCACTCATGTCTTATCTGCTTTTGTTGATTCAGGGGCAGAGGGGAGCTTTATCAGTAGTGCCATCGTGCAGAACCTCGACCTGCTTACCATCCCCCTGCACAGCACACTCAGTCTCAAGACAATTGATGGAAGACCCATAGGCAATGGACTGGTCACCACTCGCACACAACCAGTACGGATTCAAATAGGGGCTTTACACAAAGAATTCATATCACTCTTTGTAACCACCACCGTCGATTATGACATCATGCTAGGCTATCCCTGGCTGCAGTTATATGATCCATTGATTTCATGGCAAAACAAGGAAATTCTTCAATGGTCACCCACATGCTTCCAGAACTGCCTCTCTCTCCCTCAGATCAGAGTAGCTTCTACCTCCGTAGAAAGCCCCCAATCCGACTCCATAGACAATATTCCGGATTGTTATTTAGACCTTGCAGAAGTCTTCAGTAAAAGGAAGGCCTGCGGGTTACCTCCTCACAGGCTGTACGATTGCTCGATTGACTTACTGCTGGGTATGTCTCCTCCACATGGTCATATTTATCCCTTGTCCCAAAAGGAATAGGCGGCCATGGAGGAACATATTCAGGAGGCTCTCAAACAGAGATACATCTGGCCTTCCAAGTCACCTGCATCAGCTGGTTTCTTTTTTGATGAGAAACAAGGAGGTGGACTGAGGCCTTGCATCGACTACAGAGGCTTAAACCAGGTCACCGTAAAGTATCCTTATCCTCTTCCCCTGGTTCTAGCAGCTTTTGAACAGCTTCAAGTTGCTAAGATATTTTCAAAGCTTGATCTAAGAAGTGCATACAACCTGATCCGAATAAGGAGGGGTGACGAATGGAAGATGGCCTTCAGCATGACCGTGGTGCACTTCGAGTACCGGGTCATGCTGTATGGCCTTTCTTCGGCACCCAGCATGTTCCAGTGCTTCATCAATGACATGCTACAGGACATGCTGGGCAAATATGTCATTGCCAATATCGACGATGGGGGTCAAGGATCACTGGAGGAGTAGTACCTTTCCTAGTGGCCTTCTGCAGGCGTCCTAGACTGGTCTCCCCATATCCAGCACCTTGTGAAGCGCAAAACATGGTCACTCAAGACTTGACCACACTAGCCTCTCCAAGGTGAAGACCAACCATGTGTCCTACCCGTGGTGCTCCTGTTTCCAATGCAGAACATGGCGGATCTTGGGGAGTAAACCCTGAAAACAAATCCCACCACACATCTTGGTGGGCAACAGGCCACCCTGCGACCGTGTCAGCTAGGCTGTCCCATCGAGTAACAGGGTTGTCTGCCAAGGGGCACTATTTTGTGCCATTTAGTGCCGACATCATAGGTGCAGCCTTACATTTATGAGATGAGTACTATAGAAGATTTGGTAAATGCTACTGCGTACGAGGTAGCCGACGCCCCACGTCGTATGGCTGTGGAGGAAAAAATGCGAAGTCCATACAGAGATAAACACACTGAAGTCACAGTTAGAGATAGAAAAATTTTGAATTTGGCAGCGTGGAATGTCTGAACTACTAATGATAGTTAGGGCAGCATAAGGCCAGAGCGTGCCACTGCTATTATTTGCATAGAAGTTGAAAAAGCAAACGTAGATATCTGCGCCTTGAGTGAAGTTCGACGCCCAGGCTCTGGCAACATCAAGGAAAAGAGCCACACCCTCTTTTGGAGTGGTGGTACAGAAAGATATGCTGGTGTTGGTTTCGCTATCTCCAACAAGTTTGATCATATTACTCCTGTACCTATAAATGACAGGTTAATGACAGTCCGTATTCCACTCAAGGACAATAACCACCTCACTCTGATCAGTGTCTATGCACCCACTATGCAATGTACCACAGTTGAAAAAGAGAGTTTCTATGAGAAACTCGGTGAATGTATTGAAAAAGCGAAAGGTGACAGCATAATTGTCCTCGGCGACTTTAATGCTCATGTTGGGAAAGGCCGGCAGTTATGGCCTTCTGTCATTGGAAAGCATGGAACTGGCAAAATGAACTCGAATGGCCTAATGCTACTGGAGTTTTGCACTCGATATCATCTCTCAATCATGGGAACCATGTTCCAATTGAAAGATCACCTCAAAAATACCTGGCAACACTTGCGTTCAAAACACTGGCACCAAATTGATCACGTGCTAGCTGATAGAAATGCCAGACAGTTTATTAATGTCACTAAGATCAACCCCAATGCAGACTGCTTTACGGATCATAAACTTCTCATTGCCAAATGCTGCTTTGTGATCAAGAAGAGAAGAAAGACAAAACCACCCCCAAGACCAGACACCTCACTAAATGCTGAAAAGAAAAAGAAGCTAGAGCTTTTCCTGGAAACAATGCTCCCCAGCTGTGAAAAATCCTGGGACATTTTGAAGGAGGTGCTACAAAATGCTGCAAAGCACGTCTTTGAAAAGAGAAAGAAAAAGAATGCTGACTGGTTTGACGATCAAGACGATGAGATTCAAAGGCTTCTTAAGGAAAAGAAACTATGTGGAGACAAGTGTGAACTTAGAAAGGAAATCAGGAAACTTAAGAATGAATGGTTCCAACAAAAAGCACTTCTGGCGGAAAAATATGCAAGAGAAAAGAATCACAGAGAATTTTATGCAATTCTCAATGCTATCTGTAGTGGCTATCTTGATGGCAAGTGAGTCCTGGTCGAGGACTCACTCGAGTGAGTCCTGGTCGAGGAAACAAGTGGAATCGGGACAAAAAACCAGACCGACATTCAAAGCAACCATGACGGATGAAGAAGAAAAGACGGTAAGCCTTCCGAGGGAAAAACGTCAGCGTAAACCAACACAACGGTCATTGGAAAATAGTCTGCAGACAAGAATTGACTCCAGAAGAGCAAAGCTAAGGAAACTGACTGAGAAAAAAAACGAATTGCGTGATTTAATGGATAATGATGCAAACGTAGAAATTATAACAAAGAAAGCGTTAACCAAGTATGAAGAGCTGATAGGAGAATTCAGTAAGATAAATGCTGAGGTCAAAGACCTGTTCAGTCAACTTGAATGCACAGAGAATATGAATGCAGATCAAAGTAATTGGTTTCAGCCAAGATATGATGAGCAATGCAATTTTGTGCGAAAGGTTAAGTCATGGATACAAGAGGCAACGCTTCGCATAGAAGAGTCTGAATGAGTGAACAATGAGGTAAATCCTGAAGATAGCGTTTCAGTCACATCCAGAAAGAGTAAAAAAGCCAAGTCTGTCTCTTCTGCTTCTGTAGTATCATCAATTCGCGCTGAGCGCGTAAAGGTAGAAATGGAGAAAGCCGCTTTGTTAACCAAGACAGCTGCATTGAAACAGAAAAGGACTTTGGAGGAGCATGAGCTACGGCTCAAGGAGCAGGAGCTACAGCTCAAAGCTGAAAAGGAAAAACAGAAAAGGGCTTTGGAGGAGCATGAGCTACGGCTCAAGGAGCAGGAGCTACAGCTCAAAGCAAAAAAAGAAGAGTTGGAGGTACAAGCAAAGCTCGCTGCATCAGATGCAAGATTAGCTGTGTTAAGAAAATATGAAGACTCAGATGTGTCAAGCGGCTCTAAAGGCAGTAGAGTGGATTCACTGACGGCTACTCAGAGACAACATGTCAGCCACAATAGGAGCAGTGGGGCTAGTAATGTATCTCAGCATAGCCATAGTAGTGGAATAGCTGCCGATGCAACACCTGTTGTGCGACAAGAGCCTGTTACTTCAAAGGGCAATTCTGCAAACACAGATAACCTGGCTTCTTTCATGCAATGCAAAAATGAGATAACTGAGAGTCTAATAAAGCAACAAAAGCTATCTACATTGCCATCGCCGAATATTCCAGTTTTTAAAGGAGATCCAATGGAATACCATCTATTCATGAGAGCTTTCGAGCATCGCATAGAAAGCAAGACTGAAAACAGCAAAGATCGGCTTTATCATTTGGAACAGCACACAAGTGGTCAGCCTAATAGCTTAGTGCGCAGCTGTTTTCATATGGACCCTGAACGGGGCTACCCTGAAGCCAAGAAATTATTAAAGGAGCGCTTTGGTGACAAATATAAGATCTCGATGGCATACCTGGACAAGGCTTTAAATTGGCCTACTATCAAGTCAGACGACGCTAAGGCACTTGAAGCATATGCTCTGTTTCTGATCAACTGTAATAATGCAATGTCGGATCTAGAGTACTTGGATGAAATGGAGAATGCCGTGAACATGCGCACAGTTATCTCCAAGCTCCCATACAGGCTGAGGGAGAAATTCAGGAGTGTCGCCATTGACATTCAGAAGAAAGATCGGCGAACAAAGTTCCAAGACGTGGTGTCATTTGTAACCAAACAGGCTGAAATGGCAGCACACCCTGTGTTTGGTGAAATCTCAGGTCAAACAAAGCGCCAACCTGAAAAATCAGCTGGCAAGAAAACCATCATAATGCTAGCCACTGAAGCTAAAGAGCAGAAAGTAGTGAAAGATGTTGCTGGTGCCGAGAACAAGAAAGCTAAAGAGAAGAAACCAAACATGAACATGGCTTGCGTGAAACCGTGCATCTTCTGTCAGGGAGATCATACCATGGAACAGTGCAAGAAACTTCAAAAAAAGCTACACAAAGAAAAATTGGAATTCCTTAAGAGTAAAGGACTCTGCTTCAGCTGTCTTATAGGAGGACACATGAGCAGTACCTGTGAAGAAAAGAAGAGCTGTGAGATGTGTTCAGCTAAACACCCTACACTGTTACACATAAAGCAGAAACCTAAAGACATACCAAAGGAAGACACTTCAAGGGAGGAACCAAAAGAGGAGTCTTTACAGGAAGAACAAACTGTGGTCAGTGGATTTGTGGATGCAGGGGAAACTTGCTCTCAGATGGGGGCCGGGGGTGCAGGAACCATCCTCGCCATCGTTCCGGTGAGAGTGAAGGCAAAGAAAGGCAACAAGGTGCTGACTTGTTATGTGTTCCTGGATCCAGGGAGCAACGCCTCCTTTTGCACTAACAAGCTAGCCAACAACCTTAACCTGCAAGGAAAAAATGTGAACATCCTACTTACCACTATGGGAGACCAAAGGACCGTCATGTGCAAGGTGTTGCCAGACTTAGAAGTCAGCAGTCTGGAAGGGGATGACTTTGTCGGGCTCACTGGTGTGTTTACGCAAAGGGCCATACCTGCTAGTCAGGAGAATATCCCAACCCAAGAGGACGTGGATAGGTGGCCACACTTACGAGGTGTACGAATTCCATTGATCAAGGCGGATATCGATCTTCTAATTGGGACTGATGTTGCAAAAGCTTTAGAGCCAGAAGAGGTAATCCGCAGCGTGAAAGATGGACCGTATGCAGTACGTACAGTCTTGGGATGGACAGTGAACGGGCCGCTGCGTGAGAACATCAGAAGCTGGTCAAAGAACAGATACCCACAGATCCAAATGAATCGGATATCGGTGGCTCGACTTGAAGAATTATGGACCCAGCAATTCAAGTATGACTTTCCCGAGAATGCTCAAGGAGAGCAGCTTGAGATGTCAAAGGAAGATCAACTGTTTATGGACAGAGTCACCACATCCACAAAACTGGTCGACGGTCACTACGCTATCGGACTGCCATTGAAGAACAAAGATGTGAAAATGCCTAACAATAGAGCAATGACGGAGCAACGAGCGCTCAACATGAAAAAGAAGCTTCAGAGAAACCAGACGTTCCGAGAGGAATACGTCAGCTTCATGAACCAGGTCATAGCCAAGGGATACGCCGTCAAGGTCCCAGACGAAAAGCTTAACAGGAGTGATGGAAAGGTGTGGTTTATTCCACATCATGCTGTCTACCACCCCAAGAAGCATAAACTTCGAGTGGTATTCGACTGCGGCACTTCATATCAGGGAACCACACCTAATGAGCAACTACTGCAAGGGCCTGACATGACAAGCAGTCTGGTTGGAGTCTTAACACGATTTCGTCAGGAGCCAATCGCAGTTATGGCAGATGTGGAGGCCATGTTCCACCAGGTCAAGGTCCCATCTGAAGACGCAGACCTTCTCAGGTTTTTATGGTGGCCTGACGGGGATATCTCAAAGGAGCTGCAGGAGTACAGAATGGAGGTACACTTGTTCGGAGCCACCTCTTCACCCAGCTGTGCGAACTATGCTCTGAGAAGATGTGCTGAGGACAACAGGAGTACTTTTGATGCAGCAGCTGTGGAGACAGTGTTGAACAATTTTTACGTCGACGATTGTCTAAAATCAGTTAACTCAGAACAGGAAGCGATCAAGCTACTCCACGACTTGACGGCCATCTGTCAAACAGGAGGCTTTAGACTGACAAAATGGACGACCAACAGTCGAAACGTGTTGTTAACCATTCTGCTTGAGGACCGAGCAACAGAAGTCAAAGATCTTGATCTCGACCAGGACTCACTCGCCATCAAGAGAGCCTTGGGAGTACAATGGTGCATCCGGTCAGATCATTTCAAGTTTCAGGTGAACATCGAGCAGAAGCCTTTTACCAGGAGAGGAATCCTGTCTACAATGAGCTCTGTCTATGATCCACTAGGAATGTTGTCACCAGTCATACTACCTGCTAGAAACATCTTGCAAGAATTGTGTAGACTAAGAACAGCCTGGGATGACACTGTGCCAGAACACCTCGCACAACAATGAACCAAGTGGACTGAAGAACTCCAACAGCTCACTGACTTTCAAGTAACATGATGCTTTAAGCCACCTGAATTTGGCAAAACTGTGCAAGCTCAACTGCATCACTTTTGTGACGCAGGTGAAATAGGCTATGGTACTGTCACGTACTTAGTCCAGAAGAATAGCAGCAACCAAGTACACTGTTCATTCGTCTTGGGGAAGGCGAGGGTCGCCCCTCTGAAACCAACTACCATCCTGCGGTTGGAGCTGACGGCGGCTGCCTTAGCTGTGAAGGTGGATGTCATGCTGAAGAAAGAGCTTCAGTTGCTGCTATCAGATTCCAAGTTTTGGACAGACAGTACTGCCGTACTCAAGTACATAGCCAAGGAGATAGAGGATCATGGCTAATGGGAGGAATCGTGAAGACTGTGGAGGACGAACATGGAGTCGTCCGCAAGGTTCAAGTCAAGATGAAGATGAATGAACTTGAGCAGCCAATCACCAAACTCTGCCTGCTTCAAGAAGCAGAATGAAAAGGACTGTTAAGTACATTCAATGTTGTAATTGTTTCTAGGATAGAAAGCAATTAGGGGCCGGGTATGTAGCAGCCAAAGTAGAATTCATATAGACATGAATTACAATTTATGTTAAAAGGTATAAATAATTTGTAATTCACGTCTATATGAATTCTATATATTTGATCTCAAGCATCTGAAAGCTAAAACCAAGGTATCAACCAGCTATATAAGAGAAGCCCAAGATGCCGATGACATTGCAATATTTTGCAATGATGCCACCTCTCTCCAACATCTCCTGCATTCCCATAACACACTAGCACAGAAAATGGGTCTCCGAATCAACACTAAAAAGACAGAAACCATGAGCACACGAGAGTACGCAGACTTCTATGTAAACGGCGAGAAGCTGACAAAAGTAGATCACTTCAAATATCTTGGTAGTTATGTCAGCAATGACTGCAATCTAGATAAAGAAATAACTGTACGCATCCAAGCTGCCTCATGCGCTATAGGCAGGCTCAGAGACAGAGTGTTTAATTGCAGGGAACTTACAATAGAAACTAAGCTTAAAGTATACAATCAATGCGTCATGCCAGTGTTGGTGTATGGAAGTGAGACTTGGACCTTATACAGACACCAAATAAAAAAGTTAAGGACCATCCAACAGCGGCATCTCAGATCCATTCTGAAGATAAGATGGGATGATTATATAACGAATGATGAAGTCCTATTCCGCGCCATGGCTGAAGACATCGAGAACATACTTATCAGAAATAGACTGCGCTGGGTGGGGCACGTTGCATGTCTGCCGGATGATAGACCAACTAAAGTGCTACTCTATGGGGAATTAGCAGAAGGCTCGAGAAAGATTGGACGGCCTATCCTTCGATACAAAGACACTATCAAGGATATTTTGAAACATGGCGACATGTTTCACACATGGAACTTGGCTGTTCATGAAAGACTGGAATGGCAGAAGTGCATACATGACATAAGCAACAAGATTGATATGGAAAGGAAAGATGAAAATAAAATGAAAAGGGTCAAGCATCAAGAGAAAAGAACTGCGCAACAAAAGAACATGAACAATCAACCAAACTAACTATTTACCAATTATTTATTCACCCTCTTCACTCCAGTTGAACATTTACCTTGCTTTCACTATGTTACTTTTTGATAATTGTATTTTTACCCGTTTCGGGTTATAGGCGTATATATATAAATATCAACGATACCCTGATTTACTCTTCAGATGTCCAGAGTCACCAGGAACACATCAGAACTGTTCTCAAGTGATTGTTAGAGAACAACCTCTATGTAAAGGCAGAGAAGTGTGAGTTTCATCTAAATACAAAGGCTACAAAGGCTCCATACCCATCACTACCATCGCTGACGCATCGCTGGCTGAGGAATTAAACAGTTTCTTCTCCTGCTTCAAAGCAGAGGCTCCACACACAGCTGCACGACCACCACAGACTTCCAGTCACAGCACACTCACACTCCAGGAACACCAGGTGAGGCAGGTGCTGAAGACTGTGAACATCAGGAAAGCAGCCGGACCAGATGGTGTACTCAGAAAAGTACTCTGCGCCTGTGCTGACCAGCTGGGGGGAGTCCTGACCAGGTTGTTCAACCTCTCACTGTCACAGGCTACTATCCCCCAGTGCCTGAAATCAGCTACCATCATCCCTGTCCCAAAGACTCCTGCCCCAAAGTGTCCCAATGACTACAGACCTATTGCCTTAACATCAGTAGTCATGAAATGCTTTGAGAGGCTCATCCTTCACCACATCAAGGACTGTCTCCCCTCAAACCTGGACCCACATCAGTTCGCCTACAGAGCTAACAGATCGACGGAGGAAGCCATCGCTATAGCTCTGCACACAGCACTCAGCCACCTCGAGCAGCCAGGGAACTATGTCAGGATGCTGTTCATAGACTTCAGCTCAGCATTTAACACCATTATTCCTGACATCTTGGTGGAAAAGCTGACTAACATCGCTCTCTCCCCCTCCATCTGTGCCTGGATCAAAGACTTCCTGACTGACCGCCCTCAAACGGTTAAGGTAGGCACCACCTGCTCCTCCACTCTGACCCTCAGCACAGGCTCTCCTCAGGGCTGTGTACTGAGCCCTCTCCTGTATTCCCTGTATACGTTTGACTGCACACCCATCCACCCCTCCAATACCATCATTAAATTTGCGGATGATACTGCGGTCATCGGCCTTATCAGCGGAGGGGATGAGACTGTGTACGGGGATGAGGTCAACATGCTGGCAGGTTGGTGTTCTGCACACAACCTGCTGCTCAACACCAGCAAAACTAAGGAGATGGTGATTGACTTCAGGAAACAGGGGGGATCCAGCCCCACTGAGCATCAATGGGAACTCTGTCCAGCGGGTGTCCTCCTTCAGGTTTCTTGGGACACATATAGCCGAGGACCTCTCCTGGACTGCCAACACATCTGCGGTGGTAAAAAAGGCCCGACAGCTACTCCACTTCCTAAGGATACTCAGAAGGAACCATCTGGAGGAGAAAATGTTAGTGGCCTTTTACCGCAGCACCATCGAGAGTGTCCTGACATACTGCATTACAGCTTGGTACGCCAACTGCTCTGTGGCAGAAAGAAAGAACCGGCAGACGGTCATTAAAACTGCACAATACATCACTGGCAGTCCCCTACCCTTGCTAGAAGACATCACTAGCACACGGTGTCTCAGGAGAGCAAGGGCAATCAGTGCTGACCCCTCACACCCAGGACAGCACCTGTTTACCCTCATGTCCTCTGGCAGGAGATACAGGTGCCTCAAAAGCAGGACAAACAGACTTAAAAACAGTTTCTTTCCCTGGGCCATCAGGTCCCTGAACTCATAAGAGAGTGTATGCTAGTGTAATGTGTAAATGATGTAAATATGCATTCCTTTCTTATTTCTATTTTACTCCTTTCTTATTCTTATTTTACTGTTTTACTGTTTTCTTTTAATATTTTACTGTTTTTTTTTTCTTTTTATATTTATTATGCACCGGCCAGAGAAGCACTGCAATTTCATTGTATACCTGATGTGCAATGACAATAAAGATTCTATTCTATTCTATTCTATTCTAATAAGATTTCCTTCCTAGGCTATATCATTAGCACCGCATGGACTCCTCCAAGGTAGCAGTCATCACATTCTGGCCTACACCAAAGTCTGTAAAGGAGCTCCAATGAACTTTGGAGCAGGCTTGGAGAAGGCTTCATGAACTTTTATCGCCGGTTCATTCGAGGTTTCAGCTCTCTAGCAGCTCCCCTAACCATACTGTTGAAGAAGGGTCCCAAGCTCCTACAGTGGAACTCTGTGGTCAAGGAAGCCTTCGATCGACTTAAGCTTGCATTCACCTTGGCCTTCATACTCCAACACCCTGACCCCACTAAGCCTTTCATCATGGAAGTAGATGCATCTGACACTGGGGTAGGGGCCATCCTGTCACAACGCTCTGGGGAGAAACCGAAGCTACACCTCATAGCCTTTTTTCTAAAAAATTAACTTCAGCAGAAAGGAATTATGATGTGGGGAACAGAGAGCTCCTCACTATTAAATTATCCCTTGAGGAATGGCAGCACTGATTAGAAGGAGTCACGCACCCCTTCGTCATCCTCATGGACCACAAGAACCTTGAGTATCTCCGAAAGGCCAAGAGGCTAAACCCCAGGCAGGCCAGATGGGCATTATTCTTCACCCGGTTCAATTTCTCTTTTTCTTTCCGTCCAGGTTCCAAAAACACCAAGGCAGATGCATTATCCAGAACTTTCAGTTCTTCTCAACAAGACTCTAGCTCTCATCCCATCACACTGTTTCATGCAATCCATGACCTGGGAACTGGACAAAGAAATAAGCAAGTCTCAGCCCCGAACCCACCCCATTCATTTCCCACCTGGTCTTCTCTATGTGCCCAAGCACCTACGCAGTCGACTCATCAGCTGGGCTCACTCATCTCCCACCACTGGACATCCCAACAGTTGATGTACTCACCAAATGCTAAGAAACAGGTACTGGTGGGAGAACATGTTATCCGAAATCAATCAGTTATTTGCCTCATGCTCCGAATGCGCCCAAGCAAAGGTCCCAAGACGCCCCACTGGCAAGTTATGCCCTCTACCAATTCTGCAAAGACCCTGGTCACATCTGGTGACTGACTTTATCACAGATTTCCCACCCTCTCAAGAGAATACCACCATAATGGTAACTATCGATCGATTCTCAAAAGCTCTGAAACTCATCCCTTTACCTGGCATCCCCACAGCTTCTCAGACCACTGAGCTGTTATTTCAACAGGTCTTCCAATACTACGGCATCCCCAAAGATATAGTCAGTGACCAGGGTTCCCAATTCATCTCACAATTCTGGGCAAGTTTCATGGAAAGGTTGGGTGTATCAGTAAGTCTCACCTCCAGCTACCACCCCCAGTCTAACAGCCAAGTGGAGAAAGCAAAACAGGAGATTGGCTGCTTCCTGAGAATATATTGCATGTGCAACCAGGGGGACTGGGTGAGCTTCCTACCTTGGGCCGAGTATGCACAGAACTCGCTCAAACACTCAGCCACCCAGCTAACACTGTTTCAGTGCATACTTGGCTACCAGCTGCCCTTGTATCCCTGGGATGACACACCCAGCCAAGTACAGGCTGTCGACAATTGGTTTCAATGAAGTCAAACCATCTGGGGGGAGGTCCACCAGCATCTGGAAGAAAGAACTAGAGACCAGAGAACTAGAGACCAGAGGTTTAAGCTGTGACATGTGGAATGTGGGGTGGATGCATTGCATGGTGAGTGGTAGTGCCAGTCTGACGGAACATGGGTTGATTAGCTTTTTGATGAGGAAGGGTCCTAGGTACCTGGGAGCCAGCTTGTAGGAGATGGTTCTGAGTGGCAGATGGCGTGTGGAGAGCATGACTCATTGCCCCACCCGGTAAGTGGGCACCTTAGAGCGGCGTTTGTTGGCCTTCCTCTTGGATGCTAGGGCGAAGCAAATGAGTTTTCTCTGGGCCAATGCCCACATCCTTCTGCAGCGGCATATGAAGGTCTGGGCTGAGGGTACAGCGACCTCCTCCTCTTGGTTGGGGAAGAGTGGTGGTTGGTAACCCAGGGAGCACTGGAAGGGCGAGAGACCTGTGGCAGATGAAGGAAGAGTGTTATGAACGTACTCGATCCAGGGTAGGTACTTACTCCAAGAACTGGCGTTCCTGGACGCCATGTACCTGAGTGCAACCTCCAAAGCCTGATTCGCCCGTTCTGCCTAGCCATTGGTCTGTGGGTGAGACTACAGGTGGCCCCGATGAGTTTGCAGAAGGCCCTCCAAAACTGTACAGTGAACTGAGGGCCCTGGTCAGAAACGATGTCGGTGGGTAGTCCATGTAGGCAGAAGACGTGATGGACAAGTAATTCTGTGGTTTCTTTGGCTGAGAGGAGCTTGGGCAGAGGAATGAAATGGACGGTCGTGGAGAAACGGTCAATGACAGTGAGGATGCATGTGTTGCCACCTGAATTGGGGAGTCCTGTGACGAAGTCCAGGGCGATGTGAGACCAAGGTTGATGTGGCATCGGGAGGGGTCTTAGCAAGCCGGCAGGGGGTCGATTGGTTGTCTTGTTTTGGGAGCATGTGTTGCAGGCTGCCACGAACTCCTGGATGTCCTCCTTGATGGATGACCACCAAAAGTGCTGCTGGATGAGTGACAGGGTTTGGGCAGCTCCCGGATGACAGGCCAGCTTGGAGCCATGACCCCACTGCAGCACCTGGGTTGATACAGGACAGGGAACAAACAGATGGTTAGGAGGAATGTTGTTGGGGTTACCTTCACTGGGGTCCTGCTCCAGGGCCCTCCGCACGAGTGTCTCAACCTCTAGAATGGCAGCTCCCACTAGGCAGTGTGGAGGAAGGATGGTCTCGGGTGGCTTAGGCTCCTCTTGATAGGAAAACATCCTGGACAGGGCATCGGGTTTGCCGTTCTTGGAGCCTGGGCAGTAGGAGAGCGTGAAGTTGAACCGGGAGAAGAAGAGAGACCAACGGGCTTGAGGGGAATTAAGGCGTTTGGCAGACTTGAGATACTCCAGATTCTTATGGTCGGTCCAGACTAGGAAGGGGAGCTCAGACCCCTTGAGCTAGTGCCTCCACTCCTCCAAGGCTAGTTTAACAGTCAGTAGTTCTCGGTCGCCGATGTCGTAATTCCTTTTGGCTGGGGATAGCCGCCGGGAGAAGAAGGAGCATGGGTGTACCTTGTCATCACTGGCCCTCTGAGATAGTATAGCTCCGACCCCTGACTCAGAAGTGTTGACCTCGACAATAAACTGCTTGGTAGGATTGGGTATGGTGAGAATGGGTGCTGTGGTAAACCTGTGCTTGAGCATGGAAAAGGCTTTCTCTGCTTCCTCCCCCCACTTGAATTGGGTCTTGGTCGAGGTCAGGGCTGAGAGAGGTCTGGCCACCGTGCTGAAGTTGCGAATGAAGTGCCTGTAGAAGTCAGCGAATCATAGGAAGCTCTGGAGCTCTCATCTCGAAGATGGGGTAGGCCAATCAGCAACTGCCTCAAGCTTGAGGGGTTCCATCTGGATCCTTGCCGGGGAGATGATGAATCCCAGAAATGAGACAGAGCTCTGGTGAAATTTGCTCTTTTCCACCTTGACGAACAACTTGTTCTCTAGCAGGCGCTGGAGGACCTGCCGGACGTGACCCCAATGTTCCTCCAGGGAGTGGGAGAAGATCAGGATGTCATCCAGGTACACAAAAATGAAGATGTTTAGGAAGTCCCTTAAGACATCATTAACGAGTGCCTGGAAGACTGCGGGTGCGTTGGTAAGGCCGAAAGGACCACGATGTACTCGTAGTGACCAGTGGCAGTGTTAAAGGCTGTTTTACACTTGTTCCCCTCCCTGATCCTGATGAGATGGTATGCATTGCGTAGCTCCAGCTTGGTGAATACCTTGGCTCCCTGGAGTAGTTCAAAGACCGTGGTCATGAGTGGTAGTGGGTAGCGGTTCTTGACTGTGATGGCGTTGAGACCCCAGTAGTCAATGCAGGGGCAGAGCGACTTGTCCTTCTTTTTCATGAAGAAGAATCCTGCCCCTGCTGGGGAAGAGGAAGGATGGATGATCCCAGCTGCCAAAGATTCGGAGATGTACTTCTCCATGGCTTGCCTTTCGATGGAAGAGAGAGTAGAGTCATCTTTTGGGTGGTGCTGTCCCGGGTAGGAGGTTTATTCCACAGTCATAGGGTCTGTGAGGAGGGAGGGACACTGCTTGAGTCTTGCTGAAAACAAGTTTGAGATCCAGATATTCCAAAGGCATGTGAGAGAGGTCGGGGAACTCGCTGGCTGAAGGCTGCGGTGGTTTGGTGGGAGGCAGAGCGGAGTTCAGGCAGGAAGCTAGTCAGGACTGGCTCCAGCCTAGGATGGTGTTGTCAGCCCAGTTAAGGTGGGGGTTGTGCTGCATTAACCATGGTAATCCTAGGATGATGGGTACGTGGGGGTTGTTCATGATGTGAAGCTAGATGGTCTCTGAGTGGGTACCAGAAATTCTTAGGGTGAGCGGAGCGGTAAGGTGGGTGACACTGGTCAAGCTGGTGCCATTGAGTGTCAGGACAGTGAGAGAGATGTCAAGAGCAAGTAGCGGGATTCCCAGGCGCTTGGCAGTGGCAGAGCAGATCAGGCTCCTGTCCGCCCCTGAGTCGACGAGGGCCTGGAGGTGGTGATGCTGGTTGTCACAGATAATGATGACAGGAAATAACAGATGATTAGCGGGGGACTGGTTCTGAGCATTGCCCACCAGGGCCCCTTGATTCACTGGTGAGCTCGTCCTTTTAGCGGGCAGGCTCGGCAGATGTGTCCCAGCTGACCGCAGTAGAAGCAAGCCCCCGTGCTCTGCTGGCGATGTCGTTCCTCTGTTGACACCCGAACCCGGTCTGCCTGCATGGGTTCGATGGACGCGGCGGGAGGTGGAGAGGAGGTGAATCTGGGGCGGTTCTTTTCACTCCTCCATTGCTAGATCCAAGCGTCGATGCGGTTGGTGAGGTCCATGAGGCTGGGGAGGTCTGACGGCAGTTCCCGCGATACCAACTCATCCTTGATGGCGTCGGACAAGCCGTGCAGGAACGCGTCGATCTGGACGATCTCGTTCCAACTGCATGAAGCCGCCAACGTCCGAAACTCAATGGCGTAATCTGAGGTAGACCGGGACCCCTGCCGCAGCTCCATGAGCTCTCTGGCTGCCTCCCGGCTGGACAGAGAACGGTCGAAAGTTCGCCTCATTTCCTCGGAGAAATCCTTGAAACTGGAACAAAAGGGTGCATTGGCATCCCAGACCACAGTCCCCCACTCTCTGGCCTTGCCGGTGAGGAGTGTTATTGTGTATGCTACCTGGGAGCGTTCTGTGGGGAAGGCCAGAGGTTGCAGTTCTAGGATCAACGAACATTGAGACAAAAACGATCTGCAAGTACCTGGATCTCCATTGTAGGGCTGAGGTGCAGGAAGTCTCAGTTTGTGGAGAAAGGCGGTGGCAGGAGCTGAAGTAGGAGATGGCTGAGCAGGGGTAGGCACGGCTTGACAGTGCTGCATCTGCATGGTGAGAAGGTTGAGTGTGTTGGACAGGGTGCTGAGGTTCTGGGTAATTTGTTGTAGGTCTTGTTGGTGGGTCCCAAGGAGAGTCCCTTGCTGCTGGATGGCTGTTCTCAGATGGGCAAGTTCCGCTGGATCCATGTTGGCTAGAACATACTGTTAGGGCTGGTGGAGGTATGGTGAAGTTAGGATCCAAAAACAGAACACAGACAGTAATCCAATAAATAAGATTTAATATGGGGAAGAAAGGGTGTGACAAAAGATAAACAAACAGGACGAAAAACAAATAGCAAAAATAGTCCAGGCAAAATGAGAACAAACAACTTGACAAAAACATAAGACAGGCAAAGACAAAAATGCTAGTGCAAAAAAACATAAACAAGAAAAGACCCTTAGTGCAAGAAACCATGAACCAGAAACCCCTTAGTGCAAAAACCATGAACCAGAAATAACCCTTAGTGCAAAAAAACAAGAACCAGAAAAACACTAGTGCAAAAACCATGGACAAGAGAAAATCGCGAGAGTGAAGAGAGGCACAGAAACGGCTAGAGAAGCAAACAAGATGTTTTGGCAAAAACAGAGTCTGAGAATGGCCTTTAAATAAGCAGCAGTGAAAACCAGGAAGTGAGTTCAGGGAGAAGGAATTCCTGTCCTGGATACGGATCAGCACTGGCGTGAGATATCCGTAATCTCCAGAGTGGATGTCCGGGGTGGAGCATGACAGATCCATGAGTGCAAATTCTGGCCTTCTTCTGTTTTATTATTTCACCTCAGGGACCCGGTCCAACCCGTGGAACTGAGGTCCTTTGAGGGGCTGGAGTTAAATGGAAAGCACTCTCCTCAGTATATGAGATGATCCTAGTAAGACAATCTTCTGGATTTCTTGAATGTAATTTCTTCTGGGAATTTTGGTGATGCATTTATCCATACCCTTTTTCATAAGCCCTAAAGGTCCTATTAAAACTGGCAATAATAATAAAATATCATTATTATTATTATTATTATTATTATTATTATTATTATTATTATTATGTGGCAGCGGGGGCATGGTCGATCGTCGGCTGTGAACAGCAAGGAGGCAGGTTGAACCAGCAGGTAACATGTGATGAGGTGCACCTGTATCATATTACATTGGTTAACAATTTTTCAGAAGTTGTCTGCTTCAGAGATGAAATTGGCTGTTTATGAAATTTGGTGTGTTGAATTCAAATATGACAATTAAAATAGCTGATTGGCTATGGCTTCCAAGATATTTAAGCTTTTACATTTTATACTTATGTATATTATGTAAAGTTTTAAGTATAAATTGTAAATCTAGGTCTCTTCACGTGTTTATGGTTGGTTTACATGATATTTCACCTATTCTCTTTATGTAACACTAGAAAATCAACAAAAAGTTTCTATAAATAAAATGTATTATGAACTACATGGCAAAAAAACAATGATGTATAAGTACTGAATAGGTTTCGTTCTTATTCAGTGTGTACTCAGTGCTTTTTGGCACCTAGTCCCTTGTATTCATGAAACGGAGCATCTCTTGTCAAGCTCATCAAGCAAAGACTTAATCTCGAGTGCATAGCACTATATGATTTTTTTTGAGCTGATATAGGGCAATTTCTTCAGCAGAGTGATGTAAGCTGATTTATGATTGCATCATCAGTGACTTCTAGGAATAACATATCATATATGATGCAATACCGGCTTCAGATTGCATCATTCATTGTTTTCCCAAAAAAGTAAGTACTATCCAAACCCAATCATAGATTTCTTCATACAACCAATCTTGAAAACTAGAGCCAATGAACAATTTTAAGTTACATTTTCGTTCTCAGCAACCCAGAATGAGTAAAATTTGACTATATTAATTTTGGAAGCATTTTGGCTGTAGACTAGCGTTACTGGTTGTCTATTAGCCTGTGTCTCTGTGTGTCTTTCAGACAGTCGTGACCAAGAGAGAGAGCAGTGTTTCCCTGCATGTGTGTGGATGTTTTTGCATTGAGTTGCCACTGAAAAGTGTCACAATAAAAAGAAAACACTTGTCCTGAAGCCTGCTTCCCATTCCTCTGTTCCCCCAAAGTTAAAGAGTTGTTACGCTGGTGCCGAAACCCGGGATTGAGGAACGAACACCACCATGGCATCTGAACCAGTCAAAAAGCTCCTCCAAATGCTTGCTGAAGACCTCCAGTGCCAGCAGCATGCCCTCATCGCACTGATGGTAAATCAGGGCCCGTGCTTCCAGGAGCCCAAGCAGAGGACCGGTAGGCGATACAGAGCTGGATCCAGTCTGCAAATGCTCTGGCCATCATTCCTGTGGCCAGTGTCGCCATCTAGCTGGTAAAGATGGAGCCGCAGGATGACCTCAACACCTTCCTCGAGCTGTTTGAGCATGTTGCAGAGGTGAGCTTGCACCCAACCTCTCAGTGGGCGGCCAGCCTACTGCTGCTCCTCTCAGGGGAAGCCCAGTTTGCGGCTTGACAGCTCCCAACCACCAACATGCTGGAGTACCCCTACCTGAAGTGAGGCATCTCACAATGGATCAACCACAGCCCAGAAGAGCAGCGCCAGCACTTCTGCTCACTGGCTTATGGTGAAGTAGGCCGGCCGTTCGCACAACAGCTCCGGGATGCCTGTCGGCAGTGGCTGTTGGCTGGTGAGTGCGACATCAAATCCATCCTTGAGTGAGTGACACTGGAGCAGTTCATTGCCCAGCTGCCGAGCAGGATGTCAGTGTGGATCCAGTGTCACTGACCAACATCGTTGGAGGAGACAGTCCAACTGGCCAAGGATCATCTGACGGCGTATCCAGAAGCAGGCTGTGCTACAACTTCCTCTCTCTCATTCACTTTTGCTTTTTCCTTCTCCCCCTCCCTCTCCTCGCCCCCTCCTACCCCAGCCCTACAGAAACAGCTGTTTCCGCACCTTTGTCTATCCCTGTGTTTCTACTCTCCCTTCTCCTTCTGTGTCTGTGCTGCCATTAACCCCCTCTCTCCACAGATGAACTCATCCATGCCCACCAGAACCACAAGCGAGCCTAAGCAGGTCTGTAGATGCAAAGGGAAGGCAGAGAATCAGTGCTTCTGCAAGGAGGTGGGGCTACTGATTCAAGTCCCTGATGCACCTCAGGCTTCCTCTGATCAAACGGGGGCATACAGGATAGCTGTGAGATGCAAGGGGGTACACATCAGGCATGGGTGGATTCGGGTTGTAATCAGACCTCCATACATCAAAGCCTGACTCAATGTGGAGCACTGGAAAATGCACATTTGTTGAAGGTTAAGTATGTGCATGGTGATATCCGCTGATGCCCATCACGATCCACTTCTGGAGAGAAAATCATAGTGTAGAGGCTGCGGTTAGTCCGAGCCTCACTCACCTGCTGATTCTGGGAACTGATTGGCCAGGGCTTAAAAAAATTAATGAAACAGATAGTGGTAGGTGAGCCCTGCAGTAGCATGTCATGGGGGGATCCTGCCACAATGTTGGCTGGGGAGATGGTCGCAGGCACGCTCACATCAGTTCCATGTCATGATGACACAGACTGCCTCTCTGGGGAATCCCTTAGGGGACATCCCATTGGAGCAGGCACGTGACGAGTCTCTGAGACATGCCTTTGACCAAGTGAAAGTAATTCATGGCCAAATCCTCCAGCCGAACATTGCACTTTCTTTCATGTGCTTCTGTATTATTAAGGATAAGTTACAGGAAACTCAAACTAAAGAAAAGATGACACAGTTTTTGGTCCCGAAGAGCTGCAGGGAACTTTTATTCCATGCAGCTCATCATAATCCTATGGCTGGGCATTTGGGGCAGGATAAAACACTGAATCATCTCATGGCCCGTTTCTATTGGCCAGGGATTCGCGCCGATGTCTGCAGGTGGTGTGTGGCTTGTCACGAATGCTAGCTGGTAAATCCAGCGGCCACACCAAAAGTGCCATTGCACCCATTGCTACTGATGGAGATTCCCTTCAAAAGAATTGGCATGGATCTCATCAAGCTATTAGATCAATCTGCATGTGGGTATTGCTTTGTGTTAGTCATTGTGGATTATGCAATGCAATATCCGGAAGCAGTGTCGCTCCACAAAATCTTAGCATGCAGTGTTATGGAAGCACTCTTCCACATTATCTCCCGAGTCGGGATTCTGAAAGAAATCCTGATTGATCAAAGCATTACGTTTATGTCACACATGCTGCGTGAATTGTATGAATTATTGGGGACTAAATTGATTCGTACTAGTGTTTATCATCCGCAAACGGATGGGCTGGTCAAACATTTTAACCAAACACTTAAGAACATGATTTGTAAGTTTGTTCATGGGGATGCTAAAAATTGGGACAGGTGGCTCGACCCTCTCTTGTTTGCAGTGCGCAAGGTCCCACAAGCCTCCACCGGGTTTTCCCCATTTGAATTGCTTTATGGGCGCAAGCCCTGTAGTGTCTTAGCCAACATTAGATAAAACTGGGAGGAGGGGCCTTCTCAAAATGAAATTCAATACATTCTTGACCTGAGAGCAAAACTCCATGCATTGTCACATAACCCAGGAGAATTTGCTACAGGCCCAAGAACGTCAAGCCTGCCTGTACAACGGAGGGGCATGGCTAAGGGAATTTGCACTGGGAGATAAAGTCCTCAGTTTACTGCCCACCTCAAGTTCAAAATTGCTCGCCAATTGGCAAGGGCCCATTGAGGTCACACAGCAAATTGGGGATGTTGAATATGAGGCCAAACGGCCAGATAGGGGTGATGCATGTCAAATTTACCACCTCAAGCTCCTGAAACTGTGGGGAAAGGAGGTTCCTGTGGCTCTGGTGATGATAGTTCCAGAGAGGCCAGAGCTGGGACTGGAGGTAAGTCTAAAAAGTGCAGCCCAATTCACTCTGGTCCCCTGTGGCAACCACCTCTCATAATCCCAGGCAGCACAGGTAATTAGGTTGCAGGAGGAATTCTCCAATGTGTTCTTGCCCCTCCCTGGTCACACTAACCTCACAGAACACCACATTGAGACTCCTCCAGGGGTGGTGGTGTGCAACTGCCCATATTGGCTCCCCGAACACAAGAAAAATGTTGTTCAGGACGAACTCCAGGTGATGCTGAAGATGGGAGTAATTGAGGAGTCGCACAGTGACTGGAGCAGCCCAGTGGTCTTGGTTTCCAAGACCAACGGGTCAGTCCAGTTCTGTGTAGACTACAGAAAAGTCAACGTGGTGTCTAAATTTGATGCATATCCAGTGCCTTGCATTGATGACCTGCTCGATCGATTAGGCACAGCTCACTTTTACTCAACACTGGATTTAAGAAAGGGATTTTGGCAGATCCCCTTGACTCCATTATCCCATGAGAAAATGGCCTTTTCCACTCCATTTGGCTTACATGAATTTGTCACCCTTCCGTTTAGGTTGTTTGGGGCTCCGGCGACGTTTCAGTGTCTTGCAGACCAAATTCTCCATCCCCCAGTGCGTATGCAGCAGCCTACTTGGATGACAATTGTAGCAGACAGGCGTAGGCTTGGGTCTTGAGTCTTGGGTGCACCTATGTAATGACGTGCACTAATTTGGGTCACGTGGTGTTGGTGGTGGTAGTGATTTGTAACATCACCTGTTCACTTGCTAGGTGAGAGTTAGTAGTGAGTGGGTGATGGGGAAATCCTACTTTTTGCTGACCGCTAATGCTGCTTTGAACTCTTTTGCTAATGCTGCTTTGAACTTTTTCGCTATATGTTTTGAACATTTTTTGCTGCTTGTGGAGTACTACTTGAACTTGTGGATTTTATTGTTGTTTGTGGATTATATGCACGTCTAGATGTTTTAATGCCTTTGGATATTTGAAGATTTTGATATGAAATAAAGGAACCTTAATTGAAGCTTGGACTTATGTTTTGAACAGCTAGCGCATCAGGCATTAGTTTCCCCTATTCAGCTGCTTGGCGACTCAAAGTTTCTAAGACAGTCGTCAACATTCGTCAGCAAAAAACGGCAACGGAGCCTTCCGTATTCAGTGCACAGCTTGAATGCTGACGCGAGCCCACACATTACTGCCACTATGCCTATACAAAAGCGGTTTGCCTGACAAAGACGGGGAAGACGACAGTGGTATGTAACCTGTGTTTTGTGCTGTGTAGGCTATTGCTTGTTTGAACGCAGTTTGGTTACTTCCACAAGAAGATGTTGTTGTGACAAGCCTCTTGCTACACTTGTTGTTGGACTGTGGCTACCGCTGTTCAGTGTTGTGTGTGTAGGCCTGAAGTTCACTGAGAATTTGGCGCATGTGCACACCGTGGCTCTGCGTGTGCTCAGCGAACTTTTAAGAAATTGCTGCTGTTATTGAAGTTGCCTTTATGTTGGATTTTGTATGCTCCTTGAATGCTTAATATGAGTGGATCACAAGCTGCGTCTGTCGTTGGAAAACCTGAACAGGATAAAAGACCAATTGTTCTCACTGAGAGAGCTCTAGCAAACAAAATTGAAATTATTCAAATAGAATGAAAAAAGTATGTTAACAAAATGAAAAGTATAATTGCATCTCTCAAAGAGCTAATGAAAGATGATAAAAATGATTCACAGGTCAAATCACAGCTTGATGAATTAACACATTTGTTTAAGGATGCCAGTGCCTTGCATGAATCTCTACTGCCTTTAATTCCACTTGATGAGAAAGATAAGCAAAATACATGGTTCTTAAGCATCACTAAGTACAACAAAGATTTTATTGAGGATGTTAAAATATGGGCGGCACGGTGGTGTAGTGGTTAGCGCTGTCGCCTCACAGCAAGAAGGTCCGGGTTCGAGCCCCGTGGCCGGTGAGGGCCTTTCTGTGTGGAGTTTGCATGTTCTCCCCGTGTCCATGTGGGTTTCCTCCGGGTGCTCCGGTTTCCCCCACAGTCCAAAGACATGCAGGTTAGGTTAACTGGTGACTCTAAATTGACCATAGGTGTGAATGTGAGTGTGAATGGTTGTCTGTGTCTATGTGTCAGCCCTGTGATGACCTGGCGACTTGTCCAGGGTGTACCCTGCCTTTCGCCCGTAGTCAGCTGGGATAGGCTCCAGCTTGCCTGCGACCCTGTAGAAGGATAAAGCGGCTAGAGATAATGAGATGAGAGATGAGATGTTAAAATATGGCTTTCTGAAGCTGATAAACATTCAAAGATGCCATCTTCTGACATGGTGACATCCCAGGAAACCCCACTAGGGGGAGAAATGGGGTTTCAAGACCACATTGGAAAGGAACCTCAATTGTCTCTTAATCTTCAGCATGATGTTCATGATGATGTGTTGCCATCTGATAGTGTATCAAATCAAGGCAGTAGGTCAAGCTCAAAGGTATCGTCAACTTTATCTGTACATCTTAGGGCAGAAGCCGAAATGGCTGCCTTGCTTGCACATCAACATATGCTCAAAGAAAAACATGCTTTTGAACAGGAGGAGCAATTGAGGAGAAAGAAAGAACAACTTCAGCTTGAAGCAGACATAGCTGCAACTGTTGCAAAAGTGAATGTGTTGAGAACTAGATCCACTGTGCGGTGTATCACTTCACGGAAATCCAGTGGAATGGAGTCATATTTTAAAACAAAAGAAAAAACTCTTGAAATCCTTAATGCTGATGTAGAGACCTTTATTCCACAGACACAACATAAATACAAAAGCAAATTCAATTGGGAATGCAGAGCCTAAAGTAAAAACAGTACAACAAAGTGTGAAAAGGGATAGGCTTGCACCTCTCCTCATGGGGCTTTCTGATCCTTTAAGACCATGTAACACAATTCCACGTTTGCTATTGCAACAAGCTGCTTGTCCAGTAACCAATGAAAATCTGTTGTTCATTATGGAGAAACAAAATGAATTAATGATTATGTTGGTCCATCAACAAAGTCTTTCATCACTGCCTAAAAGAGAAATTCCAGTCTTTGATGGCAACCCTCTGCACTTCCATGCTTTCATGCGTTCATTCGAACAGGTCATAGAAACAAAGACCGGCAACGCTGACGACTGTCTGCATTACCTTGCACAGTACACCAGGGGGCAGCCCAATGAACTTGTCAAGAGCTGTCAACGTATATCTGATGGTGCTGGATATGTAAAAGCAAAGACTCTGCTGTATGAACACTTTGGGAATGAACATGTGATTGCATCTGCTTATCTGAATAAAGTCCACTCATGGCCATTAATTAGATTAGAAGATGGAAAGGCTCTTCAGGCGTACTGTCTGTTCTTATGTGGGTGTTGCAATGCGATGGAAGTGGTTCATGTTCTCTCTGAATTAAACACACCTGCTAATATGCTTGCTGTGATTAAAAGATTGCCTTATAAGTTGAAAGATAAATGGCGAACAGTAGCATGTGACATCCAGGAGAGGCAGCATCGCAGAGCTACATTCATTGACATTGTTGTTTTTTTCTTGAGCATCAAGTTAAAATTGCCACAGATCCTGTTTTTGGGAACGTATGTGACACTTCACCAACACATGTATCAGCCAAGGGCAGTGATGGAGGGAAATGTTCCCCTCATCCAAGGGCTAAAGGAAGTAGCTTTGGCGCAACTGTCACTGCTATTGAGAGAAAAGGTCAAACAGAGGCTCAAGATCATCACACTTTTGTGAAGATTTGTCTGTTCTGCAAAGGCGGACATCTATTGGAGTTATGCTCTCTGCTTGACAAGAAACCTCATACTGAGAAGATTTCCTTTCTTAAAAAGAATGGCATCTGTTTTGGCTGCTTGTGTACTGGGCACATCAGCAAAGAATGTAGAAAACGTCTCTCATGTAAAATCTGTGGTTTCAGACATCCAAGTATGCTCTGTATCCACCATAAGGAGAAGAATGAGGTCAAACCTGACATTGAGGTTGATAACATTCCTGTAACAGTCCAGACCAGTGGTCTTACTGGGGCCAGTGAACAAGACTGTAAGCTTGCCATTGTACCAGTCAAAGTAAAATCAAAGAAAGGTCAAAGAATAGTGGAAACGTATGCCTTCCTGGACCAGGGGAGTTCAGTGTCCTTTTGTACAGTGGGTCTCCTGGACAAGCTGAATCTCACTGGGAGGAAGACCAAGATTCTCTTGCGCACCATGGGACAAGAGAAAGTGGTGGACAGTTTCATTGTGACTGAACTGGAAGTGGCTGGATTGGAAAGTGATGTCTACTGTGAAATGCCTGGCCTCTTCACTCAACATAGAATGCCTGTTAACATGTGTAACATCCCAAGGCAACAGGACCTGGATGACTGGCTGCACTTGAAGCACATTCAAAAGCACAAGTGGAGCTTTTGATCGGCATGAACATGACCAGAGCTTTATAACCTCTGGAGGTCGTCTGGAGTGTAGGTGATGGGCCCTTTGCCATTAAGACCGTGTTCGGTTGGACAGTGAATGGGCCACTTGGCAGAGAATGCTGTGGAAGGCCAGGGTGTCTGTCAACAGTTACTGTCAACAGAATTTCTGTTGTTACGCTTGATAAGTTATGGAAGCAGCAGTTTAAGATGGACTTCCTTGAGAGCAGCCATGATAAGCAGCTGGGGCTATCAAGGGAAGATTCCAAGTTTCTGAAGTTGGCTAGTGAGACTGTGACTCTGAGTGATGGGCACTACAGCATTGCCCTGCCTTTGAAGGACCGAGACATAAGAATGCCTGACAACCGTGCGATTGCGGAACAACGTGCCTTAAGCTTGAAGAAAAGGTTCATCAGAGATAAAGACTTTCACAAAGACTATACTGTTTTCATGAAAGATCTTACCATATATCCAGAGGTTAGGCACAGAGAGTGCCAATTACAGACAGAGCACAGCGATGGCAAGGTTTGGTATATCCCCCACCATGGGGTTTACCATCTTACCAAAGGGAAGATCCGGGTCGTTTTCAACTGTGCAGCATCATTTCAAGGTGTTTCTCTTAATGCACAGCTCTTGAGTGGTCCTGACTTGACGAATGCATTGGTTGGTGTGCTGACTAGGTTCAGGAAAGAGCCTGTTGTGTTGATGTCTGATATTGAAGCCATGTTTCATCAGGTGTCTGTGCCAGAGGAAGATGCTGACTTGTTGAGATTTCTCTGGTGGCCTGGTGGCGACTTCAGTCAGAGCATGCAAGAGTATAGGATGGGCGTCCATTTGTTTGGGCCGACGTCTTCTCCGAGCTGTGCTAACTATGCTCTATGGAAATGTGCAGAAGATAACAAAGCACAATTCAGCCAGCAGGCGATTGACACTACCCTACACAATTTTTATGTGGATGACTGCCTTGCTTCAATAGCCTCCGAGAACTTGCGGGAACTCTCACATGAAGACCCTGAAGTCAAAGTGTCTGCTGCTATTGACGTCTCACAAGCAGATGATGATTATGTTGGTGGTCTTTTGACCCGTTTGATCAGTCATACCTCATCTTGGACTCACCTTGCCAGGGTGATGGGTTGGATCCTGAGGTTCAAGACATTGCTCTTGCATTGCAGAAAGAATAAGGCACATCTTCAGTCTGCATCTGATGCAAATCAGTGTGAGGGTGCTCATCACAGGGTTGAGTTCTGTAATGGCTTTCTCTCAGAAGAAATTAAGGATGCTGAGATGCAAATAATAAAGTTCTGTCAGCAGAAAAGGTATGCTGAAGAAATGTCCAGCCTCCAAAGGGGAAAGAGTGTGAAACGAAGCAGCCACATATATAAGTTGAATCCTGTTCTGGAGGAAGATGTGCTGTGAGTTGGCGGACGTCTTAGTAGGGCTGTTATGTCCGAAGATTCCAAACATCCCATCATAATCGCTAAAGATCTTCACATTTCTAATCTCATTTTACAGCATATCCATAAAGATGATGTAACACTTCCTGATGTGGGTGGAGCACAGAAGCACGGCAGGCGAGAGTTGATGTTTATCCAAACCTTTATTGAGCTTTTCAGCTTCCTTTTTAGCTATCATTCATTCATTCATTTACTCACTCACTCTCACACACACACATGCATTGTGGTTGGGGAGAGAGCTCCCTTCCTCTGCTCTCTCTCTCTCCTTTTATGCTCCATCCCTGTAACAAACAGTGACACACACACACACACTAATTGACAGCAGGTGGAATGACTTAGCCACTTACCTTCCCCGACCCCGCCCTCCATTCACAGACTGCTGCTTGGCCATGCCCCCGCTGCCACATAACCCCACCGCCCAACTCAGGCCGGGGAGCCGTCCAGCCTGAAGCTGACTCCCCCCCGATGGGACAGGAAGTCCGCCACCACCATCTGTGCCCCCGGCCTGTGGATCACCTCGAACTTAAATGGCTGGAGGGCGAGATACCAACGGGTGATCCGTGCATTGGCATCCTTCATGCAGTGGAGCCACTGGAGGGGCGCACGGTCCGAACAGAGAGTGAAAGGGCGCCCCAGCAGGTACTATCGGAGGGCGAGGACCGCCCACTTGATGGCGAGACACTCCTTCTCGATTGTGCTGTACCTGCTTTCATGCCTCAGGTGTTTCTGGCTGATGTACAGCACGGGGCGTTCCTCACCCTCCACCTCTTGAGACAAAACGGCCCCCAGCCCTCTGTCTGATGCATCAGTCTGCAAAAAAAAGGGGAGAGAGAAGTCAGGGCAGTGTAAAAGTGGCCCCCCACACAGCGCAGCTTTTACCTCTGAGAAGGCCTGTTGGCACTGCTCCGTCCACTGGACTGGATCTGGAGCCCCCTTTTTAGTGAGATCGGTTAGTGGGCTGGTGACGTCCAAATAATTAGGTAGAAACCTACGATAATAGCCAGCCAGCCCCAAGAACCATCTCACCTTCTTTTTGGTCTTGGGCCTTGGGCAGGCCGCAATTGCTGCGGTCTTGTTAATTTGGGGATGCACCTGCCCATGGCCCAAGTGGAACCCCAGATACCGTACTTCCACCCACCCAATCGCACACTTTTTTGGGTTAGCTGTGAGGCCCGGTCACCTCAGTGACTTTAGGACAGCCCTCAGGTGTTCCAAGTGCCGCGGCCAATCATTACTGTAGATTACAATGTCATCTAGATAGGCGGCCGCGTAGGCAGCGTGAGGGCGGAGGACCCTGTCCATAAGCCGCTGGAACATAGCGGGTGCCCCAAACAACCCAAAAGGGAGCGTGACAAATTGGTGTAATCCAAACGGTGTGGAAAAGGCCATTTTTTCTCGGGATAGAGGAGTCAAGGGGATCTGCCAATATCCCTTTGTTAGATCCAGTGTTGAAGAAAAGCGAGCAGCACCTAACCAATCAAGCAACTCATCAATGCGAGGCATTGGGTATGCGTCAAATTTAGACACCGCGTTGACCTTTCTATAGTCCACACAGAACTGGACCGACCCGTCGGTCTTGGGAATCAGGACCACTGGACTGCTCCAGTCACTGTGGGACTCCTCAACTATGCCCATTTCGAGCATGGCCTTAAGTTTGTCCCGAACCACCTTTTTCTTGTGTTCGGGCAAGCGGTAAGGGCGGCTACGCACTACCACCCCCGGGGTCGTTTCGATGTGGTGTTCTATGAGGTGGGTACAACTAGGAAGGGGCGAGAACACGTCGGAAAATTCCTTCTGCAACTTTGCTACCTCCGTGAGTTGGGCCGGTGAGAGGTGGTCTCCAGAAGGAACCGGAGTGGTCCGAGATGTTATCTTTTTTACCTCCGGCCCCAGCTCCTCCTTCTCTGGGACTACTGACGCCAATGCCACAGGGATCCCCTCATTCCAGTGTTTTAAAAGGTTGAGGTGGTAGATTTGCCGTGCCCCACCCCTATCCATTCGCTTCACCTCATAGTCGACGTCCCCGACTCACCGTGTGACCTCAAAGGGCCCTTGCCACTTAGCGACTAATTTAGAACTCGACGTGGGCAATAATACGAGCACTTTATCTCCCAGCATGAACTCTCTAAGGCACGTGCCCCTGTCATACAGCCGGCTTTGATGTTCTTGTACCTGCCGTAAATTCTCCTGGGTTAGATGCATGAGGGTGTGGAGTTTTGCGCACAGTTCAAGAATGTACTGGATTTCATTTTTACTCGGTGAAGGTCCCTCCTCCCAATTTTCCCATAGCACGTCCAGAATGCCATGCGCTAGGGCGTAATTTTGGGTAGGGACGCTAGGGACGTGTCCCTACCAATATTCAGCCGCTACTGTGTAATCACAATCAATAAAACCGATGTTCTAACCTGAGCAATGATTATATGGCACACAAAGGGCACTGTGCAGCCCTGTGATGACCTGGCGACTTGTCCAGGGTGTACCCCGCCTTTCGCCCGTAGTCAGCTGGGATAGGCTCCAGCTTGCCTGTGACCCTGTAGAAGGATAAAGCGGCTAGAGATAATGAGATGAGATGAGATGAGACAAAGGGCACTGTAATGTAATGTATGGCACTGCTAATAATCCCCCTCTAACGTACATATACATTCTCTGATTAGCTACCTGTTTCTCACTAACTTACATGGTTGGCTATCCCAGCTGTCACTCCATCTGCTGTAAAAGCAGCACACTTCCCACAGCAGCAGTGACTACCCGCCCATCAACCCCCCCATGGGCGCAGATATGTTTTTTGAACTGGGGGGGACAAAGCTGCCAGCAAACCCACCCCAACCCCACCCCCAACATGTGTTGTGCGAGGAATATACTCTGATGCCCTCAGGGCGGCGACATTACTCAGCTAAGACAAAAAAGCCATCACTCCTTCATCCCTGCAACTGTTAGCTTAGGCCTACTAATAAATAAAGAGTAGGAATAGAGCACACCTGTGATGTCTGGTGCTCTCATGTGCTATTTACCACTGACAAGACAGGATGTCATGTGGGTTGAATGTGTGTGTGTGTGTGTGTGTGTGTGTGTGTGTGTTCTGGATGACTGCTGACTGTTTTGTCTACCCTTTGTATTTATCTATAGCATCTAGGTCTGTGTATCCTATGTATTGAGACTTGGACTGTCAAACTTAATTACCCATCATTGAAAGAAATAAAGCTTATTGATTCTGATACTGATTCCAATCACTCCCCAAGCATGCCATATGCCGTATGCAAAAACTGTTTTATTTAAACATTAACTGACTTTTAGCACACAGTCAGTCAACAACTCTTCACAAAGTTTCCTTATGAAACAATATGCTGGCTGAAATTATGGCAGGGAACTCCAGATTAAACATTAAAACTGCCTTCTGAGCACTGTATCTACAGGCTACCACCGAAAGAAGGAGGCTACCAGAAAGGCATCTCTACTCCGTACGATTTTACTTTCACTATGACATTACTTTGAACAGACTATCAAAAAATTGCAAGGTGATATGATAAAGTAAGGCACAGTTTACTTACAGTTGTTGTTTTTTGAAAAAACGATGCAATCGTTTTCTGCCTTTTCGGTTTGGCACCCTTCATCATGCCGTGTTGGGGTCCTGAACTAGGAGCTGTCCCCGATATGCTTGTCAAACTTGTTGTGGGTAACCATAGCAACCAAGCTCAAGCTCGCAACCTGTGTAGTCTGCGCAGCTCAACCAACCGAATATCAGTCTTTGTTTTGTTTTATGTGAGTTGTTGCAACTATGTATGTACTACTGTGCACCTCAATAAACCGAATGGTAATTAGTCTTTTGATTTTTCTGTGAGGTTTGCCTTATGCAAAGAAAGACAGCATAGATGTTTTTTCCTCCCTATAAGTGGGGGGGACCGAACAAGGTGAATTTAAATCTGGGTGGGACGAATTCCACCCGTCCCACCCTCTATCTGCGCCCGTGTGGATGGCAGATAAAAAAATAATTTGAATGTTTCCATCTTTATTTCAAAAGCATCAAACCGGATGGCCCATGAAAAAATTGTAAAGATATGGATCTAATCTACTTCCAGTTTTCTTCCAAATGTTATACTGACCACTGAGTTACATTATGTTGTAACACAGCCTGTGAAATGGAGGCCCCCACAGGTGAGAATTTAAAAATTCATAACTTGGCCAATGATGGTCTTAGCCCTGCCAAAATTTATAGGCACCTCCCTCTCCCTGAGCCCTTTTGAATCAGTACAAGCACAGCCTGGTATGACCCCACCTTGGCCTGTTATTCACCCCTGAAACCCCCACGTGAATGTTGCTCACTGAAAACTTTAATATGAGCCCTGGCTCAAGCCAACCTTTAAAAATTCATAACTTGGCCACCGATTGTCCTAGCCCTGCCAAAATTTATAGGCACACCCCCTCTCCCCAAAACGTTTTGAACCAGCCCAAGCTTGGCCCAATCTGACATCAGGAGCAAACCTTTATTGCAGAAAGCTTTATCACAAGCCCTAGCTCCACCCACTCGTTGCGCAGGGATTTAAAAATTCATAACTTGGCCAACAAAAGTCCTAGCCCTGTCAAAATTTACAGGCACCTCCCTCTCCCTGAGTGGCACACTAAATAAGACAATAATAATACACTCAGTATTCACTATTTTTATTGCACGATGCAGCTGAACTAGTGTTTTAGGGTTGACAGTATCTGATTGATCCAGTCAGTTGATTAAGAATTCAGTTTACATGAAATTTTGCAGTACAATATTATGTTAAGTGCCAAACTACCAATCAGTGGTTATTATTATGTGCATTTTTTTTTAAATTTATAATAAGAATGACAGTCATAGTCATATGCTTTGGATGATGTAGATTTATACTTTAATAGAGTTTTTATTTTCTTATATTTTCTAAGTTCTAGTCCAGCAGATTTTAGTCTGAATGCCAAATGATATGATATTACCATGTCTAGTTTTGAGTCATTTTAAAAGTCTTTTTCTTTTTTTTTTTTACAAAGTTACTTGGACTCTCATACTCAAAATTTAAACTTTTATGTAAGAATAGCTGTATTGTTAATTACTAAATTTCTTATAGGCTTATTATAAACATAGTATAATAATAGTCATTGACAATGTTTCATGAGTCTTATTATAGTACCTACACTACCGTTCAAAAGTTTGGGGTCACTTTGAAATGTCCTTATTTTTGAAAGAAAAGCACTGTTCTTTTCAATGAAGATCACTTTAAACTAATCAGAAATACACTCTATACATTGCTAATGTGGTAAATGACTATTCTAGCTGCAAATGTCTGGTTTTTGGTGCAATATCTCCATAGGTGTATAGAGGCCCATTTCCAGCAACTCTCACTCCAGTGTTCTAATGGTACAATGTGTTTGCTCATTGCCTCAGAAGGCTAATGGATGATTAGAAAACCCTTGTACAATCATGTTAGCACTGCTGAAAACAGTTTAGCTCTTTAGAGAAGCTATAAAACTGACCTTCCTTTGAGCAGATTGAGTTTCTGGAGCATCACATTTGTGGGGTCGATTAAATGCTCAAAATGGCCAGAAAAATGTCTTGACTATATTTTCTATTCATTTTACAACTCATCTCATCTCATTATCTCTAGCCACTTCATCCTTCTACAGGGTCGCAGGCAAGCTGGAGCCCATCCCAGCTGACTACGGGCGAAAGGCAGGGTACACCCTGGACAAGTCGCCAGGTCATCACAGGGCTGACACATAGACACAGACAACCATTCACACTCACATTCACACCTACGGTCAATTTAGAGTCACCAGTTAACCTAACCTGCATGTCTTTGGACTGTGGGGGAAACCGGAGCACCCGGAGGAAACCCACGCGGACATGGGGAGAACATGCAAACTCCACACAGAAAGGCCCTCGCCGGCCCCGGGGCTCGAACCCAGGACCTTCTTGCTGTGAGGCAACAGTGCTAACCACTACACCACCGTGCCGCCCTCATTTTACAACTTATGGTGGTAAATAAAAGTATGACTTTTCATGGAAAACACAAAATTGTCTGGGTGACCGCAAACTTTTGAACGGTAGTGTGTATACATGTTATTTCACCTCCCTCACTGCCATCACCAGGAACTACCTGCAGGCCAGGACAATGATAACATTTTAACATAGCCTATGGAAATCCAAAGTTTACACATTATCATCACGCACAGAAACTGCAAAACTGCAAAACTAGTTTTAAAACCGCTAAGTTCCAACTGTTAAACATAGCGAGAGGCTGGGCTACGTGTGTGTGTGTAAAGTGTAAACCAGTGCATCCTGACTTTCTAACTATGCCTGTGTGTTGCGTGAGCGGCAGTCAGTCAACAATTCTTCACAAAGTTTCCTTATGAAACAATATGCTCGCTGAAATTATGGCAGGGAACGCCAGATTAAACATTAAAACTGCCTTCTGAGCACTGTATCTACAGGCTACCACCGAAAGAAGGAGGCTACCAGAAAGGCATCTCTACTCCGTACGATTTTACTTTCACTACGACATTACTTTGAACAGACTATCAAAAAATTGCAAGGTGATATGATAAAGTAAGGCACAGTTTACTTACAGTCATTTAAAAAAAAAAAAACGATGCAATCGTTTTCTGCCTTTTGGCACCCTTCATCATGCCGTGTTGGGGTCCTGAACTAGGAGGAGCTGTCCCCGATATGCCTGTCAAACTTGTTGTGGGTAACCATAGCAACCAAATTCGAGCTCGCAACCTGTGCAGTCTGCGCAGTTGCAACTATGTATGTACTGCTGTGCACCTCAATAAACCGAATGGTAATTAGTCTTTTGATTTTTCCGTGAGGTTTGCCTTATGCAAAGAAAGACAACATAGACGTTTTTTCCTCCCTATAATTGGGGGGGACCGAATGAGGTGAATTTAAATCTGGGTGGGACGAATCCCCCCCGTCCCCCCCTCTATCTGCGCCCGTGCCTGCATCTCTGATGGTATGGGGTTACATTAGTGCGTGTGGCATGGGCAGCTTACACATCTGGAAAGACACCATCAATGCTGAAAGGTATATCCAGGTTCTAGAGCAACATATGCTCCCATCCAGACGACGTCTCTTTCAGGGAAGACCTTGCATTTTCCAACATGACAATGCCAAACCACATACTGCATCAATTACAGCATCATGGCTGCGTAGAAGAAGGGTCCGGGTACTGAACTGGCCAGCCTGCAGTCCAGATCTTTCACCCATAGAAAACATTTGGCGCATCATAAAACGGAAGATACGACAAAAAAGACCTAAGACAGTTGAGCAACTAGAATCCTACATTAGACAAGAATGGGTTAACATTCCATTTTTATTTACAATTTGTACTTTGTCCCAACTTTTTTGGAATCGGGGTTGTAAATAAAAATGGAATGCAATAATGTGGAAGTTTCAAAATGCCATATTTTATTCAGAATAGAACATAGATGACATATCAAATGTTTAAACTGAGAAAATGTATCATTTAAAGAGAAAAATTAGGTGATTTTAAATTTCATGACAACAACACATCTCAAAAAAGTTGGGACAAGGCCATGTTTACCACTGTGAGACATCCCCTTTTCTCTTTACAACAGTCTGTAAACGTCTGGGGACTGAGGAGACAAGTTGATCAAGTTCAAGGATAGGAATGTTAACTCATTCTTGTCTAATGTAGGATTCTAGTTGCTCAACTGTCTTAGGTCTTTTTTGTTGTATCTTCCGTTTTATGATGCGCCAAATGTTTTCTATGGGTGAAAGATCTGGACTGCAGGCTGGCCAGTTTAGTACCCGGACCCTTCTTCTACGCAGCCATGATGCTGTAATTGATGCAGCATGTGGTTTGGCATTGTCATGTTGGAAAATGCAAGGCCTTCCCTGAAAGAGACGTCGTCTGGATGGGAGCATATGTTGCTCTAGAACCTGGATATTCCTTTCAGCATTGATGGTGTCTTTCCATATGTGTAAGCTGCCCATGCCACACGCACTAATGCAACCCCATACCATCAGAGATGCAGGCTTCTGAACTGAGCGCTGATAACAACTTGGGTCGTCCTTCTCCCCTTTAGTCCGAATGACACGGCGTCCCTGATTTCCATAAAGAACTTCAAATTTTGATTCGTCTGACCACAGAACAGTTTTCACTTTGCCACAGTCCATTTTAAATGAGCCTTGGCCCAGAGAAGACGTCTGTGCTTCTGGATCATGCTTAGATATGGCTTCTTCTTTGAACTATAGAGTTTTAGCTGGCAACGGCGGATGGCACGGTGAATTGTGTTCACAGATAATGTTCTCTGGAAATATTCCTGAGCCCATTTTGTGATTTCCAATACAGAAGCTTGCCTGTATGTGATGCAGTGCCGTCTAAGGGCCCGAAGATCACAGGCACCCAGTATGGTTTTCCGGCCTTGACCCTTACGCACAGAGATTCTTCCAGATTCTCTGAATCTTTTGATGATATTATGCACTGTAGCTGATGATATGTTCAAACTCTTTGCAATTTTACACTGTCGAACTCCTTTCTGATATTGCTCCACTATTTGTCGGCGCAGAATTAGGGGGATTGGTGATCCTCTTCCCATCTTTATTTCTGAGAGCAGCTGCCACTCCAAGACGCTCTTTTTATACCCAGTCATGTTAATGACCTATTGCCAATTGACCTAATGAGTTGCAATTTGGTCCTCCAGCTGTTCCTTTTTTGTACCTTTAACTTTTCCAGCCTCTTATTGCCCCTGTCCCAACTTTTTTGAGATGTGTTGCTGTCATGAAATTTCAAATGAGCCAATATTTGGCATGAAATTTCAAAATGTCTCACTTTTGACATTTGATATGTTGTCTATGTTCTATTGTGAATACAATGTCAGTTTTTGAGATTTGTAAATTATTGCATTCCGTTTTTATGTACAATTTGTACTTTGTCCCAACTTTTTTGGAATCGGGGTTGTACATAGAATATGCAGACAAGCATAGTGGTAACAACCCAGAGTTCTCAGCAGGTGACCAAGTGTGGGTATCAACCAAGAACTGCAGAGAACCCAACAGGTGCCGTAAACTGCAAGCATAGTATATTGGTCCCTTCAAGGTACTTCAAAGTATAAATTAAGTTTCCTACAGGTTTTTATTAATTTTTATTAATGTTTTATGGATAAATTGGTTCTAAAATGTTCATCAAGCATTGCTATTGGTGAAAGTTTGTCATAATTTGCATTATTGTTCAAAACTTATTCAATCAAGGTTTCTTTTGTGAAAAATAAAAGTTTTATTTCAGAGACATGAAATATAACCCAAATTCTAGAATGACCCATTAAAAAACCCCTTCCCATTAGCCCCTCCTTTGGGCAGTATTTTTTCCCTCAAGCTCAGGTCCGGCGGCACGGTGGTGTAGTGGTTAGCGCTGTCACCTCACAGCAAGAAGGTCCTGGGTTCGAGCCCCGGGGCCGGCGAGGGCCTTTCTGTGCGGAGTTTGCATGTTCTCCCCGTGTCCGCGTGGGTTTCCTCCGGGTGCTCCGGTTTCCCCCACAGTCCAAAGACATGCAGGTTAGGTTAACTGGTAACTCTAAATTGACCGTAGGTGTGAATGTGAGTGTGAATGGTTGTCTGTGTCTATGTGTCAGCCCTGTGATGACCTGGCAACTTGTCCAGGGTGTACCCCGCCTTTCGCCCGTAGTCAGCTGGGATAGGCTCCAGCTTGCCTGCGACCCTGTAGAACAGGATAAAGCGGCTAGAGATAATGAGATGAGATGACACCTGTGTCTAGTTAGCATGAGGTATTTATTGTGTGCCTAGAGACTCATGCTACTGCAAGAAATATGAATGTGAGAGAAATTAGCTTTTTCAATCTCTCAGAACGGTTATACATCATGGTTTCACATTATCTGGTTTATTAAGGACAGCATTAAGTCAGATATATCATTATATTATCAAGTTTCTGAAGGATACAGAAATAGCTAAAAGAATATAAGGGCCCCCCCATAGTGTCTGTTACACACTCCAGCCCAGTCGGTGATGGTAATGCGCCTTTAAGTTGGTTTGCCAACCACCATAAAACCTTAAAGAAGTAGTAAGTGCTCCCTGCTGATTTCTACAGTCTGCTGTACTCCTGTGTTTGTAACACTTTAGTTTGAAACCTTTGACTGCTATTTTTCTTTAATCTGTGTCTTAGTGCTCCTGTTTGCTGCTCTCAGTTTTTGAATCTCTCCTGTGTCTTTTGTTTTTGGATCTCCTGTGTTTTTGCCCTTCGCCTGTTTTTCCTGGATTTTGCCTTTTGGACTGTATAAAGTGCTGCCTGTTTGGGCTTCCTTTTGTGAACTCTGTTACTGAAACCTTGTATGGGACCTGTTTTGTGAAGACCTGCATTATTTCGGAATTTACCAGACCTACAATAAAAGTTCTGCAGCGACTTCCTTGTGATTGTGTTTCTCTGCAAATGGGGCCAGTTCATCCACTGTGGTGGCTCAGGGAATCTTCCACCATCTCTCAATCCAGAGACCCAGGCTCAAATTCCTGTCTCTCTGCCAGCTCTTATCACCATAAGGATCACTGTTGTCTTCATCTTCCACATCTTTTCTAGCTTTTCTTTCAGGCCTTGATACTTCTTGAACTTCTCAAGTTCCTTTTTCCTGATATTGCCACTTGGTATTGCTGCATCTATCACCACAGTCTTGTTCTCCTGTTTGTCCACCATGCCTGGTTGGTCAGCCATTACCAGTTTGTCCGTCTGTATCTGGAAGTTCCACAGGATCTTAGCTTGGTTATTCTCAACCACCTTCGGAGGTGTGTCCCACTTTGCTCTTGTGACTTCCTGTCCATTCTCCAGCACAGATGTTTCTGTATACTATGCCAGCCACTTGGTTATGGTGTTCCATGTATGCTCTTCCTCCTAGCATCTTACACCCTGCTGTTATGTGCTGGATTGTCTTGGGGGCATCTTTGCACAGTCTGCACCTGAGGTCCTGCCTCGCATGGTAGACCCTGGCTTCTATTGATCTTGTGCTTAGGGCCTGTTCCTGTGCCATCTTCCAGTCCAGCTTTATCTAGCCATTGGTAGGATTTTTCAATCTTGGCCACTTCTATCTGCTGGTAGTACATCCCAAGCAGTGGCTTGTCTTTCCATGATGGTTCCTCTTGCACTTCCTTTCTGCTGCCTGAGGTATTCACTAAGCACGTCATCATTCAGGGCCATCTCCCTGATGTTTTCATAGATCTTTGTTGTTTCATCCTGGATAGTGGCTCTGATGCTCACTAGTCCATGGCCTCAGGATGCTGGACTTAGGGTGAAACCCAATGTGCATTGTCAGGAGTTTCCTTGTCCTGATGTCAGTGGCCTCTATTGCCTCCTTTGGACAGATTATTATACTAGCGGGGTATCTGATGACCAGCAGAGTGTAGGAGTTGATGGCCTGGACCTTGTTCTTCCCATTCAGCTGACTTCTCAGGACTTGCCTTACTTTCTGTAGGTATTTGGCTGTTGCTGCTTTCCTAGCAGCCTCCTCGTGGTTGCCATTTGCCTGTGGGATTCCAAGGTCCTTGTACCTGTCTTCCACATCTATTATGTCATCTGGTAGCACCACCCCTCAGTTCCGACTGCTTTCCCTCTCCTTGTTTAGTTTAGTTTAGTTTATTTAACAGGGGCCATGTACAGAACAAGTCCTATACCAGAGTTAGCTATACAGCTAATTTTCATCTGTGGTCCCTGGGCAGGGGGCTTAAAACAAACAAACAATAAAACAATATGGACAATACATACACTACTATTGCCATTATGACTAGATAAACACTAAAACCAGCAACATCATACTAGGACAACACATCACAACATGTAATGATGGCACAAGGACAACACACCTACACAAAACACTATCATCAATACACAAATGATAACACATAAGGCAGCACACATCACAAAATAATAAATTAATGATCACATCTTTGATAAGCCTTCAGCCATATCTTGAAGGATTTTTTAAATTGGCTGAAACTTGTACAGTCTCTAATATGAGCTGGAATTGAGTTCCATTTTTCTACTGCACTGATAGAGAAAGCTGATCGGCCAAATGAAGTCTTCCTGAAACTCCCATAACAATCACCTCTCACTGAAGACCTAGAGACCCTTAATTTATCTCTGCAAAATGATATGTATTGCTTGAGAGGTGGCGGTGCAAGATCATGGATAAGTTTATACTTCAAGCACATATCAGTAAAACAGATAAAACTCTCAAAGGTTAGTAAGTTGTGTTTTGTTATGATGGCACAATGATGGTAATTTCTTGGTTTTTTATCAAGAACTTTTATAGCCTGTTTGTAGAGGGTGGCTAAAGGTTGTAAGATAGTCACCCCTACCTGGGACCAACTTGTAGAGCAGTAAGATAGATGAGAAAAAAATCATAGAATGTAAAAACAGTTTAGCAGCAGGTAAGGGCAATTGGTGTCTGATATGCCTAAAATTAGCTAGACTAGCTCTGACACTTTTGGATATCTTTTTTATGTGCTTTTTAAAAGTTAAGTTAGAATCAGTGATAACACCCAGATACTTGAAATTATCAACAGTAGTTTATCACCTCTCCCTTAACAAGGATATTGGGTTGTTGTTTTGGGTCATGCCTCTTGATGGAAAAATACATGGCTACTGTTTTGCTCACATTAAGAGTAAGACAGTTAACTGTTAGCCAATCAGACACTTTATTTAACGCTGCAGTGAGTTGTGTTGCAGCTTGTTCACTTGTTTTGGCATGTGTGTAAATAACTGTGTCATCTGCATACATCTGAATGTAAACTTCTGGGCATATCAAAGGTAAGTCGTTAATATATAGACTAAATAAAATCGGTCCTAAAATCGACCCCTGGGGGACTCCAATGGTGCTATTAGATAGGGGAGAGCATGTGTCCATAATTCTTGTACACTGCTTTCTTGAATCTAAGTAAGATTCCATCCATGTCAGAGCGTTAGAAGAAAGATTGAACTTTGAGTTTGTTTAATAAGAACATTGTGATTAACCGTGTCAAATGCCTTTTTAAAATCAAGGAAGACAGCACCAACAACACCTCCCCTGTCAAGTCTGGATTTAATTTACTCAATAAAATAACAAAGTGCTGTTTCTGTTGAATGATTCTTCCTAAATCCAAACTGCATGGGGTGTAGTGGAAAATTACCATCTAAATAGGCTATCAACTGGACACAGACCACTCTTTCAGCTACGGTACCTTAGGCTACATCCACACGACAACGGCAATGAGATGTTATTTAAAAAAAATATCGCGTCCACATGGGCAACGATCAGTAAAATATCAGGTCCATATGGCAACGCAACGCTTGCTGAAAATGATGCAATACACATGCCACACCTCTAGGGGCGCTGTAAGACGGTCCCTTCGGAGACACCAGAACAATAGAAGAAGTAAGGACGCATGCGCATAAACTATTATGCACGAGACTTCATATTAGCCACAAAGTCAGAAAAATCTGTTCGTAAAATTACATTACAATGACCAAATACAATGAAAAGTATTTTTCCAGTCTCACCTGTGAAAGGTAATCCCATGTGATCTCGTTTGGACGGCAAACCTGTTGGTACAGTTAAATGCAGCACATGAATGAGGCATCTTTATTCTCCACTTTGACCCATCCAATATGGCGGCGAGGATGACGTATGATTCTACGCGGAAGGCGGCGTCTTTAATGGTCCGGAATAAATTGAATGCTACACGTTGATGGATTAATTTGTTCTTCTACGCCCTTTTTGAGGAATGTATTGTAGGACTTAAACCAACATCTGAAGAGGTGAGATCGCTCCTTTTTTTCCCTATTTTTGCTGGCGGGATTGACTCTCACTCTCTCTCACTTTGCACCATTACACAATAAATATTCACAGTGAAAATATTTTGTAAGCGCGTTTCATTAACCAAGTTATAGGATTTGTTGACAACTCGCATCGAGTTCGTTACACTTCTACCCGGCGTGAAGCACTGACAGTCATGTGGTTGTGACGTCATCGTAAACAAATCCGTTCTACTCATCCAGACGACTTCGCAACGGCAACATTGCCAGATCTTTCCACTCTGGAACCCGTTCTCAAAAGATTGCGTTTTGGGGCACCCAAAACACCGGTGCCGTGTGGACGCCAGGCTGAAACGATAAACAATTGTATCGGATTCACCTGAATCCGTTGCCGTGTAGACAGGGCCTTAGAGATGGCTGGAAGAATGCTAATGGGCCTATAATTTGTAACATCAGTTATATCACCTGATTTAAAGATAGGGGTTATTACTGCTGTCTTCCAGGCATTAGGAAAATAACTTTTGTTTAATGGACAGATTGACCAAGTGAGTAACTGGAGAAGAGAAAATGTTTGCATACTTCCTAACAAATGCACAATCACAGTCAAAAATATCTTTTGCCTTAGAGTTCTTAAACTGATTTAAGATTTTAGTTACAGATGATTCTGGTACTTCTAAGATGTTAAACAATGGTAGATCATTATTTGGTAATATAATGACCTTCTCTCTTGGACCAAAGCCTAGTGCTAGATTTTGAACTGAATCAAGAAAGTAACTACTAAACACAGAAGAAATTTGGACTTTATCTTGAATTATAGTCCCCTGCACTTGTAATTCATACCCTTTATCTCTTTTTGTGATAGCGATTTTTTCCAAAGTTTTCCACGGTGATGGCAAACACTAAGCCTCGGCTAGGATTTTACGCATACTCGGGTCACGGTTAAGAAAATAATTTATTGAGTCCAGTGTGATAAAAGTTATGAATGAAAGCTGAATGAAAAAATAAGTAAAGAGTCCAAGGTAAACAAAAGACTTGTAAAAATGGTGGGAACGTAACAAAAGTATGGTCAAAATAGTGTTAGAAACCGGGCTCCATTTCCCATCTCTCCCGCCAAACTTAAAGACCCGGCTATAAATCACTTGGCGCATGACGTCACTCGCAGGTGTACGACATACTTAAAGCCACAAACATAAAAGTCAAACAAAATAATAATCCACTACAATCTAGCAGCTAGTCCATCACAATAACTAAAACATATTCACATGTCCAGCCCAAAATATTATCTTTGTGAAACAAAACATAAAAAGCATAAATGGCTGTAACACTTTTATTATTGTCTTTCTTTAAAACTCTATTAATATTTTGCCAAATTTTCTTGCAATTACCATTTGGAACGTAAATGGCGTCAAACAAAATTGGTAGTGTTCAAATTCGTGTGGAAGGAGAGCTTCCTGAAGTATAGAAAAGCTCTTAGTGCTGTGAGATCAACATATCTCTCCTCCCTAATAGAAGATGATAAAAATAATCCTAGATTCCTATTTAATACTGTAGCAAAATTAACCAGGAATAAGTCCACTATAGACACATGCATACCTGCAGTATGCAGTAGCAACGACTTCATGAATTTTTTTAATGACAAAATTGAGAATATCCGACAAAAAATTCAAACTACTAATTTAAGGTCAGACAATGAAAGTGACCTTGTAGTTAACTATATAACTGTATCAGATCATCAGTTAGAATGTTTTACTCCCCTTAAAGAAACTGAATTATTTTCATTAATCTCTGCATCAAAAGCCTCAACTTGCGTACTAGATCCCTTACCTACACGTCTATTCAAACAGATAATACCTGAAGTAATTGAACCGCTTCTAAAAATAATAAATTCTTCTCTTACGATTGGCTATGTACCCAAATCATTTAAACTAGCAGTTATCAAACCCCTGATTAAAAAACCTGACCTTGATCCCTGTCAGCTGTCCAATTATTGGCCAATATTAAACCTCCCCTTTATCTCCAAGATCCTTGAAAAAGCTGTGGCACAACAGTTATGCTCATATTTACATAGGAATAACATCCATGAAATGTATCAGTCAGGATTTAGACCTCATCATAGCACAGAGACAGCACTGGTTAAAGTAGTAAACGACCTACTGTTGGCGTCTGATCAGGGCTATATCTCGCTACTTGTGCTGCTTGACCTTAGTGCAGCATTTGATACAATTGATCATTCCATTCTTCTGGATAGACTAGAAAATGTTGTGGGAGTTAAGGGAACGGCCCTCTCCTGGCTCAGGTCTTATTTAACTGATCGTTATCAGTATGTTGATATAAATGGTGATATTTCTAGACATACTGAGGTAAAGTTTGGTGTTCCACAAGGTTCTGTCTTGGGTCCACTGCTTTTTTCTCTATATATGTTACCTCTGGGTGATATTATTCGTAAACATTGTATTAGTTTCCACTGTTATGCTGATGACACACAGTTGTATGTCTCTGCAAAACCTGATGAGAGACACCAGCTTTATAGAATTGAGGAATGTGATAAGGACATTAGACACTGGATGCTTATTAATTTCCTTCTGCTTAACTTTGACATGACTGAAGTACTTGTACTAGTACCACATACAGCTAGAAGTAAGTTTTCTGATTACACAGTGACTCTGGATGGCCTTTCTGTTTCTTCACGTGCAGCAGTAAAAGATCTTGGAGTGATTATTGACCCCAGTCTTTCATTCGAAACACACATTGATAACATCACCCGGATAGCTTTCTTTCATCTCAGAAATATTGCAAAGAAATTTAATGTCATTACATGATGTGGAAGAACTAGTCCATGCTTTTGTTACCTCCAGGTTGGATTATTGTAATGCCTTACTGTCTGGATGTTCCAATAAGTGCATAAACAAGCTCCAGTTAGTTCAAAATGCAGCAGCAAGAGTCCTTACTAGAACTAGAAAATATGACCACATCACGCCTGTCTTATCCACACTGCATTGGCTCCCAATCAAATTTCGTACTGATTATAAAATACTACTATTGACCTTTAAAGCACTGAATGGTCTTGCACCACAGTACCTGAGTGAACTTCTGCTCCTCTATGACCCGCCACGCCTACTTAGATCAAAATGTGCAGGCTATCTGCTGGTACCTCGTATAGTGAAGGCTACATCAGGGGGCAGAGCCTTTTCTTACAAAGCCCCACAGTTATGGAACAGCCTTCCAAGTAATGTTCGGGAGTCAGACACAGTCTCAGCATTTAAGTCTAGGCTGAAAACATATCTGTTTAGTCAAGCCTTTTGTTAATGGTAATGAGGTAAAGATGTAGATCTAGAGGGTCCTCAGACATAGAGTGTTTTGGTAAACTGGGATGTATGGATGCTGTCAGTCCCCACTTGCTTGCTCACTCGAGTTTGTTGACGGTGTAGTGGCTGCTGCTTTATGTCCTGGGGCTCCCTCATGCCTGTGTTACCTTCTGGCTCTCCCCTTTTAGTTATGCTGTCATAATTAGTTGCCGGAGTCCCTGCTTGTACTCAGTGCAATATGTATACTGTTCCTACTTATTCAGGTGACATTGGGCATACCTAACAACCTGCATTTTCTTTTCCTCCCCCCCCCCAAATCTGTCCCTCTGAGTTACATGGAGTCAACAGGAAATCTTTTGGTGGAGAGGGTGGAGACCTCGACTGGCTATCGTAGCCTGCAGGGAATCGGCCGTCAGACATTCTGTCACATGTCCCAGACCCGGTGAAATGTAACTGAATTGTCTTGGCCAGCCCTAAGGGTCCCATCTGCATCTCATCATTGCTGAGGAGTGTGCTCCCATCACCCAATCAAGCATCCAGCCAGAGCAGGTCATGATATTTTTTAACCATATTAACATGCCATTGTTGTGTATTATGCCTGATGTCAAGACTCTCGTCTCTGCAAGCCTACTACACAGATTTAATACTTGTGCCATTTTTAGGGCATACCTAACATCCTGTGTTTTCTCTCTCTCTCCCCCCCATCTGTCCCTCTGAGTTACATGTTGGTCCTGGGATTGGGATGCTGGCCTCTTCTGCCCCTCAGACCTGCTTGGTCCATCCTGGTGCCCTGTGTCTGGTCAGAGTTTTATCACGTTGCTCCTGTGAAGGACAGCCCCATGAGGACAGTTGAGGGTTATACCTGGAGGATGCTCTGGACTCTTACAGTAATGCTTTTATGGCTGAGGACTACAGTTGACTTGCTAACTTTAGGACTGCAGTTGTCATGAACAGTTTTGCACTCAAGTTTGCATCAATGAAGTGTCATCAACGAAACTGTCTTCATGTTAAAACTGTTAATGTTATAGCCATGCTGTCTGTTGTTGCCCAAATGAGCATGGGTTCCCTTTTGAGTCTGGTTCCTCTTGAGGTTTCTTCCTCATGTCATCAGAGGGAGTTTTTCCTTGCCACCGTCACCACAGGCTTGCTCATTGGGGATAGATTAGGGACAAAATTAGCTCATGTTTTAAGTCGTTCAAATTCTGTAAAGCTGCTTTGCGACAATGTTTATTGTTAAAAGCGCTATACAAATAAACTTGACTTGACTTGACCTTTGATTCATTTATAATGCTAATAAAAAATGTGCTTTAGCCTTTCTCAATTCATGTACCACTTCATTGTGCAACTGCTGAAAAATTCTCCTATCATTGGGTAATCCAGACTTACGGTAAGTGCAGTTTTCAATGCATGATCCCTTCGCTTCATTAAGTTCCAAACTTGTTCACTAAGCCAAGGTAAGTTTTGCTTTTTTCTGGAGTATGTAATATTTTTACTAAGTTCACTTTTAACTTTATCAATCATGGTCATTAATCTCTCAGAAGCATCATCTAGGTCCCTAATGGAACCAATCTCGTTCCAATTCAGTTGCTTAAGCTGGTGTTCAAATTCACCAATGAGCCTCTTTGGTACAATTTTTAAGGTCCTTCTGCTTTCCTGCCGGCACATAAACCTTTGTTTTGTTAATTTCTTTGATATCAATGTCAAATTATGATCTGATAATCCGGTCAATAAATCGAATGTTTTTATTATTCTTTTTGGTTTGTTACTAAATATTAAATCAATCTGTGTTTGTGTTGATGGTGTAATTCTGGTAGGACCTTGAATTAATTGTGTGAGATTAAATTGATTTGTTAAGTCTTTAAATTTCTTTCTTTTCGACTTATCAGTCCAATTTATGTTAAAGTTTCCAAGTAAAATTAATTCTTTATTTGTGTTCATTTCTTTCAAAATGTGTCTTAGGTGTTCATAAAACATAGTATTTGATGCAGGTGGTCTATATATGCAAATGACAGTGAATGACATATTGGAAGATAAGATCATTCTTACTGCCATGCATTCCATGTCCATACATCTCATCTCATTATCTCTAGCCGCTTTATCCTGTTCTACAGGGTCGCAGGCAAGCTGGAGCCTATCCCAGCTGACTATGGGCGAAAGGCAGGGTACACCCTGGACAAGTCGCCAGGTCATCACAGGGCTGACACATAGACACAGACAACCATTCACACTCACATTCACACCTACGGTCAATTTAGAGTCACTAGTTAACCTAACCTGCATGTCTTTGGACTGTGGGGGAAACCGGAGCACCCGGAGGAAACCCACGCGGACAATTCAATTCAATTTAATTGCAGTTTATGGAGTCTTTGACATACATCAATAGTCCACCTCCTCTGCCAGACTTTCGATCTTTTCTGAAAATATTAAAACCAGGCACTAAATATGCCATGTCAGATGATGAGTCTGTCAGCCATGATTCTGTCAGGCAGAGGAAATCAAGATTCGAATCCATTAGTAATTTTTCAAGTTGATAAATTTTTGAAGCGACACTTCTAATGTTTAAATGTCCTCCCAATAACCCTTTGGGCTTTATGTGCAGGTCCCACAAGACTTTCGCATGATTGGTTGTTTGAAGAAGCAGAAAATTGTGTTGTTTATGAATGAACAATTTACTAACATTACGTACTTTGCTAGTCACTGGAATCATTCCACTCACACTTGCCGATGTAACACCCAAGGGAGGAGATGGTAGATTGCCATTTTATTGTTGCCACTCATTCAAGGAGCCAGTAGTATCGACAGTACCTTGTCTGGTGGCTGCAGTAGCAGACCATGGGTCATCACTACAGTTAAAGTTAGGCCCAGGGTTTTGATGGACATTGCCTGCAAGCAGTAGCATGATAGCAAGGTAGCTGAAGGATCTCCTTAGTTGTTGGGATGGCTTTTCTCTCTCCATGGATTGAAGCCAGCTCGTTGGGGATGGCGCTTACCCATGGTTTAATATCGTGGAAAAGAGGATAAATTGACTCCGTGAATCAAAGGTAAAAACATGTTGTTCGCTTTGTTGTTGTTGTTGGTTTGATGTTATCCAACAGCAACGCAGAGATGAGCAGAAGTGTAACAATGTACAGTGGTGCTTGAAAGTTTGTGAACCCTTTAGAATTTTCTATATTTCTGCATAAATATGACCTAAAACATAATCAGATTTTCACACAAATCCTAAAAGTAGATAAAGAGAACCCAGTTAAAAAAATGAGACAAAAATATTATACTTGGTCATTTATTTATTGAGGAAAATGATCCAAAATTACATATCTATGAGTGGCAAAAGTATATGAACCTTTGCTTTCCGTATCTGGTGTGACCCTCTTGTGCAGCAATAATTGCAACTAAATGTTTCTGGTAACTGTTGATCAGTCCTGCACACTGGCTTGGAGGAATTTTAGCCCATTCCTCCATGCAGAACAGCTTCAACTCTGGGATGTTGGTGGGTTTCCTCACATGAACTGCTCGCTTCAGGTCCTTCCACAACATTTTGATTGGATTAAGGTCAGGACTTTGACTTGGCCATTCCAAAACATTAACTTTATTCTTCTTTAACCATTCTTTGGAAGAATGACTTGTGTGCTTAGGGTCGTTGTCTTGCTGCATGACCCACCTTCTCTTAAGATTCAGTTCATGGACAGATGTCCTGACATTTTCCTTTAGAATTTGCTGGTATAATTCAGAATTAATTGTTCCATCAATGATGGCAAGCTGTCCTGGCCCAGATGCAGCAAAACAGGCCCAAACCATGATACTACCACCACCATGTTTCACAGATGGGATAACGTTCTTATGCTGAAATGCAGTGTTTTCCTTTCTCCAAACATAACGTCTCTCATTTAAACCAAAAAGTTCTATTTTGGTCTCATCTGTCCACAAAACATTTTTCCAGTAGCCTTCTGGCTTGTCCACATGATCTTTAGCAAACTGCAGACAAGCAGCAATGTTCTTTTTGGAGAGCAGTGGCTTTCTCCTTGCAACACTGCCATGTACACCATTGTTGTTCAGTGTTCTCCTGATGGTGGACTCATGAACATTAACATTAGCCAATGTGAGAGAGGCCTTCAGTTGCTTAGAAGTTACCCTGGGGTCCTTTGTGACCTTGACAACTATTACACACCTTGCTCTTGGAGTGATCTTTGTTGGTCGACCACTCCTGGGGAGGGTAACTATGGTCTTGAATTTCCTCCATTTGTCCACAATCTGTCTGACTGTGGATTGGTGGAGTCGAAACTCTTCAGAGATGGTTTTGTAACCTTTTCCAGCCTGATGAGCATCAACAATGCTTTTTCTGAGGTCCTCAGAAATCTCCTTTGTTCGTGTCATGATACACTTCCACAAACATGTGTTGTGAAGATCTGACTTTGATAGATCCCTTTTCTTTAAATAAAACAGGGTGTCCACTCACACCTGATTGTCATCCCATTGACTGAAAACACCTGACTCTAATTTCACCTTCAAATTAACTGCTAATCCTAGAGGTTCACATACTTTTGCCACCCACAGATATGTAATTTTGGTTCATTTTCCTCAATAAATAAATGACCAAGTATATTATTTTTTGTCTCATTTGTTTAACTGGGTTCTCTTGATCTATTTTTAGGACTTGTGTGAAAATCTGATGATGTTTTAGGTCATATTTATGCAGAAATATAGAAAATTCTAAAGGGTTCACAAACTTTCAAGCACCACTGTAACTTATGACTGTGGCTCTGTGAATCAAATCAGTGATCAATCCCCACTGTTTAGCCTTGATTGTAGGATGAAAACCAAGTATATTATTGAATAGCTTTGTAATGGCATTTTCGGCACCTGCGGCACCTGCCTTGCCACCGGTGCATTCCGCCATGATGATGAGGCCTCTCAGCCCGCTCCCACGCGGCCTCTCTCTCAGCCCGCTCCCGCACGGCCTCTCTCTCAGCCCGCTCCCGCGTGGCCTTGTTACCACCTGGGCACACTTACCTAGTCTGAATGACATTCCGATATCATTGCTGTAGATCCTAGTGATGTGGATCAGTGAGTTGATGTCTCCCTCAGACCTGGCATACAGCTTGAAGTCATCCATGTAGAGAAGGTGGCCGATGGTTGCTCCATTTTGCAGGCTGTATCCATAGCTGCTCTTGGTGGTGATCTGGCTGAGGGGGTTCAGTCCTAAGCAGAACAGCAAGGGCAGGGCATCTCATTGGCACACTTGATGGTGATCTGTTATTGGCTTGAAGTTGGCCTCTAGGGTTGTTTTCCACAGCCTCTGAGTTCTTGATGAAGGTTCTGAGAGTCCTGTTGATGTACAGTTTCAAGCATTCCAGGATCCATGTGTGGGGTATTGAGTCATAAGCTTTCTTGTAGTCAATCCAGGTGGTACACAGATTGGTATGTCTGGTTCTGCAGTCTCGAGCTACCGCACTGTCTATCAGTAGCTGATGTTTTGATCCTCTGGTGTCCCTACGAATTCCTTTCTGGGCCTCACTCATGTTTTGAGTCATGTGCCTACTCAGCTGATCCACTATGATGCCTGACAGGAGCTTCCATATTATGCAGAGGCAGGTTATCAGGCAGTAGTTGGATGGGACTGTTTGCTTCTGTGGGTCCTTCAGGATCAGGACTGTCTGACCTTCAGTCAGCCATTCTGGGGGAGTCCCATCCATGAGCAGCTGGTTTATCTGTGCTGCCACATGCTCATGTAGTGAGGTTGGCTTCTTTAGCTAGTAGGTGTGAACCATATCTGGGCCTGGAGCTGCCCAGTTCTTCACTCTCGAGACTCTTACTTGGATGTCTGCCACAGTGATGGTTATTGGGTCTTGTTCAGGGAGATTGCTGTATTTGGTTCTCTAGTCTATTAGCCACTGAACACTGTTATGATTTTTCCTTCTCCCACATCCCTTTCCAGTATTGTTCAGTCTCCAGCCTTGGTGGCTCTGGAACCATGTTATTACCCTGCCACTGGGTGTAAACCTTTAATGGTTGAGTGGAGAGCATCCTATTTATCCTCCTGACTTCAACTTTGCTTGTGTACCTCCTTAGACGGGTAGCCAGGGCCCCTGTTTCAGAAAGCTGGTTTAATGAAAACCTGGAGTTAGTGGACTCAGAGTTGAAGGAAACTGGGTTTTTGGTTTCACAAAGCCAGTTCAGCTTGACTGAATCAGTTACCATGGCAACATACTCCATGAACCTAACCTGCCAGTGAGCAGGTTTTCTTCAACTAACCCTGAGTTTCTCCTCCTCTTTATCTGAAGTCTGCAGACTGAAAGCAGTGGCAGACATGGCATGTCCTTTTGTGGAAGAGCCAATTGATGTCAAAGCACAAATACTCTGCAGAAATCTCTGTCAGGAGAGGATTAATAGACCCCGATTGGATGTTTTATCGTTCCCTGATGAGTATTTGTTTGAGCATTTCTGTTTCTCTGTACCATCCATAATTTATCTAAACAATATTCTCAGCACTCACATGACACATCATGGACATGCAGCCAGTTCAGAGCAAATTCTTCGTATTGCACTTCGGTTTTTTTTTTGCCTATGGCAGTTTTTTATATAACATTGGTGATGCAGAGCATGTGTTGAAGGCAACCATCTGTCGGGCTGTGAGAAATGTAACTCTGGCACTGAAACGTCTAATATACATGTTTGTAGTATTTCCAGGACATGGACCCATCAGACTCCTCAAAGAGGAATTTCACAGAATAGCAGGTACTGTATCAGTCTAGCAATAATTAAGTATTAAGACTTGAAACACTATTCAATTTGATATTTTGGCGTTTCCAGGTGTGATTGGATGCATAAACTGCACACACCTCCCCCATCACAGGTCCTTCAGTAAATGAAGATTATGTGAATAGAAGATCTTTTCACAACATTAATGTGCAGGTATCCTAAATAAAGCCTTCAGCATTCCAAATGAAAGATACTTCACAATACAGATACTGCAGCTAATTACTGTTGTCCACTGTGAAGACTATAACTGAGGTAGCCCACCTAATCACTAATGTGGAAGCGAAGTGGCCTGGGTCTGTGCATGACTTGCGAATTTTTCGTGAGCGCACACAGTGTTAAATTTGCCTGTGGTGAGTTTATATACTGTATATAGTGCTATCCTCTTATGATCAATATTTTATTTCCTCCTATTGCAACTGAAAATTTAAACTGTATCCTTGTATTATCATAGAGCTTGATGATTGCCTGCTTGGTGTCTGAGGGTACCCATGCCAGCCCTATTTGATGATTCCTTACCCTGACCCTCAGCCTGGCCCATAGCAATGGTACAACCTGGCTCGCAGTAGGACATGGGCCAGGGTCGAGATGAACATTGGCATGCTCAAGGCCCAATTCCAGTGCTTTCACAGGCTCAGGGTCACCCCAGGAAAGGCATGCGATATAATTGTGGCATGTGTGGTTCTCCACAACATAGCCACAATTAGAAATGAGCAGTGTCCTACTCTTCAACTAACTGACTGCTGACAATATTGACACAACCCCCACCCCACCCCCGGCTGATGGACAAGATATGGTAGAGCAGTTAGACACCATCTGCTACAATCACTTCTGACTCACTCCCCACAAAAAGACAATATGCCTATTTTTATGAAGTCTTTATTTCCTGCAAGTACAAAAGTAGTACAGTAGTTAATTTTTTTATGTTCAAACAAGTGGGCACCTCACCCACCTTTAACTGATGCTCCAGCAGTTGTATTGCCATGTTTGTCTTTATTTGCAGCCTTGTGCTCCATTTCTAAGTTTAATTTGCTTCTTAAGATACACTTTGTACAGTTGTTTGACAGGGAGCTATAGGAACACAGAAAATGGTATTGAATTTCATAGTGCAATGTCTATTTAGTGTTATTGTAAGTTGTGAGTCAATGCTGAACATCTTATATATTTGAAAAATTGTGATGTAGCCTGCACACTGTTGTAAGAACAAAATTCAAATTAGGTGGGGCACTTTTCTGGGTAATCGTCAATTGTCTAATGTTCCTCTTCTACTGGTTACTGATGGTGCAATCTGTCTGGTGGAGCCTTTTGCCATAATAGACCTCCATGCAGTTGTAAGTACTCTTAATAGGCCACAAAATTTTCATAATGGGTTAGAGTAGAACACACATTTTTCATTACAGGAGTTGCTGCCAAGTTTGTTTTGTGCCTGTTGGGTTGCACCTGCATGCACGAACACACCTAGAATATAAATGTTGAATAAGTGGAACACTCAAAGATAAAACTTTTTTTTTCCAATTAAAACTCACGCATTGATTTGGTGAACAATTTTCTACCATACAAGCTCACATTCTTTTGCAGCTGTTACTGTATTCTTTGTAAACATTCATTAATATATCTAACTCTACTGGGGAGCAATAGGAGGATCGAGGCTTTTTTCCACTTGTCGCCATGGTGAACCATGTTTATCTGTGTTCCATTGAGGGCTTTTTATCTCCTCGTGCACAAGCTTAACTCGGGGTCAAATTAACTCAATTGATTGAACTACTTGTTATCACCTGTTCTGAAACTGAGAAAACTGATTTTGACAGCTCAGGGTTAGTCAACCCAGGATTCAGGTTTTAACTTGGAGTTAGTTAACTCTGCTTTCTGAAATGGGCCCCAGGGCAGTGAGTTTGTTTGGCAGTCTCTAGGGCCTCAGGTATGGACAGCTTGCTGTATTTCTTAGATAGCCTTTTCCTAGTCATACCTTTCTGGAGTTCTGATAGCTGGCTAACTTCTCTCCAGGTCACCTTGATCTTAGCCTCTAACCTTCTCTTCCATGGTGGATATTGCACCTTCTGGTTAGTGTCCATCTTATAGCCAAACATTTCCAGGATCAGTGTTGCTGTGATGTATATCAGCTTGTTGGTCTCAGTGATGGTTATAGTAAGGCTCATTCATATTGCTGTATTCATATCTTCTAGGAGATTTTCAGGCGGTACTTCACACAGCCATGGTAGTTGGGCATGGTGGTTCAAGGTGTCCAGCTTTTGTCTTCAATTTCGGGTCAGCTGCTCGTGCATTAAGCTCTTACTCACTCACAGGGGTGTGTTCCCATTCTCAATCTCTGAGTGTGGGGATGATAAACCCCCTTGACCTGGCATCCTGACTCTTCCTTGCCATGGCATTTGTGATGTATCTCATCAATCTCTAGTTGTGATAGAAGTTGCTGTTTGTGAATATTGGAACACTGAGTTACTAGTTGTTTTGGTGTTACTGTAGATGTTTGGTATTGACTCATCCATTGGTCCCATATCCTTCACATATAACCCCTCTCTCTGGGGTTACTTGCATAGTAGCAATCTAAGTTCAATCTAAACAGTCCAGTGTTCTTGGCTGTTGTCCATGAATGTCTTGCTTTTGTTCCAGTAGCCCATTTCTCATCAGGTTGCCCTGGTTCCTCAATGCCTGATGTGGCTACATGTATGTATGTACAGTACTCAGCATAAATGAGTACACCCCCTTTGAAAAGTAACATTTTAAACAATATCTCAATGAACACAAACAATTTCCAAAATGCTGAAAAGACATTTAATATAACATCTGTTAAACTTATAACATGAAAGTAAGGTTAATAATATAACTTAGATTGCACATTTTTCAGTTTTACTCAAATTAGGGTGGTGCAAAAATGAGTACACCCCACAACAAAAACCACTACATCTAGTACTTTGTATGGCCTCCATGATTTTTAATGACAGCACCAAGTCTTCTAGGCATGGAATGAACAAGTTGGCGACATTTTGCAACATCAATCTTTTTCCATTCTTCAACAATGACCTCTTTTAGTGACTGGATGCTGAATGGAGAGTGATGCTCAACTTGTCTCTTCAGAACTCCCCATAGGTGTTCGATTGGGTTCAGATCAGGAGACATACTTGGCAACTGAATCACTTTCACCTTGTTCTTCTTCAGAAATCCAACAGTGGCCTTAGATGTGTGTTTAGGATCATTGTCATGTTGGAAAAGTGCACAACGACCAAGGTCACGGAGTGATGGTAGCATCTTCTCATCTCATCTCATTATCTCTAGCCGCTTTATCCTGTTCTACAGGGTTGCAGGCAAGCTGGAGCCTATCCCAGCTGACTACGGGCGAAAGGCGGGGTACACCCTGGACAAGTCGCCAGGTCATCACAGGGCTGACACATAGACACAGACAACCATTCACACTCACATTCACACCTACGGTCAATTTAGAGTCACCAGTTAACCTAACCTGCATGTCTTTGGACTCTGGGGGAAACCGGAGCACCCGGAGGAAACCCACGCGGACACGGGGAGAACATGCAAACTCCGCACAGAAAGGCCCTCGCCGGCCACGGGGCTCGAACCCAGACCTTCTTGCTGCGAGGCGACAGCGCTAACCACTACACCACCGTGCCGCCCGGTAGCATCTTCTCTTTTAGTATAGAGCAATACGTCTGTGAATTCATGATGCCATCAATGAAATGCAGCTGAAATTTCTTCAATTTAATTGCAGAAAATGACAACTGGTTAAAATAACATTGTTTTCAGACCTTGAATATTGCATTGAAATCAAGATCATATTCAATTTTAAATAACACAATACTAATGTTTGAATTTAAGATGAGTTAAGAAATCAACATTTGGTGGAATAACCCTGACATTCAATAATAGCTTTCATGCATCTTGGCATGCTCTTCACCAGTCTTTCACATTGTTCTTGGGTGACTTTATGCCACTCCTGGTGCAAAAATTCAAGCAGCTCAGTTTTGTTTGATGGCTTGTAACAATCCATCTTATTGATCACATTCCAGAGGTTTTCACTGGGGTTCTGTCACGCTCCCGGGCTCACCTAACACTCTGGATTCCACTTCCCACAATCCCACTCACACACCTGACACTACCATGTGCACCCAATCCACCAATCCGGAGCCACTTCCTAGGAGTGGCTCCCCCGAGTTCTAATTGTTATCACCTGTACCTTTTTGTTTATGTCTGTATTTATACCCCTCTGTTTGTTTAGTTCTTTCCACAGTATTGCCTTCACATTTGTCGTGAGCCTACTGAGTGGGTGTATCTGATTGCATTTCCGTGTATGACCCTTTTTGCCTTCCGTTTTCTTTCTGTTTTGCCTAGCCCTTCTATTTGTTTGCTCTTTTATCTCACTTCCTGGTTTCTCGATCTCTGCCTGTTTCTCGATTCCAATTTGCCTAGCCCTTGTGTTTATTCTGGCTGTGTTTTCCTGATTTCTGGTTCTTGGACTCTCGCCCATTTCATGACTACGATTTGTCTAGCCCTCATTACTCAGTTGGATTTCCCGGTATTGACCTGGCCTGGTTATTGTACATTTGCCTTCTCTCACTGTGTCTATTAAAACCCAGTTTGTTCTTAATCCGCGAGCATCTGGTCTGTCATTGCCATGTTACAAGCAGCATGGTGAGGAGTGTTTGAAGTTGTGTATGAGGGCTGTCGGCCCACCAATGTCAGAGTACCCCCCCCCCCCCCACTTAGCTCTGAGCCACCTATTGTTAGGCTAGGCTCACTGCGCATCCCTCCGAGAGGCCATCAGCATTTCTGTGGTGGCCCTCCGCTCACTGTTGGACGTGGAATGACAAGTCCTGCAGGGAAAGAAACCATAGTTATCTTGCTGTTGGAGTCCTTAGCTTTAGCTATCCACTATAGGGGGCCATGCTCTGTAATGAGAGTGAATTGATGAACGGTGAGAAAATATTGCAGTTCTTCTATGGCCCATTTGATGGCAAGGGCTCCTTGTTTCAAGGCCGCATATTGCCACTTAACAGGGGTTAGTTTTCTATGCATGTAAGATGATTGAATGCTCTTCTTTGTCAAACTCTTGGGAGAGAACTGTGCTCAAACCAGTCTCTGAGGCATTGGTAAGCACCAGCAAAGGTTGGGAGAAGTCTGGGTTTCTGAGCACCAAACAGCTGGTGAGGACTATCTTCAGTGTTTGGAAGGCTTGTTTGGCTTCTATAGTCCATTTTACTTTGTCAGGCTCTTTCCTAGTTAAACACAAGAGGGTTGAGGCTCTAAAGAAATTGGTACAAATCTCTTATATCCTGCCAAGCTCAAGAAGGCATGTACCTGGCTCTTTGTCATGGGTAAGGCAGCTGGGCCATAGAAGGTTCACGCTGCACGCTGCATGCTGCACGCTACACGCGTGTAAAGAAAAGTGGACAAACGTAGCATGACTTGCTCTGGGCCATAGAACGGCGTTCACGTTGCACGCTGCACACTTCACGCGTGAAGCGAGAAATGAACATGCACACTTTTTTCTAGGCGTGAAGATGGAAATTCCAGTCAATGCATGCGGTCACCGCCGCGCCAGCCAATCAGAACGGGTCTAGGGAGATAACTCTATGCTTTCAGGGGAAAACTTCAGAAAAAATATAATTGAATGGTATAATTGAAAAATAGTTCTTCATCGGGATTGTCAAGCAGATTATAGAATGTTCGGTGAAATTCACCATGGGTTTCTCTCAGAAGGAAGTGTTCTCGGCTCCAAATTCTGTTCCTTTTTCTCTTCCTCTGTCTCAGTAAAAGCAGAATGAGGCAATCGTCGTCATCCGAAGAGTCCATATTGTTGGTTACTCGGTCAAAGTAGAACAGACGCAACACGTGAACATCCAAGCATGAAGTTTAATGGCCCAGGGTCCGGTTCTTCACGTGAACGTGTAGCGTGCAGCATGCAGCGTGCAGCGTGAACCTTCTATGGCCCAGCTGCCTAAGGGATAGTTTTTGATGGCCTTGATCTTCTTTTCCTGGGGATTCAAGAGACCCCAACCAATGTAGGTCCAAACTTTACAGGTGGCTGTTGCAGGACCACAAGGGCCAATGATGGTTTACAAACCATGGGATCCACAAAAAATTATGTAAATAGCTGCTGAAATAAAGGATCCCAGACAGCATGGTGGACTTAAGTGTACTGAGGAACTCTACAGCTTCTATCAAACATCTCCCCACCAGCCATGAAATGGGCTGAGTGTTTGCAAAGAAACTAGGTTTGGACTTCAGCAAGATCCAGGACAAGTTTTCTGAAGAGCATACAAACCATCCAGATTGGATGCATGCCAGTAACCTGGCCTGCAGAGAGTTAATTACTGGATTGCAGAACATTGTCAGAATGAGGTTTCTGGTCCAAATGGACATCACACAAATATAACAACCTGTAAGCAGCAGGATGATGAGGCAGTAACACAGTACCTGCAGAGATTGACCATAGTGCATGATACACACTCTGGGCTTAAAAGGCTGACCAACATGGTGACCAGCGGGGATGTAAAACCTTATGAAACCAGCCTGAAGAATGCTTTCCTCAGTGGCCTGAATCCTGACCTAGCTAAGATGGATGTCATGTGGGAGGTGTGCAAACTTGTTGAGGTGGAGAGGCATGCAGTGCATGCAGAAAAGAGGTTGAATGAGAAGCTGCAGCAAAAACAGAAAAAAGGATGACACGCTTCACAAGGCCATGCTTACAATGGTGCAAGTTATGCAAGCAAGTCAGCAGCATGGAGCAGGACATGAAAGGGCATGTGGAAGAGATTGTGGGAGAGGAAGAGTTTGACAGCACCGAGATTAGGACTGGCGGTCAGTCCACTGTTGCTCAAGCTTCTTGCAATGAAGAATCTGCTTTGCGCTCACCGCTTGCTACAGCCTGCATAGAGTAGGGAAGATAAACAAATGGGTACATATGAATTATGCTTGAAAATGCCAATCTAAGGGTCTCTAAGCTTTGAGATTTCTTAGATTCAGGAGTGAGACATTCTGTGATTAGATCCTCAGAGTTTTCTACTTAGCCAAAGATCAGCAACCAATCCCAGATCACTGTGGGTGCCTCTGGACAACAAGTCCTCAAGAAATTTACCGAGCCACTCCTCTGTAGACTGGGTGAGTCCGAGACATTTGAGTTGAGTTTTCATTTTTATTGTCCCATTGTTGCTCAGTAAATTTGCTAGGGAGAGATCTGATGCACGGGTTAGGCATAAGTCTCCTAAGTACCTCAGATGGGTTATAGGTCATGTGAATCCCAGATGAGGACATGACAATGGTTAAACTAGACCCATTTCCAACCCTTTATGTGCATGAGTGGAGGATGGTGCCCTCTGGTGTTCTGAATATGAATTGGGAGCTGGTTGAGATGGCAAAAACATGCACTAGCCCAAATGGTACTTTATTATATGCAATCAGAAAACTTGCATTGCAACACTCACATTAGCCACAGACACCCAGATGTTAAGTTTGAGCAGGACTGGTTTAAGGAAGGTAGAAGATGTGAGGAACTGTTGAAGTTATTCTGGGATAGTCACAGGTGTGCTGCATTTGTGCAACCACCAAGTGATTATCAACTGGCATTTAGTTCACACATGGCTCCACATGTGTGACTTGGCAAAACAACAAGGGGATAGGTGGAAGGATTTGGGCCCATGAATGTTGAAATGTGTAAATGCAAGTGATTGGCAATATAGCACTGATCCAAGAGTACTGTACAGTAAAAACATTAATGCATTTCAAGCCAATCTGGATTTCATTATGTCTCTTTACAGAGACAGTGTTAACCAGTGAAAAACCTATGCCAGGGATGTGGTCAGAATGGCAATTTACTAAACTTACAGTTGACTCCCCATGTTTAGCAGAGGTCCATAAACAGCTTTGGGCATAGGGCAAACATGATGTAGGGCTGATAAAGGGTATTGATCCAGTGGTGATCACCCCAAAATCTGATTTTAGACCCTGTAAGTCCCAGTATCCTCTGAAGCCATAGAGGACATTAGGCTCATGTTCAATTCTATAAAAGGCAGCAAGGGTAATTGTAGATTGCTCTAACTCCCCCATGCGCACTTCCATTTTTCTGGTTAAGAAACACACTGAGCCAGGCCAACTCACAAGACCTGCAGGCAGTAAATGCAGCTGTAAGAGCTCAAGCTCCTAACGTTCCTAACCCTCATACTATTCTTTCACAAATGCCACCAAATAGTACACATTTTGGGTGGCATGGTGGTGTAGTAGTTAGCCCTGTCGCCTCACAGCAAGAAGGTCCGGGTTCGAGCCCCGTGGCCGGCAAGAGCCTTTCTGTGTGGAGTTTGCATGTTCTCCCTGTGTCCGTGTGGGTTTCCTCCGGGTGCTCCGGTTTCCCCCACAGTCCAAAGACATGCAGGTTAGGTTAACTGGTGACTCTAAATTGACTGTAGGTGTGAATGTGAGTGTGAATGGTTGTCTGTGTCTATGTGTCAGCCCTGTGATGTCCTGGCGACTTGTCCAGGGTGTACCCCGCCTTTTGCCCATAGTTAGCTGGGATAGGCTCCAGCTTACCTGCAACCCTGTAGAACAGGATAAAGCGGCTAGAGATCATGAGATGAGTACACGTTTTTCTGTAGTAGACCTTGTGAATGCATTCTTTAGTGTGCCAATTCATCCAGATAGCCAGTTCTGGTTCATGTTTCAGTTTGATGGTTGACCATACACTTTCACTCACCTGTGTCAGGGACACCGAGTCTCCCACTATTTACAATGAAGCGTTAAGACAAAGCTTCAGTTCTCTTGTATTGACAGAAGGCTCCACCTTAATTCAGTATGTGGATGACTTACTTTTGGCCATGCCTTCTGAGGAGCAGTGCAGAGCTGACACGATTTCTTTGTTAACATTTAGCTGCAGAAGGTTACAAGGCCAGTCTGCATAAGCTCCAGTTTGTTCGGAGGGGAAAATTTATTGGATACACCGTGTCTGGCCTGGGTAAGTCTCTGGGATCAGAAAGAATCACAGCTATACAAAATATACCAAACCTCCAAGCAAGAAGCAAATGATGTCATTTTTGGGTATGTGCTTGTATTGTCCCACATTTATTCTTAATTATGATATTCTTGAGTCTTCCCTTTGTTCACTGCTCCACAGCAAGGGCTTACAACCTTATAAGGTGACATGGACTCTTGAGGCAGAAAAGGCATTTGTTGAGCTTAAGTTGGCTCTCCAGAGCACTCCCACACTGGGGATCCCAGACCCCATGTGTCCTTTCATCCAGACAGTTGATGAGAAATCAGGATGTATGATATCACTATTACTACAACAGCATGGAGGTAAGTTGTGACCAGTTGCATATTATTCTACTAAACCTGACCCTGTCTCAGCAGTATTACCGCTATATTTCAGAACCATTGCCACAGCTGAAAAGGCCATGGTAGCCTCACAAGACACAGTGGGCTATTCAGAGCTAATATTATTGGTTCCACATGCTGTTTCTGCTCTTCTCCTAGAACAAAAAAAAATCCCCTCTGTCAGCAGCTCATTGGCTCAGATACAATGCTGTTACTCAAAATGCCTAACATCAAAGTGAAACGCTGTTCTATCTTAAACCCCGCAATGCTGTTACCCGCTGAGGATAATGGTAAGCTTCACTGTTGTGTATCCACCATTTCCCAGGTTTGTTCACCTTGCTCTGATCTCAGCGAGGTTCCTTGGGCGGCACAGTGGTGTAATGGTTAGCATGGTTGCTTCACAGCAAGAAGGTTCTGGGTTCGAACCCAGTGGCCGGCAAGGGCCTTTCTGTGTGGAGTTTGCATGTTCTCCCCGTGTCTGCGTGGGCTTCCTCCAGGTGCTCCGGTTTCCCCCACAGTCCAAAGACGTGCAGGTTAGGTTAATATGGGACAGCCTTGGGCTGAGGTGCCCTTGAGCGAGGCACCTAACTCCCAACTGCTCTCCGGGCACTGTTAGCATGGCTGCCCACTGCTCTGGGTATGCATGTGTGCTCATTGCTCACATGTGTGTGTTCACTGCTTCAGATGGGTTAAATGCAGAGAGGAAATTTCACAAGTGTGTGATGAATAAAGTTGTGCTTTCTTTCTTTTCTTTGCAAAACCCAGACTTGATGCTTTTTGTGGACAGCTCCGCTTCAAAAAACCCAGACTTGGGTAAGAACCTTGCTGGTTTCACAGTGGTCTCTGCCCATGAAACCCTTGTTTCAGGGTTGCTTCCAAGTCTTTTTTTGGCACAGGCTGCTGAATTAGTGGCACTCACAGAGGCCTGTAAATTTGTAGGTGAGATGGTGACTATACCTACACAGACAGTAGGTATGCTTTTGGAGTAGCACACAATTTTGGTACATTGTGGAAACATCTTGGGTTTCTAACATCCACAGGTAAACCTATAGCACATCATACACTCATCAAAGAACTGTTATTTTACTCCCTAAGCAGGTTGCCATTTGTAAATGTGAAATTCATATTAACTCAACTGATCCTGTCTCCACAGGTAGTGCTGCTGCCAACGTAGCTGTTAGAGCAGCTGCTTCCAAGGATTTCCCATTTTTGCTTGCATTAATCCTAACTGTGTCTCAGAATCCTCTTTCCAGGTTTTACACTGGATCAGGTTCAGTCACCAGCTACATCACAGGAGATGGCACAATGGAAAAGGCCAGTTGTGCCAAACATAATGAGGTGTAGTATGGTCCTCATACCAGGCCAGGTCATGTGGGAATGTCTTGCCTTCCTAGTTATTTCCTCATGTTAAGTTCTTGCGTATGAGGCAGCTAAACAGTCTCATGTAGGATCTGCAGCCATCTAATTGTAGGTTGATCAGGAAGTGTTAGGTTTGGCTTGGTGTGCTATGGAGGATGGGGCACTCATGGATAACATGCTCTACAGTCTGGGAAGGTAATCCACATTTGCAGGCTGGTGATGGGTGCAGACCCCAGCAGTGTATGCAGGAGTTGAACTGGCTGATGCCTGCGTGTAGTCAGTTGTCACCCATTCCCTGTGAGGGAGGTCTCCACCTGGTCGGAACTTTTTGTGTTCGGAGGATCTGAGGATCTTTTGCCAGCTGGCTCTCCATGTGTTCAGAATGTTGTGGTTTGCTTCATGCAAGGTTGCCACATGCCGGGAGAAGGGGCAATGGGATGGCAGATGTTGTCAACCCAGTTCATTGTTCTGTACAGTGTTGTGTAGAAAGTGGTTGGTGTCTTGCTGGGCCTTGTCCACTAGATTGAAAATATGATGATCTCTGCGAATTGAAGCAGGAGCAATGCCAACAAGGACTGGTAAAAGTTCTATGGGGGTGGGATGCAGGCAGCTGGTGACGGTTCTCAGGGTGTCATTGAGAGTTGTCAAGCTTCTTTGTATGAGCACTTTGGCACCAAGATGGGGCTGCATATTTTGTGGCACTGAAGACAAGGGCAAGAGCACCAGTCAGGAGTGTGGAGGTGTTGGCTCCCTATGATGAGCCTGCCAGGTGATGGAGGAAATTGTTCCTCCATCAGATGGTGATTGGGAACAGCCCTGAGGAGTTTCAGGATCAGGCCCTGGTGTCAAAGGCTGCAGTAAGGTCCATGAGGATGACCCCACCTTGTGGCCTTTTTCAAAGCCAGCTTCAATCTCTTCAATGAAGTTGACAATCTAATGTATTGTACTGTGTCCCCAGCAGAAGTCATCTTGTTGGTCAGGTAACTGAGGATTGATGAATGAATGGTTCCAGCTGGGCTAGAAGATAGGATGATATCTCTTTGGATTGTCCAGGGGCTTGTTTGGTTTTGGCAGAGCGATGGTGGTTGCCTTATGCCAGATCTTGAATAGCCTGTTGGGGGAGGCAGGAGGAGTAGAATGCCTGGAGGTAGCTGAGGCATTTTTGGTCACAGTGTAGCAGAAACTCTTGGGGGGGGGGGATGTTGTCTGGCCCTTGAGCCTTTCCACTTTTCAGTTGCCTGATTGCTGCAGAAAGTTCTTCAGATGAGAAGGGTGATGAAAGGAGGTCATCAACTCCTGGAGCATTCCAGAGCTTGGTCATTTCCTTCTTGATGAACCATGTATGGTCCTTACTTGCCTCCTTGAAACAGCCATTCTCCAGAATCTGTTCAGCAATCGAGTTGGCTGCCACTGGGCATCGTGAGTGTTTGTGGTTTCTGTCAGCAAGACGGTTGAGGGTCTTCCAGGCTATCCTGCTTGAATGAGTAAAGTTGATGCCTTGGACTGTTTCTTCCCAGTGTTCTCTTCACTTTTTGTCAAGGCAGTCTGTCAAGAGTGATGCCTTGGTAGATGACTCTTCACCAGTTTCAGCATGGAGGAATTCATCATAGTATGTTTCACAATCATCCCATGTTGGAATGTAGCACTGACAAAAGCCATGTGGTATGGCACTCTTCACTACACTGATGAGTCTGCGGAGAGCTGAATAAGCATGGTCTAGGTTGGAGGAGGTTGGGGATGGGAGGCTGTCTATCCTTGAATCCACCAGGTTGGTGAACATGTCTCACTTTGTCTTGCAAAAGTTCTACATCTTTACTGGTTTGGTAGGTATTGGAACTATTGGCTTGTCTGGGACAATCAATGATGGTCTGTGTTGTGACTTGGGAAAAGGATCCAGGATGATTCAGTGGGGTGTAGAGCCTTTCAGATTGGTGAAGGCCAGGTCAGGGTTTGAAGTTGTGTTCCATCTACCAGAGTGGAAGGAATCCAGTTGTTTTTGGGTCATACAGAAGTTGCACACCAGATGTGGAGGCCCAGTCCTTGAGTGCAGCACCATCTAGGTTGGTGGATCTGTCACCCCAAGTGTTGCTGCAGCAGTTTTGTTAAGTTGATACATGGGTGGGACATGACACTGTCACATCTGGGAAAACTGCAAAATATCCACTTGCATCAACTTCCCTGGTGGAGAAATGCAGAAAGCAGTCCAATCCAATTCATACTCCTGGTCAGGGTGCTGAAGCTAAGTCTAGAGAATGATGTTTGGGTGCCAATTGTAACAAAGCTGATGTAGGTAGAGAGACAGTTAGCCTCATATGGCTAGGTAGCAGGAGCCCCAGGATAGCCAATTGGCTCTGAGCATTGTCTGTAGAAAACATGGTTATCTTTAAAAAGTGAAGCCATCACAGGTCTAGTGCCCTTGCTGTCTGACTGCAGTACAATTTTTAGCCCTGCCCATCCTTGTGTTTTTCAGTGACAAAATAGCCTTTTTTCCATTTCCTTTTTCTCATCTAAAATCTCTTTCCATCTACCTTGTCTAATTCAAGATGATGTCATGCTGATATCTGCACATTTTTACCCCCCCGAAAATAGTCCTTAAAATATTATTTTACTATCTTGTAAGAAGGTGCTACCAATACACACACATTACTGATAATGTTAAGATGAATTTTATTTAAAAAAAAAAAGTCTAGCTAGTTGTCTCAAACAAATTACTTCATTGGTATGATGAATTAGTAACATTTGTCACATCAGTGTCAAAGAATTTGCAGTTCATGCAATAAAATTCCATCCTAAACACATCCATATTAATGATGTATCTCCAGCTGAAACCATTTAAAAGCTTACTTACTTACTTACTTACTGCCTGTTATGCCTCCTGGCATTTAGGGCAGCAATGAAGGATCTCCACTCCTGGTGATTTTGGGCTGTCTTTTGGACACTTTCCCCAGGTCAGATTCATGGTTCGCATCTCCTCCTCCACAGTCCAATGCCAGGTGGTTTTGGGTCTTCCTCTTTTTCTTCTACCTTCTCGTGTCCAATGCAGGGCTAATCTAGGGATGCTGTTTGGCTCTCTTCTCATGACATGCCCTATCCAGTTTCAGTGCAGTCTCATTATGATTATTTTCTATGCTGTTTATCTGGCATCTATCGAGTAGCTCTTGATTAGACATAGTTTTAGGTCAAAATATCCTGCATATTTTCCTCATATATTATTGTAAGAGACCCTACGTGTGGGTGGAGCACAGAGGACGGCAGGACAGAGATCAGGTTTTATAAATGGGCTTTATTGCCACACTTTTCAGTCTAACAATAATATTCACAGACACACAACCGGCGTCTGGTTCAGGGTTTTTGCTCCTTCTGCTCTCGCTCTCCCTCCTGATATAGGGCGCAGTCACTGGGAAGACACACAAACAGGTTAATTGCTCTCAGGTGACGTGATTCTGCCACTTACCTTCCCTGACTCCGCCCTCCTGTCACAGACCGGCGCTTGACCACGCCCCCGCTGCCACATACCCCCACCGCCCGACTCAGGCCGGGCGGCCGTCCGGCCTGCAGCCGACTCCCCCCCCCCCCTTGACGGGAGAGGAAGTCCGCCACGACCATCTGCGCCCCCGGCCTGTGGACCACCTTGAAATTAAAGGGTTGGAGCGCCAGATACCAACGGGTGATCCGCGCGTTGGCATCTTTCATGCGGTGGAGCCACTGGAGGGGCGCGTGGTCCGAACAGAGGGTGAAAGGGCGCCCCAGCAGGTAGTACCGGAGGGCAAGAACCGCCCACTTGATGGCCAGACACTCTTTCTCTATGGTGCTGTAGCGCCCCTCACGCACCGACAGCTTCCTGCTGATATACAGGACCGGGCGGTCCTCCCCCTCCACCTCCTGGGACAAAACCGCCCCCAGCCCTCTGTCCGACGCATCGGTCTGCAACATAAAAGGGAGAGAAAAGTCAGGGGAGTGTAGAAGTGGCCCCCCACACAGTGCAGCCTTTACCTCTGAGAAAGCCCGCTGGCACTGCTCCGTCCACTGGACCGGATCTGGTGCCCCCTTTTTAGTGAGATCAGTCAGCGGGCTGGTGACGTCCGAATAATTAGGTATAAACCTGCGATAATAGCCAGCCAGCCCCAGGAACTGTCTCACCCCCTTTTTGGTCTTGGGCCTCGGGCAGGCCGCAATTGCTGCCGTCTTATTAATTTGGGGACGCACCTGCCCGTTGCCCAAGTGGAAGCCCAGATACTGTACTTCCACCCGCCCAATCGCACACTTCTTTGGGTTGGCTGTGAGCCCCGCTCGCCTCAGCGACCTAAGGACAGCCCTCAGATGTTCGAGGTGCCGCTGCCAGTCATTGCTATAGATGATTATGTCATCTAAATATGCTGCCGCATATGTGGCGTGAGGGCGGAGGACTCTGTCCATCAGCCGCTGAAACGTTGCGGGGGCCCCAAACAGCCCAAACGGAAGGGTGACGAATTGGTGTAAACCAAACGGTGTGGAAAAGGCCGTTTTTTCTCGGGATAGTGGAGTCAAGGGGATCTGCCAATATCCCTTCGTTAAATCCAGTGTCGAATAAAAGCGAGCAGTGCCGAGTCGATCGAGCAACTCATCAATACGAGGCATTGGGTACGCGTCGAATTTAGACACCGCGTTGACTTTTCTATAGTCCACACAGAACCGGACCGACCCGTCGGCCTTGGGTACCAAGACCACCGGGCTGCTCCAGTCACTGTAGGACTCCTCGACGATGCCCATTTCGAGCATGGTCTGAAGTTCTTCCCGAACCACCTTTTTTTTGTGTTCAGGTAGCCTGTAAGGGCGGCTACGCACTACCACCCCCGGGGGCGTCTCTATGTGGTGCTCTATGAGGTTAGTGCGACCGGGCAGGGGCGAGAACACATCCGAAAACTCGGTCTGCAACTGGGCGACCTCCGTGAGTTGGGTCGGGGAGAGGTGGTCTCCACAGGGGACCGGAGAGGTACGTGATGCCAATGTCCCTTTTTGAACCTCCGGCCCCAGCTCCGCCTTCTCTGGAACTACCGACACCAACGCCACGGGGACCTCCTCGTTCCAGAGTTTAAGCAGGTTGAGGTGGTAAATCTGTAGCGCCCCACCCCTGTCCGTTCGCCTCACCTCATAGTCGACGTCCCCGACTCGCCGTGTGACCTCAAAGGGTCCTTGCCACTTGGCGATCAATTTGGAGCTCGACGTGGGCAACAGTACGAGTACCTTATCTCCCGGAGTGAACTCTCTAAGGCGCGTACCCTTGTTGTACAGGCGGGCTTGCCGTTCCTGGGCCTGCCGCAAATTCTCCTGAGTTAGGTGGGTGAGCGTGTGGAGTTTTGCATGCAGGTCCATAACGTACTGAATTTCGTTCTTACTTTGTGAAGGTCCCTCCTCCCAATTTTCCCGCAGCACGTCCAGGATGCCGCGCGGCTTATACCCATATAATAATTCAAACGGGGAGAACCCCGTGGAGGCTTGGGGGACCTCTCGCACTGAGAACAGCAAGGGTTCGAGCCACTTATCCCAGTTACGTGCGTCCTCACTTACGAATTTTTTAATAATATTTTTGAGGGTGCGGTTGAATCGTTCCACTAAACCGTCCGTTTGTGGGTGATACACGCTGGTGCGGATCGGCTTAATCCCCAATAACCCATACAGTTCGCGCAGTGTTCGTGACATAAACGTAGTGCCTTGATCAGTCAGAATCTCTTTTGGGATTCCAACTCGGGAGATGACGCGGAAGAGTGCTTCTGCAATACTGCGTGCTGAGATATTGCGCAGAGGCACTGCTTCCGGGTATCGCATTGCATAGTCCACCAGAACTAATATAAAGCGGTACCCTCGTGCTGACCGATCTAATGGCCCGACGAGATCCATCCCAATTCTCTCAAACGGGGTCTCAATTAACGGTAGAGGGCGCAAAGGCGCTTTTGGAATGGCCGCTGGGTTTACTAACTGGCATTCGCGGCATGCCGTACACCACCTACGGACATCGCCGCGAATCCCCGGCCAATAGAAACGGGCCATTATTCGGGCTAGTGTTTTATCCTGCCCCAAGTGTCCAGCCATGGGATTAAAGTGAGCCGCCTGGAATACCAATTCCCGGCGGCTCTTCGGAATTAAAAGCTGCGTGACGCGCTCTTTAGTTTGAGTGTCCTGCGTCACTCGGTATAATCTATCCTTCATAATCGCGAAGTAGAGGAAGGACGGGGTGGCGTTCGGCTGGAGCGTTTGACCATCGATTACTCTCACTTGGTCAAACGCATGCCGCAGAGTCTCGTCTCGCGACTGCTCTAATGGGAAATCCGCGAGGGATTCCCCAATAGAGAGAGGAGGAGCCGGCGGCTCCTCACTCTGACGCGGAGATGACGTAGACGGCTCTGTGACAGCTGCTCCCGCCAAAGCGACACCGGGACCTCCCCCTGTCAAATGGCAGGACCCACTCTCGACTAGGCGTGTCATTAAACCCCGAAATCCCGGCCAATCAGTCCCCAAAATTAGAGAGTGGGTAAGGCGAGGATTAACCGCCGCCTTTACTATGAATTTTTCCCCTCTGAAAATAATGTGGACCGACACCAAAGGGTAGCTGTGAACATCCCCGTGCACACATAACACCTTCACCCCTTGTGCTCCCCCCAATGCCTCGTTTTGAACCAGGCTTTGGCGAATTGAGGTCTGATTACAACCAGAATCCACCAACGCCTGATATGTAGCCCCTTGGATACTCACCGGTATGCGATACGCTCCGGCCCGATCGAGGGCGGCCTCTGGCGCGTCGGGGATCCGAACCACCGCACCCACTTCCATTGCCGTGCACTGCTGTTGAAGGTGGCCCGGTTCCCTGCAGCGCCAGCAAACCGGCCCGGGCTTTCCCTCTGCACCGGTGATCTGGGGCTCACTCACCTGAGGTGGGGGAGAGACAGACACAGAAGGGAGAAACGGGAGGGCACCGCGGGTGCGGCGGGCCGGCTGGGGGGGTGCCGGCCCCCGCCTCCGCGGAGGGGGTGCCGGCCCCCGCCTCCGCAGAAGGGGAATGGGGCGAGGACAGGACACAGGAGGAGGGGGAGAGAGAGAGAGAGAAGAGGAGAGAAGAGAAGATGCCCTCTGCTGTCCTGCCGCCGGGACAGCCACCAGATGATCCTCCGCCAGCTCGACTGCCTGATCCAGCGACGCCGGGCGGTGGCACTGGACCCACTCCGCGGTTCCGGCTGGTAAGCGGGCGATGAACTGTTCCAGTACCACCTGGTCGACGATTCCCTCGGCGTCGCGATCGTTGGCCCTCAGCCACCGCCAGCAGGCGTCCCGGAGCTGCTGGCCGAACGCGAACGGCCGGCCGACTTCCTCCAGTCGCAACGCGCGGAAGCGCTGGCGCTGTTGCTCCGGTGTGCGCCCCACGCGCTGGAGGACGGCCCGGCGGAGGTCCGCGTAGGCCAGCCGGCGGTCGGCGGGGAGCTGTAGCGCGGCCAGCTGTGCCTCTCCCGTGAGCAGGAGGAGGAGGCGCGCCGCGCGCTGCTCCATCGGCCACCCCGAGGCTTCGGCGACCTGTTCAAACAACGTGATGAACGCCTCGGGGTCGTCCTGCGGGCCCATCTTGGTGACAATGAGGGGAGACGGGCCCGCGGCCGGAGCGCTGGTGGACCCCGCCGACGCGAGGAGATGCCGGAACGCCTCGCGGTCTTCTTGCTGGGCCAGCACCAGGGCTTCGAAGCGCTGCTCCTGCTCCTTTCGGAGCGTGACGAGTGCCTGGTGCTGGCTTTGCTGAGCCGTGGCGAGGGCGTGGACCAGATCGGCGAATGGGGAGGATTCCATGGGGCTGCTGGTTTGGTGCTCCACTGTCCCGGGTTCCGGCACCACTGTAAGAGACCCTACGTGTGGGTGGAGCACAGAGGACGGCAGGACAGAGATCAGGTTTTATAAATGGGCTTTATTGCCACACTTTTCAGTCTAACAATAATATTCACAGACACACAACCGGCGTCTGGTTCAGGGTTTTTGCTCCTTCTGCTCTCGCTCTCCCTCCTGATATAGGGCGCAGTCACTGGGAAGACACACAAACAGGTTAATTGCTCTCAGGTGACGTGATTCTGCCACTTACCTTCCCTGACTCCGCCCTCCTGTCACAGACCGGCGCTTGACCACGCCCCCGCTGCCACAATTATATATAATATTTTTGTGTGTGGAAGACTGACAGTTGGTTGGGGTCACTGGCAGTCATCCTCCAGCATTCTGATCCATATAGAAGAGTGGACAGGATGCAGCTCTGATGCAGCTTAATTTTGGTCTTGGTGCTGTACTATTGAGACCTCTATACACTGAGCATTTTGAAAGCATTCCTAGCCTTGTTGATTTGATTATTGTCATTACAGTATGTGCACCACCATCATATCTAACTATGCTTCCAAGATAAGTGAATTCCTCTGGTGTAAGATCAATTCCATTCACTTGGATTGGTACGGGGTTTGGGATGTTACGTGTCATATAACATCTGTTTTCCTCTGGTTGTGAGGCCAATCTGTTGTGCAAAGGAGCTTAGGCAGGATGTTTTCTCTTGCATGTGCTTGAATATGGGAGATTGGGGCCAAATCATCTGCAAAATCCAGGTCTTCTAATGATGAGAAGAGGGTCTATCGTATACCTCTTGTTTGGTCTTCGGTAGTCCAGCGCATCACCCAGTCGATAGTTATATTGAAGAGCAGCGCAGACATCACACATCCTTGGCTGACTCCTGTCTTCACCTGGAATGTGAGGCTACTGTTTCCCACTCTACAAGTGAAGTTGGCATAGAAGGATTTAATGAGGTCTACTATGTGCTGTGGGATTCCATACATTAAGATATCCCAGACGCTGTCCCAGTGGAGGCTGTCAAAAGCCTTTTCAAAATCAAAGTTGATGTAAATCTGTCTCTGCCATTCTGTGCATTGCTCTGATGTTTCTAAGGGCAAATATCTGGTCAATGCATCCACTTCTGCGACAACCTGCCTGTTCATTTCTTAGCTGTTCATCTACTGCATCCGAGATGTGTTGTATATGTTTTGTCAAAATCTTGCTGGGTATAGACAGGAGTGATCCCATGCCAATTGTTACAACCTCTTAGGCTACATCCACACGACAACGGCAACGAGATGTTATTTAAAAATATATCGCGTCCAAATGGGCAACGATCAGTAAAATATCAGGTCCATATGGCAACGCAACGCTTGCTGAAAACGATGCAATACACATGCCACACCTCTAGGGGCGCTGTAAGACGGTCCCTTTGGAGACAACAGAACAATAGAAGAAGTAAGGACGCATGCGCATAAACTATTATGCGCGAGACTTCATATTAGCCACAAAGTCAGGAAAATCTGTTCGTAAAATTACATTATAATGACCAAATACAATGAAAAGTATTTTTCCAGTCTCACCTGTGAAAGGTAATCCCATGTGATCTCGTTTGGATGGCAAACTTGTTGGTACAGTTAAACACAGCTAATCTTTATTCTCCGCTTTGACCTATCCGATATGGCGGCGAGGATGACGTATGATTCTACGCGGAAGGCGGCGTCTTTAATGGTCCGGAATAAATTGAATGCTGCACGTTGATGGATTAATTTGTTGTTTCTCACCTGTGAAAGGTAATCCCATGTGATCTCGTTTGGATGGTAAACCCGTTGGTACAGTTAAACGCAGCACATGAATCTTTATTCTCTGCTTTGACCTATCCAATATGGCGGCGAGGATGATGTATGATTCTACGCGGAAGGCGGCGTCTTTAATGGTCCGGAATAAATTGAATGCTACACGTTGATGGATTAATTTGCTCTTCTACGCCCTTTTTGAGGAATGTATTGTAGGACTTAAACCGGCATCTGAAGAGGTGAGATCGCTCCTTTTTTTCCCTATTTTTGCTGGCGGGATTGACTCTGCCCTAAGGGCAGAGTCTCTCTCTCTCTCTCGCTCTCACTTTGCACCATTACACAATAAATATTCACAGTGAAAATATTTTGTAAGCGCGTTTCATGAACCAAGTTATAGGATTTGTTGACAACTCGCATCGAGTTCGTTACACTTCTACCCGGCGTGAAGCACTGACAGTCATGTGGTTGTGACGTCATCGTAAACAAATCCGTTCTACTCATCCAGACGACTTCACAACAGCAACGTTGCCAGATCTTTCCACTCTGGAACCCGTTCTCAAAAAGATTGCGTTTTGGGCACCCAAAACGCCGGTGCCATGTGGACGCCAGGCCTAAACGATAAGCAATTGTATCGGAGTCACCTGAATCTGTTGCCGTGTGGACAGGGCCTTAATAGTTGCAGCAATCTCCTCCTTACTTGGTGGCTCAGCACTAATATCCAGGTCATTTTCTGCATGTTGGATATCAGTGTCTAAGGCAGCCTTTCTCAACCGGGGTGCCGTCTGGCTTCGTTAGGGATGCTGTCAAAAAATTATATATTCTAACATTGAAATAAATAAAATAATTCCAGAAAACGATAGTTACACTAATGCAGATCATCGCCGCCTCATGCATCATCAAAATTTGTCTCACGGCCCCCTTTCCCATGTCAAAACGTCACTGCTGGGGTCAGCGTATGGTCAGCACGACTGCATACATTTTATACGGGGGTGCTTTGAGAATTTGCATACTTCTGAAGGGTGCCGTGACTGAAAAAAGGTTGAGAAATGCTGGTCTAGGGTAAGTGGCAGTCTATTTAGAACTTCTTTGAAGTGTTCTGCCCATTGAGCTTATAGGGGCATAGAAGGGGGAGGCAATGGAGCAATGCTGTCTTTGTTTTCTACAGTTGATGACTCCAATTCGACAGACAATGGAACAGCGATTTCCACACTGATTAATTTAATTCTACACTTCCACCAGTGTAAGTTTGTTTTTGTTTTGTAAATGATTGTGGCTTTGTTCTAATTTTCCGTGCTTAATAAATCTGCCCCCAAATCCTTAATTTGCTATAGTTAGACTATAATGCAACAGTAATCCTGCCATCAGGTTCAAGTATGATTATATGGACTAATTTATTTGTCATTGTTGATGAAGGTTATTTCTTCTTGAAGCTTTGTTTATTATGTTACCCAAGACCTTTTGACTATGTTGTGATGTCATTGTCATCATCCCCGAACACTTGGTTAAAGTTAATAGTTTATTTAATGACATATTAGTGATTGAGAGCGCTAACCACAGGTCAATAAATCCTTACAGTTGCGTTCATAATTCTTCATAATGCCTTTTCCCTTTGCTCTCATTTTTCTCTGCAGGTTAACACAAACCATACTGCAGGCACCTATAATGAATTCTCAAGGCACTCATGGAATTGGGGGGCATAATTTACCTTCCTTTACTCTCCATAATTTGTTAGAGTAATAGGTGATGGAGAAGGTGTGAAAGAGAGAAAGTAGAGTTAAAGACTACAAATATATTTTTAAGCCTGTTAAACTGCTTACTAAGGCATTATGTTGGTTTGTTAGGCTCCAGTCTTCATTCTAAAAAAAACCCCAAAACCCTCATTGTTGAATAATGTAGGAAATACTAAAATGTGACAATGTATTGCCACAGTTATTAAAGAACAGTGGTTTTCAACAAAAAAGTGAAGGAAGTGTCTTTTTCTGCCTGTCTCTGCCAAGACTCCAATCCTGACACTGCATTGTTTAATTTACATGACCTGATCTGAGTCTCACACTCTGATATCCCTCTCCAGTCAGCGTTTAATGCCCCATATCCAGTGTTCACTTGTTTTATGACAAAATTTGTACTTGTTGAGAAGAGGACCCTCTGGGGTTCCAGGAACTTTTACAGGATATGGAGTCTGTTTTCATGTAATTGAAAGGACTAACCTTGCAGCCTTCTGAGTGGGGCCCAAACAATAATTACAACACAATGTGTTTTATAATGTAATTTTAAAATGGAATTTTGAATGGTTGCAATTCTAAGGACACCCATTTGTTCAATGTGGAAACTGAGGAATATTATGCAGGAGGTGTGTGTGTGTGTGTGTGTGTGTGTGTGTGTGTGTGTGTGTGTGTGTGTCTATATGGCTGAGGAATTTTTTTTTCTTTTAGCCAATCAGGACCATGGTCAAATTTGAAGTTATTTTTACCCTCCTAACCACCATAGAAGATTAATATTACAGGGGAAGAAATAACATATGCCAGAATGTCACATGCACACACCTTATGACTGACTGGAAAGGTTTTCAGAAATTATGCAGGGTGATAGGAGCAGCGCAGGCCTCCTGAAGTGACATGTCTTTTAAGTGATGCACATGAGGAGGACATGCGCCTCATGGAATAGTATGTCAAAGTAAGGGAACTTCACAGGAGGCATTTGGACATGGTGATGACCTCCATCACCCAGTGGCCCAGTCTCTGTTCAGTCAGAGGAGTTTCCCGTGTCTTTTCTAAGCAACAGCTGAAAAATTTATCTGAGGATTGAATAGCAATCAATATAACAAAATTGAAATATTAAGTGTTAAAAGGCAGGCAATTTGATTAACTATTTAGGCTACGTTCACACTGCAGGCTGAAGTGACTCAAATCCGATCTTTTCGCCCATATGTGACCTGTATACGATCTTTTATTGACAATATGAACGACACAGATCCGATTTTTTCAAATCTGACCCAGGCCGTTTGGATATGTGGTGCTAATTCCGATTCCTATCTGCTCTTTTCATATGCGACTTCAGTCTGAACCGCCAGGTCGCATTCATCCGACTTACACGTCATCAACAAGCCACAAACGTCACTATTCTGCGCTGAAGTAGGCGGCGGGTCTCTCAAAAAAAGTTACAACAACATGGCGCATAATCACGGGCGCAGATAGAGGGTGGGACGAGTCATATTTAAATTCACCTCGTTCGGTCCCCCCTACTTATAGGGAGGAAAAAACGTCTATGCTGTCTTTCTTTGCATAAGGCAAACCTCACGGAAAAATCAAAAGACTAATTACCATTCGGTTTACTGAGGTGCACAGCAGTGTATACATATAGTTGCAACAACTCACATAAAACAAAACAAAGACTGATATTCGGTTGGTTGAGCTGCGCGGACTGCACAGATTGCGAGCTCGAGCTTGGTTGCTATGGTTACTAACAACAAGTTTGACAGGCATATCGGGGTTGGGGTTGGTCTGCTGGCAGCTTTGTCCCCCCCAGTTTTTTGTCCCCCCCAGTTCAAAAAACATATCTGCGCCCCTGCGCATGACATCAATGCGAGGGACGCTTCGGGCTGTGAAGGTTCTGAATCTTCTCAATGGAAGGACGCAGAGGTTAGGGAGCTGATTTCCATTTGGGGGGATGCAGCTATTCAAGCTAGATTGGATGAGTCATACCGCAACCGGGCGGTTTTACTTCCGTAAACACTGGCCATGCTCACTGTATGTGACGTCGTCGTATCCTGCAATGCGCATGCGAAACACTTTTAGGTCGCTTTTCGTTCATACTGAGGATCACATACAAGTCGCATATATTTGTTAATGTGAACGACCTCACAAAAAAATCGGATTTCACAAAAAAATCGGAATTGAGCATTAAGCCTTGCAGTGTGAACGTAGCGTTAGAGAACATAACATCAGGATTAGGACTGGAATTGTTTACACCAAACCAATGGGCTGAACTAATTGCAGTGATGTCCTCTATTTAAAAAAAAAAAACTCATGTAATAATAGAGTCCTGACCTATACATTTTCTTAAACAAATACTAATGGAAACAATCAGAATTCTCAAAAGAACAAGCTCTTCATTAGCACAGGCAATGAATCTAAATCCTTTAAACAAACCAATGATTAAAAAAAATCGAGCTTTTCTGCTGGTCTTTTATCTCCAACATCCCATAAAAGGTAGTAGCACAGTAGCTAAGCTTTGAGTCAGGATTTAGGCTACAGCACAGTACTGACAGGTAAAAGTACAACCCAATTCCAAAAAAGTTGGGACAAAGTACAAATTGTAAATAAAAACGGAATGCAATAATTTACAAATCTCAAAAACTGATATTGTATTCACAGTAGAACATAGACAACATATTAAATGTCGAAAGTGAGACATTTTGAAATTTCATGCCAAATACTGGCTCATTTGAAATTTCATGACAGCAACACATCTCAAAAAAGTTGGGACAGGGGCAATAAGAGGCTGGAAAAGTTAAAGATACAAAAAAGGAACAGCTGGAGAACCAAATTGCAACTCATTAGGTCAATTGGCAATAGGTCATTAACATGACTGGGTATAAAAAGAGCATCTTGGAGTGGCAGCGGCTCTCAGAAGTAAAGATGGGAAGAGGATCACCAATCCCCCTAATTCTGCGCCAACAAATAGTGGAGCAATATCAGAAAGGAGTTCGACAGTGTAAAATTTTAGAGTTTGAACATATCATCATCTACAGTGCATAATATCATCAAAAGATTCAGAGAATCTGGAAGAATCTCTGTGTGTAAGGGTCAAGGCCGGAAAACCACACTGGGCGCCCGTGATCTTTGGGCCCTTAGATGGCACGGAATCACATACAGGCATGCTTCTGTATTGGAAATCACAAAATGGGCTCAGGAATATTTCCAGAGAACATTATCTGTGAACACAATTCACCGTGCCATCCGCCATTGCCAGCTAAAACTCTATAGTTCCAAGAAGAAGCCATATCTAAACATGATCCAGAAGCGCAGACGTCTTCTCTGGGCCAAGGCTCATTTAAAATGGACTGTGGCAAAGTGGAAAACTGTCCTGTGGTCAGACGAATCAAAATTTCAAGTTCTTTATGGAAATCAGGGACGCCGTGTCATTTGGACTAAAGAGGAGAAGGACGACCCAAGTTGTTATCAGTGCTCAGTTCAGAAGCCTGCATCTCTGATGGTATGGGGTTGCATTAGTGCATGTAGCATGGGCAGCTTACACATCTGGAAAGACACCATCAATGCTGAAAGGTATATCCAGGCTCTAGAGCAACATATGCTCCCATCCAGATGACATCTCTTTCAGGGAGGACCTTGCATTTTCCAACATGACAATGCCAAACCACATACTGCATCAATTACAGCATCATGGCTGCGTAGAAGAAGGGTCCGGGTACTGAACTGGCCAGCCTGCAGTCCAGATCTTTCACCCATAGAAAACATTTGGCGCATCATAAAACGGAAGATATGACAAAAAAGACCTAAGACAGTTGAGCAACTAGAATCCTACATTAGGTGGGGTTTACATTAGACCGTATCAGCGGATCATCAGATTAACGTTTTTAAAATGATTAGCGTGCACACAGCAACGCCAATACACGGATACGCTCGGCTCCGCAGGCATCCTGCGCTCCAAATCACTCCGCCCTGAACAGCGAGTGCCCTCTGGAGGGTGCGCACTCCGGCCCTGCACAGCTCACAGAGTGCGCGAGTGAAGCACACGAGCACTGATTCGGGACTGAGCTGCTGTGTGTGTGATCTCAGTGCATATCGGGCATGCGCGTCACTTACCACTTGCAAGTGGAAGGATGGCAAGCCTAAAGACAATCATAACTATACAATGGGCAGTATTTGCAGTATTTTCATACTTTTATACTCTTTAATGAAAGGTGATACAAGGCGGAAGTCCGCGCCGTTTTTCAGC